>NC_134013.1:50200833-50895000 GCF_040712315.1 Castanea sativa | reverse complement strand
ATGAGGACTGAAGGTTGAAAGTTCTATATACTGTACAAAATTGAAGACCTTGGTCAAGCGACATTTAAGGCTTGGCCATGCAAAATGGGACACAGACTCTCGGTAGACACTCAGCCAACCAAGTTCTAATTATATATCCAAATTCTGAGATTTTCTTCTAGGGCAGTTTGTATAGCCACCTCAAGCCTAACTTTAAGTGTATAAAACCATTATTTCAAACATAATTTGTGAAAAGGAAGACTACCACAGAAAAACAAAGAAAAACCTAGAGAGAGTTAACCTTTGTCTTCCCTACTTCTCAAATTGCTATGCCTTTCAGATCGTTTGTTTGTTTCATATGCTAAGATTACCAATTGAGTGCTGGAATTGCTGTTGAAACCACAAAGACGTCAAAAATCTTCGAGAAGCCTTAAGAGTGACTAAGAGATCGATTAAGTGGCTGTGAAGGAACAAGATAAGAATCTGTAATAGCTAACAAGAGCGGGAAGCTTGAGTACTTAGTCTAACTACATATACAGAAAGTTGTGTGAGGATCATTTGTATTGTGACAACCTTCATTGTGGATTGATAATTTAGGCTTGGCCTCAGAGTATTTTAACTTATTGGATTTTCACTCCGTGAACATATGCTAGTTTGTATGCACGTGTGTTTGTGGTATATATGCATTATTGTTGTACTTGAAATTGATTAAATACCCAGACTTAATCTTGAACTATTTGTTAAAATTGGTAATAAAACACATGAGGGGCCTAAACGTTTAGTTAAAATCATTTTAATTAAGAAAATTCTTAGCTTACATTGTACGCATTTGTTTGTTTAGCTTACATTGTATATATTATAAACTTATAATTGAAAAGATTTGAACTAAGGTCTGGAAGGTAAAAACAATTAACAAGCAAACAAAGAACTCAGAGTTACAGAAAACCAGAAAATGAAGGAAAGAGTGAGAAAGAGAGAGAAGCAGAGAGAAGAGAAAGAAAGCTCCAGAATTTTCTGTGAATGCTTGAATGAATTGATTTGCATTACAACTATCTGTATTTATACATAAAATCGACTGTAACTACTTAATTAACCAACCCTGAAATCACGGAATGGATTTGTGAAAGGTGGAGCTAAACTAACGAACTTTCCCGCCTAATCTCAACTGTCAATAGACTCATATATGTGATTAATAGAACGACAGCGTTTGGACTTAATCATAACTAGAAATAAATACAACAACATCGTTTAGAAGACTAGCCATTGCTGTTGCTCTGTTCTTGAGTTTTGAAAACTAGCCATTGGGACTTCTCAATTGTAGGCTTAGCATTAGATATCTCAACATCCCCCCTCAAACTCGAGGCGGAATCACCCAAGCATTTGCTATGAAGAAAGATAAAATGAGGTCCAGGCAAAGGCTTAGTGAAAATGTCAGCAAAGTTGTCGCGGCCAGAAATGAACTTAATGCCCAAACCACGACGAAGAACACATTCACGGACATAATGATAGTCCACTTCAATATGCTTCGTCTGAGAGTGAAACACAGGGTTGGAGGCTAAGGCAATTGTAGAATTGTTGTCACACCAGAGAATAGGAATGTGTGGAAGAGACAAACCAAGCACTCTGAAAAGAATATGAAGCCAAGCCAATTCAACAGTAGTGGAAGTAAGTGCACGATACTCAGCTTCAATTGATGAATGTGAGATTGTGGATTGCTTCTTGGAAGACCAAGAAATTGGGCTAGAACCAAGAAAGACCAAGATACCAGTTGTAGACTTCCTATCAGATGGGTCACCATCCTAATCTGTGTCTGAGAAGGCTGAGAGAGTGATAGGACCAGGAGCTATATGAATTCTAAAATGTAATGTGCCTCGAACATAGCGAAGAACCCTTTTAGCAGCATCAAAATGAGAGGTAGTAGGATGATGCATGAACTGACACAGCTGATGAACACTGAAAGCTAAATCAGGGCGAGTAAAGGTTAAGTATTGGAGTGCCCCAACCATACTCCTGTACTCAGAAAGGTCAGGTAAGAGAGAACCCTCATAAGGAGTAAGGCGTGTAGATGGACAGCAGGGGGTCTTTGTAGGCTTTGCATTCTCCATGTGAAAATGATGAAGAATATCATAAGCATACTTGGACTGACATAAAGAAAGCCCAAATCTGGTAGGTGAGATTTGAATACCAAGGAAATAAGAAAGAGCCCTAAGATCTTTAAGCTCAAAGGCGTGACTCAAGGCAGTAATGAGATGCGAAATCTGTGTAGGATCATTACCAGTGATGATGATATCATCAACATAGAGCAGCAGATAAATGGTAGTCTAATGATAGTGATAAATGAAAAATGAAGGGTTTGCCAAGGAAGCCACAAATCCAAGACGTAGAAGTTGAGAAGTGAAGCGATCAAACCAAGCCCAAGGGGCTTGTTTAAGTCCATATAATGATTTGTGAAGCTTGTAGACATGAGAAGGAAATTGAGGGTCAACATAGCTAGGAGGCTATTGCATATAGACCTCTTCTTGAAGTAATCCATGTAGGAAAGCATTTGAAACATTAAGCTGTCTGATGGACCATTTGAAACTCACTGCAATGGTAAGAATAAGTCTGACTGTAGCTGGTTTCACAACTGGACTAAATGTCTCTATGTAATCAATGTCAGCCTGTTGATGAAAGCCCTTGGCAACTAGTCTTGCCTTATATCGAGCTATAGAGCCATCACTGTGCAACTTCAATTTGTAGACTCATTTACAGCCCACAAGATTAATTCCAGGGGCAGTAAGGACTAATGACCAAGTGTTTTGTCTTTGTAAGGCAGAGAACTCCTCATCCATGGCCTTTGTCCACTGAGGATATTAAGAGGCAACTTTATATGAAGGTGGCTCTGTGAAAGTGTAGTCTAGAACAGCCTTGTAGCAAAGCTTTTTCTTAGTAATGCCATGTTTAGACCTGTTATTCATAGGGTGTGTATTGGTAATTGGAAGGATAGGATCTGGTGCAGTAGGAGGAATGGGATTGGATAAGGCTGAACAAGGATTAGTGGATATAGGAGCTGGTTGGGAATCTGTAGGAGGTGGTGGATCAGGATTAGGAATAGGACTGGAAGAGGCAAGAGTTGTAGAATGCAAAGGAGGAAGAGTATGAGTGGTGTGAGAGGTAGGACTGACAAAAATAGGACTAGAGGAGGTGGTAGGAATATAGGAACCAAGAATTGAAGGTTGATTTGATGAATGTAAATAGAGAAGGTTAGATAGCCAGATGTTAGGTGTTGGTTTGACAAAATGTGGAAGAGAGATAATATGAGAAGAAGTGGGCGGAAACTTGGACTCATTAAGTGTGCATTTCCTAATTTTTTTTTTTTAGCCGAATAGTTTGACTTTTCTTGTGAACAGTGCACATCGTGCACTGTTCACAAACCCACAAATTTCACTTTTTAACAACTTTTTCATTAAAAATGGGTCCCACGGCACTATTCACACATTAAAAAATTATTTTGCTACAGTGTTTTCCAGTTTTCAGTTTTCAGTTTCAGCTACATCCAAACGGACTCTAAACAGTACCTGCCTGCAAGTGTATAAGTGGTTAGATTTGACATCAAAACACAAATACCCCTTAGAAATAGTGGAATAACCTAGGAAAATACATTTAGTAGTCCTATGTTCAAGTTTGTGCTTAGTGTAAGGTCTAATATAAGGGTAGCAGGCACAACCAAACACTTTAAGAGAAGTGACATCTAGATGAGAGCCATAAAGCTTGAACCAAGGTGAGAGAAAACCAAGTGAAGCAGTAGGCAAGAGATTAATAAGGTTCATAGCTATTTGTACAGCAAAGGACCAAAATTGAGAAGGTAAGGAAGCTTAGGAAAGGAGAGTAATGGTAGTTTCTATTAAGTGTCTATGTTTCCTCTCCACTAACCCATTTTGCTGAGGGGTATATGGACAAGAGAGTTGATGGTGAATACCATGAGAAGACAGATAAGATTCAAAGAATTTAGAGGTGTATTCCCCACCACCATCAGATTTAAGTGTCTTAATAGTTGCAAAAAATTGATTGGTAACCATAGCATGAAAGTGCACAAACTTAGAGTAAACTTCAGATTTTGTGTGAAGTAAGTACAACCAAGTAAAAGGTGTATAATGGTTAAAAAAAATGACATAATATTGAAATCCATTTATTGAATTAAGAGATGCAGGACCCTAAAGATCAGTATGTACAAGCTCAAATGGTGCAGTGGGAACAAATCTAGAGCAAGGAAAGGGAAGTTTATGCATTTTCCCATGTAGACAATGAACACAAGAATCTACAAAGTTTGTATTCTTATTAAAAGACAAGTCTTTGTGCTGAAAAAGAAATTTAAGAACTTGGGAATTGGGATGACCAAGTCTATTGTGCCACAGAAGCCAACTCGGTGATGAAGTGGAGACTGAATTGCAGATTTTGTGAGGAAGGAGAAGCTTAGGTGCCTTGTGAGGGTAAATAGGATACACCCCACCTTCACTCTTGCCCTTGTAGAGCACTTTCCTCGTGGCCAAGGCCTGAATAGACAAGGTGTTTTCATCAAAATAACACCAACACTGATTGTCATGACAAATTTTGTGGACTGATGCAAGATAGGAAGCAGTAGTAGGAACTCTTAACACATTTCTAAGTTGTATTGCAGAATTAGAAGATGGGATAAAAGTGTTACCTAGGTGTGTGATAGGCAGAGCTTGTCCATTACCTACTGTGAGATGATCCTGTCCATTGTAAGGTTTAGGAAAGCTTAGGTGATTGAGACTGAAGGTAACAATGTCTGTGGATGCACAGTCTGCTAGCCAAGGCTACTCTTGTGCAAACATAGAGTTGGAAGAAGTGGCCATTGCTGCCAATTTAGTGGGTGGATGTTTGCCTTGATAGGCATAATCCATCCTATGGTAGCAATCTATGGCTATATGACCAGCTTTGCCACAGATTTGGCAAATAGGCCTTTCTGCTCTTGGACCAGGTCCTTGATTAGGAGAGTATTGTGAAAACTGATTTGGTGAAGAGCCTCGTCCTCTACCTCTATTATTGTTGCCTTTTCCTCTTCCACGATTAGTGGACTGATTGTAATTGGTAAAACCACCACTGTTATTAGACCTAGGTGCTGTGTTGACAGCCATTGCAAAAGTTGAGTCTTTAATTTCTAGTCCTTCATTCAGTGATTCATCTTTTGCGTTTAGCATAGTAGCTAACTCATCAAAGCTCAATTTAGTGCTTCTGGTCCTAATAGAAGACCTAAATGCACTAAATTCCCTTGGAAGTCCTTTAATTGCCACGTGAAGCAATTCTTCATCATCTAGGAAAACTCCAACTGCCATTAATTTGTCCCTAATGACCTTGATTTTCTGCAGATATGTGTCTACAAAATCTTATCATTTCTTTACATTGTTCAATTCTCCCATGAGATTCAGCACATGAGATCTCGAAATGGAAGAAAACTTGTTTTCCAGGAGTTTCCAAACTTCTAGAGCTGATTAACAACCAATAATTATAGCAAGAAATGAAGGTGTTAGAGTGGAACTGATTGAAGTATGCAGTGCCTTTTCCTTTGATTTCCAAGCAAGATAATCTGGATTCAGTGCTATTGTAATTGTACCTAAGAGATCTTTCAAGAATTTCTCTGGAACATGAAGAAATTCATCAAAGAGTTCAATCATTGAATAAGTCTCTAGCACCATGGAGATCTGATGCTTCCAGACTATGTAGTTGGAATTGTCCAACTTGACTGTCATCATATTTGACATGTTTAAAAGCAGCAACAGAGGCTGATTGGTCAAATTGATCGAAGGTAAAGTTGTTAAAGGAGGCATAAAAGAAGACAAAGCTGCCATTGAAGAATCAGAGTTGGTAGAGATCGTATTCTGCTCCGATACCATGAAAAGATTTGAACTAAGGTCTGGAAGGTAGAAACAATTAACAAGCAAACAGAGAACTCAGAGTTACAGAAAACCAGAAAATGAAGGAAAGAGTGAGAAAGAGAGAGAAGCAGAGAGAAGAGAAAGAAAGCTCCAAAATTTTCTGTGAATGCTTGAAAGAATTGATTTGCATTACAACTATCTGTATTTATACATAAAATCGACTATAACTACTTAATTAACCAACCCTGAAATCACAGAATGGATCCGTGAAAGGTGGAGCTAAAATAACGAACTTTCCCGCCTAATCTCAACTATCAACAGACTCATATATGTGATTAATAGAACGACAGCGTTTGGACTTAATCATAACTAGAAATAAATACAACGACATCGTTTAGAAGACTAGCCGTTGCTGTTGCTCTATTCTTGAGTTTTGAAAACTAGCAGTTGAGACTTCTCAATTGTAGGCTTAGCATTAGATATCTCAACAATAATTACCCTTTTAATGCATTAAAAAGGAATATCAAAATTATTATAAGGCTAGGGTAATTATAGGTTTACATTAGACTATCAATGTAAATCTTATATTGCTAGTATGATGTAAATCTTATATCGATAATTATTACTTCACATCTATCAATGCACACTCTTTCACACCATGTGTATAATGTCCGCATTTTATACATAGTTTGAAAGTGCGTGAGCATATCACTGTGTACTCTTTGTGCGGTAGTTACTTTATAAGTATTAAGTACTTGTGGGGTGCGGAGTTTAAGTATTCAAGAATGAGTATCACACATATATACTTAAATTAGATTAGAGTAAGTTCTATCTTGTATAAAATATAAAATAAAAAAAGTGCGTGGACATTAATTGTTAGATGTGAATAATGAGAGCATTAAAATTCTTTGCAATCAAGCTATATTCAGAACCTGCTATATTTTCAACTGTGTCTTGGGTTTAGAGGTGTCTAATAATCTTGCCATTGTGTACATGCATGTGGCTGAAACCATGGATAAGACTTTACTCAGAGTCAGAGGAGACATTGGACCTTTCTGTGGTTAAGCTGTTGCCTGTTGGTTCTTTTATAAATGTGAGGTTATTTCACCTCGAAAATAAGCATTAATTCATATCAGATGAAGAATATCACGACCAATCTCTGTCCTCCTCTGGTTGCATCCGAGTCTAGCTTAGAGTAATTTCACATTCAAAGAAATGAGAATCTTATCCCTTTCAGTGCTTCCTCAGTGGGGAAAAAAGCACTTTTACCTCACAAATGGCGTTGCAGAAATGGATACTGTAAGGTCCTAGTTAGAGCCACGAAAGCCCTTCCCTTTAATCCTTTATTGCGAAAAGTTCCATCTCAATCTCATGTCCTTGAATGAACTTCTGCTTGATGAAGCTCACTATATATGTAGTATATACTGACAGTGACTTTTTTATGCTATAGATCGATTAAATGAAGTACTCCAATGACTAAGAAAGAATAAAAAGTTTGTGCAACGGGTAGACCTTTTAAAAAAATATTGGGAAAAAATAATGTTTTTAAAGTATTGATTAATAATTCATTTAAAGAAAATAATTAATGTTTTGACAGTCTTTTTCATTTTCTATAAAAATAGTGTCAAAACTTTCCTAAACTAGATTGTTAACAATGATCTAAGGGCATTCGTTAACATGACCCAAAATTATTTATATTTATCATCTCTAAGTTCTAAAATCCTCCTACAACATTTCTCAACAAAAAAAAAAAAAATCCTCCTACAGCTACAAGCATTGCTTCCCAATCTAGTAATCTAAAAAACCCAAGTACTCATTTAAGGAAGGCAACTATATATAAGATTTACATTGTAAACTAAATAAGTGTATACAATATTATACATTTTCATGCAAATATATACCATATGGTATACTTTTTTGCAATGTATACATATTTGTTACTTTGATGTAAGATTTACATTGATATATAGTAACCAATAATTATCCTGTATTACTTTCTTCCTTTTATTTTTTCGAAGCAATATTTAACTATCACTTCACCTAATCCACCAACATTGAAATAGCTAGAATTTCTTGACAAGTTCTACATCCATTTGGGTCTGTGTTTTTACAAGAAGATGACTCCATTAGATGGAAAAGTTTATGGATTACAGCATATACCATTCTAGATAAACGCTACAATCAAGTTTACTTTTTCTTCTACAGACATGGACAGTTTCTTACCCTCGGTGTTGTAACATGACCTAAAAGACCGAGAATCTTCATCCCATAGTGCACTAAAAGAAATGGAGCCAATCGGTAGCATAGAGATGGCACTGTCACATAAAAAGAGAAAAGTGTAAGGATAATGGGCCCATTAAAAGCCATCAAAAGTACTGCAACAAACAAGAAGCTATGAGAGCTTTAATTATACGCAAGCATGTGGCTGACTTTGTTCATTTTCTCTTCAAGATTGTATTAAAATGTTTTCTTTCCTCATTGTGGAAATTTGGTAGTGGAATATGACACTAGTGGAAGCGCATTCCCATCCATAAGGGAAAAAATAAATACACATAAAAGAAAACTTTATTTGGCTAATTTCTTTCGTTCATCCACATATAAGTTAAAACGCCAACCAAAATTTACTATTAATAATATAGATTATTTTTATATCCACCGATAACGTCAACTAAAATTCGGTATTAACAATATGGATTATAACCACTCGATTAATTCTCATAAATCATAATTAAGAAATTTCACAATTAGAACTCTAAAATCTCTCACGAATACAAACTCGAATCCCATTACATTTAACATAAACTCTCAATACCAACTAATAAATTCATAAATGAGATGCTCACTACCCCAATACATCAAATGGTGCTCCCTCACTCAAACAATAAACAAACACTGTAACTACTTTTCTAAAAAATTAATATTCTTCTACGAGAGTCTTTTCTCTCCCCATGCAAGAGGACTCTTGGATCAAAGAGCCTTCAATTTTAATGCTTTATAGATAAGGAATACCCAATTACTTATTAAATATTAAAAGCTTTTTCCTTCCAACAAAGAAAATCATTTCTTCTCACACCAAAGAACCTAACAAAGTCAATAGAAAATTTGAGGTAATTTCTAACATTTGGAGTTCAATGAAAAGATCAACAGGAACTCAAAAGGGAAATTGTAATTGCAAGTAATTAGTTTTAAAATGAAAATTTACATGCATTTACAAGATAAAATTACATGAGGCAAAGAAGTATATAAAGTTAATAAGCATGCATCACATTAATTTAGACCAATTAGATTGGGAAGCTACAATATCAGCACTAGAGCTTGAGTACTAAGTTGTACAACTCTCATATGAAGAAGTGTTCTTTTTCTTCTTCTACCCCTAGATTTAGAATGATGGGACAATGCCATATACAGTTTCTGCCATTAGTGTCGTGGAGAACATCTGATCCACTTCAACTTCTACATCCATCCTCTTAGCGAATCGTCCCTTGATCCGGGGTCTGGTCTCTGCATAGGCCTTCCTTGAAGCATACCTGATTGTTTTCTCAAACTTCCTTGTCTTCTTTTTCTCTCTGTATCTTAGGACCCTTGCCTCCCTGTCCAATGGAGTAAGTTGGGCTGGTATTTGAATGGTAGATCCAGAAAAAAGATCAATTGTCCCTTTGGGAGGTCTTGAGTGTGAGATTGAGATGTCGCTCATTGTTGATTCAGGTACAACGCCAACATCCATGGATGAAACAGAGACCTAATTATATTATCATAGAAAACACATGAGGTTATTAATCAGCATTGGAGGGAGATATGAGATTTGTAATTTTCACAAGTCATAGATGAAATAGATGGGAAAAGCAATTCATGTTTGCAACAGAACCATGTCTTCATTCACAATTTTATTTTTTTGAATCATTTTCATACTGATTTGCGGTTATTAATAATAATTCACATGTAATATTCATGAATTATATCAAGTAAATGTCACACTTTCTTTATGATAATATATTTCTTGTACAAAGAAGAAACTTTTGATGAATGTTACTTGTGGATATGGAATTATTTATAGAATCGAAATCAATGCAGTTCATTTTATTTAAAGAATAAAAGAAAGCTTTGGCTTTGAAGTTTGAACAACTATTAGAAATCTAGAATAGTTGTAAGATTTTCCAGTCTTCCTTTTTCTTTCCTGTTTCTTGTTAGTCCTATATATATAGGTAATCATTTAATAAGTACTTTTATTCTTTTTATGATAGCTTACTTAAGGAAAGGTAGAATCACTAAAACATAACCTAGTACTTCTAACCTGAAACTTTATTTACATATAAGTAAATCAATTTTAAACTGCAATTTATTCCAAGACATGACACTGCGATGCAAAACAAAAAACTAACACACACCCAACTTTATGACTTGGAACAAAAGAGAAAGAAAACAAAAAAGCACTGCAACGTTCCTACTGGATTCCATGCTTTAAAGGAGAAAGGTAAGAAAAGAGGAAAAGTGCTAATAAACTAATAAAGTACAGGAAAATATCAAAAGATATTGATACCACTCAAATTTTATCTTTTAGAAGCAGTGCACATAGAATTCAAATATTAGAGATAGCAATACATCTACTGAATAAAAAAATGAATGGAACATAATAAATGATTCACAAAGAATCATGTGGCAATACAGATTTGTTAGAACTCCAACTACATATTCAATATAAAACCATTGTATGTGTAGCAAATTTAGAGAAACTTACACTGTGACTAATAGAACCATTGTAACTGTATGCAGCTTTTGATGACTCATAATCCAAACCCAACTGGAAATTTTGTTGATGAAGGTGATGAAGCTGACCCTTTGCTTCTCCACACTGAACTGGCACAACACTGTCTCCCCCATAGCTCTTCTGGGGAACACAGTAATGTTGCTGTTGCTGCTGGCTATACTGATCATTGAATTGATTCTCAGCACAAGAATTGTACTCCACAAGGTCCAAATACTCATCAACCTCCCCGCCAAACAAAAACCCATTGTTTTGATTGTTATTGTTGTTGTTATTATTGCTACCCTTCACAGGATTAAGCAACAACCATGATGCAGCCTCATCTTCATCTTCTTCATCAATCATCTCATCCCCATCTTGGTCTACAAACCTCTCTTTAGTATCAGACATGGCTCCCACCACATGTGGACCATGCAGTTTCCCAGAAATAGGCAGAATTGGCACGCGCTGGTGGCGGCGTGCAAGCGGGTTTGCAGAGTGGATATCAGCATCACAGGCGGTGCAAAGAGACGCCGCATCAGCTTTACATACAAAAGCTGCCGGGGCACGCTCACATGCCTCGCAAACCCACACGCGCTCATGGCGAGATGCCACACAGTTTGCAGCGTGAATGCGAGCATCACATCCAGTGCACAAGTAAGCCGAATCAGCCCTACAGTACACCGTGCACGCTGCAGACCGACACGTATCACAGATACGTGCCCAATTATTGTCACCACCAGTACTGCCACCATCGTTACTCTCCAACTTCAACATTTCTCTCTCTCTCTCTCTTTATTTTTTGTTTTTTTTAAGTGTCTTTGAGATTGAGTTGAAGTGTGTGAGAACTTGGGACTGTGAATTAATGAATGAAAATAGTGAGGGGTAAGGGGGTGTAAGTCTGAGACTCTAGATCTAGAACCAAGTGGGAGAGGGAGAGAATCCAGGACCGACACGTGTTAGAAAACTAGTGGCATAGAAAAGTGGTTACGTTATCTTGTGGTTGGTTGTGTTTTAGGGTGGGGCCTAGTTGAGTCAGAGGTTCTTGTGGGACCCATGTTCTTGCTACTTTGGCTATTCGAGTAGCATAAAAATGCTAGAGTGCTGTTACTGCTCACTCTCGCAAGCAGATGAAATTTTGAAATACTCGCTTGTAGCGGAGGCCACTTGTCAATTCATGGATAATTTTGATGAACACGTACCAAGCAAGAGGAACAAGTTTGATAATGTTTGTGGACATTATGGGTCTGACACGTGAGTGCCACGTGGTACTGGCATCTTTTAGACTGTTGGATCAGACAGACACAATTGACAGTTGACAGTTGAATCAAGTTACAGTAGTTACTGAGATTTTAGTGGTGTTGAGTACTTAAACAATAGTTTTTTAATTTTTAAAGAATATTACATATATTTTTGAGAGGTGCTACGTCCACAACATTTTTACAACATTTTTATAATAAATTATAGGTGGTTAGTTATTATTGGTTCAAATTTGAACTTAACACTAAGATTACTTTTTTGCCTTAACAATAACAACCAGCAACAACCTGCCACTTAAGATTTATTATAAAAATATTGTAAAAATGTTGTGGACATATCATTTCTCTATATTTTTACACACTTTTCATCCACGTATATTTTTTAAATAATATAAATAACGTTACTAAAAGATCCTTACCAAACAGACCATTTGTTATAAAAATAAGTTACTGAGTTTTTTTTTTATAATTTTTTTTAACCACTTCTTGTTATCCAATTAAAAAAGAAAAAAAAGAAAAAGTTGCTCTTGATGGGCTAATCAATATTTAGGGCCGTTTGGTCATAGAGTTTAAAAATTGTTGTTTAAAAAGATGTAAAAATTATGATTGAAAAAGTATTGTTAGAAAACGTGTTTTTAGTGTTTATAAAACAAAACAAAAAATGTGTTTAGTATCATAGTTTAAATAACATGTTTTATTGTTTAAAAAACATAAATAAGTGTTTGGTATGTGTGTTTAATTTTGTAAAAAAAGCTGACCAAAGTATGAAATAAACATTCTTTAAAATCAGGAGAGAAAATACATCATATTTCCGTTGCTCCTCTCTTTCCTTCTTTATCCCTTCTCTTCACTGAGAGTAGAAAACCACTACCATCGCACAATCCTCATCTCCATCGACACCTCAGAAGATCCATGGCTGGGCTTCACGCTTCAAAAAAATCTCATCTCCACTGTCAGCACTTCAAGACCCAGCAACTATTCGAGCTTTTTGTCGCCGCCGACCCATCACTCCAAGATCCAAGTTCGAATCTCACTTTCACCTTGCTTGTCAATGGGTTTTTGTCTAAAAACTGAACAGTTCCTTCTTCACTCACAGATTTCTCACTTTTTTGTTTTTTTTGTTTTGTTTTCCTCACCAATTGGGAAAACCCATTTTTCCCGTTCTTTGTTTGCTGTTGAAACAATATTTGATTTACAATCCAAACATACACGCCCTACATTCTTGAAATCTAGAAGGGTTTTCTTGAAATATTTTGCTGTTGAAACAATATTTGATTTACAACCCATTCGATTTTTTCATTTTTCTTAACACTCTGTTTGGTTGCTGAGAAAGCATCGGAAGATTAAAAAAAAAAAAAAGAAGTCTAACAAATCCAAGGAACTCTAAATTAATATAATTTCTTGTGGTGTTTCCTACAGTTTCTCAGCTACCAAGCTCCAATGTTGCTCGCTTGCTATTTCAAATTTGAGGGTCTTTTGAGTGTGATTTTTAAGCTAATATGAAATTCTCCATACCTGATTATTAGTTTCCATTAGTGAATTTTTACTGTTAGTTTTAATTGATTGGGTTTAGTTTAATTATTCATGAATTTAAGCTTGCTGAATTTGATGATTTTGTGGTAGGTTTGATTGAATTTTGTTGAATTCAATTTGGATATGATAGATATAATGTGGTGTTGTTGAGGCCAATTCCTCAATTATATTGATCAAAAGAAAGGTTTTGTGAGGTTTAGGAGTACTTTTGGTTTTCTCTGTTCTAGTTCTATGAATGATGGTTTTCTAATTAAAAATTTTGAAACTTTGTATTAATCTTGTACCAAAATTTTGAAAACAGTTATAGGAAATTGCATAGCCATAGGGTTTGCTTGGATATGTTGCTATAGTTTTTGTTGCACGAATTGATAGCATGTTCAAATGGTTGTTTAATAGTGTTGACTACGTTTTGTAATGTGTAAGTGAGTAGGTTTGTGGCTTCTTCTTGCAGATGTCGAACGCAATGCATGAGGATATTGACGATGGCCTTCGGTTCTGAAATTCCAACTATTTCTATGGCTTGAGAGCAAGCGTGAGGATTTTGGATAAGCGAAATGAGAACCGATACAGGCTTTTCCAATGTTGCCCAAAGGACGCATGTGGGTTTTTTCAATGGTGTATTCCCTTGAAGATGCCATTGTCATATGCGGAAGATTTCCAGCAACTACAAGAAGAGTTGTGTGTATTGCGAAAGGAATTGAAGGTCATGCATGACAAGGTCCACCCCTTAGATCAGACAAAAAAAATGGTCAAGATTATGCTCATTGGATGGTGTTTGTTATGCACCGCGCTTGCACTACTGCTAACTATGACAATGGTGCAAACCAAACTGTTATGATAATGTATTCGTTCTATTAGGATTAGTGCCCTTAAATCCTATTGTATGATGCTATGTATGATATTATGTATGACATTATGTATGGCATGATGTATGACTTAATATTATGATTGATAAACTTATTTTATTATTATCTAAAATAATGGTAACATGAATATGAGACATTATCATATAGTCCATGAGATACATTGTATGTGATTTATGTGAAAAGTCACAGAAGATGTAAATCACAAGTTCTTTGTAAACTCCGAATTTATAGTTCGTAGTCAGTGATGAAATTGGGCATTTCATCTGCGAAGACTATAACGTATCAACTAAGATGATTTGTCTTGATCATGAAAGTGGAAACTTCTAGTTGATATGTTGATATGTTTTAAGAGTTAAAACATATTGAACAAGACCGTTGTGAGATTTATTATTATTCTAACGACTGTCAAATGAATAATAAATCTCACGACTTCTATTTGCATGAACTCTTAATCCTAAGAGAATAATGGACCTGATCATGAGGTGTAGGTTGTTTTGATATATCAGGAGTGAGATCTAAAGTGACGGTCAAAACCTCAGTATGTTGGGCAGCCACATTTAGTGTTGATGGAACATATATTCTCAAGATGGAATTCATAGTCTCTTGATGGAGATATAAAATATTCCCTTGAGATAAGTTTAATGGGTTCAGTTATTCAGAAAGTTAGGCCTAACCACTTTAGTAAGAAATTACTAAAGTATATATTTATGAAATTGGATTTCATAAATATATAATGAATAACTTTAAAGAATTAAACTGGGTACTCAAGGATAAGATGTAGTAATTTACAAAGTGGCAGTCTACATTTATGACTTTGTGTTACTATAAATATTTTATGAAGGGGTTACGTGTATAATAAAGTCTTGGGATATAATTTATTAATAAGGCCTAGAGTGCAATTAAATTTATATAGTGGTATTAAATATAATTAATGGTAACTTTGGACTTGTCAAGAGTTGACGAAAAAGCCCAAGGCCCATTGGAGCTATTGTCTTATTGGTTCCTTTTGGTCCCACTCCAAGCCACACACTAAAGCCCAATTGGAACGACCCAATAGGCCAACCCAATTAGATAATCAGTTAGTTATAAAGGGAGAAACATACAGAATTTTTTTTAAGAGATTAGAAAAGAAAAAGAAACGGTGTGTGAGAGAGTGTGAGACACACTTTTATTCTCCCTTTGAAAACTAATTGAGAGACCACACATCTTGAGCGTAAAGTGGAATTGGAGTGAAGATTAAAAGTGTTCCCAAGTGCTTCTAATCTTCGTTTTGAATTTCTCCACACCAAGGTACGCTATCGTGTTCTTAAATTCTGAAATTTACATTGTGCACGTTATCAATCATGAATGAAATAGATCCTTGTTCGTTACTTCCGCTGTGGGTTTTGCATGAGATGCAAAACCAGAATTTTTCCTTCACGTTCTTATTGTGTAACCATATTATCTTATTATGTACTACTGACTCTTCATGATCTTGATGCGTTGTGTATTATTTTTGGACAATCTTGAGTCATCCATTTTGCTAGTGCTAGGTATATGTATGGGGCTGACTCTTGACTCTTACAATAGTATGTTATTAGCTTAATAGTACTTTTATAATAGTATGTTATTGGATTAACAGTCAGTAAGTTACTCTATGAATGCTCCAATTTTCATTGACCTTTTTCTTGAAGTTGAAAATGTTTTATATTCCCTTGAAATTGATGTTATCCAAAGTTTGGCTATAGTACATCTTACATTATCAACTTCACACAAAATTGGGCAGACCTATAAATCAAGTCATAGTCACAGATTTGGTCGGAACTGCACTTTGAAGAATTTTGAGTACAACAGATTGCACAATGTAGATATGATTTATTACGGGTTTCTTCCATGCCTTGCATTCCTCTGCTACTACATCATTTTCCATGGAAAATAATACATTTACTATCTTTTACCAACAATTTCTTTCCAAAAAACAGTTTCAAGTTAATTGCCATAGTACCTATAAATAAAAGAAAACCAACATGGTCAACTGCGACACTATAAAATGAAAATGGTGTTCCCACTCGAAGAGAACAGTGGGTGAACCTGACTTGAGCTATTGGAGTGCAAGAAACAACTTCATTTTTGTAGGCATAGAGCTTCATCCATTAGAGATGACAACATGATACTTCGACATCACTCGTTGTGCCCGAGCATTAAAAGCTTCTTCAGTGCCCCCACTGCCTACGCGTGCAGCTCCCACTGGGTTTGCGTTGCTATTACGCACAAATGATCCTTCCCACACAGGAAACATTTCATCCGTCCGGTTGTACATGCGGATAAAGTTGTGCAATGCACAGCAAACGGTCACAATCAGCCGTTGTCTAGAGATGGAGAAGGAGTGCATTTCAGTTAGGATCGGGAACCTCGCCTTCAACACGCTAAAGCATCGTTCAATCACCATTCGCAATGAGGAATGCCTATAATTGAACAACTCTTGTGGGGTAGTAGGCTACCGGTTTGCACCCCGAAACTCCTGGGCATGGTAGCGTGCAGACTTGTGTGGGGGGAGGAATGCACTGCCTATTGCGTACCGCAAGTCAACAAGGTAGTACGATCCTACAATAAGAGTGATAACCATTGGCAATTAATGTTACCCAACACAACTATCTTTTCTGCTAAATATAGTAAAATAATCTGCTAAACTCATCATTCGATAGTTCTTAATGATCCAACTTACTAAGTCCATTGAGCTAGTTTAGAGAAAATTTTCACTGCATGAAGCCACTCTTCTTCCATCTTTTCTAGAAAAATTACCATTTATAGAAGTGATGATGCCAATACAAAATCTAAATTCATAAACTACAAATAAAGATAAAGTTAATAAAGAGGTGAGAAACTTTAATTATTCAGCTCAAATAAAGGAACCATCTCTGGTAATCCACATTTCAAATCCAACTGAATTACTTGAAATAAGTTGAAATTAAAAAAAAGTGCATGACAAGTGGCTAAAAACCACTAAACTTTTTGACTAGATTGCTTACCAAAAATACCCAACAGATCTCAATCCCAAAGAACAAATCCAAAACCAAATGCACCAATTTTTTTTTAATTTTTTTTTTTTTTACCTCTAGGCAGCCAAGGGAACTCATACTTGGCATGTCCAAGTGCGTCCTGCATGGCTCATGGATCATTTGCACTCCCTTCCCATCCAGAATGCACATACGTAAACTGCATGTCAAAGTTGCATGCACACATCAAGTTTTGGGTGATGTCACTCCGTCTATCTCTAAATGCGGTGGTCCTACCGGATGGGGCAGAAGCACTTATGCACGTCCCATCGATGGCCACCACACATTTTTGTGAAAAAAATAGGTACGTCTAATTATAATATATTTTATAATTTTTAGGATAACTACACCATATAAATTCCTCAAATGATAAGGATTAAACACACTATGTTCATTGTTATTTAGGTCAACTTTGATATGTTAACTTGTCTACTTTATTTAATATTTTTCAATTAACCTCAAATTATAAAAACTAGAAATACTTCCAATCTCTTTCACTCTTCATATTGTTTTCTTTCTATTCTTTATTACAAATCTTTTACATTTTAATGAATCAAAGTGATAATTAATCTAAGAACTAAAAAAAGAAAAATCAAAGCATACCTCAAACCATGGATAGTATTTCTCATTCCCTCGAAGTGAGTGAGGAGCTCAGCTGCATCAGCGTTGAGCTAGATGATGAGATATCCTAAAGCATGGATAGCACGCAAGGCACGCCGAAACCGCCTTTGAATGGTCTCGTGAGAATGTTGGAAGCGGTTGGCAGTTAGCCGATAGTCAGCGTTGTGTCTGACGATAAATAGCACTGTCCTAATGGCCTCCTCAATTGAAACAATACCAGTGTCCTCCTCTAATAGGTGCAGCTGCTTCAACTTATTACACAAGTGCCTAAAAATGTTCTTGTCCATGCGGAATATGTCATAACACGCTTGGGGATTTCCTTCTAGTACTTCAATAAATATGACCTCCCATTCAGGATACTAGTGCACATAGGTCGCTTCATGTAGTACTTTTGCACATACTCTATACATAGCTGAACGTAGGTTGTGGCAATCTCGAGCTCCACCTCACTATCGTACTCATCTGAATTGGGGTCAAATATCTCTAAATCATGATCTGAATCGATGTCGGCCATAACTGAATCACGATCTGAATCGGTGTCGGCCATATCCAAATCACGATATGAATCGGTGTCGGCCATAACTGAATCACACTTGTGGGCAGCCAATAAGTGAACATTAGTCACTATATATATATATATATATATATATATATATATATACACACACACACACACACATATATATAAATGAGTATATATGGTTGTATGTATATATACGTGAGTATATATATTTCTGCATAAGTGAGTATATATATAAATGAGAATATATATAAGTGAGTATATATTATTGTATACATATATAAGTCATACTATATATATTTCTGCATAAGTGAGTATATAATTCTGCATGTATATATAAGCGAGTCTATACGTTGCTAGAAGCACTATATATATATATATATATATATATATATATATATATATATATATATATATATAGATGTTACTGTGTGTATCACAGAAATTCTATAAAGAACACATCAAATTTTCTAAAATAGCATATTTCTTACATAAGTAGCATAGATGTCCAAAGCATTGAACATAATAAAGGAAGGCAGCATGCAAACATTGTCCAAAATATTAACATAATACAAACTTTGCCTATTCACATTAAAGCAAAATAAGAGTACTAATTAACTTCCTAGGCTATCTACACGGTGCACACCATCTACCACCCCCACCACTACTGCAGTCCACTCTTAATAAACTCAATCCAAGCCCTTCTTCTATCGACCGTCATAGCAAAAAAAGCGGCTCTACTCTTGGTGTTATGAAACTCCTGCACGACCTTGCAATATGTGACATGATTCACATCGGTGTGCTGGTTGAGCAGTGTTACAGCTTGCATAACTGACTCAGTGTGATCCCCCACACCAGACTCTTCGGTGTCAGTGGACTTTTTCCCCCTCCAGTTCCTCATGTCAGTAAACCCCCAAATTGCCTCAGTCATGGTTTCAAGGGAGTGCCCTTTCTTCCTTTTTCCACTTGAATGAGACGGTTCAGCTAGCCGCTTTTTAGCTTGCCTCCAACTTTTGGGCTTCACTCGGTGTGGGTAGCTCCTCCATGTCGTCCACACTATCAGTGTTGACATTGACATATACCCCCGTTGATAGGAAGGCTGCATCCAGCTCTCTCTCTTCGTCACTGTTGGGAGCTGGTTGGGCAGATTATACTTGGAGGAAACCTTTGGCTGTGTTTGAATTGAAAAGCCTGCCCAACAGCTCGTAGTGTTATAGCCCCTTTTTCTTGAACTCCTTGAATTTATGATTGATCTATTAACAACCATATATATATTGGGTTAGATGACTTATTCATATGAAACCCAATACAAATCAGATGGGTAATTATAATAACCCTATAATAACCATCCACTCTTAGATACCAAACACAAAAAGAGTAACAGCATTTCATCAAAATTTAACTTTATACCAAAATCACACATATTGTAAAGTAATAAACCCTTTAGATCAGATTTTACTCCATTTCTAAAAGTATCATTATGAGAAAATGCTACAAAAAAACTATTTCAGCACACTATTTATACAACAACCATTTAATAAACTCCATATTCTTCATATGCAGGGAAAGGTAAACAAAGATCTAGCAAACTGCTTTTCAAATATGTGTATACACTTACAACATAGTGTTGGTCCATATAAACATTTTTGTATTTGATTTTCTTCTCTTTTTTAGTTATGAATACATTCAATGTTTAAAAGATGGGCCATGCTATTATGAACACAAGATAGATTTTAGCGTCATTTTAGTTACAACCATAAACCATGCATATAGCTAATTGTAATAAATTTTGTTTGAAGTATGCTAAAGGACTTATCGCAAATGCAGCAACCCATGCTTCCTCACTGACTGTCACCGTATTTGAAATGGGGTCCCATCCCATTTTCGTATGTCTGATGAGCTAGGAGAATGTGTGGTGTCGACCTTTCATTTGTTGATATTTTTGAGTAAGTTGTGTCTTGTAGTAATTTTTATTCGTGCGTTTGTTAAACTCATCCATAATGGTTGTCCAAGTTCCAGTCTTGAACTGGCCTTAGGGCATATTCCCTTTAGCGTCCTCTTCTAACAATAAATCAATGAAATGTTTCTCGACTGCGGAAGGCCACAACTTCCTATCCTCGGCATCAGTTGTTCTCTTTTCCATCTAAATAAATTTTGGTATACTTACATAGAGTTGTCATTTGAAATTGTATGATACGAATTAAAAAACATTAACTTCCTACTCACTAAAAGTACCAAGCAGCAGGCATATAAGAGAAACTAAGGTCTAAATCTGGAAATTTTAAGATAGATTTTCTGAATTTTAATATAAGCAAGGCCAAGGACCATAAATGATCATATATGATATGAGAACCCAATAATTTAAGTGGCTGCAAGGTTGCTAACAAAGTGGATTAACAAGAATTTGCACATTTGAAGAACATATAAAAAGTCTAGTAATTATAATGGAGTAGTACAGACAGAAATATCAACAACAATCAGTTCTCAATAACTCATATCAACAACAATCGTTATTATACTTCCTTGGTAGGACTCATGTTATTTAATTTTATAGTAAACAAACGCTAAGATTATTCACTCCACAGTTTCAACTTACAAATAGTTAGTGTATTATTAGTGTAATAAAAGGAGAACCTCTTCTGACTACATAAACGGAAGTCTTTAGTTTTGAAAATAAATGGCCCAATAATGCAAATTAGAAGGAAAAAACTTGCTGGGAAAAAAAGAAACTAGTATTTAGAGCGTCTTTATCCATACATCTACTTACTCTTTGTTGGGATAATGGCCAGCCTTACTGTTTATTTTTTCAGGAAAAAAGAAGGGGGAGGGGGGAGGTAACAAGGGTAAAAATGATCTAATTAGATTATTATACAGCAGGAAAGCCAAAGAGTAGTAATCAGTTGCATGTGGACATTCCTATTTAGGCATGGAAACAAGTAGTACTGAACACATTATGGAGCTCAATTGAGATTATTTCTTTTTCTTTTGTTTATTTTGCTTAATAAATACATATGATATAAGTACAATTAATTTGTAAAATATTGTATTCTATCATACCTTAAAATTTTGTCAAATGAAAGGGATTATTAAGTACATCATGTTTACTTATATAGTGCATCGATTACAAATTTAGAGGTACTGTAAGAAAGATGGATTATTCCTTTGAAGCAGTGGGTAAGGGAGAATGGCCCGAGTACCTAACTTTATGCCCTTCATTCTTTTGAAAGCAAAAGATACATGTTTACAGTTTACAGTACACTTACACCTACTGATCTCAAGGATTTAAAGGCAACAGCACAGAGGCCACAAAATGAAGACAAAATGCATGACCTAGGTACAAAATTATAACAGAACAAGCAAACAAATGATTCATTACCAACGAAATTATAACAGTTTATATTTAGGTAGACCTACTAGTAAGGGAACATAGTGAGACGAGGAAGCAGAGGAGGAAGCAAATGAGGGCACTGATGCTCTGTATAGCACGAGAGAGGTGGAGGAGGATGAGGATGAGGCTTCCATCTGAATGAAGATGTGGGATTAAATAAGCCCTAAGCTAGATTAATGTCAACTGATCTGAGTTAGATTGGGATGTGAAAGAAAGCTACAAAAAGAAATTAAGAAAATTACAAATATTTACCTGACCAAGCCCTTCGCATTGTGTGAGTTTGGCTTTTGGTTAGCACCAAAGGTTTGTAGGTGAGGGTGGGATCTCTACGAGGATTAGGGGCAGTTGGGCATGGAATTATGATTTTGAGCATGGCTTATTGTGATTGACTGAGGTTGGTGATGCGGTGTAAGCTGAGAGTGTGTAGAAGACGTTTTTGAATGGGTCGGTGAGGATTAATGGAGATGGGTTGGTGAGGATTTATCGTACAAGATTTGAAATGAAATTAAAACAAAAACCTCAACTCAACAGAGTATTCTTTGAGAACCAAATAGAGAGAGAGGAGCACTTTTATTTCAAAGAAAAAACATTTCATTCGTATTACCTCTTTTAGTTTTGGTGATGGTAAAGAAACAAAGAACTAAAAAAGTCAAAAAGTGAGAGAAATTGGCGCTGGGTTAGTGAGGATTAATGCCGCCGGGTTGCTCTGACTGTGTGGATGAGGATTAATGGTGTTGGGTCAGTGAGGGGAGTCATGGAGGTGGGTGAGATTAATGCCGATGGGTTACTCTGACTGTGTGGGTGAGATGAAGATCTTGGTGCCAGGTGCAGATGGATTCGGCGTGAAGGGATGATCAGAAGAGAGGAGACAATACTTGAAAAAAAGCTAACCAGGTGGGCCCGTAATAGTGTTCAAAATAATTACCCAATTACCACTGAACACTAGTGTTTGTTGTTTAAAAACAGGCCGAAGGTGATTTCAAAACATGGGTTTTTGAACAATATTTTCCAAACGCGTCAGAACACAAATGGTCCACCAAACACTTTTTTTTTTTTGGACACTAGTATTCAGTGTTTAAACACTCAACACTGGTGTTTAAAATGGGTGATCAAACGCCCTCTTAATTGTGGGGTTCCATTTGCCTAATTACGGCTACTCAAGATTTTTACTCTTTGGATTTTGTACTAGAATTGTATGAAGTTGATGAAAAATAAGATTAAGTTGGATGCAATGACAAAGGGTTCATCCTTAAAGAGCATTATCAAAAAGTGTTTTTAGCATTTGACATACCAAATATCAAAATATGTCACTTTAACACAATATGAGATCTTTTGGTTCGCATGATGTTACATTACAATAATGTAACATTAGTGTGATGTTAGATTCATGTAATCTCATCACAATAATATAGTTTTACTATGTTTGATAGGCTCCTAACATATATTCATACAATTTGTGCTTTTAAATTTCCAAAAATATCCTTTTGACAAAACTATATAAAATTTTTTTTTTAATTAAAAGTCACAAACAACTTATCCATAGAAAAAAAAAATTATTTTCCTTTCTCACCAACCAAATAGCTTTAGATCTACAAAAAATAAATTAAAATAAATTATTTTTCAGCACCTTCTTAACAACCAAACAAATTACAAACAACAACAACAACAACAAAAATTTATGTTTCACTTTCCCAACTTTCTCACCAACAAATAGATTATAGATCTAGCAAAATTTCAAAAAATCTCTCCACCACCCATTTCGATACATTAGACCCAAGCATAAAAAAGATTCCTTTCGGCGAAGAGAAGGGACGATGAGCTCCTCTGGCAATGGTGCGAACAAAATCACGACAAATCAACCATTGATTTAGAGAGAAAAGATCTAAGAGCTCTAGCTTATGCTATGCCAATAAGAATGTGTGCATTTTTTTGAGAGAGAAAATTAGAACGAAGGAGATGGTGGTAGTGGCAGGCATGGATTCTAACTGCACACAGACACACACACACACAGAGAGGCTAGGTTATGAGATGAGAGAGGAATTAGGGTTTTAAAATATACATGGCAATTTTGTAAATACAATTTATTAGTAAGGCTAATTTTGTCAATTCAACAAATTAATATATCCCATCCATAAGTAATGTGAGATCACACTAATTTAAGAAAGTGATGACATTAAGGTTGTTAGGGGAACCACAATTTGACTCCCTACAACCATTTTAAAAATAGGCCTGCATGGTGTAATATTGAAGGTCATAAAAGACTTGAGCGTGTCTTCCTCATCACCAATTGGATTTAGGGTGGAATGGCATAGCTCATGGTCTGACAAATGATATCAGAGCCATGGTCATGGGTTCGAGTCATGGGAGTGTCATTGTGATGGAGGGATTGTCGAAAGGCCACAATCTGACTCACGAGAATTCACTATTATCACAACAAGCAGTTACAAGTAAAAGAATCTCAGTGCTTTATATCAACCCACAGTTGAACCCTTACCCCAATACTCAATTGGACTTGTTCTGTAGTGACAATCTCTCCTTTTCAATGCACGACTCCCAATACGTGACTTACCAATTGCGCGAATCCTAGTACGCGACTTCAATCACCAACTAGAGAAGAATGTTGGCTGCAAAGTTCTTCTGTTCTTCAAAACAGGAAGATCATGGAGTTGCTTGGTCACAAAACTCTACGGTGTACAAAACACAACAGTTTCTCAAGAACTAGGGCAAACTAGGTTTCTTTCACACTTGATGAATTATACTCTTGTGCAATTGTGCTATTAACTTTGTAACCTAATACGGCCCTTAAAATAATCCTTTTATATGTCTAGGGTTTTGAGAAAAGAAATCCCAAACACATAATCACGAATTGGAGGAAAAACAGACTCGAAAATCTGAATTTCATAAACCTTGACAGATATCCTATCTGTCGAGCTGCTGTCGAGCCATAGGCTGGAACACCTCTTCAAGTCTTGATAGATGCTAGCTGTCAAGTTAGTTGTCGAGTTTTAATGAATAGCACTTTTCACACTTGAATCTTGGACAGATTTGCATGGTTTCAATACTTGGACTTAAAACAAGGTTTGTTGAAGTATTAAACACATCCTAGATCTACCCAATTACAAGTAAAATGCATTTTGTCAAAGGATTAGCTAATTACATAAATAGCTACATGTGTTCCTAACATATGAAACACATATGTCCTAACTATCTCCCCCTTTGGCAATCCGTGACAAAACCACAACAAACAAATGAACATATGAGAGGAGTCATAAATCACTCGACTCATACTCACTTGTTGAATTCAATAAAATGTATCCTAACACAAACTCTTGAAAAACTTTGCAAGAAGAGAGTTTATGGCAGAGAAGACTTTGACAACCTGTATTTCTAAAACACTTAAACAAAACTCATCAAGACATCTTTGTGTGAAACAGAAATAAAAGATTGCATACAATAAATAAGAAGCATGTGTATAAAGAGAGAAAAGAAAAAACACATGTAAGGGTAGGTGAAAAACATACATCAACATATAAAGAAAATAAGTACAATGTATGTCAAAATGGTCACAAGACCCATGTACAAGAGATAATGTATCTAAAGTAGAAAGAAAAGAAAAGAAACAAGTATCCTCACTACATCCCTCAATATCAACACTCCCCCTAACTAAAATCTCCTATACTAACTCTCCCCCTAACTATGACTACTCTCATAATCAAAACTACTTCTCTTTTTTGTCACGAGTGACAAAGAGTAAGAGTGTCAAGTAGACATCTTGTCAGCACTGGAAGAGCTAGCATCACCATCACCCTCATCCTTGGAAGCAGTAGCATCATCAGTAGACATGGCAAAACGGGTCAGAATTTTCTGACTCGACCCAAAAAATACCCGACCCGAACTCTTTTTTTGACCTAAAGCAAAAACGGTTGACCCGTGACCCGACCCATTAAAAAAATTCGCTAAAAAATATTTAAATTATATACTGATACTAGGTGCATAAAGCACTTAAATATTTCATATAAATATAATCATATAAAATTATAAACTAATAAAATATTGATTCAATTGTCATGTCATGACAACTCACAAGCACAGGCAGTCAGGCACAGCACCTTACACTTACTGACTTACACCAACAGGTCCATGAGTCCGTCCATCCGTCCAACACATTTGACATTACACAATGACAACATTGACAAGCTTTGGCTATATCACAACCGTTCAAAAAAAAATCTCATTCAATGCTCATTTCATTGGTCAATGCTTGCTGCCTTCGGACTTTCCAAAGCCAAACAAAGACACTAACTCACTATGTGACAAAATTCACAATACAATACACTTATACAAGTTTACACTTTACAAATCAGTTCAGTATTTCTTCAGCTTTACTCTCTCATTTTCTCTTGCGCCTTCGGCCTACACAAACCTGAAAGTTCCTTTTCGGCTCTTCCTTAGTTTAGTACTTCAGCTTTACTCTTTGTCTTTCAGTTCTTATTTTCTCTTGCGCCTCCGGCCTGCTCTCCACTGCTTTGCTTTCTCACTTCTCTTAGTTCTCTGTCTCTTGCCACCGACAACCACAAATCATCAACTATGGTGAAGGTAAGTTAAATCATTTTTATCATTCTCTTAAATCCCTAAATATTTTTAGTTTTTGGATTGATTTTTTAATATTATGAATTTATTATTTAGCAATAATAATATAGTATAATGCTCTGCCTCTGCTAACATTATATTTAATTGTTAGTGTGTTTGATCATTGAATGAATGTGTCATTGACTATGATCACCAATTCGTATATTATTTTCAGCAATTATGGACTACACAAATATGGCTTGCTTATTGTAGAACATTAACTTTTTTTTTTTTTTTAATAAGTGGTAGTAGTAGAACTGTAGAACTAGTAGAAAAAAAAATTTTGATTTAATTAGTCTATTTATTTCACAAATTTGGATGATTCACAATCCTCTCACCGACTCATTTGGATGAATGTGTCATCAAATATAGTATGTTGCTCTGCCTCTGTGTCATTTGGATGAATGTCTTATCACTTATGTAGAATGTAGTTTTGTTCACAATTTCTTTAGATGTTTTAAATAGACTAGAATTTTAATTTTAATTATATATTTTGCTTTGATAATTAGAGTACAGTGGCTTCACCGGCTGTAAATTTGGAAAGTGATGATGATGCTACAATTATGGATACTTCTAATCCTTCACCATCTTTAAGAGTCAATTCAAAATCAAAGTTTAAGAAACAAAAAAGAGTTTCAGGGAAAAATAAAAAGGAAAAACATCAAACTTCTACAGATTGGACTAAATTTGTGAAATTGCCTATTAATGAAGAAGGGATAAGTAAGACTACTTGTCAATGGTGTGGAAAATTTTTTTTGGCAGAGAGTCATCATGGAACATCAAACTTGCATCGCCATCTTCTCAAATGCTTAAAACGAAATAAAGTAAAATAAGATGATGAAGAAGAGGGTAGGGTGTTACAAAACAAGATAATTCAAGAAGAGTTTCGTGAGATGTTAGCAGAGACTATTATTAAACATAATTTACCATTTAGCTTTGTTGAGTATAAGGGCATTAGAAAAGTTTTTAGCTATCTAAATTCAAATGTTAAACATATTTCTAAGAATACTTCAAAAGCTGATGTTCTAAAACTTTATAAGAAAGAGAAGGATGATGTTAAAAATAAGTTGAAATCAATTTCTGGTAGAATATGTTTGACTTCAGATTATAGACCTCTATTACAAGTGAGGGTTATATTTGTCTTACAACACATTATGTGGATGAGAATTGGGAATTGAAAAACATCATCTTGAATTTTTGTCATATGCCACCTCCACACACGGGAACTCTTTTATACGAGAAAATTTTAAGTTTCTTGGAAGAATGGGGTATTGAGAAGAAAATATTTTCCATTACTTTAGATAATTCATCTAATAATGATAATTTCCAAGATTTCATAAAGAAAAAACTTAATGAGGGGGGTTTATTGTTATGTGATGGTATCTTTTTCCATGTGCGTTGTGGTGCTCATATATTGAATTTTATTGTTCAAGAAAGATTGAAAGTAATAGATGACTCTGTGATTAAGATCCGAGAAACTATGAAATATCTTAAAGGATCAGAGAGTAGAATATGCAGATTTGATGAATGTGCAAGACTAGTTGGTATGAAGAAAACAAAGGGTTTACGTTTAGATGTGTGTACAAGATGGAATGCAACATATGACATGATTGACAGTGCTATGAGATATCGTTCTATGTTGAACCGTTTAGCAGGGGAAGATGCTAATTTCAAGCATTGTCCATCAAGGGATGAATGGAATAGAGTTGAAAGGATAACTCGGTTTTTGAAACCTTTCTATGACATTACAACTCTATTTTCTGGAATTAATTACCCTACAGCAAATCTATATTTTCAAGGAGTGTCTCAAATTGAATTGCTCTTACTTGAAGAAATGGAGAGCCAAGGTTCATTTATCGGTAATATGGCAGAACATATGAAAGTTAAATTTGACAAATATTGAGATTGTTATAGTGTGGTGCTAGCTTGTGCCATTGTTCTTGATCCAAGGTATAAGTTGGATTATGTGGAGTATATTTTCAAGAAAATAGAGCCAATTGAGTACATTGCTAAAATGAAGGTGGACAGCGTTGAGACTACATTGTATAAGTTTTTTTTTTTTTTTTTTTTTTTTTTTTTTTTTTTTTTTTTTTTTTTCAGAATATGATGCCTCAAGCCTATGACCACTGTTTCATCTTGTGTTGGGAGTTCTAGTCATACTAGCGGTGCTGTGGATGATCCTGAAGATGAGGAAGATGATGTAAGTGAGTTGCATTTTGTTTAGTATATGTTGTGCTATGTTTTCTTAATAATAAAGATTGTAATGTTGTGTGGTATTATTTTTCATTGCAATTTTTTTTAATGATTAGGAATTTGATCATTATGAAAGTGGTCGTGGTACCAAAACAAAAAAATCTCAGTTAGACTTGTATTTAGAAGAGTCTAGACTTGACAAAAAGATATATCCAAAATTGGAAGTTCTCTCTTGGTGGAAAGAGCATTACAATCAGTTTCTAGAGGTCTCTTTAATGGCACAGAATCTCATGAGCATTCTGATAACCACTGTTGCTTCTGAATCAAGTTTTAGCACTGGGAAAAAAATTCTTACTCCGTACTGATCACGTCTTTTACCTGAGAATGTGGAAGCTACGTTGTGTACTAAAAGTTGGCTATATGGATTTGAAGGTAATTTAATTTTTTTTATAGTCATAATTATGCAATTTTAATTCTTTATTGATTTGCTTTCATGGTACATTAAGTTATATTAAAATATTGTATTGTAGATGAAGATGCTGATGAAATTGGCCAACTTGAGTTACAATTTGCAAGTATGAATATTTGCAGTGTTGAATCTGCTACTAACGTTGAGTAGATTGAGATTGAGGTGTAATTTTTATAAAATATTTACTTATTCTTCTTTACTTAATATGTTATGTTTATTTTTAAATCTTTTTTTGTTTAGTTTATTTTTCTAAGTAATCTCACTTTACTATTATTTTAAATGCAACAGGAACATGTGCACTTAAGAAGACCGATAACTTGCTACTTTGCTGGCTTATTTGTTTTGTTTGTTTTAAGATCTATCTCTTTTTGAAGATGTAAACTTGTAATTATATACATTTTAACAGTGAACTATTAACAGTGAAGACTTTTTTCATCATGAATTTATGACTATAAATAATTTTTGTTATGCTTAAAACTGTCAGAATTGGAAGGATATTAACAAATGGAATTAAGTGCAATTCATTTGCTTAATTGATTTTATGCATTCTCTCTAAACAGATTGTTATTGATTTGGTTTTGTAATTGAAAAAAAAAAAAAAAACTTGTTTGAAAAATATGGGTCAACCCAATCCAACCCAACCCAACCGGACCCGACCCGCAACCCAATTGACCCGTTTAAAAATGACCTGTTTTGACCCGTGACCCGATTGACCCGCAAACCTGATTGACCCGACCTGAACCCGACCCGCCTATTTTGCCATGTCTAATCGTCAGCATCATCCTCATCCTCAGAAGCCTCTAGAGTAGGTGAAGGAGAAGCAACGAAACCACCCATGACCGCTTGCCGTTGTGCAATACGACCAACATGGGTGTTCACCTGACATAACTCATCATTGAGAGCATCAAGGTGAGCATCCATGCGTTGAAGCTGTGCCATGATGTCCTCAAGAGACACACCGCTTATAGAACAAGAGGGAGTGGATGTTGATGGAGCTAAAGGAGTGGGAAGAGCTGCTGACCCAGACCTCCTTGACTGAAGTTGTGCCTCGCTTCGTTTAACAGTAGCAGCATCTATAGCACCCATAGTAGAAAAGTGGTCGGACACGGGAAAGGGAACATAAAAATGGCGTAAGAGCCTCGTGATAGCAGAAGGGAAGGTGACCTTATCACGGGTCGTCGTATCCCTATACACATCTATGATAGAAAGAATGAAATGAGAGGGAAAATCTATACTAAGATGCTCAAGAAAAGAAAGCAAAAACTGAGCACGGGGCTCTGTAATAGAATTATAATGAGATAAGGGATGTAACACAAAAGTCATGACCATGTTTATGAACCTAGGACCTTTAGCAAAGGTCGAATAGTAAGTGAACTAACGCTTACCCCAATCAGAAGGGCCCTCACAGAAGGTAAATATAAGCTCGTCTTTAGACACAGTCTTAAGATGATCGCAACTAGGGTAGTCAGGATGCGCTACCCTAGGGACATGGAGGACATCGGTTACAAGAACTAGAGTGACCATGATGCGCGTACCTCGAACGAGAGTGGAAAAATGAGGTACTGAATAATCAAATGCATGCATGTTGGAGTAGAACTCCTAGATCAGCAAGGATGGACAAGTGACCAGGATGTCACACAGTGACTCCCAGCCTCTACTGTGAATGACAGTGGGTAGGTTAGTGTCGGAGAAGTCCGAAAAAATGACTTGGCATTCCAAATGAATGCCTCGTCAGGAAAAGTTCTCAAAGAAGTCAGATTTGGCCTTCTCATCATGGAACCGGACGTGAAAGGGAGTAGGATCAGAAGAAGTGGACGCCCCGGAATGTAGAGGGTTCCAGGACGGAGTAGATTTATGTTTGGGTGCCATAGAAGCAGACTAACGCAAACAGAAGAGAGAGAGGGAGAAGGAGACAATCAGAAAAGTCCCAAGAAGTTCAAATATATCAAAATATAGAAAAGAAAGAACGTATGCATGAGAATGCATGAACATGTGACATGCAAAGGTAATTGCATCATGGGCTCAGCCCAATCCAATCCTACCAGTACACAATCATAGAACATATATAGCACATATCTAAAATGCATGACAATATAGTTAAAATGCAAATAAGATGCAATGCATGAAGTTTCAAGATCAAAACTACAAAACCCGTCCCAAAATTTTTTGCAAAAACCTCTTTGATTTTGAAAAACCCCAAAATTTTCAAAAATCCCAAAAACTTAGGTTAAAAACATGAAATGCATGAATATGAGGGATTAGGACACATACCAAGTGAAGAAAAACTTGATTAAGGTTGAAAATTCCTTGAGGAAGAGGTTTAGAGAGAGAAAAGTGTGTTTGGGAGGTGAAACAGTTGAGATTAGGCGAGAGAGATCGAGGAAAGTGAGATCAGAATCGTGAAGACCTTTTATATAGAAACCCAGTAAATCTTGACAGATTGAGAGGTGTCGAGCTTTAAAGGGTTCGACAGATGCATCAATCGAGAGGTGTCCAAGGCAAAAAGAAGGTCGATGGATCAAGGATCTGTCGAGGAGCTATCGAGGGGACACCTAACTATCGAGAGGAGTCGAGATAGCGATAAGGGATCAACTGTTGAGCTCGATAGATAAGCCAGGTGTCAAAAGGTGTCAAACAGCTGTCGAGATTACTTAAAATAGTTTTTTAAAGAAGAGAAAAATACAGACATGAATGTAATTAAGTATGCAACTCAATCAAGGATCCAAACAACGTTTTAATCTCTCAACAAACATTTTGAAGCACATAGATCCCAAAACACACACACACACACACACACACACACACACACACTAAACAAGTCTAACCAATTTTATATTTAAAAAACAGGTTAAGACAGTTTAGCGAGTATACATTAACACATGTAAACCTTGTGATGGCCAAATCACATTGTACTTGCACATGTATCAAAAGTAGAATAGAATATTGCGTGTTGTGTGTGAAAACATCGCAAGATTGCATAAGTATATCTATGTTTTGATAATTTAAGATATAAGTATATTAATTTAACTCACACACAATCATAACTGTTTGATGGAGACTATCACCTTTGAGGTACATCCTATAATTCCTACATCTCCTAGAATACACGCTTGCAATCATATGTAAAGCATTTTGATCTTTTTGCTTTTATTTTTCTTTACATATTTTTCTTTTAAGCAACCCATGCATGGGCATATAAAAGAGAGGAAAGAAATACCCAATTATGTTAAGTTTTTAGACATTGCAATTTTGCTATGCCGACGCATACAGATATCATTGATATTGCACTTTTGCTATGCCGAAGCATACATATGTCATTTCATGATTGGTGGGCAATAGTGGTGAGATGATTATTTATGCCTTTCTCTTAGGATTTTTTAGTCCTTCCCGTCAAAAAGAGTGATTCGAGTGTTAAGTACAAAAGATAACTTAATCTTACTCATCACAAACACGAACCACAAAGCTCCCTTGCTTAGTTGTGCATAGAGATGCTCATCTAAGCTACAAGAGATAAAAAATTTAGAAAACTTTGTTTCATTGACCATTCAAGGTACACAAGTACCAATGTACACAAACACTTTGTATTTTTCTAATTTTTTTTTCAATTTTTTTTTATGAAAACAAAATAAAACAAAATGAAAATAAACAACAAAAACATGTTAAACAAAACAAAGCAATGCATAAAACTAGATTGATTCAAAATTGAAAGCAAAACACATAAGAAATGCACACACAAAAAAAAGTAAAAAAAAAAGTGACATAATCACTTGGAGCCCTTTTCCTTCCACACCTTGGAAGAACATTTCCTTTGAATAAATCATTGAACCGGAGGTGAGGGGGATGAATTGAAACCGTTCAAGTTCAAAAGGAACATGAGGGCTTTGAAAAGATCTCCGAGAGGAGCAAAAGATGATGGAAACTGATTCTGGTTTCCCAATGCGACCATGCCGTTGCTTTTTTGAGTGGCTAACCACTTATAGTAATTAGGTCGAGTATGACTGGTTGCTCCACAGTGATGACAGAGATGCTGCTTCTTCTGTTTAGGCTTTTGAGAGTTAGCCTTCTTAGCCCTAGGGTTTTTAGCTTCTTTCTTATCCTATTTAGGGGGTGCTCCTAAGATAGATTTATCCTTGTCTATGTTCTCACTAGCTAAATCAGTTTTGACATTAGTGTTCTCAATTTCAACATTATTACTAGGAGGAACAAAAACATTAGTACCAGTAGAAGCAATATTAGTGGAGGAGATCTTTTTGAACTCCTCATTTGTGACCGCATTGAATAACGTATTCAATGCTCTGCTGTTGAAGTTAGCCGCCTTGATCTTTGCATCATTCCAATTGGCCGGCGCTTCTTTTGGCTTAGTCCAGCCTATCTCCACAGCTTGCCAGACATTCTCATCTAAGGACTGCAAGAAAGCTCTCATGCGTACTTTCCAGTATGGATTGTTAATTCCATCAAATAAATGAGGTACAATAAGCAACTATCCTCTATCCATGACAAACAAGGGGTCAATGGATCTCACAGTAAAGATTAAACCCTAATCCGAATGTGCCTGCTCTAATACCACTTGATAAGCCAAGAATGTATTGACCCCTTGTGATGAATTAATTGATTAATTAGCCAAGTCTATTAATTAATCAAATTAACATGCAAACGCATGGTAGCACAAACAAATCACCAATAAACTAAAGTGCAGTGAAAAATAAATTGACACGGTGATTTGTTTACGAATGGGGAAAACCTCTGAGGCAAAAACCCCACCGGGTGATTTTAAGGTCACCACTCCCGAGAATTCACTATTATCACAACAAGCGGTTACAAGTAAAGGAATTCCAATACCTTATACCAACCTATAGTTGAACCCTTACCCCAATATCTAATTGAACTTGTTCTGTAGTGACAGTCTCTCCTTTTCAATGCACGGCTCCTAGTATATGACTAACCAATTGCGCGAATCCTAGTATGCGACTTCAATCACCAACTAGAGAAGAATGTTGGCTACAAAGTTCTTCTGTTCTTCAACACAGGAAGATCACAAAGTTGCTTCGTCACAAAACCCTACGGTGTACAAAACATAGCAGCTTCTTAAGAACTAGGGCGAACTAGGTTTCTGGTCACACTTAATGAATTATGCTCTTGTGCAATTGTGCTCTTAGCTGTGTAAACTGATATGACCCTTAAAATAATTATTTTATATGTCTAGGGTTGTGAGAAAAGAAAGCCCAAACACATAATCACGGATTGGAGGAAAAACAAACTCGAAAATCTGAATTTCATAAACCTCGACAAATACCCTATCTATCGAGTTGCTGTGGAGCCACGGGCTGGAACAGCTCTTCAAGTCTCGATAGATGCTAGCTGTCGAGTTTTAATGAACAACACTTTTCACACTTGAATCTTAGACAGATTTGCATGGCTTTAATACTTGGACTTGAAACAAGGTTTCTTGAAGTATTAAACACATCCTAGGTCTGCCCAATTACAAGTAAAGTGCATTTTGTCAAATGATTAGCCAATTAAATAAATAGTGACATATGTTCCTAACATGTGAAACACATATGTCCTAACACCGGCCATGCCACTTCAGGGCCCAATATAAAGGCCCTTAAACCATGGCCCAATCTTAAAAACAAACTAACTTAAAATCCAACAAATATAGCATTTCTTTCTTTTTGAATGGAAATTGTTTTATTCAAATCCATAACATTCCTAATGGTAATTTTATTTATATTATTAATATATGCATGTCAAAATTCATACCGTTACGTTTATTTATATTATTAGTTTACGTGTATGATGCTTCTTCTTGAATACTTAAACCTCAACTCTTACTCCTCGCACTCCATAAGCACTTATGCTTGTGGAGTGATCATTGTGCCAAAAGTATGCATGGTTGATGCAATTACTTAATGGAGATTAGTTGCAACATTAATTATCCTAAGAATATTGACTTTGAAATGTACCTGTAATGCCAATTCTCTTCGATGACCAAAGATAAATATAGTTATCAATCTATCATATAACAATAACAATATTAGCTATCAAAGTCACGTAATATAGCTGAACTGCTCATAAAGATACCAAAGAGGACAGGAAAACTGTCTCCTAGTAGTGGTCCTTTTTTTCTTTTTTCAAATGTTGAATTTATTATTGCATGCTTGCTTACCCAAGTGTTGTTCTTTTTTCTTTCTTTCTTTAATGGCTTTTTAAGATATACATTGACATTTGATGTCTATTTCAGTGAGTGAAATATGTTTCTCACAATATTGTTTTCTCTCTAATGTTCTACCTGCACATTTCAAAAACTTAGTTTGAAAGATTGTTGGTGTTTGAAAATCATTTGATGTAAAGACTGGAATATGTTAAGTTAAATTTTTTTTAAAATAATGGTTGAACCTTGAATTTTTTTTCCCTTCAAATTCAATAATCTCAACTTTCGGTCTTGAAGAATGTAAATAATTGATTTTTGAAACTATTTTAGTTATATTTAATTGTGTGTTATTTATATAACCTAATGCATATGCATAAATGTATTTACAAATAAACATATATGTAGGGATGATAGGCCCAGTAGTATTTATTGGGCCGGGGGCCAAGTCCAAAGACGCCTAGTTGTTCAAGGACGGGTAAATGTTGTTATGAAGCTCGGCATTGATGAATAAAGAAAGGGGTTTGTTTATGATGATCCGAGAAGGGGGGCCCGATGAGGGATGCTTCCTCGGCTGGGCGAAGTAGAGATCAGAAGGTACGGTTTGCCATCCAGAAGCAACGTTTTAAGAGATTCTATTGATATTGATATACATTGTGAGAGCACAGGACAAAGAAAAACTATAAAATATCTAAGGGAAAGCTGCTACCACCGCATTGAATGTTCTGTAACTAACTCTTTGGTCGTATTAATGAGGAAGTGATACCTGAACAGTAGTTTTCAACTTTACAGCTGCTCCTCTTCAGGAAGTTGCTGATGGGACAAGGATTAACACTAGCAATCTGATTTACATGTGGAAGGTAGAGATAAAAAAGAGAATATAGCATAAAATAGAGAGGGGACCATGAGGGAAAGGGATCGGAGAATGAAGAGAAAAACATTGTAGAATCAAGAACAATATTTGTAATCAGTCCCAAAAGAAATAAAGACAAGAATCAACCTCATCGGATTGTGTTCGAGGGCGATTTTCCTTAGATAAAATCAGTTCATCTTTATTCTATTGTCATCTTTATCTACTATAGTTGTTGTTTAAACTTATTAGAACCTAGTTTTTTAACCCACTTTCTACAAATTCATTGTATTAGGCTCATTGGGCCTCTCCCTTTTCTCTTTTGGGCTTATGCGCCAAATTGCGCCCCTACAATATATAATTAGATGCATACTAAAATTCCTACCTAAGTTGAATACTATTTGATTGTCATTTTTATATTTTTACAAACACTTAAAAAGTCTTGTAAGGATAAATTATTTGGTAGAGTGCAAATTGATAATTATTAATATTTTAAATTTTATAATAAAAAGGAAAATATTTTGTTACTTCCTAACTTAACTTTTGATATTGTGAACAACTGATTGAAAAATTAAGAACATGTACAACCACTCTATAAACAAATTAATAAGCTATTGATTATTCATCCTTACTAGCAAATGACACGATTTAGATATTTTAATAATTTTTTGAAGTCAAATGTCAAAATTATGCTCACAATATTGAAATTCTACTTTTAACATAAGGTTTTCATGGTCTATGAAGTCTTTTGGATAAAACTTATATATTATCAAGGATTCAAAGGTGAGGTAAAATAATAACTCCATTTGTGCGTCCCAAAATTAGGCTCGTGGGCCTCGCAAGGATTTGGGCTCACAATCTATTTGTATAGTGGGCTTCTGGATTTCCTACAAAGGGTGATGTTATGCTCGGCAGGCCCGCGTACTAGGCTTCTCCACTGTCTCTCCCTTCTCTTCCTCGGGGGAACTGACACCACTCTCAGTCTCTAGTCCTTTCTTTCTCTGAAATTGCCAACGCCTATCACTGATTCTTCTTTGTCTATTTATAGCCAAATTTAGTGGAATGGTCATGATTATTCTCCTGATAGGTGAAGGGAGGGGTCATATACTATTACCCTTAAGTGGGGGTTTAGTTGGGAGTGGGAGAAAATGAGTGGCATTGGAACTGGCTCCACCGCTGGGTTTGATGCTCGGCATGGGCGTTCCCTAGGCAGTGGAAAAGAGGTCCAATACCGTTTCATCTAAGTGGACACCAAGTGGTGGGAAGGAGGAGATGACAGTGGTGCCGGGACCAATTCCATGGGTAAGTATATGCTCGGCTGGACATGCCACAGGCTGCATTGAGCGCTCCTAGATCGCACCTCTTGGACGGCCCGAGCATTACCACGTGTGGTCGACAAGGGGCCTCTATAAGAGTTAGTCCTTATGGGCCTTAGGGCAATTGGGCTTGACAGGGGGGTAGGGCCCGTACAATAGCCCCCTCTTGATTCATGTTCTGCTTCAGGTGATGAATCAAGGATCCCGAGTCAGCCGTGGTGATGGCTTTCTACGGAGGTATATCCTCGGCACTCATCCAGGGTAATCGGCTCAGCGGATTTCTTGAGGATGGCGCTGAATCAGATCGTCACCTTAGTAATTAATATTTGGTGGATGGTGAATCGCCTGACGGTTCGTGAACTGTGCCCACGCGTGTGGGGGGTTACCCAAGAAAATGATTTGGGGGGGTGTTTTTTCCCGCCTCTGGCCTCATTAAATGTTTCATGGGCCTATAAGTAGTCCTTCTTGGACTCCATCTTCACTTTTTGTGTTTCCATTACTCCCATCCCCTCCTTTGCCGAGCATCCCTCTTCTACGCCAAAATCCTTCTCAATTCTCCACTCTCTAGGGTCCCCAAGTAAGTTCTTTCTACCTCTCTCAACTTTTCAATTCTCTTCCACATTATCTTATAGTAATGGGATTTTCTCACCTCCTTACTCCTGGGGCTGCCTTGGCTAGTTTTAGAAAGACCTTTGGCATCCCAGGGGACGTCGACGTTGCGTATTGCAACATAGGCGACCTTGAACTCGAGAGGGCCACTGATTTAAGCACAGCCTTCTTCCCCTTGATGTCGATACTCGAGGGTGGCGTTAGGTTCCCCGTAGACCCCCTCATCATAGGTACCTTAGGATTTTACGGCTTGTGCCCCGACCAGTTTCCCCCCAACTTTTATAGGGTTGTTAGCTGTGTCGTCCGGTTAAACCACATGTTCGGGCTGCACTTGAATCAGCACGACATAAATTTCATGTATAAACTGTGCGGCAACTTCGCCCGTGATTACTACTTGAAAACTAGAGATACCTGAGTCCGGCTCATATCCTGCCTGCCCGACTCAAATAGGAACTCGGCTAGAGAGCTCATTCAGGTGCGCGGCAACTGGCATACCAGTGAGCTTCTTTACCTGCTATCCCCGCACGAAGTTGGTCGGTACCGGCAACCCTTCTTCGATAATTATATATTTATTTTTTTTTTATATATTATACCTTCCTCTTTTAGATGATCGGTTTGTTCCCTGATTCGCTGCAAAGTCTAGAAGGTTCTTCCTGGACAGTCGAGTTATACACGCACGCGACCTCAACTTTGTTCTTAGGTCGGAGATCTTCGTGCACGACGACGGGCAGCTCAGGGCGTCTCACTTGATCCTCGGCATCAACCCCGTGTACACCACTTGGTAGAGCTTTGGCTAGGCGCTCCTAGTAGACAGCCCCCTCTTGTCGTACATCGACGTGCGGTACAAGTCCTTCCTCCCTCCCGGGCTTACGATAGGCGAGGCACGAGAAAGCGGCCCGCGCTACACAACTGCCGACGATATCACGCTAGTGAGGGACAGCTCGGCAGAGCGAGTGTCGCAGAGTCGACAAAGGCACAAAGCGGTCGGACCGCCAGAGGACGCCGCCCCTATAATCGAGGAACCCGCTGCCGCCCAAGCAGAAAGGATGGTGAAGCACAGGGAGATGACCCTTTCTCGCTTCATTCCCGGCGCCGGTCCAATGGCTCGAACCCAGTCCCCGAGGGGAACAAGTCAAACTCCTCTTGGAGGCGAGGGCAGGAAAAGAAAAAGGGTTGCTGAAAGTAGCCCCATGTACCGGGCGACGCTTTGCCGAAGACCCCTCCCCGTGCAGCAGGTGGGTCCAGGCTTCCGGAGGGGCTGGCAGCGACTCCCCCCGCAGTGCAGCCAAGAATGGACGTGGCATCCTCCCGTTGGCCGGCTGGCAGCCCATCTTCCTGTTGGGCAATGAGTGTTTGCCGGCCACCGCTAGCCTCCGGCTATGGGACCGGGGCGCAGGGGGGCGAGTGGCCCAAAGCTTGGCCCAAGGCCTCATGCTGCCCGAGGACGTGCACTACTATGCGCAGGGCGACGATGAGACACTGGCCATACGACTGCTGTGGCACTCTATCGCGGTAACGCTCTATCCCCCTTAACTGGGCGCATTGCCCCGAGTGTTTACCTCATCTCTTTTCTAATTTCGTCACTTGGTTATTTTCTTATCTCCAGGCCGCGCAGATGACAAGTGTTGTGACCGGACAGCTGAGGGACGTTGCCGAGGCTCTGGAGGGGAAGAAGGCGCTGAAGGCTGTCACCGAATCCACGGCCAGGGAGAAGGGGGAGGCTACCGCAACGTCGGAGAGGAAGGCGGTGGACGCAGAGAAAGCCCGGCAGGTCGCCGAAGGGAAGCTGACCTACATGGAGACGAAGCTCGGGGAGACCGAGCTCAAGCTAGCGACGGCGGACAGCTTGAGTCTAGCCCAGACTAGTGAGATCGTCAACCTGAAGGCGTCCCTCAAAGCCTGCGAGGAGAAGTGGTACAATGTCGGTTTCTCGGATGCTGAAAACTCCACGGAGCCGATCATTTACCAAGCTCGGCGTGATGGCTTCGAGGAGGGATGGCTGGCTGCCCTTCAGGCGGTGGGTTTGGCCGCAGATTCTCCACTGTGGGACTCCGAACATATCCTCTACCCGGCTCCCCCTCCACCTGCCGTTCATAGCCGGACGGAGGCATCAGACGAGGAGGAGACTCCGAGTATGATTGACCTTGTGCGGGACATTGATGCTCATTTGGAGGTAGCCGAAAATGAGGTGTCAAGTCACATCCGTGCGGGGGCCGAAGATGCAGCGGAACAAGCCCCATCGATGGCTGTGAAAGGTACCGAGCATCCCTTGACTTCACCCCCTCCAGCCGACCCCGCCATTTAATGACCCAACCTTTCTTTGTTTTTATGCTTTTCCTTTTGTTTTGTTACTGATAGGGTGCCGATTTAGCCTATCTCCAAGTCGTCCATAAAGGTCGTCCATAACCCGGCTACCATTGTAAACACCCTCAGGAACTTACCCAGAATTACCTCGTCCTTGTAAGAAGAGTTCTGGACAAGGTAAGCATCACCAGAAGGATACACTCGTCCAGAACGCCAATAACCTCGTCCTGAAGGAATTCGTCGGTTAGACGAAACTACCCCTGCGCATACCAGCACACATTCAAAGGGTCCCAGGACGAGGGTACTATACTTCGGCCAGGACGAAGGTACCATACTTGGGAAAATCTCCGAGCATGGCGTGACAATCCCTTATCCCACGCATAACCGCCAGGTATCCGTTGAGCAACAGAAGCATAACTCCCAAACGGTTATGCAAGTTACACTTGATTCCTACCTCTCCTCGAATCTAGGAGAAGTTCCAATCTTGATAACCGCCTGTAAGAACACTATAAAAGGGGCTGTCTCAGACAAGGCCAGGGTATGTTCATTTTCACTCCAAAAAAGTTGGAACTCAAATAACGTAAAGAGAAAAACTAACTTTGCCATCGGAGGATTTTCGGCCGGTAGCCCCGGTCGCCTTTGATTCGTTTTTCTTTCTTTTTCAGGCCGCAGAGAGAGCCAGTGGTCCTTTGAAGTCCGAAGCATCCAGCCTACTGATTTTCTTCGCATCATCAGTTACCATAATTAATTTTATTTGCCATTCAAAAAGCTTAAATCGCCGGGCTGTGGCGATGGAACAATTCCCCTGTTATCTATCTATATTTGATGTTTTTTGGATGCTGTTGTTTCAATTTATGATGTTTATATTGTTGTTAAATGCCGTTGCGTCCTACTCTCTCGCTTTAGATTGCCGGGGTGGCTTCTTTGACTTAACCACATAACTTAAATCGAACAAATTAACCAAATCCCAATTCGGCAATAGGGCTAGCGCGAGGCTTTTACTTGCCCGGATATAGGGCGCGAACCGAGGGCGGGCTTATGCCCATAGATAAAAACTAGTGTAAGGTTTCCACATGCTCAATGATAGGGCTCGAACCGAGGGCAGGTTTCCGTCCTTAGTTAAAAAGAAACTAGTGTAAGGTTTCCACCTACTCGGCGATTGGGCTCGAACCGAGGGCAGGTTTCTGTCCTTAGTTAAGAAAACTAGTGTAAGGTTTCCACCTGCTCGGCGATAGGGCTCGAACCGAGGGCAGGTTTCTGTCCTTAGTTAAGAAAACTAGTGTAAGGTTTCCACCTGCTCGGCGATAGGGCTTGAACCGAGGGCAGGTTTCTGTCCTTAGTTAAGAAAGCTAGCGTAAGGTTTCTACCTGCTCGGCGATAGGGCTCGAACCGAAGGCAGGTTTCTGTCTTTAGTTAAGAAAACTAGCGTAAGGTTTCCACCTGCTCGGCGATAGGGCTCGAACCGAGGGCAGGTTTCTGTCCTTAGTTAAGAAAACTAGCGTAAGGTTTCCACCTGCTCGGCGATAGGGCTCGAACCGAGGGCAGGTTTCTGTCCTTAGTTAAGAAAACTAGCGTAAGGTTTCCACCTGCTCGGCGATAGGGCTCGAACCGAGGGCAGGTTTATGTCCTTGCCGTGAACGAGCTGCTTTAATTCCCACGATCTATCATAACACTTGTCTGGCAACGATAATCGGAAATAAAAAGAGGCACTGACTCAATGTCTTGATATTAAACAGGCGGTGGTGCCTGGTTACATCGGTTTTGTATCTTTGGGAGGGCGTCCGATCATTGATAAAAAATTTTTAAGTTGCGAACATTCCACAGCTGAGGAAGCGGTCTTTCCTCCAAATCCTCTAGGTAGTATACCCCTGCTCCGGCTATAGCAGTCACACGGTAGGGCCCCTCCCAGGTTGGAGCCAGCTTCCCTGCGCTCACTTCTCGCGTGTTTCCCACTACCTTTCGGAGTACCAGATCACCCGTGGCAAACTCCCTCCTCTTGACAGATCTATTGTACCTTTGGGCAAGCTTTTGTTGATATTCCGCCAGCCGGATAGTGGCCATATCTCGGTGCTCCTCCAGCAGGTTCAACTCCCTAGCCATCAACTCCTCATTCTCGTCAGAAGCGAATCCCGTAACTCGGGCGCTATAAAGGTTTACTTCAGCGGGGATGACTGCCTCCACCCTGTAGGTGAGAGAGAACGGCGTTTCTCCGATGGATCTCCTCGGAGTAGTTTGGTACGCCCACAGGACGCTTCGCAACTCCTCGGCCCATCTGCCCTTGGCGCCCCCCCAATCTTTTCTTCAAGCCACTCACAATGGCCTTGTTGGTCGCTTCCGCCTGGCCGTTACTCTGCGGATAGGCCGGCGTGGAGTATCGGTTCCGGATACCAAGGCCCTCGCAGAACTCCCGGAATGCTCTACTGTCGAACTGCAGGTCGTTGTCCGATATTAAGGACTTCGAAACGCCGAACCTTGTTACAATATTCCTCCATACAAACCTCTTAACATCAACATCTCGGATGTTGGCCAGCGCCTCGGCCTCTGCCCACTTTGTGAAGTAGTCCACCGCCACTAGCATGAACCTTCGATTGCCCGTTGCTCGGGGAAAAGGCCCGACTATATCCAGCCCCCAGCGAGCGAATGGCCACGGGCTTCGAATTGGGTTCAGGTTCCCGGCCGGTTGGCAAATCATCGGCGCGTGAACCTGACATTGTTCACATCTCTGAGCATACTCGGTGGCTTCCTTCCTCATCTGCGGCCACCAAAAACCCTGAGTCATTGCTCGGTGTGCAAGCGAGCGTCCTCCCACATGGCTACCGCAGACTCCCTCGTGCAGTTCGGCTAACAGTTCCCTGGCTTGGTCGGGACGTAAACACTGCAAGTATGGCCCTTCGAATGACCTGCAATATAGCTTCTGATCGGCAGATAACCAGTAACAAGTGGCGGTTCACCGTACTCTGGTTGCCTCCTTCTCATCCTCCGGGATTCGATCTTCTGAAAGGAACTCGATGATCGGATCAATCCAGCATCTCTCGGCTTCAGTGACCTGCACAATCAGTGCCCGGGTGGCAATACTTGGCTCGGGAACCAACTCCACCCTAATCAACTGAGGCACTTCGTCAGCTATTGATGACGCTAGAGTTGCTAATGAATCGGCGTGCCGATTTTGCCCCCGGGCTATCCATTCTATCTTGACCGTATCGACGTTATCCATCATCTGCTTTGCTAGCCGTAAGTACTCTATCATTCGGGGATCCCTGGCCTCGAAATTACCCTAGACCTGACTTACCACGAGGAGGGAGTCCGAGTATACCTCCACCTCCCTTGCCCCCAGATCCATGACAACCCTTAGCCCTGCAAGCAGAGCTTCGTATTCGGCCTCATTGTTAGAAGCCCTGAAGCCCAACCTGAACGAGTGTTCCAGCTTCAACCCTTCCGGGGTGACGACCACGATTCTTGCCCCTGATCCAGCCGTATTGGACGCTCCGTCCACAAACACCCTCCATCTCTTGACTTTTACCACGCCGGCTATACCAGTAGCTCTCGACGAAAACTCGGCAATAAAATCCGCAAGTACCTGTCCCTTCACAGAGTTCCTCGGCTTGTATCTGATGTCGAAGGAGCCCAACCGAATCCCCCACTTAGCTATCCTCCCCGTGAAGTCAGATATCCTCAACAGTGACTAGAGCGGATACTCGGTCAAGACATGGACCGTGTGGGCCTGAAAATAATGGGGCAACTTCCGGGTGGCATGTACGAGTGCCAGCACCAGCTTTTCCAGTGGCAAGTACCTGGTCTCGGCGTCGACTAGTGTCTTGCTGATGTAATAAACCGGGAGTTGTGCCCTGTTGTCCCTTAGTAGTACGGCGCTCGCCGCATGCTCGAACACAGAGAGGTACATGTATAAGTCTTCTCCCGGCTCGGGAGCTGACAGCGTCGGTGCCCGGCCAAGGTAATCCTTCAGATTTTGGAAGGCCCTGTCACATTCCTCGTCCCAGTGGAATCCCTTCCACTTCTTCAGAAGTTGGTAAAAAGGACAGCACCGATCCGCGAATTTGGAGATAAACCGGTTAAGGGCTGCCAGCATACCAGTTAACTTTTCCACCTCCTTCGGGTTACCCCACGGTCCGAGGCATTTCACGGCTTCTATTTGGTCGGGGCTGACCTCTATCCCCCATTTAGTAATCAAATATCCCAAGAATTGGCCGGATCCAACCCCGCACGCACACTTGTCGGCATTGAGGCGTAGCCGGTGTCGTCGGAGTATCTCAAACACTTCTTCCAGGTCGCCAATGTAATGCCCCTTTTGCTTGCTTTTTATCACCATGTCGTCAATGTATACTTCGACCGTCCGTCCAACCTTATCCCTAAACATCCTTGTCATCATTCGTTGATATGTGGTTCCTGCGTTCTTCAAACCGAACGGCATCACAGTATAGTGGTAGTTAGCGTCTGGCGTTAAGAATGCCGTCTTCTCCTGGTCCTCGGTAGCCAGGGCAATTTGGTGATAGCCCTGGAAAGCATCGAGGAAACTCATCCTCGAGTGCCCGTATATGGCGTCCATCAACTGGTCGATTTTCGGCATCAGAAACGGATCCTTCGGACATGCTCGATTAAGGTTAGTAAAATCAACACAAACCCTCCACATGCCGCTCTTCTTCTTCACGACCACCGTGTTTGAGAGCCATTCCGGAAAGAACGTTTCCTTTATGTCCCCCGCTTCTCTCAACCTCCCAACTTCCTATCTGACGGCGTCCGCGTGCTCCCTAGCAGACCTTCTCAGCCTCTGCTTCTTGGGGGGAATGATGGATCCACATTCAGCCTGTGAACTATGAACTCGGGGTCGACGCCGGGCACCTTATATGGACTCCACGTAAATACATCCACATTTTGTATGAGAAATAACAGCAACTGCACCCTCTCCCCATTACTCAAGCCTGCCTCTATCTGAAAACTCCTCTCGCTTCCCGGTAGGATCTTGACGCTTACTAAATCCTCAGCAGAGCTGGTCGCCTCCCCCTTGGGGTCCTGTAATTGCTATAGGGACGGATTCTCAGCTGGTTCCCTCTGCTTAGTTTGTTCGATGGCCGCGGTCACCAAACATTGTCTGGCCGCCTGCTGATCGCCTCTTATCACTGTAATCCACTCTTCAGTTCGGAACTTGACCTTTACGTGCAAGGTGGACGGCACAGCCCCCATGTCGTGTATCCACGGCCATCCTAATATTGCCGTGTATGGTGAGAAAGATGCGACCACTATGAACGTCACCAACACCTCCCGGCCTCCCATGATAACTGGAAGGGAAATCTGCCTTTTTGGGATCACCATGTGCCCGTTGAATCCCATTAAAGGGGTATCATACTTGGACAAGTCTTCCTTTTTCAGACCGAGCCCCCAGTACAAATTCGGGTACATCACATCTGCGCCACTCCCCTGATCGATCATTATTCTCTTCACTATGAACCCTCTTACTCGGGCCGTGACTATCTGAGCGTCGTGGTGGGGCTGGGTAGTACCCTCTAGGTCGTCGTCGTCGAACACGATTGGTTGTTTATTTGACCTCGGCCTCTTCCCCGGGGGTTGTTCACTTGTGCTTCCTTCTGCTGACACCACGGTCAACACCCCCTTAGTGGTGGGTGTCGTAATTGCCCTTGGAGCGACATGAATGACCTCTATCACTCCCAAAGGGGGAGGGAGAGGGTTTCGTTGCAGCCGCCCAGCCTGTCCGGTCTCCCAACTTCCCGTCTCAGCCAAAAATTCCTTCAAATGCCTCGCTTTCACCAGCTGATCCAGGTGATCTTTCAGCACCCTACACTACTCGGTGGTGTGCCCTTTATCTCTGTGATAGGAGCAATACAGGTTCTAGTTTCTCCTGGACGAGTCGCCTGCCATCCTGTTCGGTCGCCTAAAATACGGCTCATTTTTTATTCTATCAACGATGCGGTGTACAGGCTCCTTGAAGTCGCATTGACTCCCCCAACCGCCGGGCCGGGCTCCTGAATCCTCAAATCCTTTCGGTGTCTGGGGTTGAAGCTGTTGTTCCGAGGATAGATGGTCAACGGCTCTTTCCCTTTGGACTGCAGCCGGCCGTCCTCCAAGCGCTTATACTCCTCGATACGCCTCATTAGCTGCCTCATATCCTCGGGAGGCTTCAAGGTCAACGATTCTCTCACCCGGACTCCTCGGGCAGGCCCATCCGAAAGGTACTAGCCGCGATCTTTTCGTTTCCCCTGCCGATCTCGTTGTACAGCTCCCAGTACCGGTTGGCATAGTTGCGAAGGGTCTCTCCCGCCTCTATCTTCATTGATAGTAACGCGTCCACGGGCTGCGGCACTCGGCTGCACGTCATGAACCGTACTCCAAACTCCTGGATCAATTCCGAGGAACTATGAATAGAGCCCTTCTTCAGCCCGTTGAACCACCTCAATGCAGTGGGCCCGAGGCTCGAGGGGAAAACCTTACACATCAATGCGTCGTTATGAGAGTGTAAGGACATCATCTGAATATAGTGACTCACATGCTCCACCGGGTTTGTCTTCCCAGTGTAGGAATTGAACGGTGGCCTCGTGAACCGGCTCGACATCGGCGCGCTTTCGATATCTCTAGAGAATGGCGACCGGGCTGCTTGTTGCAGTGCTCGGCTCATGGTATACATTGCCGCGTTTCGTGGCTGCTCGGCATCAGGGGAATTTGATTCACGGTCCGCATATTCTCGCGAGCGGTCGCGGTGCCTATGAGACCTGGACTAATGAGATCCGGCCTCACGGTGTTTCCCCACACTTACTGACCTTTCCCTTCGCATTCCACGGTCCCTTCTCCCTCGTTTGCCCCGCGCTTGCAACTCTAGATCCCTGACTGCCCTGCGTAGGTGCTCAAGCTCCTGGTCTCTTCCGTCAAGGCGGTTGCGGCCTGAGACGTCAGACACAATCCGGCGGGTTTGATACGACCCTTGCCCGGGCCCAGACTCTTCTACCTCCTCGTGCCTTCTGTCCTCCTGCCCTTTTTGCCTCCTTTCCCGCCATGTGGACCCCCGCGACGTCCCTCTAGTGCCGCTTTCCGCATGGTTTCTCTGTCCACTTCCAGACATCTCTGCGAGCGTGCCAAGATAGCACCACAGCTGCATAGGAGAGCCCCACGGTGGGCGCCAATAGTGCGTCCCAAAATTAGGCTCGTGGGCCTTGCAGGGATTTGGGCTCACAATCTATTTGTATAGTGGGCTTCTGGATTTCCTACAAAGGGTAATGTTATGCTCGGCAGGCCTGCGTACTAGGCTTCCCCACTGTCTCTCCCTTCTCTTCCTCAGGGGAACTGATACCACTCTCAGTCTCTAGTCCTTTCTCTCTTTGAAATTGCCAACCTCTCTCACTGATTCTTCTTTGTCTATTTATAGCCAAATTTAGTGGAATGGTCATGATTATTCTCCTGATGGATGAAGGGAGGGGTCCAATACTATTACCTTTAAGTGGGGGTTTAGTTAGGAGTGGGAGAAAATGAGTGGCATTGGAACTGGCTCCACTGCTGGGTTTGATGCTCGGCATGGCCGTTCCCTAGGCAGTGGAAAAGAGGTCCAATACCGTTTCATCTAAGTGGACACCGGGTGGTGGGAAGGAGGAAATGATAGTGGTGCCGGGACCAATTCCGTGGGTATGTATATGCTCAGCTGGACATGCCACAGGCTGCATTGAGCGCTCCTAGATCGCACCTCTTGGACGGCCCGAGCATTACCACGTGTGGTCGGCAAGGGGCCTCTATAAGAGTTAGTCCTTGTGGGCCTTAGGGCAATTGGGCTTGACAGGGGGGTAGGGCCCGTACACCATTATATGCTCAATGGATTGATGATTCAATTCTTATGATTGAGAATTTTATTGTAACATATAAAAAATCTAAGCGATAATGATACTCAATTGTAAATTAGTCTTGTTGTTAATGATTAAAAAAACATATAAACAATTCTTTAGGTGGACTTAGACAACACAACAATATCCAATCCCAAACATTTTAATTTTGGGTGCTAAAATAGCAAAAAAGCAAAGTGTCATATCGAATACATAGTCATAATTCATAATTTGGGGGGGGGGGGGGGTAACAAGGGATTTCTTTTGTTTGGAAGGGCACCGTTGACCATAAAAATGGTAGTAGTTAAATTTTTGGGTTTTAGGGGCCATCTTTCAATTTTGTAAGGTTGGTTCTTAAGTTTGGGAGGCAATGTATGATTTTTTTAAACCCAAACTGTTAGGTTAAGATAACTTGACCTCGGTTAATTAATTTAATTACCTAAGTTGATTAATTAGGTTCAATTGTCTGCAAATTGTGAAGGAATTAACAAATCACCAATTAAACTAAGTGCTGCGGAGATTAAATTGACACGATGATTTGTTAACAAATAGAGAAAACCTCTCGCAAGGCAAAAACCCCACCAGTGATTTAAAGTCACCACTCCCAAGAATCCACTAATCAACAATCAAACGGTTACAAGAATAAAGAATCTTACCACTACCCTGGCTTATCCCAAAATACCAATCTACAGTCCTTCACTTCAATACCCAATTGAACTTGATCTTGTAATAGCCTTTTTTTCCTTGATGCACAAATTTCTAATTTGTGACTAACCCTTCACACAAATCCTAGTACGTGACTAACTCCAACAACTTGAATGATGTTTTTGACTGCAAAATTTATCACTTCATTAACAATGAAGATCAGGAAGTAATTGGCTACAAAACCCTATGGTGTACAAATGCGGTAGCTTCTTTCAGAGAAAATAAATCTCTTGATCTTTGTATCAATGTGTGATAGCTTTTAAAATATGCCTATGTCTAGGGCTGTGAGAAAAGAATCTTAAACAAATACATAAGTTTGGGCCGAATTTCAGACTTGGAAATTCTAAAATTGTAATTCTCGATAGATTGATCCGATGTCGAGCTTGCCAAGTAAATCTTGATAGATGCCATCTGTCGAGCTATTTATCGAGCTCCAGTAAAATAACTTTTCTTGAGTTGTTTCTTGGATCAATTTTCATGTCTTTAATATGAACACTTGATAAGCTTGAACTACATATTTCTTGATGTATTAAACTCAACTTAGATCTACCCAATTACAAGTAAAGTACATTTTGTCAAAGAATTAACTAATTACAAAAAATATGACCCTAACACAAACTTTCAAATAAATAAAAAAAATTAAGTCCATGGGGCGATGGCCCTCTTTGGTTTCTTAGGGTGTGTTTGGTTCACCATAATATACTCATGATATGCCCTTGATGTGATGTACATTAGCTTTTAATGTCTCATTAATTTGTTTGATTTATTTAATTTTTTCTAACATTATTATAATCTAAGATTACAAAATATATCATATTACCTTAGTTACATCACCTTCTTAATAGAGGTGATCTTATGCACTTGGTTACAAAATCGTGTGGTGTACAAACGCGGTAACTTCTCTCAGAGGACATAAAGCTCTTGATCTCTGTATTTGTGTGTGACGGCTTTTAAAACATGTCTTATATATGTTTAGGATTGTGAGAAAAGAATCTTAAACAAATACATAAGTTTGGGCCAAATTTCAGACTTGAAAATTCTAAAATTGTAATTCTCGATAGATTGATCCGATGTCGAGCTTGCCAAGTAAATCTTGATAGATGCCATCTGTCGAGCTATTTATCGAGCTCCAGTAAAATAACTTTTCTTGAGTTGTTTCTTGGATCAATTTTCATGTCTTTAATATGAACACTTGATAAGCTTGAACTACATATTTCTTGATGTATTAAACTCAACTTAGATCTACCCAATTACAAGTAAAGTACATTTTGTCAAAGGATTAGCCAATTACAGAAAATATGAACTTAACACAAACTTTCAAATAAAAAAAAATTTAAGTCCATAGGGTGATGTCCCTCTTTGGTCTCTTACGGTATGTTTGGTTTGCCGTGATATACCCATGATGTGCCCTTGATATGATGTACATTAGCTTTTAATGTCACATTAATGTGTTTGATTTATTTAATTTTTTCTAACATTATTGTAATCTAAGATTACAAAATATATTATATTACCTTAATCACATCACCTTCTTAGTGGAGATGATCTTACATTACTTATGGCAAACACCTTAATGCGACATCAAGATTATGTGCATACATCAAGGGCATATCACGATGAGCCAAATGCTCCTTAGTAATTTTGCCTCTCTCTATTTATTCTATTTCGTTCCATTGTATTATAACTTCAATCACAATGTAAAGGTTTTTGAGTGTATACCTACAAAATTTTCACCTCGCCAAACAATTGCAACCCACCTATGATGTTCTAAAAGTATGCATTAACCATAACAACATTGCTATGTCATTAAATTTCTTGAGGAGTGACAGTAAGTGACAACCAAACATATCATTCTCAATATAATTAATAAACCAACAAAAACACTTTTTTAGATAGATAGGTAGTGGATGAGGGGAGGTGAGATTCGAACCACAAATATCAAGCACTATATACATACATACATACATACATAACAATATATATATATATATATATATATATATATATATATATATATATATATAAAAGTATCATTATTACTGGGCTTTTACTTGAAACTTTACATAAAAGCACTTCGCTAGACAGTTTACCCATGTATAAATTGAGGTTTGGTTAAGTTTTTTTTTTGGATAAATTTAGTAGTAACAATTAGAGAGGAGGGATTTGAATCATAGATATTGTTATTGGAAATATTAAGAGATGTTAGTTAAATTCCAAGACTTTTGGCGAGGTTTGGTTAAGTTAAACATTGCAATCCATCATTGTCCAATGTTGGGTGCAATTATGTCTATTTAAATATTGATAAAATTACAAAATTTAATACACTGATATCATAACTAATGGGTAATATTATAAGTAGTGACAGAGTTTGGAATTTATCTTTGGGGTAGATAAAAATATGAGGACTAAGTTTTTTTTTTCCCTTTTGTATAACATTTTTCTATTATGTATAATTATATAACAAAGTACAATAAAACAAATTTAAAATGTAATTAAGTATTTTATACTATAAAAAAATATCTATTAAGTTTGGCAAAGGTGTCAATATTGACAAAAAGATTTTATATTTTAACGAATCGCTCTAATCAACAATCATTTATTTAGACATTAGACAAATAAAAAATTTCCAACAAATTTAAGTATTTGGTTTATACAATTTATGCCTAAAGAGATTGTGATTCTATTTAAATGAATTTAATTAACTTTGGACTTTCTTATAAAAATTATATACTTCAAAAATAATAATTTTATTATTCTTTAAAAATATATGTTGGACTAGGATGTGATAGGTCTTGTTAATTTTTTTTTAATTTAAATGTACTTTAAAAATTTTAATCCATACATATTTAGGATTTTTTTTTTCCTTAAATTAATGGCTCACGTCCTAATGTGACTGCCACAATTAAAAGAATTGTGTGACAGAGTTATCCTAAAATTTAAAAAAGAATTCAATCCAGTTAGACTAGTTTTTTGAGTAATGCAATGCTTTATTACAAAGAAAAAAAAAAGAGTTATATTTGAATATTACATACTATGATCAGGGGATGTGTCATTGTTTCAAATAATTTTTCATTTGAATGGCCAGTTTGGATGGAAATGGAGAATGGAGGAAGGAAAAGTAGATGAGAGACATCCAAATTGGCCGAAAGGTTCCTATGTTCCTCTCAGTGATGTAATAATAAAACAAGTGTGATGTGCCAACTTGGGTTAAAAAATTACAATAAAAATTTTCTTTGTAACTCACATTTTCTTTCACTTACCTGTGGTTTATATATTGGGGTGAGTTTTGAATGGTTCTTCTAGTAATATTGTATATAATTTTAGAAAATACACGTGGGTAAAAAAATGTGTAAAAAAACGTATAATGTTATTTAGAAACGAAAAATTAAACAACTTTATCCGGTTACCAAACCGGATAAAGTGATAAGTTTGATCTGAGTAGCTTAGCCAGACCCTGAAGGCAAATTAACACATCAGCATCAAACCGATGCTGACTTGTATCACTTCATTTGTTCTATTTGTTAGAGTGGGTACTCACGTGGAACATGTTACTCCACCATAATAAAAAAATTAGAAATTAAGCTGACTCAGACAACCCTATTGGAAATTTTTATAACCAATACGAAACCGCCACGCAAGAAGCAAGTAGATTAGGATGCACCACCACCACAAATTGGTTACCATTTGGGGCCTGCTTTCTGAATTCTGATCCCCTCATCTAGGCTTCTTGGTCCATTGAAAAGGGTTTATCACTTTGCTGCTAACTGATGTGCCATGGTCTTGTACCCCATCCATGAGTGCTTAATTTGATTGTCTTAATCACCTGGGATCAGATCACTATTGAACAAATTTTTGTGCTGGGTCCAAATAGAAAACATCAAACTATTGATATTCTTTTTTTTATAGTGATAGTTACATATTGTGTACAAAATACATAGTTAAAGTGTTTTTTTTTTCTTTTAATCCAAGTTGGACCTATTGCGGGGATTGTTAGGCACCACTATAGGTTCTTCAAACAATTTTTTTTTTTTTTTTTAAATTTTAATCAGGTTGAACCTATTATGGCGGTTTTCAAGTGCCGCTATATGTCCTTCAAAATTTTTTTTCCTTCCGGGTAAGCACCGCAGCTGTAGGTCCACCTATAGACCAAATCTATTGCAGCGTGTTTTTACAAACGCCGCTAAAGATCAGGGTTTTTACCAGCTTTCTTTTTGACAGCATCTTTCTATAGTCTAGACTCTCCACAAGTCCCTCCGCTTGAAGGTGGCTATACTTAGCTAGCCAAAACAAGTCCTTATAGAGTTGTCAATACTCAATAATAATTCCCATTGATTAACCTTTCAAAGAATGGGTTAAATTGAGGACTACTAATAAAGCCCTTGATTGAGTTTCCATATGTACTCTTAATCCATGCTTTGGCTAGAGCAAACTAGTAGCAATCGAATAAACCTTGAGCTTATCAATTATTTTGCAAGAATGCAATCCGAAATCTCCAAGCCATGCTGGGCTGGTTGGATAGCGACAAGATTCGCAGCCATCTCAAAGTGGGATTGGACTTGAAGTTGTTTATGAACAACTCGGATTCAACTTTGAGGAGGAAAAAAAACTTTCTACATTTGGTTATTTAGAAAATAACTAGTCAAGCTTATACTGAGTTTTAAGGTTTGAATATTAAATGAGCAAATTCAAACATAATAGTGAATTTGTTAAAAACTCATGAATATAAGACACAATTTGAGTATAAATAATATTAAACATTCATATGCATATGTTAGGTTTTAGATTGTAAAGATTATTGGCTAAGTTTATATGTCAATAGAATGTGTTTTAAGGGGAAATTTAACAAAATTTGGATTGTGTAAATAGAATTATATTAGGGTTGAGTCTAGGTTAAAAGTAGCTAAAAATAATAAGATTTTGATGTATTCAATATGATGAGTTGATTATCTTTTGTCCATATCTTTTACACCATATCAACCTTTCACTTATTGGAAAGTAGACTGACACTTCAAAATGGACACAAATTTAACCTAATTTGGATTTTTGAGATGAGGGAGATATAACTGTTTGAAGTTGGCGCAATTATTACAATATATTTGTGAAGGAGTAAAAACAAAGTAATTATGATGTTTAATATAAGTTAATCAAGTAACTTGTAAACAAACTTGAATTTATTCAATAAGAAAATGAATCAAAGTTAAACATGGAATCTAACTTGATGAACAACTTTAGTTTAGTTAGTGTTTGAAATAAAATTAAATAAACCAATTCTAAACTTTCAAAATTCAGCTTCACCTCAGTAGAACTTGATTACGGCTTCCTATTACATAGGTACAGGAAAATTCAGAATTTTTAAACTTGGCATGCCATTGTCAATTTGTAGAGGCTGGGGGATAAGCATTGACAATTGACAAATTGTTAGGACTTGCCAACGCAAATGCATGGCCACTAGCAAATATAGACATGGGTTATTATCCCTTGACATTGATACTCAATACGTCACTATGTTAGGTTTATGGTTCATATCAAAGCATTTGCAGTAAGAAAGCTAAAATATTTAACTTTTAACAATTCAAAAACCTATTTTATTTATTTTAACAACTTATTTTACAATACACTTAACATCAAAACTTCTATTTTAATAGTCAACACTTTAAAATAATATCAACAATACAATAAAATAATATATCTCATATACAACCGTTATCCACATCCTGCAAATTTGAACCCTAAGAATCACCGTCACCAACCCACGATCTACCATCACCAACCCAAGAAACTTCATCATCGATCCACAAAACCACCATCACTGACCCACGAACCCCATGCACCCTCCTACTCCTCCTAGACTTTGATTATAGATTAGCACCACCACCACCACCACCACCACCACCATGCCTTCATCACCCAAGCTGTTCCATGCCCAGAACCGCCCTTCGCTAGCCTCCTTGCCCAGAACTACCCTTCCAAATTACAAACCCACCAAATTAACCCCGAATCAAAACCCTTGTACATCACCATGCATAACCCGAATAAATCTAAAAAATTCTTCTTCTTTTTCTTTTCTTTATTACTCAAAACACAGAAATAAAGAAAAAAAAAGTGAGAGAGGGATGATAGGCTTGGCAGCATGGGTCAATCCATGGGTCAAGGAAGAGGCTAAGGGAGGTTGGGACTTGGACGATGCTGGAATTGTGTATTCTTGGTGGCGTGGGTGATAATAGGGGAGAAGCAATAGAAAAAGGTTGTCGACTTGGGCTTGCAGTGGCAGTGGTTTTCGGTGAGATCTCTTCTTCTCAGTGGCTTCAAGTGACGGCGAAGTTAAGGTGGCTGAGAGAAATGTGGGTCGGGTTTTGATGGAGTTTTAGTGTAGTTCGTGAAGAAGGGAAGGTGGCTGAGAGAGAGAGAGAGAGAGAGAGAGAGAGGTGAATAAAAAGTGATAGCAACTTGCTACAGTGAGTTACTAGTGATAGGAACTTACTGTAGCAAGTTGCTAAAAAAATTTAAGTTTAGCTTCTTTATTGTAGGACCTTTTTTTGGTGGTTAAGGTGCTAAAATAACCTTTGATTTATTTTAGCCAGTGAAGTCAATACCGTACCGGTACCAGCCAGTACGTACCGTACTGGTACGTATACCGGTATCAAACGATAACATTTCGTACCGATTTAAATACCAGCTGTACCGGCCAATTTCGGCCGGTACCGGGTGTACCGGCCGATTAAGAAAAAAAGCTTTTTTTATTTATTTTAGTTTTGTAATTTTTGAATTTTTGTAAGGGCATAATGGTAATTTATTTACATTAACTTATTAGTATTATTTGTTTTCTTAGTATGCAATGAACAATTAAGCTTTCTATTTTTTATATTGTGTTTTTTTTCTTTTTTCTTTTAATTGATGCAAAAGTCTAAAACTATGAATAATTTGTTCTAAATGTAGGTAATGTTTTATGAGAAACCTTTATATTTACTATAATATAAGTGAAATATTATATGCTTATAAACATGGTTCTAGAGATTTTGTGTGTATGTGTGTGTGTGTGTGTGTGTGTGTGTGTGTGTATATAAAATAGCGGTAAACCCGAAACAGTACACCGGTATTGACCGGTACCCGAAATATATCGTACCGCTGGCCAAACCGGTACGACCTCCGGTACGGTATTGACTTCCTTGATTTTAGCATCTTTATTGTGAGTGCTCTTAGAAGAATAAACAAACAAAGGAAAAATGGAAGACATTTGCTCAAACAAAGCCCTCCCAAAATATTGGGAAATAACCCAAAGATACAAGGATGCTCTTCCACTATCATTAATCATTACGAAATTTGAGGAACACAGGTGATTCTATTAGCATGAAAAATGTTGTTTTATTATTGTTATATAGTTTGAATTAATCCAGAACGTCTCCTTTAAATTCCAGAAAGTACTTGTTGAGTTTCCAAACTCTTAGCATGAAAAATGTTAATACACATTACGTGAAGGCCAAAATGTGTGACACATTTCAAATATAAGGACAAGCATTATTTATTATTTCTATTATTGTTTTTCCAAGTGGTTGTTCAAGCCCTTCGGGGTTCTTAGAATACAAGACTAAATCTCAAGTTTGCGAAGTCTCATCTCACATATATTAGGTAATTACTTAATAGAATCCTGTGTAGTCCCAAGATATTGGATAAAAGATTTACTCAACACTTAGTAGAACACATAAGACCTGAGAAACCAGGTGAATCACCTAAAGTTAATAGCATATTTCTTTTGCTATTTTGCTAGATTATGGAACCTAGATACATTAAAATATTGAACAGGTACTATAATTGACATTGCCCATGAATGGGGATTTTAAAAGACATAATATATAATTGTGAAGGTTATAATCTTTCAATATAGACCATCCTTTTCCAAAACTACTCGGTAGCCTGTGTAGGTTTTTTTTTGCTGAACAGTCTGAACTGTTGCCAGTTTGGTCAAGAAGTTCTTTGAGAAGAATAGTGACTAATCCATAATGTTAAATTCAATAGGAAAATGTTTAATAAACGAGGGATTACTGTAATAAGAAGCTTGAGCATCACCAGCAAACATTTTATACAAATAAAAATAAAGAAGCCCATGATTGGCTTTTGTAGCCCAATGGGCTTCATGGCTTGACAAGTGGGAAATAATAGATGCATGCTGGGTTGGACTGGCCTAAACAGAGGTTGTACCCCTTATTGGACCTTGAGTGACCCTCAGATGGGCTAGTATTGAAAACAGTGTCAGTGTTCAAACAACAATTTGTAGAGGTCCTTGCTGTGCAGGTGTGGCTGCTAGTGCTGGGTAGGTCCAATCTTGTTTGATTTTATACAAATGTGCTTCTTCTTCTTTTTTTCTTCTTTTTTTGGGGGGTTAAAAGGGAGAACTTGACCATTGAGTTTTCGGTTGTGATTTTTTTAAGTTGTTGTGGGTTGAATTGATGCAAGTTTTGGGCTGTGGATTTTGGGTGTGTGGTTGTGTTTGATCCAGAGACATTGATCCAGGGAAAGAGGGGTGAAAAAAAAACATATTTGAAAAGGGAAAAAAATAATATTCAAATAAAGTAAAAATAGAGTATTGAGGATGATGTATTTGTCTATAAATAATGAATTAGTTAAAGTAACAGTGAACTCTTTTGGATCAAAATAACTGAAGTTGCATTAAGATTTATGTGAATGCCCTTAGCTTCTCCAAAGAAGCGACTCACCTTCACTTTTGAGATGAGATTTAACAGGTACCTGCAGTTGAAAATGAGAAAGAGTGAGTAGTGTTAGCTAAAAAAGAAAAAAAAGTTTGACTTATTCATTTGAGTAATTTCTTGTCCTACTTTTTAGGACTCATTCAAATAGTCTTTTGTGTTTTAATTTGAAGAAGGGTGATGATTCAATAACTTCAAATAAGAATTCTTATTGTTTGGTTTAGCAATTTTTCCCAGTAAAAAGAATGCGATTTTTTCAAGTACAATTGTATTATTTTTAAAACTTAATTTTTAAACAAAATCATATATATTACTATATAATAAAAGTTAGATCCTAAAAACTGTAGCTAATTGTCATGTATCCTCCTTTGTTGTTGGTAATGTATGCTTGAGAGCAAACAACATCCCACATCTTGGTATTTGTTTACCAAGCTCGCGTGTAGTGGGGGTATTTCCCTCGTTGTTTTGTTCCTTAAGAGGTTCAAAACTAGAGCCATGGGAATGCTCCACCAAATGTTGCACTATGAGTAAATTCCCAGCACTGATAGCAACATGAAGAGGAAGATTGCCACTACGGTTATTTCTCTTAACAAGATTTTGGAACGTGGGGACATCGAGGATTGCTCGTATTAGCTAATCATTGCATCATCTATGTCTAGCAAGTTGAAGGATGGTCTAAAAAGCACATGCACAAATACAAGGATGGATATGAGTATGGATACGATAAGGCAATAAGGTAATTATTAAAAAAAGTAAGACACGTATATTAATTAATTATTAAATATATTTTTATTTATATTTCTATATATGGTTAAGCATTTATTTTCCATATAATATTAAACATATATCAATTTAAGAAAAATAATGAATATTTATTTTTATATATTATTAATCGTTTACTTTTTTTATCAAATTAAGAGTAAGAATGAATAATAAAACAAATTCATTACTATTAAAGGATGTTAAGAAATTAGAAAACAAATCAATAATAAAAATATTTATTAATTTTCAAATGTAAAATTATTATTCGGAATATGAATATTCTCTTTGTTTTGTGAAAGAGTATTCAATTCCTTTTGTTCTCGTGTCCCGGCTATGTCTTGCTTTAAATTTTTTTTTTTAAATGACATAACTAGGACACACATACAAAAGTGTCCGAGTAGTGTCAAGTATCCGATGCATATTTGATATGGGTAAGACACCCCAACCAAGTGTCCATACTTCCTAGAGGATGGTATTCAACATGGGGGTCATCTTGAGAAGCAAATGCTCCATATCTTCGACTTTTTTTTTGGGATGAATTTGAAATCCTCATGATCTATAGCCTCCAACAATTTTAGATCCATGGATGGAATCATCACTAAAGTGTTGGAGGAGCTCTCACCATTTTCACCTTCTGGTTTGTTAGAAATTGAGAAGAATATAGGACACCCAAAGTGGGCATGTCCCTCTATATACCTAACCAAGAGTAACATCTAGGAGTTATGGCTTGAACCGTTACCCCATTATGCCTACTATCACACTCAACATTAATGGAGTGGCGTGTATATAAAGTATAAACACCACGAGTGGTACCCATTGTACAAAAAACAAAATATGTATTTCTCTCATAGTGTATGCAAAGTGTTGTGAGACTTTTAGGTTGTGGGTTATGTTTGCATCACTCTAGTAGAGTGCAATACCGTAAGAGAAATGTTTTGTTCGTGGCTTGCACAAATTGGAATACAGAAAGAGTTTGACTTGCTAGTCTGCTTTGATGTTGGCTCTGAACAATGTAGAACAACCTCAAAGCTTCTATGTGATCGTCAGTTTAGGCCAAGAGAGGTATATCGAAAAATTGATTGTTAAAATTCCGCTATGTAGTCTCTATTTCTTACATTGGTATTAGAGCATTTATAGGTTGTTCTCAATGTCATAGGCACCATGCCCACTATCACACTCAACATTAATGAGTGGTGTGTATATAAACACCATGAATGGTACCCATTGTAAAGAAAAATGAAATATGTATTTTTATAATGTTTGCAGAGTGTTGTGAGGCTCTTAAGTTGTGGGTTATGTTTGCATCACTCTAGTAGTGAGCAACATCATCGAAAAAACGTTTTGTTCGTAGCTTACAAAAACCGGAATACATAATGAGTCTGACTTGCTGGTCTGCGTTGAGACTGGCTCTAGACAATGTAGAACAATCTCAAAACTTCTGTGAGATCATCAGTTTAGGCCAAGAGAGATATACCAAAAAGCTGATTGTTAAAATTCCGTTGTGAAGTCTTTGTTTCTTACATTTGTATTAGAGTGTTTATAGGTTATTCTCCATTGCAATGTCTTCATTGCTCACACTTGAAATTTTCCCACCGTTTTCACCTTCTAGTTTCTCCATTGCAGTGTCTCCTTTACTTGTTTATTTTTTCTCCATTGTTCTCACCATCTAATTTCTCCATTGCAATGTACCCGTAGCTTTTACTTTCCGTTTGTTAGGGTGATTACTAGGTGGTGATCAGTGAAGATATTGTATTGTTGCAGTAACTTATTAAGAGTTGTTGCAATAAACTTTGTATTTCAATGAAACTAATTTTCAAAGCAATAATTACCTATATCACACTTAAATGTATTCTTGCAATAGATTAAACCAGTTTATCATATCTAGTAATATTGAATCCAAATCTTCTATCCACTTTTCCAGCTCCACTCTATACTCCACTAATAAAAACTTGCCACATGTTTACCTAATTAATTAAATTCTACCATTAATTAATAATGGTAGTATTTAATGGTAGTATTAATAAGTCAATAATGGTAGTATTTAATTAATTAGGTGAACATGGGGCAAGTTTTTATTGGTGAAGTATAGAGTAGAGTAGAAAAAGTGGAACAGAAAATTTGGACTTAGTAATATTGTTGCAATAAGTATGAAGTACATTTGTTTCACTTTTTCCTTCTCTCTTTCAAATAATTTTTGTGGTCCCACAACTTTACTTAAAATTGAGTTTTTCAATTGAAATACTCACTGGAAAGTTTTAGCCAAACACACTACAAGTAGAGTTATGGAAAATTTTGATTTAGAAATATGAGAATTGGGTAATGCGTTTGGGTGATGAGATTTGAGTGTTGAGATATGAAAATTGAGTTAGCTCCAAACCAAACATGCCCTTATTTCTTCTTTCGTCTCTCAAATCTCAATCTCCTATGGTCAGCAGTGATAGACATTGACAAGTTTAATTGGAATATTATTTAAACAAATGTACTTCATACAAGTTTAATTGGAATATTATTCAACAAATGTACTTCATACTTGTTGCGGCAAAAAATTTGAAGCAATAACGTATTACAACCAAACTTATCATTGCAATATCTCATAGAAGTAACTAATTTTTCAAGAATTGTCATATTGTTGTGTCAGTATCAATTGTCATGTTGTTCATGTCTTAGAAGAGATTGTCTTCCCTTTTACTCCCTTGTTAGTGGGCAATTTTCTGTCATTTTACGCTTTGGAGATACATGATAATAAATTAATTTTATTGTAAGAAACATTGTCATCCACCATAACTTTGATATGATAATAAGTTTTATTTTATATAAGGACAAAGTTTGGCTACAGACTTAGTTATAGTCTGAAGTTGCAGCTTCCTTTAAAAAAAATTAATATTAGTAGATCTTTTAAAAATTTAACCGTTGGATTACATATTCTTTAAGCTCCTAACATACGTGTCAAATTTTGTGTCATTCTAATTTTATTTATTTATGATCTATAAACTTATTTTTTAATGTTATTCATAAATTTAGATTACAATTGATTGATAACACAACTATTGATTTTTTATCTTTTGAAAATTTTGCAAGTATTGAGAATAAGAAGAAAATATAATCCAATAGTGGATTTATCAAAATTCATATTCAATAATAAAATATTAAGTGAAGTTGTAGCTTTAGGCTACAACCAAATTTATAGTCAAACTTTGTTCTTTTTTATATTGGTACTCTTCAACTTGGCAATTTTCCCTATAGATAAGTTGTCTCATATTGCTTATTATTGACCGATTATTTTCTTGTTTAGTGTTTTTTGTGTACCAGATGTTGTAAATACTACTGAAATTAATTTTTTACCTACAGTAAAAGTAAGTAATAATTTGTCACTTTAGATTTGTTATGAAAGTATTATAAAAACATTATAAACATAACATTTCTCATAAAAATATAACCAAACTACACAATACTTTTTTTAAGAAGAATTACAAAAGAATTATTATTATTATTATTGAGAAACAATCACAGAAGAATTAGACTATTCCTATTATACACATTGGTGGAGCTACTTTTTTAGCTATTTGACACCACAAAAAACTACTTTATCTATTTTACTTTCTCACTTTACAAAATATCCAACATCAGTAGTTTTATTTTAATTTTTAACCTAATAAAATAATATAAACATTACAATAAAATAATATTTTATTCAGTTGTCAAAACACAACTACAACCACCATCAAAGCCATGGAAACCACTGCACGGCCACAACCCCACCACTGTAACCAATACCCATCAAAACCAGTGAAGAAGAACAAAAAAAAAAATCATAAAAAATAGTAGATCGACAACAACCCAGATCAGGAACACAATCCGAGAGGCCAAAACCAATAGATCAACAACAACCATTAAAAACCCAGCCCGAAACACAAATCGAGAGGCCGAAAACCCACGTTCGAAACACAAACCCAAACTGAAAACCATGCCCGAAACACAAATACAGCATGAAACCCAGCCCAAAATCCATGCCAAAACACAAACACAAACATCATAAATGGGTCAGGGATAGAGGATTGGGGCTTGGGACTTGTATCGGCGGCAAGTTGAGGAAGAAAGATGGTTGGAGCTAGGCAGGGATAGAGTAAGAAAGAACAAAACTCGCTTGGGGGAAGCAAATAGGGTCAATGTAACAAGAAAAAAAAACATTATTTTAATGGAAGGTATAATAAAATATTATTATTTTTATTTTAGTTTCTTACTACAATGATGACTATACAAGGTAGATGAAGAGGTTAAATTTTTAAAGTTTAGCTCTACCATTGCAACTTCCTTTATGTGGCGTTTGGTACGAGGAATCTACATTACTCCTGGCATCTAGATTCCCAGGAATGTGATTCCTAAGAATCACATTCCTAGAAATGTAGTTATTCCTATGTTTGGTTTTATTGGGAGATTCCCAAGAATGTGAGATGATAATGTTTGGTGTATTCCTAGGAATCTTAAATGAATTATTTGTTTTTCCCATTTTGTCCTTAGATTTGAATGTGAAGTACCAAGCCCATTTATAAAAAAATCTTCCTTTAAATAAATAATGAAAAAATATATATAAACTATTAATTAGTCCTTTAAAAAAAATATCTTACTCTAAATAGATAGATAAAAAACATTATATAAACTATCAATTAGCAACACATTCATTAAAACTGTGATCTAACGTTTCAAAATGACAAGAATAATACAAAAATAAGTATTAGCAGAGTTATTTATCATGTTTATGTTGTTTTTACGGGAAAAGATAAAGACAAGAGAGAAGATATTGATAATTTGTTTTATAATTTATCTTAATTGCTTAAATGATAAGGAAAAATGGTTAAAATTGTCAATTTATAAAAAATACAATTTCTTTTAAGTTTGGGAATCTGGATTCCCACCTATTTTAAAGGGAATCCACATTCCTACTGAGAGGGGTTTAAGGATTCCCTTGGCATCTGATTCCCTAGTGTAATTTGCAACCAAACATGAGAATCTTTAAACATTCCTGAGAATCTTAAAACATTACCCCGTACCAAACGTCACCTTAGAGTTAGCGTGCTAAAAATAGTAATATAACTTTTTATCGCGAAAAATAATAATAATAATGCTGTTACAAATAATAATTTGTAATAACTATTACAAACGATAATTGCGGAAACAATGTACAAGTACATCAAAGCGAGCCGCTGTAGTTTTCGGCTTTTATGGAAATAAGAATTTCAAGCGGGTTGGTCTCTTGGATATATATATCAAATCAAGCCCAACTACCTAAAGCGAAGTTAAGTCCTAAAAAAGCACAAAGAATCCTCTTTTGTTGTTGTCAGTTGGCACAGCCTCCACTTCAACCTCAGTAGCCGCCACCACTGATCAGCTCTTTGATGCCACCGCCACGGTCATAACCTTCTTCTCCTTCTCTTTGTATATATATTCAATTTTTTTTTGCATGTATTATGTGTATTTACATGTTTATTGATATGTATATATTGTTAGCTCAGTGTTTTTTTTTTTTTTTTTTTTGTTGATAAATGGGTGCTGAGTTTGTTGATTGTTTTGAATTTTTAAAGATGGAACGTGCCCAATTGTTGTTTTGATTGGTTTTCCTTTGTTTTGTTTAGAAATGTTCCCTTGGGAAAATAAACGAGAATTTGGAGTGTCATATAGCTGATTGAGGGTTGAAGTTTTGTCCTTGATTTTTCCGGTCTTGTTATGATCTTACTTTTTTCATCAACCGTATGGAGAAAAAGGAATATGGGTTTTAGTTTGTACTTGAGTTGGGTATTTGACCTGAGGCAAATTGACTTAAAAGAACACACACACACACACAGAAAAAGGGGTGGATGATCTGGGATTGTTGCATCCTATATACATATTATACATACTGTAAGATTTGAAACCTATGGTGACCTCTCTATGATATTGTTCTTTATTATCAGACTAAAACATTGAGATCTCGTATTTATCTTATTGTTCTTTATTATTATTAGAGCTAAATATAACCCAAGTTACACTATACATCTTTATCTTATTAGAGACAATTTATAGTGGCTTAGAACATTGTTCTTGCTTCTGAAAAGGCTGGGGCAATGGTACCAAATTCCCCCCTTTCATGATGGTGGAAATTGCTTCCCTTGTTCATTGTGGTTAGTCCTGTCATCTTTTGGGGCATGTGAGGCTGCTTACTTCTGATATGTGATGTGTCATATGAAAAAGAGGAGTTTGGTGTATGAACATTTTCATTTTTCAGTTTCACAGTGACAACTGGCCTTAGCTGATAAAACTTTGGTAAATGGCGCTGTGGCTTTGAGTTTATGGGCGAAAAGGACTAGGAGAAGCACTATGTAGGGGTGTTTTGCTTGCCCTGCGCATCATGAGAGATCGTTATGTTTCTTATGAATTGCTTTGCTTTTTTTTTTTTTTTTTTTTCCTTTTTTGGTTTGAAAAAGAATAAATCAATTCAGCCCATTGGTAGTACTATGATTAATTATCTCTCATGAAGTATCTGTTCACTATTTTTAATGAATATTGTCCGGTTGATATTCTTTTTTCATCTCATCCTGCATTAATTTTTTGATAGGTTGAGCATTTTCCTGTTGTACCTTGTGTTTGAAATTGAGTCTATTCTTTCCGTAGGTTAATTCACTCTTCATCTGCAGTATCTTCTTTATTGAAGAATTGACATCCGTTAAAATTCGTTCATCTGAAGAATCAGTTGAAAAGAAAGTCAGAACAGTTGTTCAGCCTGGTATGGCTGAAATGAAAAGGCACACAAACATTGATAGGATTAGCAACCTACCATGGGATGTATTAGACACCATTCTTGTGCACATACCATTAAAAGAAGCTGTGAGAACTAGCATCCTATCAAGTAAGTGGAGATATAAATGGACTGGCCTTTCACGGTTCAATATTGATGATAAATGCTTCCCCAGTTATTTATCAGACAAAGTGCTGAGATGGAAAGTAATTCTGAAAATCATTCATCAGGTCCAATCAAATCATGGTGGCCCAGTAGAGAAGTTTAGGCTTGCTGCTTATTGCATGCCAAATCATTGTGATCTGGATCAGTGGATTTGGTTTTTAACAGATAAAGGAATCAAGGAGTTGATTCTTAAGGAGTTTGACTCTATTAAGCGTTTTAAGTTGCCGTCTGAGGTATTCTCTTGTCCACAGTTAAGTTGCTTGGAACTTTATGGTTGCATAATCATGCTATCTCCTACATTCAGAGGATTGAATTCTCTTATAAGCCTCAATCTTTCTCACATTTACATCAGCAGTGATACACTAGAAAATTTAATTGTTAACTGCCCAGTTCTTGAGAGATTGACATTGATAAACATTGATCATTCAACTGTTTTTAGAATCAGCAATCTGAACCTAAAGTATCTGAAAATCGATTCCAAATTTGAAGATATTTGTCTCAAAAATGTTCCACTTCTTTCTACTGTTGACATTCGCTTAAGGGTCAATCCCCAGCACTCTGATCAAGGAAAAGCCTGCAATTTGGCCAGGGTTATTGGTTGTCTATATAGTATTAACAAGCTTATTTTGTCCAGTAATTTTCTTGAGGTAGTAATCATTCTTTTTTTTTTAATATATTTTTTTTTTTACCTGTGCTTACTTCACAACTCATCTTTCTTGTATGTTCTTTCTTCTTTGTGCATTTGTTTGTAGTTTCTTGCTTATAATGATGTACCAGAGAGGCTTCCTGCCATGCTCAACCATCTCTTGACACTTGACCTAAGGGACGCAAGATTGGACAGTCCTAAGGTTGTCAAGGTCTTACTTTCCATCCTTTGTAGCTCCCCAAGTTTAGAGGAACTCATAATTTCAGTGAGTTTAGGCTCTCTTCTCCTTTTTAATTTCTTGGCTGAAATTGTTATTTCTAACTTCTTTAATGTTAGGAGTTTTGACTTTCGTATGACAATATTTTGTTGTCTGTTTCAGGTGAGCCCATTATGTAGGTTTTCTTTCTTAGATTTTCAAAGAGCACATTGCCTGGTAGACTTGTACTTCAACAAACTTAAAGTAGTGAAGATAAGAGGTTTACTGAGCACAAATCCTGAATGTGAATTTATCAAGTTTATTCTTGCTCATTCGCCGGTGCTTGAGACCATTACTATTGTAACATATGGCCGCGAAATAATTCCCAACTCAGTGTTGCTGCAGTTTGAACCAGCTTCAGAACATGTGAAGGTTATCAGCTTACGCTCATAAGCACTACTGCCTATGTTCAAAAAGTATCTTATGCAAACTTTGAAAGATTTGTAGCAATTTGAACCAGTTTCTGCTCAAGGCAAAAGCATGTACTAAGATATTTGGGTTGTATATTCGCAACAGATTTTGAGGAATAAGCAAAAGCCAAGTCATGAACATTGTTCTTAAAAGCTTAGGGATTTAATGGTAATTCCCGTAGTTTTTTTTTTTTTTTAATAAAAAAATACATCAATGAGAAGACCAATAAGAAAATTTACTATCTGAAAATGTCAGTTACTCAAATATTCTGTACAATTGAGAATTGAAGAAAACATCAAAGCCCTTCGGAGCTCTATAAACCACTATTATACAACACAAAATTCCAATCTTCATTACTTTTGTGGAATAACTTTAACTATAATTTGTTCCTTCAATTATCACTAACTTTCGATAAAACAAAAACAAAAAAAAAAAAAAAACAAAAAAAAATTGAATCAATTTTGGAATGAATTCACCTAGGGCCAGAAAGCTCCATTGCTTGGACTAGCAATGAAGAGTCATCAGTGAGATCGGAATATCTATCGGATGCAGAAAACTCATGGGGCTTGCACTTGGTTGATTCTACTCTTTGAGAAGCTTCCCATCTTTCTGCAAGGCCATCACCCTCAAGCATTCGAACAACTTCTGACATCTTGGGTCTGTGGCCTGGAAGGTATTGGGTGCACAAGAGTGCCACTTGTACCATTTCCTCAAGCTCAATTCGGTCGTAGTTGCTTTTAAGATCCTTATCCACAAGCATTTCAAGCTTTTTCTCCTGATGAATTTTCTTAACCTGTGTCATAAATGTCACACAACATGAATGATACTCAGAAGAGAAGAGACTTTAAACAGATAAGTAAGCATAAATAATCATCCTGAAGAGATAGTCAATAACAGAATAATGAGAGAGGAGTCTATATATGTAAAATTTCATCTGTGCTCACCCAATCAAGCATGGCACCTTTCTGGTTAGCTGCCTTTCCAAATTCTAGTGCTCTCTGGCCTGTAATAAGTTCTAGGAGAAGGATGCCAAATCCAAAGACATCTGTTTTATCAGAGGACTGTCCTGTGGAAAGATATTCTGGAGCTATATGCCCCACTGTTCCTCTCACTGCAGTGGTGACATGTGAATCTTGGTGATCCAAAAGCTTTGCCAACCCAAAATCTCCCACCACAGCCTCACAATAGTCATCAAGCAATATATTTGCAGCCTTCACGTCCCTATGAATTATCTTTGGGTCACATTGTTCATGAAGGTACAAAAGTCCTCTGCCAGCTCCTAAGGCAATTCTCTTTCTAGTGCCCCAGTCCAACACTGGTTTCTCTGTTAAAATCAATTGGAGTCTAAATCAGAAATGCTGGTGCATTTAGCAACATAACAATTATTCTTATTCTTATTTGTCTGTAAACATGTTTACCTTTGAGACGAGAAGCAACGCTGCCATTTGACATGTATGGGTAAACTAGAAGCCTCTCTGTGGGTGTCATACAAAACCCATATAACCTAAGGAGGTTTCGGTGAACTGCTAGGCTGATCATTTCAACTTCAGTCTGGAATTGGATCTCTCCTCCAATGGCATTTCCATCTTTAAGCCTCTTGACAGCTACAACACTCCCATCCTGGAGAACTCCTTTGTACACATTTCCAAAACCACCCTTTCCAAGTATGCTTTTGCTGCTGAAGTTGTTCGTCGCAATTTGAAGTTCCCTGAATTGGAATCTTTTCAAGTTTCCAAGGGAAACCTCTTCATGATGCCGGTCTGAAATTTCATGAGAAGAGATGTGGCATATAACTTAGCCAGTTCTTATTGAGTACACCAACACATGTGATGTCATATAAAATGCTTAAGTTTGTGAAGTGTTATCATTTATTACCAACCTTTAACATCAAAGAATATCTGTTGGTTATGCCTTTGCCTCCACCACAGTAATAAACCAAATCCAAGAGCCATCAGACAGAGACATCCAAGGCTCAAGCCAAAGGCAAGGGCTATTTTGTGCCTTTTAGGTCCGCCAGAAGGTAGAGTAGCTAGAGTGCAAAGAAATTGAGGTCAGAATCCACAAGTTACACACAAAAAAATGGAACCGAAAATTGGGGGAAATAAGAATTGAGTTATTTAAGAAAAAATTTCGGGCAATCAAAGTAGAATTCCATACGTTCTGAAGTATTCAAGTTCATGGACATTGGCATGAGTGTTGTCCCATTGCAGTCTGGTTCAGAACCTGTAGGACAGATCAGAGGGTTTCCAACAATGCTGCAAAAATTGAAAAAGGAGCAATAAAATTTTAGTATTTGAATCTATTTTTTCCACAAACACAGAGAGAGAGAGAGAGAGAGAGAGAGAGAGAGAGAGAGAGATTTACTTGAATGTTTTAGCAGCAAATCTGGGTACCGGTCCACTAAAATTGTTGTAGGACAAGTCACTGAAAAATAAAACCATCTTCAAAAATATATTCCAATTATGGAAATAATAGAATTGAGCATAATGACACAAAAAGAGGTCAAGAGAATTACAGAAAGGTAAGTTTGGTCATGTTAGCCAATGACAACGGAAATGCTCCAGTGAGACTGTTATTGTTAAGTCGCCTATACCCAATTCAAGTAACCCATATCAGATATAGACCCATGAACAATAAGTTTTATCATAGTTCTTATACATAAAACTTTCTGAGCATCAAGTCTTAACTCAGAAATGCTTACATGTATTTGAGGCCTCCCAGATGACCAAGAGAGGGAGGAATTTCCTCATTGAAGAAGTTATTAGAAAGATCAAGCGTTTGAAGCTTTGAGAGCTTCCCTAGCTCTGCTGGTATTGGTCCTGTAATGTTGTTGTTCTGTAAGAGCCTGCAAAGTAGTGCACAACATACTATTTAAAACCAATTACAAACAAGAATCAATCTGAAGAATTCAAATTGTTTTCTAGTATATGGGAACTTACAAAATCTCAAGATTTGTTAAGTTGCCTATGCTTGGAGATAGAGTACCAGATAAATTCTGACTAGGAGTACCTCTGCAACAAGACCATTTCAAAGACTTCATAACACATTTCTTTTCTTATATGAATTTTGATATTTTCATGGAGAGAATTTTAAAACAATACAGTGTTGAAAACGCTTCTATATATATATAAAGAATAGAATTGCAATAAGACTTACAGGGCAGTGACAAGGAACTCTGGAGAACAGGTGACCATAGTCCAGCTACATGGATCAACAGAATCAGCGTCCCAATTCTCAAGGACACCATGGGGATCCTTTAAAAGCTCTTTTATTCCAATTAAAGCTTGCACTGAAAATAAAACACCAAGATGAAAATTTTCATTTTCCACCATATATTAAGCTAAAGAACACCATTGTTGCAGTAGGAGAAAGAATACTTTAGAGTTACCTTCAAAGTTTACACCTTTGGAAGAAAGTAATCCATTTGCAGAAGACCACAAGCATAGAAAAGCCACAAAACATAGAGAAACTCCTCTTCTTATCATTGCCATTGAATTGAAAATTTACTACAACCAGGGGCTCACAGATAGTTAAGCCTGCTTATGGTGGTTGATGGAGTTACTAGATAGAAACTAGCTCCCAAGTTGGTTTCTTTTGTTTAAGGTAACATCCAGATCACAACGCACTTCTGCTTTTCTGAATCACATTCACCAAAAATCTTGTGTCAGACCCAAGAAAAAAGAAACAATATTTTTTCTTTTTTGTTGTTGCATAAAGGGAACTAGCATGCTTGTCATTGAGTGAGGATGTTATAAAGAGAACATTATATAATAGCCTCCATCTTAAAAGAACAAAAATAATCAAATCTAGAGGACTATCTTAAAAGAACAAAAATAATCAAATATAGAGGAGAGAATAGGAAATTCCCCTGGAGTGTTAATCATGCATTGGCCTAAAAGAGGTGTGTTATTTTTCCACTCCCCACTGCTTCAAAGAAAAGCAAAAAGCACTTAAGCCTGACAAATATCGTATATTATGTGGCTCCAAATTAAAAAGCCAACTTATTTTACTATTCAATGATTTAATGGTCTAAATTCTGCCATGTCAGCATTCCACTAATAATATTCTTAAAATAATAAAATAATGTTGTAAACAAAACAATTAAGATTATTGTTAATGGAATGCTGACATGGCAGAATCTAGACCATTAAATCATTTAAGAATGGCTAAGATTTAATGAAATCTACTTGGTAGAGTACCCTAGGAAATCTGGAAGATCTGAATCCTCTATTATACTATTTCAGGTAACTTTTACCTTTATCTATAGTACTTTCAGTAAAAAAAATTAAGTTTTAGCAAAATAAGCAGATCCCAAACAAACCATATACATGAACACTTAGCGTACGTTTGGATAGAGCTGAAACTGAATTTTCAGCTGCTTTATGCATTTTCCAATGGGTCCTGTGCACTGTTCACAGGACCCGCAAGTACTTTTTCAACAAAAAAATTTAAAACTGGGTCCCACAGCACTATTCACATATTTAAAAATTATTTTGCTACAGTGTTTTCAGTTTTCAGCAATAAGCGATATCCAAACAAACCTTTAGATTATAGTAAATCAAAAATTAAAATATACGCATGACATGCACACATTATTGAACCAAATTCTCTCTTGGTCAATAATGAGTCGTCTTGTTTAAATATGTCAATGTAGAGATATCATTGGATTTCTTTTTCTCTCCCTCTCTTTTATTTCAATAATGTTACAGAGCCGACGGATTTCACAATTTATTATTTAAGTGATTGATTATAAATAGTATAATATTAGTTTTATATGAGATTTTAGAACCATCGCATTTATTTTACTAATTATAATTTGTCACTTCAACAATAATAATGAAATCACTGTGAATTTTTCAATTATGTGTGTGTATATATATATATATATATATATATATATATATATATATATATATATTATTGGATTATTCATCACAAAATGGTCCGTTAATTTGTGGGTTTGGATGGAAATGCTTTGCTTAGCACTGTGGGGAATCCAACATTCCCTGAATTTGGCCACTCAGTAAAATCCCAAATACAACAGTCCTTTTCTTTTCTGAGGTATTGAGAATGTGAGAATCTCAAGGTACTGGGATCGAGATTGATGATGGATTTGGTCACCCACTATCTATGACCCTTGAGGATCTTTGTTCCTTTTTTTTTTTTTTTTTTTCTTTAATATTCCCTCAAATTTTAAATATAATTTTATGTACTGCTATATATATATATATATATATTACATAATTTGGTTTCTTTTAGGCTGTTATAATGTTGGGTGTGCTTTTAAAGATTCCACAAAGCACTATGAGCTAACAATACACACATGCTCTTGCTTTATATAACTTCAGCAGACAGTCATTCTTCAAAATCTATTCAAAAGATAAAAACTTTAAAAAGCAAAAGCTGCCATTCTTCCTCCTTTCTCAAGGTAGGACACACTCTCTCCAAATTATGGAAGTAAGTGATTGATGCTATTTCCAGCCCCTGTCCTCCAAGGCGCGTTTAAAACAGTCCTTATATTTCCACATGTTATTTACTTTACTGGCTCATCCCATTACCTGTGGGCAGTGAAAAATGAAAATGGGCTATTAAGTCCTTTGCAATTACCACTAACATGTGCATAAACTGATATCAATAAAAGTATTATTCATGATAATGGGAAAAAAAATATAACTGATTTCTTTAACAATTTTTATATTTTTTTTTATAAAAGTAGTACAAAATTTTCTTTAAATGGTTTATTAATAAATGATTTAAAAATATTCGTTATCCGAATCCTATGTTTGTGTATATATATATATATATATATATATTATTCATGATAGTAGATGTGTTATTAGTATTAACGAAAAAATTTTGTAGATAGAAAAAGTTGACACTCGTTGATCTTGTAAATTATTAGTGGTAAGCAAAGAAGTGATGCGAGCTTAAATGAAAATTAATAAAAACATATTACTTAAATTGTTGTGATTTATTTATATATATATAACATTACTCAATGTAAAATTGTAAATGCCACTTAACTCCCAGACAGAGAACAGATCCATGCCATCCATTTTGGGAAGTTTAATATAAATAGCATTAAAAGTAAAAGGTAAAACCTAGTATCAGATTTCTGCTGCTGTGTGTTTGTAATTACACGTGCTATGGTTGCGAGTGGAGCTAAGTTTCCACCGTGGGAGTAAATAAAGTAACAAAAGTAATCACATCTATGATCTATAGATTCTATACATAACGGTACGTGGGTAAAACAGTAAGCAGTGACTTTGTGAATGTACCTAACCAGAAAGCCCAGATGGTCCCCCTTACTCCACCAGGCCACTCAAAATTAACTTAGTGGTTTTACTGCTAGACATTTATCTCCTTTGGTCGATGATTGCAGAGCACTTCTCAATAGGAACCCCAGTACCAAGTCAAGCATTGCTATAGGGAAGCTAATAGCGTGGCTGATGCGCTGGCTAGTTGTGGAGCGACGATGGAGGATGGTTTTGTTGTTTTTGATAGCCCTTCTGCTTTTGTTTTATCCTTTCTTGCTCAGCATGTGTACTTAAGACACTGCCGTGGCAGTGCTCATACTTTGAGTTTTTAGTTTAATGCTATTTCCTTTGAACCAAAAAAAAAAAAAATGTTGAAAAAGTCTTTAGACACAAAAAATTTCACATCTGGCTGACCTGATAGATTGTTGGTGATAGATAACAAGCAATGTTAGTGGTGGGTCGTTATAAGAATAAGTAAAAATTTATCAACGTAATTGTTGTGAAATTATTTGTGTATTCATGGTCAACTCTTGCATTGCCCTTTCTTGTATCATTAATCTCATGAGAAAATTTGAACCACTCACTCCAATTGCAAGCTTTTCTTAACCTGTAATTTGTTGAATACTCTAGAAAATTTGAACCACTTACGCTTATTGCAAGTATTTCTTCAACTCATACAATCTTATTAATCCAAAATTTTATTGTGGTTCGGTATGCAAATGTGAGAGATGTCACATATGGATAAAAACAAAATGAATTTGCAAACTTAATGTAACATAATTGGACTTAATTTTTTTACTTAAGTAATGTCTCTGACACTTTGTGTTATATTAAAAACTCTCCGAGTTATTACCCCAATATGAGATATGAGAGTCAATTGTAGCATGTGCCAAGATGACAAGGTTATTAAAATCCTTTTTCCAATGTAAGTATGTGGTGTGTGTATACTTAGATCGCATAAAATTGATCTCAAAAAAACAAAACAGCACAAGGCTCCCTCGATACGGCCATACAAGAAAAAAAGTTCGTAGACAAAGAAGAGCCAGTAGGATTTATTAGTAACCCCACATCCATAAAAAAATAATTAGAAAAAAGCCAGCTAATCTATAACTTATGGCTCTCCTTTAATGAAAATCTTTTTAACATAAAACATGTTTAAAAAAATTGTTTCTACGTTTTTTTTTTTGTTTTGGTGTGTTTTATGCTAATAAAATCCTTGGGTAATAAAAAAAATCCTTTATTAATTAGTATATTAATAGAAAATTAAGGACAAACAGGCCTTCACTTTTTTATTTCTATTTAAGCAGTTTCATACTCTTATGTGTGTATGTGTGCACATGCATTTCCCCCTTTTTTTTATCAATATTTATCATGAGTTTTTTTTTTTCCCCCTACAAATCTTTATTGGGGATGGTAATAGAGATTCAAAGCACACATATGCTTTTCTATTCATCAATTGTTCTTTCTAAAATGTGCCAAATGGTTGGTAAGGATTAAAAAATCAACAACTTACCAACTCTTTTTGTCCTACAATTAAAAGATGAACATTTTAAGTTATAAATATTGTCGAAACCAGACTTTGCAATGAAAATGAAGACGATTTTCTGAAGGGTTAATATTTCAATTGTACATTAAAAGGGGAATACTATATATGAATTTAATATAGCATCATTCATAGATTATTTTTTAGATTTAAAAAAAAAAGCCAAATTCCATTTTAAAAATGATTGATTTAAAATGTATTGTGAAACAATAATTTTATCCATTTTCTTTTGCTATATTTTTTTAAATATTAAGTTAGCACCAATTTTATTTTTCATAGTATGTTTATTCTTGAAGTATATTTTTCATTCTTAAATTGTAAATTTTTTTGGTTCATGATTTGGTCTCCAAAAGCTAAAATTTTGTTACCTTCCCTACTAGCTATACTACCATGGCCTTATGTCTAGTCCAAAGATAAAGTAGAGTTAATGTACTATGTATCATCATAGCACATAGAAGATAAAGAATGCTGAATAGTACAATATAAATGTAGTTGTTTTAAGGTTTTATATTATAGATACGGGTAATAAGACCAAATGATGTTAATTTTTTATATTCTTTTTCTCTGCCACCTCTCTGTTTTTTTTATTTATTTATTCATAATTATATATTTTCTCACATTGTTAAAGAACTAAAATAATATAAAGCTCAAGTTTTGAAGGGAATTGATTATAGGAGACAGACAAGATGATGATGATGATAGCCAAAACCCATTTATTAACAGCCTTAAAATGAACTTGTTCTATCACTAAACCTGCATATCCGGGCAGAAAGGGATAGAAACCCATTTGCATCTTAATGGCCAATCATACTTTTAAAAAAAAAAAAAGAGAAAAAAATTGACCAAACAGAAGAATAAAACAGAGTTCTTTAATATCAAACAGTGACAAAAATGTACATGGATTAAGGGCCAAAAAAACTGGGAACAGCTAGGCATTTGTTGTCCCTTTCTTCACATCACCTCAAGAAATGGCATCTCAATTAGTTTAGATGCTCACTGACCATAAACTTCGATTTTGGATACAATTATCCAAGATATTTAGTTTAAACCCACAATTTGTCGGCATATATTTTGTCCCTTTCCGCTTTTTGTACGTGAGAACTAACATTTTAGGGTGACCAGCATGTGCAAATACTAAAATTAGACAGCATATCAGAACATGACTCGTGTGCAAAGTAGTTTGCATGGACTGCTCACTTTTAACATGTGGTTTAATGTGATTGGAAATGGCTTGGCTTGGCTTGGCTTGGCTTGATTGTCCCTTCACCGTGCTATTACTAGTACCCAATCATTGCCTAACCATGGGTTAATTCATTTTCTTAATTAAAGAAAAAGTGTAGAGATACAGTTTTTTTTACTTTGAAGTGGATGAAGAAAAAATAATGGATTAATGTGAAAGTGATAGTTTATTAAGAAAATCTTAGATTATAATATTTTATACTATAAATTTATCACAACTTTAATATGACAGGCTAGGAATATTGAAGAAAAAATAATAATTGTGAAACATGATATAGTAAAAATTATAGTATTATAATAACTCTCAGTCAATTGCATCGGAGTCGTGTGACAAAGTCATGAAACAAGAGTTGTGGTGGCATAAGAATTGTTCCGTAATTGAACAAGGGTGGGTGGTAAACAAACATCACAAACAGACTCTTTGTACTAATGTAGACATGCAGACAGAGGTTGACGTAGTTAGGTGTTAACTTTAGACCAAGTGAGTGAAGAAGATATGTTCCATTTGAGTGACATCGACCATCATGATCAGCCATCAATATATGTCTTTTGCAATTCAATTGGGCCCTATGATATGATCGTATCCTAGCTAGCTAGGGTCCTCCTCGGCTCCAGTACGGAATCAATGTTAGAATCTATTCCTTTTTCCTTTTCCTTTTCTTTATCTTTATGTGTGTGTTTATTTCTCAAAAAAAAATATATATATATATATATTCAGCTTCTATTTAAATATTTACTATAAAATGAATTGGTTAAATTTTACACCTCTCATACATTTACCATCATTTAAATAAATTTTGACTAATACTTTTCTATTTTGCATTTAAATAAATTGGAGTTGCCCTAAAAACTATGAGTGCTCACTCTTATTCTAAAAAACCAATTACAATTTAAATTATATTATTAATTAAAAAAGCGGCATCTGTATATGTTCAATTTAACTTTGAGAATAAGTCAGTTACAAATGATAATTTTAAACTTTTTTTCTTTTTTTGAGAAATATGATAATTCTATATATACTTAATAGCTAGGTTTAAATTTTTTTTTTTTTTTTGAAACTGGTTTAAAACTTATTAGATGTGCAACTTAGCAGTAATAAAGAAAACAATTAACTTATATCTATTTTTTTTTTTAAATTAACCAAAAGATATATTGACACTCAGGAGTAGCAGCCTATGATTTTTCTTCCATAGGAGTAAATTTTCATCAAAATGAAAATCTCATTGGCAAGTGGCAACAACGTCATTTACCACTTCAATACTATTCCGTCCAAAGAGTCAAAGGCAATGAAAATAACCCACCTTGATTAATTCAACAAGAAGACACTTATATTTGGTTAACTCTCACAATTTGGCGGGGTCCCCTAACTAAAAACCAAGATATGCCTCCTACATAAGAAAACGTCATCCTTCTCTCACCAAAAAAAAAAACACCACTTGCTAGCATAGTTGATTTTTTCCCCCATCTTTTTGTCTCAGTGTATTTTTATATAGATATAATGGTTTCTCTTATATGTATTTCTTATTGACATATTTTATAGAAAAATTAATTGATGATTATCTTTTTTTTAATTTGTCAAACATTATTAAGAAAACAAAAACAATCCTTAATTTCAAATGTTTTTGGGTTAATTATCTCACATGTATTCTTTTCTTCATTCTATTCTATTAAAAGTCATTCTCTCTATTACTTCCTTAACTGTCAAGTCCTTTTTTTTTTTTATACTAATGTTATTTTGGGTCTTTCTCTACACTTTTATGGTTCCCTCAATTTAGATCATCTCACTAATTTTTATTAGTGTATTAATTGCTTTCCTCTAAACATTATTAAGAAAGCATAACAAAAAAAAAACTATTTCATCAATAACTTTAGCATTCAAAACCAAAGGGAAGTAAGGGTAAGAGAAAAATAAAATAAGGAAGCAATAATTTCAATTAAAGAGAAGGAAAAACATTACTATTACCTCTATTTTTTTTTTTAAAACAATGATTTGGACAATAACTTGTTATTTTTTGTGAAAATTTGTGGTAAGCAATTAAATTTAATTTACCAAATTATAAATTGATTAAAATGGTTCTTTTGTTTCTATATATTAATATTGTTAATTTTAGTGTGTTATGTTGAATGTATATGTGTATGTGATAATTTTTACTCATAATTTGAAAAAGAAAAAAAGAAAGAGAAAGAGAAACATCAACAACAACTTTGTACCTCTCTAAATTCAAATCTTGATTTCATCACTACTTAAAGGTGAATTTTACTCATAAGTTCAAGTTTGAACACTAATTAGTTATTGCATTAATTGAAGGTGTTGTGTCATATCATATTACAAACAAATTTGATAAATATATTAGAATTGCTACCAATTTTACTATAAATAATTATAAATTGACTTGACAATAAATATGATTAGTGTCATTTAAATAATATAATAAATAAATATCTTAATTTATTTTAGTAGTAATACATCAATTTTAAGGTTTATGTAGTGACATATAATAACATAAAAAAATATATATCTAAATTATATTTTATTAGTGACATATCAATTTAAAGGTTTATATAATAAAATTTGTAATATCTTTAACATTTCTCAACAAATTTTATAAAGCAATAGTACATAAGATAATTTTCATGCCTCTGTAAAATAATGAACTACGAAGAAATGAAATTATTACTCTACTGATCCAAAAGATATTGAATGTCAAGATAGACCCTCTTATAAAGTTGAAAGCATTTGTTATTAGTTATTGGATAGAATTTTCTTGTTCTATTTTGTTACTTGGTGACTTTAACTAGTATTCGTGTGTAATTATAAACAGAGACGAAGCCACATACAGGCTGAGGGAGGCTGTGGCCCCCCTAAATTTTTTTAAAATATTAAATAGTAGGTATATATTTAAGATTTTAGAAAATAAGTCCAAGAAAAATTACATTTGCCTCCCTCAAGAAAATTATATTTGCCCCCCTCAAATTCGAATCTTTGTTCCGTCCCTGATTATAAAAATGAAGTGATTTGCTAAATGGTTTAAGTCATCTACATCAAATCATTTGCATTGCCATGTAACAGGTTAAACGAGACTCCTTCAATCCGATTTGCAGAAAACTGTCTTTAGTTATATTAACACTCGAAATGGTAGCTAGGTAGCACTAATTTAGATGATCACTGCTCATGTTGTTATATATAATCATTGACAAGGGCAAGCAAAATGATGCTTATTAGCTTAGTTCAATAACAAGGTGGTAACATGCGTGTATTGATCTAATGCTTATAGCAAAGGTCACAGAGGGAATGATAATAAGAATTTTATCAAATGCAAATATATGTGGTCCGCCAGTTCTGGAATAGCCAAATGAGTAGGAAATAATAATGTTTGTTTACTTAGTTTGTTGAAGGTTTGAATGGAAGGATATGAGCTATCACTTCCACCTCACTGTTACTTTCCTTTGAACAAATTCAAGTACAGAGCCACATGACTCTTGCTTTGTCAGTGTCTGCAAAATTAAGACTTGCAGTGCTGTTCACAAGCATTAGACCCCATCTTGTCCCCATTGCTCAGAGTTCACTCCCCACAGTTTTCCCTCCACTCAAATATGTGTTACTCACAACACTTACATACATATCAATCACCATGGTCCTCCACTTATTAAAAAGAAAAAAAATTATTTAAGTTCTTTTTCTTTTTGGGTTAATTTTTAGTGGTTCTAAGAAGTAAGGCACTTCATAATCTCCAATGTTCATTTCATAGTATCATACATGTGCCCTAAATGTTTAATTGGTGGTATTACAACTAAACATGTCAATGATATATATTTGTTCATTTCCATAATAATGTCAGTGATATCCTAAGCACAATGGGGGCATCTTTTGTGTGCTCCTAATCGGAGAACTTCTGACCTTTCAAAAAGTTTGCATGAACACTCTTTTTAAAGCGATATCTAAATGAAAAGTTTGAATAGCCATTAACTATATAATTAAGTTATTTAATTATTTATTTTTATGTGTGGTCTTTGGTGGCTATATATTTAAGTTTTTCTCACACTTCTACTAATTTTTCTTTTACAACTTTCTCTCGGTAATGGTTAAATTGCCCCAAACAAAGTAATTTGACGTTTGAAATGATAGTAATTGGTTCTAAAAATGATATTATTTCTAGCAAAATGATTCTCAAGCATCATCTTATACACCAAGAATTAATATTGAATCATTTTCTTCTATTATGCACTAGTATTAGAAGGCAAATGACCAGCCTAAACATTGAGGTTACATGCAGAAAGAAGGCACCTAACACAAATCGTAGGAGATCAAGGCTTAATTAACAATCACAAATAAAAATTTTAAAAAAAAATTAACAATAACATTTTAAAGTGCCAATATTTTATGTTAAAAAATAAATTTAGGGACACGCTTAATTTCAAAACATGCTAAAGTAGTCAATTTTGAGTGATAAATACTTTGTGCTCACAATTTTTTGCATACACTCACTACTTTTTTCTCATTACTCATAATCGACTATTTCAATAGATTATGAAATTGGGTGTAAAATTGAGTGTATTTGTAGTATTGTTGTATATTAATATTAAATATGTAATATAAAAACATGAAAAACAAAGTAGTAGTATGATGTAAGAACTTAAGAAGGGAGGCTAGTACCTCAATGGGCATAGTTAATTATGGAGATCACTCGATAAGTTCTTCAAACACCATGGAACCAAAGTTTGCTAATTATTGTAGCAAAGGAAGAAAAAGGAAGAAAATCATTATTCAATGTAATAAGGTGTAACATTATAATGTGACAATGGCGGGTCATGGGCAGGAAAGCAAAAGCGATTTCGTATGTTCACACGTTAAAAGACAGTCATTGTTCTAACTTCTAAGTACCAACATGGGTTATAAGAGAGAGCTTGTTCGAAGGAACATGTTGGTCCATCTTCTTACTTTGCAGTGATGATGTTTTAACATCATGAAAAAGACTCATCAGCTCCCTTTATATCTCTCTGTATAACAATTTTGACCCATGTCCCATTCTCCCTTATTTTACATCCTCATTAACTGTAAAACAATAATTACTCTTTGCCTCTCTGTCCACCTCGTCTCTCTTTTACTTTTTCTACTCTTTTTAGTTTCCATCAAGAAAATCTGCCTCCTAAAGAAAGGTCACTAAGCATTCACCTTATGTTTGGTTCTGTAAAAATAAATAAATAAAGTAATGCAAGTGTAGTGTTCTTTAGTGGTGGCCGCTCCAAGAATTTTTTCTAGGGTGATTATTAAAGAACTTAATTATAGAAAATCTAATAAAAATAGAATTTTATATATTGAAAAAAAAAAACAAGTAAATACATAAAGTTTCATAATTTCTTTTTATGAGTTTTCATATTTTGAAATTGTTGCATTAGTTTTATTATCAATGCTATAAACTACATCTCCTTTAAATTTTAGTTAAAGAAATATTTTTTGGGTTTTTTTCATTTTGTTCGAAAGAATCTAATATACTATTAAGGAGACTAAAGATTAATTTTGTTGGACCTAAAAAAGTTTAAGGTGGTCACAATTTTTTTTTGAGGATAGACAACTCATAAAATTTTTAAAAGTTTATATAAAATTATTATTACTTTTCCAAGTCAAGGTAGTCTTATGACCACCTACCTTCAACGTGGAGTTGCCCTGGTCTTTAGGGACCTTTCATAACTGATTCATGGTTGTGTTTGGATTTGAATATTTAAAATCAATAAATTTGGGAAAATTTGTTAATATATATTATTTGATATAAAGTTAACCACACATGATCATAAGATTTTGGAGATTTTGTTATTTTTCAATATAAAAAAAAATTGTGATATTATAAATTCAAAATGACATCTGACACAGGGTTCTTTTCAAATCCATATATTAATAAATCTCAAATCTTTTTAAAGATTTTAACCAAAAAAAAAAAAAAAAGTTATCATTTCATACTTTATTCTAGTCATTTAAACTAAAGATTGAAATCCAATTCCTTGTCTTTAAGTCATACTTTTGTTTGTCCGTTTTCCATTGATAGAACTCTCTTTGTATATTTGTATTAGCTGAAAGAGTTTTACTAGAGAAGTACCAATTTTGTGTCATTTAAAGGTGTTACTGCTTCCACTTCACGCACCATATCTGTTGGTATAGCTTTGGGTTCAAGCAATGATTGCTTTCAGCTTGTTCTAGCAACCTTATTACCAAACTTACTTTAAAGTTGAATGAGATTCGAGATTTAGATTAAGTTGGTACTTAGCAAATCATGGTACATAATCCAATCCAATTCACTATGCAAAGAGAGTCACAAGATGGGGGTAATTATATATCATTTTTATCTCAGCAAGTCTTCTACATGAGTCACTAAGATTAAACTCAAAAACAACTGTGCCACAGACTCTTCATAAACATAGCTCTAATTTCATGATTAAGACTAGTCTAAGGCCTAGAATGGATTCAATTTTTGTTAACTTATGATCCCCTATGCATTGTAACACAAAGATGTGGAGTAAGTGGGGATGCAATAGCTACAAATCATCACAAAGTTGATGCTATTTGTTGTCACACTCTCTGTTAGAATGTTATTCGTCATCTTCTAGCCTACATTCCTGTGTATATGTATCATACTATTACAAAGGGATTGAAAATATCCCTTTAGAAAGTTCCAAAAAGAACGTTTATTTCTACTAGTTAACAAAGTTGAAACATATTGTGATAAGATGGACAAACAGGCTAGAGTCATATATTACCATATTGGCTTGTTTGGTCACGCTCATTGCGTTTTGCTCATTGAGAAGTCTCATTCGGTCCATTGCTGGACAGATTGGCAATAATGTCTTGGCCTGGAAAAGCTGATGAATTCAACTGAGAGAGTTTCATATAAATAATGAATCACAAGGTGGAACAATAGCAATGGGAAAATTAACAAAATGAAATATCTTGAATTAGGAAAAAAAATGTAAATAACGTAAAAGAGTAATTCATAATATCAATTTCCAACAACTCAAAAATAGAGGTAGTAAAATTAAGTTAAAAATTAGTTAACAAAAATAAATGCACATTCCTTGGACATAGTACACTATAATGGCTTATACATTCAAGATGGACATATGTAAGTAATGGATTTTTTTTTCTTTCTTTCTTTTATAAAAATTGCAATTTCATTAAGAAACAAAGGCATTACAACAATCACGCTTCCAAGACAGCAGAAAGCAAATTGGAATTATTATATGTAAGTAATGGATCTTGATAAAATATATTTATTTTATTTTAACTAGTATTTAACCCATGTTTACGCACAAGAATGAAAAATTGTAGTGGTGTTATTAATGTTAGTTTGGATTATTATACATATAGTTTGGAGATACTAAAATGGTTTTTCCTTACAATTTTCATGATATTAGTTACGCCAAGTTTCTCATTATATTGCTATTACATATATAATTTTGAAAATTACTATAGGATATTACATATACAATATCAATTATAATTATTGTCTATGAATTTTATTAAATTTAACACAAAATAAAATAATAAATTGGTTAAATAGTGTCTCCTAAATTGAATGGAGATAGATGCATAGAATCGTTCAGCTCAATTACAATTTATTACATTCAATATCTTCACATTCAAAATATTTGAATAGAAATAGTATAAAAAAATATGTTCATTAGTTCAAAAACAAAATAACAGTAAAAATCTAAACAATTTAATTTGTATGGAAAGCTAACGAAAGCAAAATCCAATTTTGATTATAGTTTAATTTTCTCTAAACTTTGGTTTAAAAAAGCAATATTTATAGTTATGATATATTACATAAATGACTTGTGAGTTTGAATTGTTTTTTAATATATAAAAAATAAAAGGCTTATAAATATAAAATCATTCAAACTCTCTCTTACTTTAATTTTATATATAGAGTTAGATATATGATTATGTTTTTTATGATTTATTTATATTGGACTCTTCATTTTCTACACTAAATTAATTCATTTGGCACAAAAATTATAAAACTTAGATTAGATAGTACATGTGGCACAAAATTAAACTCTAATTGAATTCAATTTTTTACATTGAACTAACTCACTTGGCACAACAATTTAAAAACTTAGATTAAATGGGGACACTGACGCATAATTAAACTCTAATTGAATTCTAATTTGAAATCTAATTGAATTTTCTCTCCACTTTACCTATTAATATGTACTAGTCGCGGATCTCGCATGTTTCGCATGATAATATTTTTAGGGCGGTCTCATTAAATTTATTTTTGCAGTTTGGACTAATTTAATTAATAGTAATGTATTTCATAATCATATTTTCATTTGTTATAGTGACAATCACAAATGTAATATATAATTTTTGTCATACCTAAATGAAAACAATGCAATTTTTCTTAGGAATTCAAAAGGTTGATAAAATATTAATTTTTTAATAAAAATTATTTATAAGATTTTGTGTATCTTTAAAAAGTAACTAAAATTTAGAAATTATTTTTTCATTTAAAAAAAAAATTTTTTCAAACCCAATTTTTTCTATCGTACAATCAAAAACACCAAGAAACGTATCAAAAAAATTTTTATAAAATTCAACAAAACTATAATTCAAATAAAAAAGAAAGGGAAAAATGAAACTCGCATCAAAGTCAAACTCATTTTCCCGAATATGTAAAACATTTCAAATATGATGTGATCAAGCCAAATATTCAATGCATAATCAAATTCAAAAATTTTACCCTATTATACATGCAGAGTACTAGAATTCCGAGTAAGGCCGAGGAGGGCAATCATAGCGTCAAGGAGTCCGTGCCCTCAAATTCTATGGTCGTGTCATCAACCCGTCATCAAAGGAGACCTTACTATATGGAAAGAGTTTTGGGAAGGGGTCTAGCATTGACATGACTAAAGAGCTAGGGGTTGCCACCACATTTAATGCATTCTACCAAACCTCCTGGCCGCATTTATGTGGAGAAGACCCTAGAATAGTACTGTCATGGTTACCGCATCTCACAGGGGTACAGGGAAGGTGGTTGATGGGACTGACACTTGAGTGGTGGCCTGCGTGATCAACAAATGAAAGGACAGGATCATCCAAAAGGGCCTATATAAGGTAAAAGGTCCCCCTGAGAAATGGACCAGAGAAAAAAGGCAGAGAAAAACATTGTAACACGAAAGAAAGGAAATTGTAAATAAGACTGATAGTGATATATTCAAGAACAAAACCTCATCGGACCTATTCGAGGAGAATTATCCTTCTTAATTCAGAAACTGCCTTCTATTTTTCCTGGTCTCATTGTTATCATTGGCCCATGGTAAATGCTATCGCATCCATGAAAGCCTAGTTTAGGAGCCCACTCTCTAACAAATTCATTGTGTTGGGCTATTTGGGCCTGAGTCCTTCAATCGTTTGAGCTCAAGCACTAAATCCAGTCCTTACAATACGTAATGATTGTAATCAAGTCAAATATTGTGTTAGTATTGTTTTAATCTAATCTAATATATAATCCAACATGCGAAAAATTAATAGATAAATAAATAATTTTAAACTCAAAATTGAATTTGTTTTCTTAAAAATCTCAAAAAAATACACTAAGGAGATAAGGAAGATGAGTAATACAAAATATTTGTAAATACTTAAAAACAATTACTTACGCATCTAAAAAATCATATAATAAAGATATAACAATTTGGTGATCTGGTTAACAATATTAAAAATATTTAGTGTTTCAAATAAAATGAACAAAAAATACTTGCATCCAGGAACACATATGAGTTAGCAATAATAAGACAATGGGTGTACAAACTCATAAAAGATCCAACAAAAAATTTAAATAAAAAAAATGAGAGAGAGAGAGAGAGAGAGAGAGAGAGAACCTTTTTGTGTGAGAAAATAAAATGTGTATAAAATGGGAGAGAGTAACAAATTTATAGTAAGATGATGAGAATAAGAAGAGACAAAATAAAGGAGATAAATAGGCAAAATTATATGTAAAGTTAAAACCATCTTAAGAGGAATATGTATAGACAATACTTAATTATAACATTAAAATTAAAGTAAATAAATATGTAAAGTTAAAATTACCTAAAATGAATTTGTAAAGCCAAATAAATATGAAAAGCATAATGACGTGGTAATAACATGAAAGATGATGTGGCTTAATAGGAGAGTAATAACAATAAATATTACACTTCAACTTTTAGGTATATATAAATATATATATAAATTATGTGGGATGGACACATATTTCTCTCAACATTTTGCTAAAAGATCAAACTTGCTGAAACAAATTTCTTTTTTAGTTCCCCACCATTATATTCATTGTGTACTATTGACACTTATGTCACATTGTCACTCAAAGAGGAATATACATTGAGCACCATATGTCAAACTACATTTACAGCTTCGATTAGCAAAATGTAAAGTTATATCTAATTTGATTTGTTCTTCCGCGTAAATAATTTCTCGACAAATCCTTTTTCGAATCAATTCCACTACTAAATAAAAGCTGAAGAATCATTATGTAATGAATTTGACAAATAAAATATTAGTAATAGCCAAAAGATTCTTTGAATAGGACATAGAAATTATATGGTTTCACAAACGTTTCACATATTCTACATTTGAATTATTATATCCATACTTCCAACCACAACATTTGCAAAAAGTTGAGTCTTTAACTTTGCTTCAAAGTGAAGGAAGGCACAAAAATATGTTTAACTTGAAGACCATGCATGTTCAGATAGAATTAAAGCTATTGTTCTGGTCCCTCAACACTGTTATTCATAAAATGAACGCGTTACTTCCATTACCAAAAAGTAAACACATTATCTTCTTCATTTTACTCTTCAATTGACAATCATTTATCAACATATAGTACCAATTTACAGCTTATAGCTTAAATTTGCTCCTGTTGCAGCTTGTTTCCACCTGGAATGCTGCATATCAACCGAATAATGGATCCAAATAAAGCCTCACTTGGGAAAAATAGTTGAAAGTGGTAATATCAACCATAAGATTGTAGCTTCTAATATTTCTTTAATTTTTTGATAATTCGATAATTACAAGGGGATGGGAGTTTTAAATCCTGACCGTCTCAGTTAGAAACACTAATAAATGCTAGTTGAACTACGAGACTCTTAGAACTTTATTAATATCCCAAGAAGCAAAGGTCAGTAAATTTTATTCAAGTACAGGAATAATGCTTAATCAAGCAAGAAGCGAGCTGATTCGCAATTAACCAAAAAGAACAAGAGGCAAACACCAATCACAACAAGGCAACTATTTTTAATCTGGTTCTAGGAAAGGAGGCACTTACCCCTTGTTTTAAAGAAAGCAATTAACTCTGTCAAAACAGAGAAGTAATTATTAACCAATGATTAAGATTAAGAGTAACATTTTGGAGGAAAGAATAATGAAAGAGGTTCACCAGGAAGAACCCATTCAACGCAAGCAACAAATGTTTAAAAAGCCCAAAAGGATACACTAGGTTGAAGGTCCAATTGACATCCAGTACATCTGCCAGAAACGAAAATACCCAGACCTGAAGAAAACAATGACCCACCTGAAGAAACAAAGACCCACGGCCCTCAAAACTCTTATCAAAACAAATAAAAAATATTGTTAAACCAACACATTTTCCACTATTAAATAAAAAAGAGTTTTAAGTTCATGGGCCATCAAAAGTCTGCTTATCTGGAACACAATGCAAATTTTGAAGCAACTAAAGTAAGATTCTCGATACAATAGGAGTGGAGCAGCAACTCCACATATTAGCATAAACTGATCCAATCCCATGTTTAAATATAAAATTGAGCTAATGACACCAGAAGAAAGCAGGAACAGCTATGACAAACCCCACTTCTTATCTAGTCTAATAGCATAATTCCACAAATATATACCATGGGTGCCAAAAAGAAAGATCTATTAACAATTTGATTTAACCAGAAATCACTTGCACAATGTTCCCATCAGGGTTTTTTTTTTCTTCTTTTTTTGGTCAATATAATTCACGTCAATATGGGATTAAAACATTATGTCACCATCACCTTAGGAAAGGAGGTGCCATTTGGTCTAAAGACGATGAATCACAATAAAGAGCAAATAAGAAGTGAAACAAATTAATGATCTAAAGTTCTAATAAGTTGTATGGGTTCCAGTTAGCTTAACTAGTAAAGTTTCTACTGGTTGAATAAGAGATCTGGGGTTCAATCCCTGTTTACACTAAAAACTTATTGGTATCTTAGTCTGGTGATAAAGAGGTATTATCAAAAGCAGATACCATAGGTTGAAACTCTCTTGAAATTCTAATAAGTTCTCATAACTCATAAGTGCAAGCCAATGACAACAGAAAATGGAACCAAAAACTTAGCAGTGCTAGAGTTTATTAAAGCCGGACAAATGCAACATATTTGTGCTCCTAAAAAAGAGAACCAAATCAATCTAGAAAAGCCAACTTCGCTGCAACATACATGCCTTCAAAAACTGCCAAGTACCGAAATCTATAAAAAAAATAAATTGAATAAAGGATTGGATCAAGTCATCGTATAAAGAAGGCAAGCACAGTGGAAGATCATAAACATCATATATGAATATCAGAAGAAAAGTAAAAAAAAAACCTCTTACAGGAAATCAATGCTATTATTTAACATGGTATTAGAGCTACCTTCCTATGGCCACAATTTTCTATTTTTACGGTGTATTTAAAAGCAATCTTTGTCTTCCTTGGTGTTTCTTCACTGTGTTCATTTTCTTTGGCTTCCCACTGTTGCTGTCAAAACTCTTCGGTATAGTCATGCCACCGTTAGAAGTCACATCAATATTGCAAAACCATTGTCTTCCTCAAACTACCATCACAGAGCCAAACTTCATTCAAGTGATCTTCTCAACCTTAAAAAAAATCTCAAGTTTCCATCTTGAGTTTGAGAGGGGATGTTAGAGATATATTAGCCCATTAGCATAGACCCAAACCTAATTTTACTTTGTGTGCAAGCCAAGTCTCATATTTGTACTAGTAGTCTATTAGTCTAGGGTTTAGTCTAATATATATACACATGTTATGATTCATTATAATATAGAATTTATATTACACTCTAATATATTATTGATATAGCCCTCTAGGGTTTCCTCCATGGATGTAGACCATTAGGCTAAACCATGTAACTCCCATATATTATTATATTCTATACTTTATGCTTTCGCTTTTGCATCCATGCTAGCATATTCAACGTGGTGTATCAATTCTATTATTTAACATGGTATTAGAGTCACCTTCATGTGACCATGGTTTTCTGTCCTTACGATGTATTTAAGAGCAATCTTTGTCTTTCTCGGTGTTTCTTCATTGCATTCATCTTTTTTGGCTTCCCATTGCTACTGTCAAAACTCTCCGATATAGTCATGCCACCATTAGAAATTACATCAATACTGCAAGACCATTTCCTTCCTCAAACTATCGTCACAGAGCCAAACTTCATTTAAGGGATCTTCTTAACCTTATCAAATCTTAAGGTTTCATCAAGCTTCCATCTTGGGTTTGAGAGGAGGCGTTAGAGATATATTATCCTATTAGCATTGGTCCAAGCCTAATTCTACTTTGTGTGCAAGCCAAGTCTCCTACTTGTACTAGAAGTCTATTAGTCTAGGGTTTAGTCTACTATATATACACATGTTATGGTTCATTGTAACATAGGATTTATACTACACTCTAATATATTATTGATGTAACATTTTAGGGTTTCCTCCATAGATATAGGCCGTTAAACTAAACCATATAACTTTCGTGTGTTATTGTGTTCTATACTTTATACTTTCACTTCCACATCAATATTAGCATATTCAACATGATGTATTAATGCTATTATTTAACAAACCATATATTTTATTAGCCACAAAAAGCCTATGATGACACAAAATAATTTTGAATGAAAGAGAATACAAAATATGCATACCAAAATTTCTTGAAATAAGATCATTGTACATTAATTCTGACATGAAACAAAAGGAAATGCAGCCAAAAAAGCCTACACAGCCACATTAGTGGTAGAAGAACCTTTTCTAGAGTTCATGGAACAAAAGAGATTTAAGACATCAGCATAGTTACGAATGTAGACTGGGAATTTGGAAAGGAAATTTTGAGCTTTAATATGCCTTCCAGCCTTGAAGAAGGTTTCAAATGTACAGAGAAACATGGATGTCGCTGGAAACTTCTTTGAAGTCATTTCCTTCAAAAAGTTGATAGCATCATCACCAGTTCTAAACTTCGATACATACTCAATAAATGGATCCACAATGGGTAGGAGCCCTTGATTTTTCATCAAACCCAAAAGACTTAAAGCATCTTGAAACCCACCTTGAACCAACAACTTGCTTATCAATTCTTTATATGTAGTATGCCATGGCTTCAACTGTTCAACATTCACTAGCTCAACAAGAAGCGTGCATGCCTCTATTGCATACCCTATTCTTTTGGCAATAAGCATTTACCAAAATGTGGAATGCATAACCAGCAGAAAAAAAATCCCACTTTTTCAACCATCTGTTTGAAACAATCAGAAGCCTTGTCAAAATCCCCAACTACACAATGCCCCTCAATGAAAGATGCCCATGTCCTGTGATCTAGAGTGGACCCAAATGATTCCTTATTCTCCATAAGTTCACTTGCCTCATCCTTTTTAGCAGTGTTACAAAGCTGAAATGCAATTTTACTTTGTAAATGACCATTAGCCACAAACCCATCTACTTTCAAAAACTATTGCACTCTCCAAGTCTACCAACACTGGTTTATGACTTAAGAACTGTACCAAGCATAGAATTTGTCAACAAATTCCCGCTCTGGGTAAAAATCCTCAACCCTCAAAAGAAGACCCATATCCAATTGTTTACCAACTGCTACTTTCCTCAATAGAAAGACACAACAATCCTAAGAAGGCTTATTTGCACCAGCCATGGCAAACTCATACAAATCCACAGTGTTAACGTGTATTGGGTTGTGGGCTTTAGGCCCCCTTTGTTTACTTGTATAGCACATACTTATACTACACTCTTACTTGTACTACACACATCTGCCTCCTATATAAAGGCACTCATGTATATTCTATCATTTGAGAAATACAATACATTCATTCAGTATTTCTAACATGGTATCTAAGCCATTACTCTAACCTTTTTGGTGTCTTGCAGTCTTGTCTTCTTTGGTATTCTTCGCTGCCTCAACCTTCTCGGGTCAGTAAACCTATTTGTGCCCTTTTTCTAACTGCTCCGCCACCGTCAGAGGCACTCTAGTTTGAATCATCATCGCTAGAAGATCTCTTTCCGCCGCCAAGATCACTGCCTTCGTCGAATCTAACATTTCTGAAGTTCTGATTATGACACCAGCGACACAGTCCTATAAATCATCAATTGATTTACACAAGCCTGCCAGAATTGACACCTCTGAGTGCCCACGCGCCCCCACGCTCCGCTTAAAGATTCGGTGAGTTACCCACGCGCTACATGCGCCGCCACGCGTCGATGTCAGGTTCGGCACGCGCCTCACACGCCGGTGAAGTACCTATTGACGTCATCCGTGACATCATCACTACCACGATAGCCGCCACGTCACCTGCTTACGTCATCTGCCACGTTAGCACGCTATGTCATCCATTGACTTTGCGTTAGTGATCGTTGACTTTGACCGTGAACTTTGACCAGCATTAACCATTGACTTTTTGACCCAAAGTTAACTTTTTAACCCAAAGTTAACTTTCTGCCATTCAAGTGCTCCTTACCCAATTTTTCGCGTAGCTTTCATTTTTGCAGTCCATTTTTGTATATTTTGCTTCTAAATGAAGAACAAGGACATGTCTTATTTTTATTATGACAATTGTTGCCAACAATCCAACAAACATTTTTGCAATTTTTGCAAACGTCTTGATCATAATATTGAGTCTTGCTATCAACACAACAAATCAGTTGTTTCCATTTCTGCTGCTACTGTTGCTAACACTGAGAGTATCCAACTAATGGCTCCCATCTCCGTAAAGTCCAAGTCTTCTGAATCCACTATCACCATTTCCATAACTGACCTATAAAATATCATCGCTAATACCATTCGTATGGTTGGTAATGCATCTTATTCTTGTTCTCTCTCAGTTTCATCTGGTATGCCTCCTTCTTCTTGGCTTATGGATTTTTCTTGTTGTAACCACATGATACCTCACTCATCCTTATTTTCTCAACTTGACCTGCACCACACCTTTTCAATATTTGCACAGCTAATGATTTCACAATGTTTGGTCATGATATAGGTTCTATCTCAACCTCCGACCTCCAACCTCTTGGTTCCTAGGGTCTTTATTGTTCCTAACATTTCTTATAATTTATTTTCTGTAGGGCAATTAGTTGAGTTGGGTTACCGCATTACCTTTGATTATTCTTGATGTATTATGCAAGATCCAAGGACGGGACAGGAGCTTGACTGGTCCCAAAGTTGGGCGTATGTTTCCCATGGATAATCTTCGTCTTCCACATGTTGCTCATGTTTCTATTGTTGCTGCAACTACTATAGTTTCTTCTATTCCTTCCCTTGCACTTTGGCATACCCGTGTCACACATCCTTCTCTCAAGTACAACACTTGGCTTCTAGAGGGTTGTAAGGTTCAATGTCTACAGAAAATTTTGATTGTGTTTCGTGTTAGTTAGGAAAACAACCTGTTTTGCCTTTCAATACTAGTGAATCAATGTCCACTGATATCTTTGACTTAATTCATTTTGATGTTTAGGGACTTTCCTCTGTCTCTAGTAATGGTGGATCTCGATTTTTTGTTATCTTTGTTAATAATTATTCCTGCTATAGCTGGATTTTTCATATGAAACATCATTCAGAATTATTGCAAATATATTCTAATTTTGGAAAAATGGTTGAAACTAAAATTTTCAAACGTATCAAAATTTTCCGATCTGATAATGCTCTTGAATACACTTAATATGTTTTGCATTCCTATGACACTATTCATCAACTAACTTGTCCAGATACCTCTAAGCAAAATGATAGAGCCAAACGAAAATTTCGTCATATTCTTAAGAATATTTGTTCTCTCATTCTCTCTACCAAAGTTTCAATTCCTTTTTGGGGCGAAGCTGCTCTTCATGTTGTTCATGCTATTAGTCGCATTCTCAGTCCTATCATTTAAAATCAAACTCCATATAAGCTCATTTTTAGGTCACCTCCAGACTGTCACCACCTTCGCTCCTTCGGTTCTGCTTGTTTCGTTCTTCTTCAGCCATATGAGCATAATAAACTTGAGCCTCGGTCTAAACTTGAGCCTCGGTCTAGACTTTGTTGTTTTCTTGGCTATGGCAAAACTCAAAAGGGGTATCGGTGTTATGATCCTGTCTCTCATCGTCTTCGTATCTCCCATAATGTTGTCTTTTAAGAACATCGCTCCTTTGTCGAGCTCTCTCACTTTCGTTCCTCCTTATCTACCTCCTCTGTATTGGATCTTTTTTCCAAATGAGCCACATATTCCTTCTATAGTTACTCTTGATCCTCTTATAGACTTCTCTGTCCAACCACTAGATATTTTTTATGCCTCTCTTGGATCACCCTCTAATGAACAAGTCGAAGATGAGCCACCCAACCCTAAGCTTGGGTCCCCTGCTCCTGCTTTGCCTGAAGATTTTGCACAAGACATTCCACCTCATCACTCAACTCGGGTAAGATCTATTCATGCACATTTACTTGACTATCATTGTTATACTGCCCTTGCTACACTGCACGAGCCTCACACTTATCATGAGGCCTCCACTGACCCTTTGGGGCGAAGCTGCTTTTCATGTTGTTCATGCTATTAGTCGCATTCTCGGTCCTATTATTTAAAATCAAACTCCATATGAGCTCATTTTTAGGTCACCTCCAGACTGTCACCACCTTCGCTCCTTCGGTTCTGCTTGTTTCGTTCTTCTTCAGCCATATGAGCATAATAAACTTGAGCCTCGGTTTAAACTTGAGCCTCGGTCTAGACTTTGTTGTTTTCTTAGCTATGGCAAAACTCAAAAGGGGTATCGGTGTTATAATCCTGTTTCTCATCGTCTTCGTATCTCCCGTAATGTTGTCTTTTAAGAACATTGCTCCTTTGTCGAGCTCTCTCACTTTCGTTCCTCCTTATCTACCTCCTCTGTATTGGATCTTTTTTCCAAATAAGCCACATATTCCTTCTATAGTTACTCTTGATCCTCTTATAGACTTCTCTGTCCAACCACTAGATATTTTTTATGCCTCTCTTGGATCACCCTCTAATGAACAAGTCGAAGATAAGCCACCCAACCCTAAGCTTGGGTCCCCTGCTCCTGCTTTGCCTGAAGATTTTGCACAAGACATTCCACCTCATCACTCAACTCGGGTAAGATCTATTCATGCACATTTACTTGACTATCATTGTTATACTGCCCTTACTACACTGCACGAGCCTCACACTTATCATGAGGCCTCCACTGACTCTTTTATGGCAGATTGCAATGAAAAAGGAACTTGATGTATTATCTAAAAATCATACTTAGGATTTGGTGACTCTCCCTCTTAGGAAATTTGTGGTCGATTGTAAGTGGATCTACAAGATTAAGACTTGCTCTGATGGGTCCATTGAGCATTATAAGGCTCGTCTTGTTGCAAAAGATTTTACACAAGAGTATGGGATTGATTATGAAGAGACCTTTGCTCTGGTTGCTCGTATTTCATTTGTTTGTGCTCTCTTAGCTATTGCTGCTGCTAGTAAATAGAACATTTTTCAGATAGATATCAAAAATTTCTTCCTTAATGGAGATTTAAGTGAAGAAATTTATATACATCCTCTTCCTGGTCTCTTTGTTGAATCAAATAAGGTTTGTCACCTTCGACGTGCACTTTTTGGCCTTAAATAAGCTCCAAGAGCTTTGTTTGCCAAGTTCAGCTCCACCTTCTTTCGCTTGGGTTACATTGCTAATCCTTATGATTCTGCCTTATTTTTTCGTTGCACTAACAAAGGAACCATTTTGCTTCTCTAATATGTGGATGATATGATCATAACTAGTGATGACCTCAATGACATTCAAGAACTCAAGGATTTTCTCAGTCAACAGTTTGAATTAAAAGATCTTGGACATCTCAGCTATTTCTTGGGTCTTGAAATCACTCATTCCACAAAGGGTCTTTATATTACTCAAGTCAAGTATGCTTCTGAACTTTTGGCTTAAGCTGGACTTATTGATAGTAAGACTGTTGACACTCCGGTTGAACTTAAGCCTCGTTTGGATAGTGTTTTGCTCCTCACGTTTGGCATTTTTGCCTCTCTTTTTTTAACCAGCGCCTCTTGCATTATTCATGTCATTAAGGCAAATGTAAGGTAATTCAGTAGTGAACAGTAACCCATAATTTTTTTTTATTGTTTTTAGTAATAAGTTTTCAATTTTCAGCAAAATAAGAACACACACTTAATGCGCATCTGACTCCCTCGAGGGGGAGGGGGGAAACCATTGTGTAATCCCTCTCTTTACAAACAATTGGTTGGCAGCATAGTTTATGTCATTGTCACTCGTCTAGACATTTCCTATGCTATTTACTAGGTGAGCCAGTATATGTCTACTCCACGATTGACTCACTATGCTGCTATTCTGCGCATTCTTTGATACTTGAAGGGCATTCTCTTCCATGACATTTCCTACTCAGCTCAGTCTCCTCTTGTTCTTCGTACATTCTCTGATGCTGATTGGGCAAGAGATCCCACTGATCGCAAGTCCACCACTGGTTATTGCTTTCTTCTTGGTTTTTCTCTAACTTCTTGGTGAAGCAAGAAACAAACCATTGTGGCTCGCTTCAATATTGAAGCAAAATATCATGCTCTTGCTGATACCACATCTGAGCTCCTTTGGCTACGATGGCTTCTTAAGGATTTAGGTGTGTTCACATCCTCTGCCACTCCTTTTTATTGTGACAACCAGACTGTCATTCATATTGCTCACAATGATGTCTTCCATGAACGGACTAAACGCATCGAGATTGATTGTCATTTATCCGTTATCATCTTGTCCATGGTGCTTTCAAGCTATTTTTGGTCTCCTCTAAAGATCAACTTGCAGATATCTTCACTAAATCACATCCTAAGGGACGCCTTCGTGCTTTGGTTGACAACTTCAAGTTGGTCTTACACCCATCTTGAGTTTGAGGGGGGCTGTTAACGTGTATTGGATTGTGGGCTTTAGGTCCACCTTATTTACTTGTATAACACACATACTTGTACTACACTCTTACTTGTACTACACTCTTACTTGTACTACACACATCTACCTCCTATATAAAGACACTCATGTATATTCTATCATTTGAGAAACAATACATTCATTCAGTATTTCTAACACACAGCATTCTTAATCATTTTCCTCTTACAAAACCGGCCCAACACCTTAACAAATGTCTCCTCCTCCATATCATACCCATTGCTTCTCATCTCATTAACATGTGTTTGAACATATTGTTAAACCAACACATATTGTTAAACCTCTTTTGGGTTTCAATTTAATTTTAGGTAAATTGTAAATAATACCCCTAAAATTAAAGGGTTTTTGGATTTTATACCTTGAAGTTTCAGAATTTGAATTTTACCCCTGAGGGTGTTTGGATTTTACACTCTAATGTTTTATAATTTGGATTTTACCTCTTAAATTTAAAATGGTGTTTGGATTTTACTTCCTAAAATGTAGGAGTTTTTAGATTTTAGATCCTAAGTTTCAAAATTTAGATTTGAGAGTGTAAAATCCAAATTCTGAAATGTCAGGTTGTAAAATACAAACACCCTCAAATTTTAGATCGTAATTTCCAAATTTTAAAACTCTAAAGTGTAAAATTTAATTACCCTCAAAATTTAGGGGTGTAATTTTCAATTTTCTTATATTTAGTAAACTTTGTAAACTTACGTTACACTTAGGAGAACATTGAAGAAAAGAAAAGAAAAAGAAAAAAAAAGAAAAAGAAACTACAACATGACGTCGTTTTTATTTTTTATAATAAGAAATCAAAAAAACCTAAGTTGAAGTTGAACCCCAGGGGTGTAGTTTTCACTTTCTCGAAAAAAAAAAGGGGGTGTAGGTTGCAACGACACCGTTCCCCCCTAAAACCCTTTAGCCTCTCGGACCTCTTTCTCACACAGACACAGAGGCAGGCAGCCATAGCCTAGTGAGAATTGAGCCTCCACCTGTTCTGCGAGTAATTACACAGGTTATAGCCGAATCTCAACCAAGGTTTTTTTTTTTTTTTTAATGTGGGATAACTGTTTGAGATTTTGATGTTTGATTCTAAATTAAATTAAATTAAATTAAAATGCCAATATATATTGACTTTTTGTTGCTGCACTTGTGCTAACCCAATTCACATATTACTCCCCATTTTGATGCCCACTGTTTGTATACAGATAGAGAGAGGGAAAGAAAAGAAAGTTATGGAGTTGCAGCTGAAACACAAGAAGAATAAGAAGAAAAGGCAAAACATTGACAAGCTTCAAAAGGGTTTGTGCCTTTTCTGCTTCTTCTTCTTTTTTCTTTTTTTTTTCCATATTAATTTACGCTTTCAGCTTCATTATCACTTTTCTGCTTCTGGGTCTGTGGATTGCTTTTAATTTACGTTTTTTCCACATGGGTTTTATCCATTTTGCTGTTCTAATTTGGTGGTGCCCTCGGCTGCTTTGAATTTTTTTTAGCAGTTGTCCGAAAATATGAAATTTGGAATGAGTTGATTATGTAAACTTAGCAAGATGTTTGTGGTTTGCAATTAGTATTTTGGATTTTTGGTATGGGATTGTGATCTTAAATATCAACTATGATATACTATGCCTTTTCACTATAAGTTCAGCAATGCATCTATTTTGCTTATTGGATACTGATGCAAGTGTACAAGCATTATTGAGTTTAGGGGAAAACAAAATTGTCTTACTGGTCAATTCTATCAAACACTATCAACTTTTGTAGATAAGAGTAGAAAATCACCAAGGCATATAGTGTATCCAGAAAAATATATTGGAGTCTTAAGCATGTTTTAGTAATTGGTCATAAGTAATTACCTAAGAAAGTGCACTTCAAGCAGGTTCCTGAAGATAGAAAAAGGTTTCAGGTTTTGGGTTTTGGGAATGTAGATATATCAATGCAATATCGTTAACAAAATTATATCTCAAATAGTCTGGGCTATTTACAGATCCTGTTGATGAGTCATAGACCTTATAGGATCATAAGAAATGTAATTGAACTCATGATCGTAATTCATCTGATGGATACATTAGCAGATGAATAAAAATCATGTGAAAACAATAATGAAATTCTTGGTTGTCCTTATTAAGACCAGTGTAAAATTGCTCGGGGTTGGGGGCCACATCATACATGCATCTGACCATCTTATTTCCAAGGTAGATTTCCTAGATTTTGCATTATGGCCCTGATTTTCTACTTGCAATACACAATTGCATGATTTATATTGCTGCTGAAGTGTTTAGAGGCAGGTGTTATTTATTCTTAAGTTTATTGGCAAGTATGTTAGTCCTAAACTTCTTTGTTGTTTTCAGATGAAGTTTTAAATATGGAAGTGGAAAGGGAAAAGAGCAAACCTACAGAAAAGAATAAGAGAAAAAGAGAGAAGGGAAATGATATTGACACTGGCAAAGCTGTTCGGAGCAATATCAAAGGTGAATGTGGTTTTTACATGCTAATGCTTTTTTTCAAAGAACTTTACAGCTGAAAGAATCTTTTTTTATTTTTTATTTTTTTATAAATATATATAATTTATATTGGTTTTTCTTTTGTTTATTTATTTGGTTCAGATGGTTCAATCAATGCAATCAGAGGAAGGAAAATGAACGAGTCATCTGGGAAGAAAAATAGAAAAAATGAGGAAAGAAACACTCTGACTGGAAAAAGTGAGCATTCCAGCACAGATGCTGAAGTTGCATTTGTCGACCAATGTGGTGCATTCATTGATTTTTAACATTAGATAATAAATGCTATGCTTTGTTCTTCCAAAAATAAATTATAAGGCTTAGTTTTATTAATGGATTCTTGCTGCCTAGAACTATTTGATTTTGCAATCTTGATACATTGAGGAGAATTTTGGTCTAGTATAGATGAAGGGTTTAAGAAGAAATCCTAGCGACAAACAAGACCAAAGCAAAGAAAAATATAATAGGATAGGATTTTTTTGATAACATATATTATTTTATTAAAAGAAAGGAGAGCTAAAAATGACCAAGTTCACTTATCAAAAAAAATAAAGGCCAGGTTCATTAAAGAATAGGAAGAAGAGCACAATTACATTCTAGCCTTTAGTAACCTTGCCGCAGACCTCCATAACTTTAAGGAACAAAAATAGGTCAGGGTCACCTTGATCTCTGCCACTCTTAATGAAACGATTTGGAGCACCATTGATAATCATATGAAAGTAGACAACAGGGATGCAAAAATGAATTTGTTGCCTCCATTTCTCTCCCAAACCACATCTTTGTAACAAGTAAATTTGAAAATTCCAATTTACATACTACAAATGCATTTTGTGTTTAAAATGATCTTCCCTAACACACATTTCAACCTGTTTTCAAGACTTTGGTGAGAATTTTGTAGACACTACCAAGGAAACAAATAGGCCTGAAATCTTTCAAGTCAAAAGTACCAGTTTTCTGGGGAATAAGAGCAATAAAAGTAACAATGAGACTTTTTTCAAATGTACCTCTAGCATGGAAGTAATGAAAAAAAAAAATGTCTCCTCTCTCCACACCTCAACACTTCTGGAGGGAAGCAATGATGGAACTTTCTGTGCTTGGTGCTTTGTCTCCATTCATAGTGTTAAGCTTATGAAGAACTTCTTCCTCTGTGTCAAGAGCCAAGTATACAGATTTGGAAACCAACTGGCACCTCCGGGCGTTTCCAGTGGAGGTGTCCAGGGTTCAAATGATTCAAATCCCTCCTCTCCCATTCTAACTAATTTCTCTATAAAAAATAAAAATGAAAAACAGGTATATAGATATATCATATATGTAAAACTGCACAACATTTCTTGAATTGCTTCCTGGTTCTCAATGATTGTATTTTTTTTTTTTTGTACAATAAAGTTGTCTCCTATGCAAATTGGCTAGTCTGAAAAAACCTCATTTTTTTTCTACCTCTTCAAAGAGACTAATGTTGAAACCTAAATCAGAACTAGTAAAAAAGGCAGTAGCTTTTGTTTGTCTATACCAAGTTCACAAAATGACATTACTATTGCAACTTTAGTGTCAACATCAGGGTTTCTCTGTTTTCTTTTTCTTGTAGGTGAGCCCAAAAAAACTAAGCACAAGAAAAAGGAGGATGACGGTTCATCAAAAAAGGGGGAGACTGATCAGGATGAAGTTTGTCATCTCTCTTGTGGGGATGAGAGCTGCTCAAAAGGGGTGAAAGGTATGAATTATTGAACAAAGCACATTTATTTTTGTGTTAAATTGCTCAAAATGTAGTGGCAACATATGCTTCTCACTTCTTAATTATCATAGTTGATAAATGAGCAAAATGAAAGTTTTTTTCTTATAGGTAGTTCCAAGAAAGCTAGGATGAAGAGAAAGAAAGAGCACAATTCATCCGAGGGGGCCAAGAAGTCACAGGAAAAGGCACCAGAAGCTGATTCTGATGATGTTTATCAAATCTCTTCTGGGGATGAGGACTGCTCAAAAGGAATGAAAAGTATGAACTGCCAATTTTGGGACATTTATCTTATATGTGTGCTTTCAATTCCTCATAATCTACTGGCAAGAAATACAGTTTAGTAATCAAATGGATTTTTTTGGGTGGAAAGGCAAATATGAAAAGGTTCACTACTAGAGAGAGAAAAAGGTCAATGTACTAGATGTCCAAGGTTCTTACAAAAAGGTAACATAAGAACATACACAGACCACCAACAATGAAAACTTTTGAACAAAAGAAGACTGCCAGAATCTGCCTAAATCAGATATTAGGGGTATCAACATTACCCGATTCCTCTGTTTGCTAGCATGATGGTGAAATATGCATGCATGAGAACCTGCATAGTTCACTGCTGAAATTTGCTTAAAAAAATTATTGACTGAACTTAACGTGGATAATCAGTATTGTTTTGAGGATAATTTTAACTGTATTATGCTTCTGTTAATTGATGTTTGTGGTTCATGTCATTGTTTTCTCATTGAAAACTTTGTAAACTGCAGAATGGATTATGGAGTATAACCAAAGTAGACCGGGGTTGAAGGTTTTGGAGCAAAATATTGATGAATTTATAACTGCTCATGAGGCAAAGCTAGAACAGGTATTTTCCTCTGCTGTAACTCTGTCAGTGATTCTGAATTTGATCGTTAACCATAATTTATACAATATATTTTTTCATTTAATGTTGCTAAGTTCATGTTGCGCCAGCAAGTAGCAACCTGTTGTGCTATATATATAATAATGGAGGCATTTAATGTTGCTCCATGTCACTAGCAACCTGTTGTGCCATGTCACTTGCAAATCAATTTGTCTTCTTAAATTTTTTACTATTCCATTCCGTGGTTTACCATTGCACTTTGTCCGACAATTCCTCTCCTTTTTTTTGCTCTTCTTCTCCACCATAATTTCACACCTTATGGTTATTCTTGCTCCAACCCTTCCTCTTCTATTTTAGCTTACCGTCAATTTCACTTTGTTAAAACTTTATTCTCCCTTTTTGACTCTTCTCCTCTACAATTTCACACCTTACTGTTATTCTTGCTCCAACATTTCCTCTTCTATCTTCTTCTTTTTTTCTTTTTTTCTTTTTTTAATTTGCTATTACTCAGTCCACACCTCTCTCTCCCATTCATTCTATGTTCTTCCCACCCAAAAAAGAAAAAAGAAAAAAGATTGTGATTACTCTCTTTATTTCTTTGAATTTCTTTCTCTTTTCGTAGATTTTTTTTATTGTTTTTTGTGAGAGGCTTGGGATGAGCTGTATACCCATATATCCTGATTTGAATCCCCACTGAAGTTCCCCTAGTTACCTGATATGCAGCTCTGGAGGCGAGGCCATGTATCTGTGGTCTACTCCCCAAGGGTGGGCCCAAAGGGCCCTACCTTGGTAAGCTTCCACGTCATCTTTTTGTTTTGTTTTCGTCATCTATGCAGTGGATTTCTAATTCTTTCTTGAAACTCCTTTTTGGGTTGATGCGTTAACAATTTTTGGCTAATCTATTTGGCATATACATTTTTATAGTGTATTAATTTTTAAGTCTCCACCATAGGTCTTTTGCACCATAGGTCTTTTGTCTCTTATCACCTTGGTTTGATTTCAGTTTGGGCTAATATCTAGTTGTTTTGAAAGTGGGAATATGGGTTTCACAGAATATTTGGCTAATTATGTACATACCAACTATTTGAGTAATTGCTTGTTACAACCATGAACAAAGCATGATTTTCGTAGTTGTTTGATTAGATAGACATTCAACTTGTTGATATACTGGGCTCTTCTATTACATTTGTTTGCAGTTTTCTTTAAAGGGGAATGCTTGCTTGTTTAATATATACCACATATTGCAGTATCTAACCCTCGTCTGCAAGACTAGCATTTGCCTGTGTGAAAGGGAAATGCACACGCATCCATCACCGTGTATCATATTAATGTTGCTCATGTGCTGGTAAAATTAGGGATCCATGCATAAGTCTGTTATGGAAAACTTTCTATTGGTCAATGATGAGAATGTGTCTATTCTATAATAGATACCTTGCAAATTGATAGAAATTTTGTGGTCCTTTTCTTTTTTTCAACTACCATCTATGAGGTTCACTCTTTAGTTTTAATCCTAATATATTTTGTTATGGCACATACAGGAAAGGAAAGAAAGAGAAGCCCAAGCTGCTGAAGGGGGTTGGACTGTTGTTGTACATCATAAAGGAAGGAAAAAGACAACAGATGTTGAAAGCGGAACAACTGTGGGCTCTGTAGCCAAGGCTGTTGTGGAGGATAACATGAAAAAGAAGAAGCGTGAAGAAGTTAAGCTAGACTTCTACCGTTTTCAAAGAAGAGAAGCTCAGAGAAATGGTAAGATTTGGAAATTTTATTTTCATTTCTTTTCCTCAAAAACAGTATTTGTATGTATGTTAAAATAATATATTACTGTGAATATAATAAAGAACTTAAATTTGGATATTTACAGTTACAACCCCAAGTTTCAGATTTTGAAGGAACATTTTTCTCTTTATCATGCATGATTATGTTGTTTCAGCTAAATCTTTTCCTTTTCTATTTTATAATCAGATTTTCATTCTATGATGAATTGTAATAGTGATTATGTAAATGATATAGTCAGAGCTAGTAGATTTGGTTATAGAGTTTCCAAAGGTGCATGAAGTGAATGTCATGTTGTTCTTGGTAAAAGAATTCCAGGGACACTTATGTTGTTCGTGAAAGCAACTTGCCTCAAAAAAACTGCACACCATGTTTCACTTGTCTTTGAATAATGCTAGGAACACAATATTTTTTACAGTTACTGACATGACCTATTGTGATTAGAGCCACATCAATTTCACTTGGGTCCACCACTGACAACACTTTTACCATGCACCAAATCTAATTCATAATAGGTCATGTCAACAGCTGTGAAAAAAAGCTGTGAAAAATGTTGAGTTTGTAGAACGTCCATATATATACAAGTTTATGCTGGCGTACAACATAGGATATTTAAATGTGTTTAAGATGGATGCTTTGTTTACTTTTATCCTGGGCCAAATAACCATGGCATATGCGGTTGATAGTTGTTATTTCCAATTAGTTTCTCCTTTCCTTATTTTTCTATTAAGTATAAAGGATGATTCTTGAAAAAGTTGGATGCATATCTCATATTGTTCGGTTGGTACAGATACTGATGCATGGCATTTTTTTTTTTTTTAATTTCCTTGCAGAGATCTTAACGTTACAAAGCAAGTTTGAGGAGGATAAAAAACGAATACAACAATTGAGAGCTGCTAGGAAGTTTCGACCTTACTGAACACTGCACAGTACAAAGAAAGGCCAGCAGCTCATCAGGAGTTATATCCTGAAAGTTAACAATTTTGTAGTCATTTTACTAGCTGATAATTACTAGAGAAATCAGCAAGTGTAACTGGTTATTGTGATAACTAATTTGTGATCAATGATCATACAGTTTTCAGATTATTAGTGATATGCAAAATTTTAATGCACAGAAGGATTTTTTAGTTTGAGTTTAACCTAGTCTATGAAGCAAGATGGGTTAAAAATGCAGAATATTTTTTGGACTGGACTTTGCAATGTGAGTTAACGTAGTTGTTTGGCAGTAATGGTTTATCAAGCTGGTATATCCGTATATATGAGCATTCACATTAAAATGCTAAAAATGCTAAAAAACTAATTTAATAACAACACACAAAAACATCCACAATATCAAAGCTCTCAAATGCCAAAAATTTTGAGATCTCTAGTAATTCACCGTAGCTGAATATTTGGTTTTTAATGATTAAATCCCTCTCACACGCGTGCCTCTCTTCTCTCTCTTTTTCTCATACGTGTGCCTCTCCCCTTTCTCTTTCTTCTCCATGTGAGGCTTTTCTCTCCTTTTCATCTCTTCTCCCTTGCCATCACCCATGCTGCCAAGTCATCTCTTACCACGCCTGATCCATGCCGCCAAGCCTTCTTCCCACTCCTTACCAACGCCTAACCCACGCCGCCAAGCCTTCTCCCATGCCACCCAACCTTTTCCCACACCTTGGGTTTTGATTTGCAGGTTGTGAGTTTGTACAGGAATTCCAATTTGGGCATAATTTATTGGGTTTGTGATTTGCAAGTTGTGGATGGGGGTTTGTGATTTGGCTTTGAGTAGGTATGGTTTGTGGTGGACCAATGGTGGTTGATGGTGGATGAGTATGAAATTTTATAGGTTTTTTTTAATTTTTTTTTTTTTTGGATTTGTGATTTGGTGGTAGTGTCTGTGGCAGTGGGTGTGGATAGTGACAGTGGATTGGGTTTTGTAGTGGGTTTGAGAGAAGAGAGATATGCAGAGAGAAAGAGAGAGGAAGAAATGAAATAGAGAATTAAAAGAATTAAAAATAATAATAAAGAAATAATATTTTAATAGAGTAGAATACTTTAAAAAATCTAAAAGATTTGAACTTTAAGCACCGGGTTTTCTCTAAAAGAGAGAAGGATGGTTCTCTCTAAGCACCGGGTTCTCTCTAAGCACCGGGTTCTCTCTAGTGAAGAGGAAGTTGAACTTTCGCGTAGTAAAAAGAAGGTGAAGGATGTCCACCATGCTGAGTTTAATGATGGCTCTAGCAATGGTGGCCACTCCCAGAGTCACCAGAATGCGTGGGGGTCTACTAGAGCTTCCTTCAAAGACAAATTAGTAGGCGAAATCCTAGGGGCTTTCGTAGAAGCTTTTGATTTTGCTGAGCTGATGGATGCTGAGGCCGAGTTTGACGATGAGGTGTCTAACCTCTGGGAAGGACTAGCAACAATTAAGCTTTCTAGGGAACTAAGCTGCGGATTAGAGGCCTTTGGGCTCAAACTCTGATTGTTAAGTTGTATGGGAGATCGGTTGGTTTCAACCTTCTCCAAAACAAGCTAAATCTCCTGTGGAAACCTACAAGGAGACTAGATTGTGTCAACTTAGGACACGATTTTTATTTGGTTCGCTTCGCGTTGAAAGGGGACTTGGAGTCAGTTCTGGAAAAAGGCCCTTGGTTCATTGGGGGTCACTTTCTCTCCATTCGTACATGGGAACCGTTTTTCAAGATAGCTACAACTAATGTCTCTTCTATTGCAGTGCGGGTTCGGCTTCACGAGCTTCCTTTGGAACTTTATGAAACTGAGGTGTTGAAGCAAATAGGAGGAGCCATTGGTAAAGTCCTTCATATAGATGCTCACACAGCCTTGGAGGCAAGAGGGAAGTATGCTAGGCTATGCCTCCAGGTAGACATAAACAAGCCACTCATTAGCACCGTCCTTATTTGCAGGTTTGAGCAACAGGTGGTTTATGAAGGTATCCATAAACTATGTTTCGCTTGTGGAAGACTAGGACACATGAAGGATGCTTTCCCTCATGTTATCCGAAATTCAAACTTGCCGGTGAGAGAGGAGAACGGTGAGCTTCATGAATCAGCATGGTCACGCATATTGCATGCTAGAGATAGTACTGCACAGGGGAGTGGTACGTCAAGCGGTAGTGGAGTGGCATCAGATAACACCTTGTACGGACCTTGGACGATTGTGACACGTAAGAAGCGAGGACAACGATTCCCCAAATACGACGAGAATATGGAGGATCCCATGGGGCCGGCAAAAGAAGTGATGAACCATTCTACTGTAAAAGGCCAGTCTAGTAAGTTTGTCAAAATGGGCCGGGCCAAGGAGCCTTTTAGCTCTAATGTTGTTGGCGCTGAACCCAGCAAGAAGAATTCTCAGGATGGGCTGAATTGTATTGGATTTTCAACGAGTAAAATTGAGTTGAATACTCAGTCCAGCCTATCCGTGAGGGGCAAAAACAAAAAAGGTTTAGTAAGGGCTAGGGCTTCTACATCTCATTCTATCTCAGCCGTAGTCACTAGCAATAGACTTTCCTCTCATTACGACCAATTTTGGTCCTGGCGAAGTGTTGATGGCAACAAGAGGAAATCAGCTACTTCCTTTCAATTCACAACTTCAACTCAACCTAAAGGCGTGGAGGCAGAATCTTTTGATGAAGGAGGGAAGAGTAAAGGTGGAATATCTTCCTCTAATGGACCCGTTGTGGGGGAAGGTGCTGACTATCAGACTGATACCAGAGGAGGTGCGGAAGGAGACATGGTTCTAGACACTGATCGTTTGCGAGGTGAATCCGGTGGAAAACTTGTCGGAGAGAAAGGCTTTGGTTCTTCATCTGACACTATGCGCAGGGAGCAGGCGGGCAAAGGGAATGCTGGTGAAGATGGAATGGAACTTGAAGATGGTGGCGGAGTTAATGCCCCCTGATGTTGAGTGCCCCAACCCAACCATCGGTTTAACATGAATATTATTATTTGGAATAGTAGGGGTGTTCGGAAGCCCAATTTTCAGAAGCATGTTAGGGAGTTAGCTAGGAATCATAATCCTGCTATTATGGTGATTATGGAAACGAGACTAGGGGTGAAAGAGCTAGGGAGATTAGTGATAGACTTCCCTTCGATGGTGCTTTTCATACGGAGACAATCGGGCGTACTGGAGGTTTGTGGCTCTTGTGGAATTCGGATTTGGTGGAAGTTAAGCAGCTTGCTAACACTGCGCAAGAGATTCATGTGGAAGTTAAGGTACTTTCCTCCAACATTTCTTGGTTATTTTCTGCAATTAATGCTAGTCCTAGAAGTGAAGAGAGAGGTATTTTATGGAATAATTTGTCCAAAGTAGCAGAGTTGCATAATAAACCGTGGGTGATAGCTGGTGATTTCAAGGAGCTCCTCATCAATGAGGATAAACTTGGGGGCAGACCAGTGAGCATTAATAGGTTCGTTCTTTTCAAGGAGTGCCTAGACAGATGTAATATGGTGGATTTAGGCTTTAATGGTCCAAGGTTCACGTGGACGAATAAAAGAGATGCTAACTGCTTCATCCAGGAAAGAATAGATAGATATTTCATGAATCCAAGCTGGTGCCTGTTGTACCTAGAAGCCCGGGTGTCCCACCGCACGAGATGTCACTCAGATCACTGCCTGGTGCTTCTGGAAACACTGCCTAGGAGATCGGTTCACCTCAATAGGCCTTTTAGATTTCAAAGTTTTTGGTTTTCTGATCCATCCTTCCCAAAAGTAGTTAATCAATCTTGGAGGAAGACAAAGAGTTTATCGGAGAATATTGAGAGTTTTGCCAAGGAGGCCAGTCTGGAATAAAAATCACTTTGGGAATGTTTTTGCTAAGAAAAAAAGAATCATGGCTCGATTGGATGGGGTGCAAAGGGCTTTGGCAATTAATCCCTCCCCCTTTTTCGTCCAACTGGAAAACCATCTCCATGAGGAGCTGGATGTGGTGAATGGGCAAGAAATGGAGCTTTGGGCTTTAAAAGCCAGAATAAACTAGCTGGTGTTGAGGGACCATAATACTTCTTTCTATCATATGTCAGCTCTGACCAGGAGGAAGCGGAATCAGATTTCGTCAGTTAAGAATGGGGCAGGGGAATGGATTTTGGAGGAAAGGGAAGTTATGCATCACTTTAGGGAGGGGTTCTTTAAGCTGTACAATACCAGCCAGGTTTCGGCGTCATGGGGTTTGAATTACCATGCTTAATGGCAGGCTAGTCTTTCAGAGGAAGAAAAAAAGGGGATTAGCCACTTGGTGACCGAGGAGGATATATCAGCTGCTTTATGGTCCTTAAAGGCATTTAAGGCCCCAGGACCAGATGGTTTTCATGCTAGATTTTACCAGCGCTTTTGGATGATTGTCGGGGATTCGGTTAAGGAAGAGGTTAAGAAAGTGTTTAGGGAAAGGAAAATTCCTGAATATCTTAATAGTACAAATATTGTTCTTATTCCTAAGGTGCAAGGCCCGAAGACTATTGGTAGTTATCGCCCCATTAGTCTTTGTACTGTTTATAAAATCATCTCCAAAGTGCTGGTTGGAAGAATTAGACCTTTTTTAGATAAGCTTATTTCCCCTTGTCAAGCTGCATTCGTGTCGGGGAGAAGGGGGATGGATAATGTAGTTATAGTTCAAGAAGTCATCCATACTATAGGAAAGACGAAAGGGAAAGTGGATTATATGGCCCTAAAGATTGATTTAGAAAAGGCTTATGATAAACTCGAGTGAAGCTTTATTAAAAGTATGTTGTTAAGATTCAATCTCCTAGAAAATCTTATTGGGATTATCATGAGCTGCATCTCTACTGTTACTACCTCCATTCTGTTCAACGAGGGCAGTCTTGAACATTTTTCCCCATCTAGAGGAATAAGGCAGGGTGATCCTTTATCCTCGTACATCTTCATCATGTGCATGGAGTACTTAGGCCAACTAATCCAAGAGAAATTTGAAGAAGGCCTATGGAAACTAGTGAAAGCCTTAAGAAGTGGCTCCTCCTTCTCCCATCTTTTCTTTGCTGATAATCTGGTTCTATTTGCCAAAGTTTCTGTGGAGAACTGTTTGGTCATAAAAGAGGTTCTTAACAAATTCTGCATGGATTCAGGTCAGACTATTAGCGTTGCTAAGTCGAGAGTTCTCTTTTCCCCTAATGTGGAGTAGGATGATGTGGAGGGTTTTGCCTCGATTCTTGAGTTTCAGCCTACAAGCTGTTTGGGGAAGTATCTTGGTTTTCCCATTAAACACCGTGGAGGTTCCAATCAGGATTTTAATTTTGTACTGGACAAAGTGAAGATAAAATTAGCTGGGTGGAAGGCAAACCTCCTCTCTATGGCAGGGAGGTTAGTTCTCATTCAAGCCTCATCCTCGACCATTCCGTCCTATATCATGCAGAGCTGCATGCTGCCTGGTAAGGTGCTCGAGGGTATCGATAGAGTTAATAGGAATTTCCTATGGGGTTCCTCAGATAGCAGTAAAAAGATGCATTGGGTGGGCTAGAGAAAGGTTACTAGACCAAAAGAGGATGGGGGTTTGGGTCTTCAAACGGCTAAGGGAAGGAATACCGCATTACTTGCAAAGTTGAATTAGCGATTCCAAGAGTGCTTAGAATGAAGTATTGCAATCATCAACAGGTCAGCTCTAGGAATGAAAATAAGTTGCCTAGCTCTAGAGTATGGAAGAGTTTGAAGAAAGGTGAAGATATTTATAAACAAGGCATCAGATGGGTTCTTGGGTCTGACAGTAATTTGGACTTCTGGTATGATAATTGGTTGGCGATTGGCCCTGTTAGACAAGCCATTCACGGTCCCCTGACCAAGCTTCTGCCAGGTTTAAAGTCAAGGATGTTGGCCACCCAGAAGGGTGGGATTGAGAGATGATTCAAATGGAGTTACCTAGTCATATTAAAAGGGTCATCCAAGCCATTCCCATACCTTTATCAATCAGTGCAGAAGATAAGTTGGCCTGGAAACTATCGCCTAAGGGAGTCTTCGACCTGAAATCAGCCTATTTATTGTCTTTGGACTCAGATATGGAAGCTCCTTTTAAGGGGAAGTGGATTTGGAAATTAAAAACCTTACCTAGAATCCAATTCTTTGTTTGGAAGTGTATGCATCAGAGCATTGGTGTCAAGGACTGCCTCTCGGCAAGAGGCATCTCAATAGATAATGTTTGTCCCATTTGTCAGATTGGTCTAGAAAATATCCTTCATGCCTTGCATGACTGCCCCTCAGTTAAAGCCATCTGGCATCAACTCAAAGTGCATCAATCTGACCCCTCCTTCTTCGTTATGAATTTAAAGGACTGGTTGTATTCTAACTACAATGCTAGTCCGAATCACAGAGCAGGTCAGTTGCCATGGCCTCAGGTGTTTTTGTTTGCTATATGGCTGATATGGAAGAATAGAAACCTCCTCATCTTTAAGAGTAAACCTCAGAATCCTAATATTGCCAAAGATATATTGGCTCGAGCTATGGAGTACTGCCACTGTGCATGCAGTCACACAGCAACTAGGAGGCTAACGATGAGAAGTATCAGATGGGAGAAGTCTAGTGTGGGATGGAGGAAGCTGAACACGGATGGAGCATCTATTGGTACTATTGGGTTGGCTGGAGGTGGGGGCGTGCTTAGAGATGAAGAAGGTAAATGGGTGATTGGTTATGCCAGGAAAATTGGTTTAGCAAACAGCTTCCTTGCCGAACTTTGGGCTCTCCGGGATAGGCTGTTAATTTGCTTACAATCATATACTCAAGCAGTAGTTATAGAAATGGATGCCAAAGTCATAGTTAATGCCTTCTCTTGCCAAAATAACTTTGCTGGTTTTATCTCTTCCCTTATGGATGATTGTTGGCAACTAGTTGATCAGATTCCTATTGTGAGATTTAAGCATGCATATAGAGAAGCAAATAGATGTGCGGATCATTTGGCTAAATTAGGATCTGCTATGGATGTTGATTTTGCTGTGTTTTCTTGTCTGCCTGTGGACATTCTTCCTATTTTTGAGGTTGATTGCCGTGGTTTATTTGTAAACAGGTTATGTACTAAGCCTGTGCTGGCTTTTTAGTTTTAATGTTATATCATTTTCTACCAAAAAAAAAATATATATATATTTTAATAGTGGTAAAAAATATAAAACTTTTGATATTAGATATATTATAAAGTGAGGTGTTAAAATAGATAAAATAATATTTTCAATTGTTAAAAGCTATATTTTTTAACATTTTTAATGTGAATGATCACTATAAACTTCTATGGCCTCACTAGAAATTACATTTTAGTGACTACAGTAGTGGCCCTATTGGGCCCCTTTTTCACTTATAGCCTTTTTGTTCAATAGGACATTATAGCCTAATTTTGATTGGTTGTCTTTTTCGTTACCTTTTATGCAATATATGGCAATTATGTCGGCTGCACTAATGCAGCGTTCTACAAAGAACCACATTACTAGAAAATGATTAGAAGAGAGAATATATATATATATATAGATGCCCCTTTTATGTAAAAATCAAATGTCTACCTCTGCTTTATGGGATGTCATATACTAGTGGTACAGGATAATTCATTGGAATTTATGCTCCAAGAAAAAGATCCACCAATGAAATAAAGGCCTTGACCTAGCAAAGCATACCAATTAGTGGCTGTTCCTAAACTCAAACAGATAGGTATACCAGAATCCCACATCAATCACATGATTAATTGTACCTAACCACATCGTTTGGCAAATTTGAACAGATGAAGATTGAAGTAAACTTCCAAGCATCTTCACATACAGGAATTGTTACAATCCAAGAAATTTCCAGCCATTTCATCAATTGCTTTAAAAAAATGCATTCTATATATTCCTTTTCTTAGGTAGTGGCAACTAGGCAGACATCCTTCTTTTTCGGCAAGGCAAGTGCCTACCACTTTAAATGCTTTTTTATATGGTGCCGTCTTTTGGCTCTTTGCGTTAGGGTCAAGTTTGGCAGCTTGTCTCTATTGTGCTCATTTCAAAAGTACTCTATTTTTTGCTCATTTCAAAATATGTTCATACCCAGAAGAAAGACAGACATGTCCGTTTCTATAAGTTGAGTGTGAACGGCGTCTATCATTCAAAACCAATTATTAATTCTCAATATGATGTTTTGAATTATTATTGCACACGTTGAGATATATAATTAAAATCATATTTTCACTTATAATTGTGAAATGATGAAATCATGTTTTCAATTTTAATTGAAATTGTGTTTTTAAAACTCGAATTCAAGTATATACTATGCGTAACTCTTAGGAAAAAGAAGAAGAAGAAGAAGAGAGAAGAGAGATTGGAGAAAGAATTAGCTTGTTTTAGGAGAAAGAGTACGGAAACAGCTAGAGAATGAGTTCCCTGCTTTAGCGTGTAGTTTTGAAGAGTCAAAATTACAAAAACTATATTCTTCTCTCTTTCACTATTTCTTTTTTTTTTTTTTTTTGAGGAAACACTAACTATATTATTCTACTATAGCCAGGTTGGAAAGCTCAATGTGAAACCAGGACTACGTAAGGAAATTACACTATTTTGCAAAGCAAAGAGGAATATAAAACTTGAGCAAGAAGTATTATAAGTATTAAACAGTACATAATTGTAACAACAGTTGATGTAATTTGACAGATAGTTGTGTACGATGAGTTCATCACATCGTGAAAATAATGAGGTGCAATAATTCATCCCATATAGACGTTGCTCAACCCCACAGCGTGACAATAAATGTTGTAGCATAGAAAAGATCTATGAAAGAGTTCATTACATGGATTCCAATTAAGCTTAAGTAGTTAGTTCTTTTGTCGTTAATTAAAATATTTTTAAGGTTCAAACTTTACCTACACTAACTGATCATCACATTTTGGTTCCAATTAAAAACCCAATTAAGTTTTTTGTCATTAATTAAAATATTTGTGATTCAAACTCCACCTACACTAACTGATTGATTTCTTAGTCTAATGACCTAAACTACATTAGTCTAATGAATCTAATGACAGAAGGCTGCTTGGAATGAATCATATGTAAAAACTCTATGGAAATTAAAAAAACATGTTCATCACATCATCTAGTCCACCCACTGACAAGGGAGAATAATAATACCAAAATCTATCGACTTACGACTCCGCAGTGCACCACATCGTAGACTCGTAGTCAAATCCAAAACTTATGTTCATAAAAAGCAAAGAGACCACAAATAGGAATTATTATAAAATTAAAATAACATGCATCTCATCATTAAAAATAATGGTTCAACTTATCCCGTATCAGGGAATCAATATCGATTACACAATTTTTAAAAGACTCTCTCAAATGAAAATGGAGGAAACATGCAACAACACACAAAAGCCATACTAATTGTCCTATTATTCAGACTAAAACATAACCCCACAAACTTTTATTCAGTAATAACATAAAAAAACAAACTATTTCATTTCAACTTCCTCATCCTTCTCGTCCTCGCTCCAGCAGCATTTCAGGATTGATCTAGGAGATCCACAGCTTTCAGACCTGACAAACCTGTGGTAGGATAGAGATCCACCACCCAATCCAAGCACTTCATAGCTCTTTTCTCCACATTGGTAGCTCTTCAAGTCTACAGGGAACTTGGTTCCGAGTTCCATTTCAACAAGGTCAGAATGCAGAGCTACAGAGAACTCAGTAGGTTCAAAGCAAGCCAAAACCCTCTCAATCATCTGGGCCAGATTCACATCTTTAAAATCATACCCAGCTGCTTCAAAGCTTGCATAGCTGAAACCATCTTCTGGGGTAACGTGGATTGTAGAAATTGCGTCACCTTCAATAGCATTCATGGAGTACCCACATGGGTCAAACTCAAAGTCACATATGTTGGATTGAGGAAGAATCTTCCTAATACCAGAATCATCAGTCATCAGAGCTGCTGAAGTTTCCTTAGTTTTGTAGAAAACTGATGCCCTCTTTCTATCCAAACCGGTCATGCACATCTCTAGTGTGTAAACAGGGCCAGACTGTGTCGCCATTTCGGCAGAAGCAGAGTAAACATGCCATTTCTGTGCTTTGTCAGGGCTACCCATCACATATGCCTTGCTGTCCAAACCAAGCTTACCAAAATAGTTATCAAGGACAGCTACTTCTTCAGAGAAGCAGCGATGTGGAAATGACTGAGCCCCAGGAAAAATAAAGCTTCCGCGAGTGTATCTCACAGATTTCACTGAAAGGGCTAGACCGTCAGCCAATTTAAGGATGGCCGGAATGGAAAGAAGCAATTTTGTGGTCCCGCAAGTTTTGATGATAATTTTGTAAGGATACACAAAGAGGCTAGATTCAGAGAGAACATAGGAATCAACGTAATCATTTGACAGAGAAGCAACAATGGTGCACTCAGCTGGTTCAAGGATCTCATCTAATTGAGCTTTAGACAGGGAACGGAGGCCCATGCCCCCAGGGTCGGCAAAGATGCCTGGCTCAAAGAATGATACCTCAAGCCTCTTTTCATAACCTTCAAATCCAATTGCAGAGACCGCCATGGAGGACATCTTGGCTCAAGAGAAACAAATGAAGTTGCACCAAAGGAGGACGAGGGAACAAGTGAAGTAGAAAAGAAAGACAGGACTACAGGAATTATTTTAAGCAGAATGGAAATCCTAAGGGGGGCTATGTCAAAACACGGCTAATCTCAGGATGGTTTCCGAGCGCACTGCACATAAACAGCACAAGATAAAGTACAATCAGCAAACCATTCATTTGTATCAAAAAGAACCAAAAGATAAATAGCTCAACTAAAATGCAACTTACGTTGGAGTAAGCAGCTGATCTGTACTTCTTAATTCCACCGGCAGGACGGAGGTCTTCAATGCTGTATCCGAGGGGAGCTTCGTAGAATAATGATGATTTACTACTACTACTACTAGACTTCTTTTTGCCACCTTTTGACTCCATTAGTTCATTCAGTCTTCGCCTGAAAAAAACCACAGAAACATTAGCAGAAGCCAAATTTTCCGAGCATTGGATGGACTAGTGTGTACAACAATCTCCTAACTAATACAAGGAAAATATCGTATGTATCAAAAATTGGAGATGCAAGTGCAGATGTAATAGCACTACAAAGTACAGAAAACCTCCCAACAATTAGTTAATACGGATCTGTTGAAACAAAATATATCAAACTAAAATAAATTCACATTTTAAGAATTAAAGAGTTTATGAAAGAACACAAGACAACAAATAGAGAAACCTACAAATTAATAAAGAAATGCAACACTTTCCACCACTAAAAAGGAAAAATGAATTTTGACAAATTCAGAAAATCAAGATTGAACCCAAAAAAAAAAAGTTCTAATGCACCAAAAAATCAGATCACAGATATAATGAATTTATTTCCAGATCAAATTACCGGATTTAATGCTCTCTCTAATAAAATAAACAAACAAATTCCTGCTCTCCAGAGATTTTTTTTTTCGAATTACAAAGGAAAGGAATCATTTTTCAGACTCTCATTTAGACAAAACGGAAAAAAATAATAATAATAACCATTCTTTAATTAAACGAACAAGACCTAAAACTTGAAGAGGAAAAAAAAACCAGAGATTAAAAATAAGAGATTACAAAACCCCATATAGAATTATTACACAAATTACAAAACGTAAACAATTCCACTAAACAAAAATTTTTATGCTTTCACAGAAACAAAAAAGCATATTCTCAACCACAATAACGCCATATATATATAAATCAACAACACATTTAACAATTTATCACAAAATAAAGAACACATTGAACAGAAACCGTAAAAATAAAAACTCAAATCAAATATATTACCAAAACATATTCACAAATAATAAAATTCCTAAAACAAACAAGAATTAAGAAAACAAGTCAGGAATAGAATAGAATACTTACAACAAATTCTTAAAAGCGTAGCAAAAATCTGGATGCTCCTCCGGTAATATTTTTTCCGAAACCCTAAAATTCAAATCCAAAAAAAAGGAAAAAATTATCAAAACCAAACGAAACCACGAAATCTGAATGAGCACCAACAAGCTAAGAAATCAATTCGAAAAACCACTGAAAAACTTACCGATTAAGATTTTTTTTTTTTTTTTTAAATATAAACGAAACGAAACCCTAATTTGGGCGGATAAGAATTGAAAGGGAACCACAAGAAAATTGGAGAGGGTAGTTGTGTTGTTTTCTTTGGTTGCAAAGACCTTCTGGGTGTTTTTCTTTTTTTCGTGAGGTTTGCTGAGTCCAGCGGTGTGTTTATATAGGCATAGAAGGAGTCGTTTAGGTCACGACACGTGGATGAGGAATGACCGTTTTACCCTTGTTTTATTGGTTTATTTTTTTTGCGTTATTTTCTCTAAAATTTTGTGGCCGCTCATATTCGTTGACGATAATGCCCTTCCTTGTTTTCGTCAATCTCGATTTCCATACGCTCTTTTTAAGCGGTTACGCGGCAATCCGGTCACTGTACCTCCTTCGTTTCTTTTAGCAAATGATAATAATATCCAATTTTTAAAAAGAAAATTAAATTAACAAACAAAAAAAATTGTGTGAAACAAGTTAGGCAAGGTTAGGCTAAAGAATATTATAAGAAAGATGCTATATTTATAACATTTTTATAACAAATTATAGGTGATTAGTTGTTATTAGTTCAAATTTGAACCTAACACTAAGATTACTTTTTTGCCCCAACAATAACAACTAGTAACAACCTGCCACTTAAGATTTGTTGTAAAAATGTTGTGGACATATCATTTCTCGTATTCTAATAATTAATGTTTATAAAATATTTTTAAAATTTTTTGTAGGAAAAAAAGTAATTAATTTTTTTATAATTTTTTATATTTCTTATAAAAAATATTAATTTAAAAAAAAAATTTATTAACAAATATTAGTCGTTGATCGATTTTTTTTTTTGTCTTTTTTTTTGGTTAAAGGTATTTTTTTAGGTTTTTTTTTCATTAAAGGCTGTGAGTAGAAGTAGATGAACTTAGTATAGTATACAACTTTTTTTTTTTATGGAAAGACTGCAACAGTTACATCATGTAAAAGAATCTGTTCAATAAAACAAGGGTTCTCTTCTATCTAAACAAAAAAATCTAGCAATGCCTACAGCATGTTTTGCTAATAGATGGGCAAGAGTATAGGACCTGTTTTGGGTGACCACAACTTTAGCTACTTTTGTGGTTATTCCTATCATTCCATTATTCTAGATTTCTAATAATTATATGTATTTTTTATTTTAGTAATGGACATGATAATATAGGATTTTTTTTTTTCTTAAAATGGTTTTTTCATTACGTGAGGTTGGAGTTTTTTCATGTTTATCTTGTCTCTATTCGAGAGTGAGGGGAGAAAGTATTTCATGCGTCTGATGCATGTATACAAGATTTTCCCATGTGAGGGGGGGGGGGGGGGGGGGAAAAAAAAACTTAAATTTAATTATCAACTCGCACTTTGGCCCTCCACAATATACAATTTAATTTTTTTAAGTGCTTGTGTAAATTGATAAACAAATTAAAAAGTTGTGTGAAATTATTGTGATCATGAAATGATTTTGAAATCAACAATGTTAATACAAGTTTCATTTTTTAGCAAGATAATTTTTCTTTTCCTTTTTTATTTTTATAAAAAGCTTTCTGTGGGGAGTAAAAGGACCCAAGCAGGCATTTGGGCCTTTGGGCTCTAGCAAGGAGGTCCGACCTGTCTTCAAATTAAGAACTTGTCAGTACTGCTAATCGGCCCATACGCCGAGGGTCCGAGTACACGTCCGAGGGTGAATTCCTCTTCGGATAGACCCAAGAGAATTCGGAGATTCACTATGAAGGTCAAGGCCAAAAGCCGGAAAGACTGTTGGTTAAGAGGGAGAACCCCTGAACCTTTTAGATACACCAATGTTAGAAAAATATCATAAGCAAAGGCTGTCACCTCCACATTAAAGACTCTGCACCTACCTCCCTGGCCGCATTAATGGGGAAGTGACCCCTGAACAGTAGGACCGAAACTTCTGGTTGCTATTCAAAGTACTAAGAGAAGAAATATCTATGGGGGAGGAGATGGGAGCAACACGTGGATAAAGTACTAAGGCTAGGAGTATTTAAAGGGGGTGAAGGCCAAAAAATAGGGGGGATCAGGCAGTAACCAAGAAAGAAATTAAGAATTGTAAACCTTTAAGAAAAAAAGAGAAATAATACAGAAGTGGTCATCGGCTTACGTCCGAGGAGGCCAATTTGCCATTATCATCTTCTATTTACAAGTATCTTTACACCGTAGCTTGTTATCAAGTTCTCAGTACCTCTAACTTAGATTTCAAACTCACGTTCTACAAATTTCATTATTTAAGGCTCGTTGGGCCTGAGCCCATAATTGTCTTTGGGTCCAGGTGCAATTGTGCACTTACACTTTCTTAATATGTGTAATATTTCTTTAGATAATTATGTATCTTTTGATTTATTTCCTTAACTAGTTAGCAACTTGTGCACTCCACATCACATGTATATAAATATATAAATATAAAACTTGATCTTATGATAGCTATTAATAGACATTATTATAATTGTGTTTATACTTGAAATAAATATGGTCAAAAGCTTTGTATCTGAATTGGCATCTCCCCATGTACAAAGTGCTTGGGGGTCTAGGAGGGAAAGGGTTCGAGTTGCAGGCTTAGTAGCATGTTGTAATTATTTCTCAAAAAAAATATTAAATATGAAATTTGATCATTATGAAAGATTTTAATGAGCATTTATTATGATTTTATTTTATATAGAACTATTAAATGTATAATTTTGGTAATTATTAAAGGTGTATTTATTATGATTTTTTTTATACAAAACTATTAAATGAATATTTATTGTAATTATTAAAGGTATTTATTATTGTTGTGTTTGTATACAGAATCATCTATTTTATTAGGGAAATGCTAACGATGTCCATAGGGTAATAGTTAATAATCCATTTAAAGAAATTTATTATGAAAAAAGGAAAAAAAATAATTAATATTTTGACAGTTTTTTCCATTTTCCATAAAGAGTAATGCATTGTTAACCATTGCCCTTAATACAACCGTTAACATGACCCATTTTATTATTTAAAGAATGACTCCGTTAATGGGGTGCCCTTAGAGTATTTGTTAATTGACGATTAATACCACTTTTATGAAAATTATAAAAAAAAACTGTAAAAAAAATAGTTACTTTTTTATTTTCCAATAAAAAATTTCTAAAAAGATTTTATAAACCAATGCCCTTAGGGCATCCTTAAACTTTCCCTTTTAAAAAAATATGATATGTTAAGATTCTAATCAAGTGTTTAAATATAACATATATAAACTCTACTAAATATATATATATATATAGAGAGAGAGAGAGAGAGAGAGAGAGAGAGAGAGAGAGTTGGCATGTAAGATTGCAGTGTCTCAAAAGCTTTTATGGAAAAATATTATACAGTCAACCAAAAGTAAAACATTTTTTATTATATATATAGTGGCAACAAAAACTCACAATAACTCCACAAATCACAATAGATTTTAATTTTCTTATTAGCTCACACTTGATCCACCACAATTTGCAATTTAATTTTTTTTAATTCCCTATGTAAATTGATAGACAAATAAAGAAATTATGAATTATTATTATTTTGTGATCATGATATTATTCAAAAAAAAAATTTATTATAAAATCAATGATGTTAATAGAAGTTGAATTTTTTAACAATATCATTTTTATTAGATTTCTTAATATGTCTAATATTTATTTAATTAGATAGTAATATATTTTTTTATTTATTTCCTTAACAAGTTAGTGGCTTGTGCATTGCGCGAGAAATTTAATAAAACGTGTTTTTTGTATAAAAATAAATTTATTTCTATTTTATTTTGTATATAAATATGAAATTTGATATTATGAGAGTTATTAATAGAAATTTATTATAATTGTGTTTGCACATGAATACTATTAATGAGTATATATTATGATTTTGCTTTTTTTTTTTTTATATACAAATTATGAACTATTAAATATATAATTATGGTAAATATTAATGGATATTTTTATGATTATGTTTGTACATGAAATACTATTAAGTATGAAATTTGATCATTATGAATAGATATTAATGAGTATTGATTATGAATTTTTTATATAAAACTATTAAATATATAATTATGGTAATTATTAATAGATATAGTATTTATTATGTTTGTGTTTGTATATGGAATTTTTAATTTATTTTATTTTTTAAATAAAGAAAATATGACATGTTAAGATCTGAATTGAGTGTTTAAATATATGATCCCCTCTCGTGGCCTTTGGATTAGTTTAGCTATCCCTAATCTAGGACAAGGTTTGAGTGAAATATTTCAGATTGATACACATTGGTTAAGTTTATTAACAAATGTCCTAAGTGTACCGGTTGATCAAATTTTTTTAATTAACAGTTTTTTTTTTTTTAAGGTTTTTATTTTATTCAAGGTTGTGAGTAGAAGTAGATGAACTTTGTATATAACAGGACCTTTTTTTTTTTTTTTTGAGAAACACACACACACACATATAAGGGAAGGGGGAGTGAGATAAGGGAATACGCTCACACGCCAACATCAAAACTGCATGCGATAGTTAGTGTTGCGGAGCAAGTGATATAACAGAACCTATTTTGATAGCCACAACTTTAGCTACATTAGTGGCTACCCTACTACTCCATTATTCGAGATTTATAATAATTATATTTTCTAATATTAGTAATTGATAGTGACTATATAGGATTTTTTTTCTTAAAATGATTTTTTTCATCACATGTGGTTGGAGTTTTTTCATGTTCATCTACTCTCTATCCATGTGGGCAAAAGAGTTATTGTAATCGTGCAAATTTTATTGGCCATAAAGAAATCAAGTTAGAGTAACAATATTTTTACAAAACACTTAAATTTGATTATCAACTTGCACTTGTTCCTTTACAATTTACAGTTTTTTTAAAGTTCTTGTGGAAATTGATATACAAATTAAAATGTATTGTGAAATTATTGTGATTGTGAAATGATTTTAAAACCAATGATGTTAATATAAGTTTCATTTTTTTTAGCAAGATCTTTTTTCTTTATTGTTATTACTTGTTTAAATAACTTTCTTAATATATGTAATATTTCTTTAGATAATTATATATCTTTTGATTTATTTCCTTAAATATTTAGCAACTTGTGCAAAACACGAGTATGATTCTTTTATTATTATATATATACAGTAAATAATTCACTCTTTTTTATTTTGAATAGAAATGTAAAACTTGATATTTGATATTATGATAGCTATTAATAGACATTTATTATAATTGTGTTTATACATAAAATAATATTAAATATGAAATTTGATCATCATGATAGATATTAATGCGTATTTATTATGATTTTGTTTTATATGGACTATTAAATGTATAATTGTGGTAATTATTAAAGCTACTTATTATGATTTTGTTTTAGGGTCATGTTAACTGACTTTAGGCAATTGTTAATAAGTCATATTAGGAAAGTTTCTAATACCACTTTTCATGGGAAATATAAAAAGTTGTCAAAAAAATTAATTTCTTTATTATTTTCCCATAAAATGTTTCTAAAAATAGTTCCTAAGCCAATGTCTTTAGGTCATTCATTAAAATTTCCCTTTTGTTTTATATAAATCTATTAAATTTATAATTATGGTAATTATTAAAGATATATATTTGTTAATTGACTATTTTTAGTAAAAATTTAATACCACTTTTATGGGAAATATAGAAAGCTGTCAAAAAATTAATTACTTTTTTCTTTTCCCATAAAAAAGTTTTTAAAAATATTTTCTAAACCAATTGCCCTTGAGAAATGATATGTCCACAACATTTTTACAACATTTTTACAACAAATCCTAAGTGGCAGGATGTTACTGGTTGTTATTGTTGGGGCAAAAAAGTAATCTTAGTGTTAGGTTCAAATTTGAACCAATAACAACTAACCACCTATGATTTGTTGTAAATGTTGTAAAAATGTTGTGGACGTAGCACCTCTCATTGCCCTTAGGGCAACCTTAAACTTTTTCCTTTAAAAATATGTTAACATTATAATTGAGTGTTTAAATATTAAAAATATAAAAACTCTACTAAATATATATAGAATTGGCATGTAAAATTGTGATGTCTCAAAACCTTATATGGAAACATATTATAAGGTCAACAAAAGTCAAACATTATATATATATATTGGCAACAAAAATTCACAATACATTTTTATTTGCTTATCAGCTCACACTTGACCCACCACAATCTGCAAATTTTTTTTTTTTTTTTAATTTCTTGTGTCAATTGTTATAAAAATTAAGAAATTGTGAATTATTATTACTATTATGTGATCATGAAATGATTCTAAAATCAATGATGTTAATACAAATTTAATTTTTTTTGCAATATCATTTTTATTAAATTTCTTATTATATCTAATATTTATTTAATTATATAATAGTATTTTTTTTTAATTATTTCCTTAAATAGTCAATGAGCCGTGCAATGCACAAGAAATTTTAATAAAACATGATTTTTATATAAAAATAGTTTTCTCTTTATTTTATTTTATATATAAATATAAATTTAATATTATGAGAGTTATTAATAGACATTTATTATAATTGTGTTTGTACCTGAAATACTATTAAATATAAAATTTGATCATTATAAAAAGATATTAATGAGTATTTATTATGATTTTTTTATATGAAACTACTAAATATAATTATACTAATTATTAATAGATAATTATTATGGTTTTGTTTGTACATGAAATACTGCTAAATATGAAATTTGATCATTATGAATAGATATTAATGAGTATTTATTACTACTGTGATTTTGTTTTATATGAAACTATTAAATATATAAGGTAGAAGAGGTCGTGGAAGTTTTAAAAAATCCTTGGGAGTGAGTATGGAGAAGTCAAGAGCTCCCCCTGCTGTTGGTGGTCGAAAAACGGGCTTTCGATTCCGTTTTCGACCAAGCTGTTGTACATATTGGAAATGTAGGTTAACCATGCAGGTTCCTCTATTTGGTTAAGCAAGTTATGAATGATTGTGGAAAATGGAGCGTTCATAGATGGAGTAAGATCCATTTCATGTCAACTCTAATTAGTTATCAAAAGGCCTACTTTACAAAGGGAACGTCGTTTCCCCAATTCCATTCCTGTGTTCTAAGTGTGATCTTTTCAAGTTGGAGTCTTTTTTATGGGATTTGGTATGATACTTATCAGTTTATCAATTCCCAGTGTGACACACTACATAGAGCTGCAGAGACATGAATCAAATCTATTCTCTCCCGGGAAGAAGGTTGCCCATATTCTATATCTTGATTCAAAAAGATCACTTTCAGAACGGATGCATCTCAAGCTCTCGCTTTCAGAGCAGATGTACTAGAAGTTTCATTACGAAGCGCGAGCATACCTTTGTTCGCTTCTTCTCCACCAAGCTGATTCCAGGTGCTCTATTGTCTCTGTGAATTCTGCTGTGCTTGAACCGTATTAATTTGATCCGGAGTCATACGAGGATCGGAGCCGATAGGTGATAACACCTTGCCCGACACCACAATCCCCCTTCTTCTTTCCGATTGATCAAGTAAAAAAAAATTCAGTTGATTACGAGACTTTCTAATAGAGGATAGTTTCCAGTAGAGTGGGAAGGCTTAGTTAAAAGGCTTCGCTCGCTTTAAGAAATTCGTGGCATCTGTTGTTAGGTTCAAAAACCAAGAAAGCCACCCCTACCCTATCTCTAAAGGGGCCCGTCACTTCGTTCGTACCTTCTTTTCTTGGCTTAGGCTTCCAACTGAACTTACTTTATGTTCCCGATCGGAGATCCATGGATCATAGATGGCATCTCCATTTGAGGGTAAAAAGCTCGCTTGTTATACGGGATCCGATGCATCCAGCATGATATGATCGCCTAGCCGTAGCCGCATATCAGCTGCGCTCAATATGCAGGAGATTTCTGTTGGATTAGATCTTTCGCTTTGACGGAAGCTTTTGGACTTAGCGAAAAGGACTTTAAGCCTTCGCACAAGCCGTTTTCTTTGTTTGTTAAGCCTCACAGCTATGGGACTTCCTAAGGAAAACTGCAATCGTAGCCGAAAGAGAGTGGCGCCTAGCCGTTGAGAGCGTCCGTTGTCTTTGTAGAGGAACAGTACGATCTTGGACTGGCCCCCTTCGCATGACCTAGAAAGAAAAAGAAGTCCGTGCTACGATTTCAACATTTCTGATCGTGACTTAAAAAAAAAGAAGAGAAAGAACTGGGAGTTTGTGCCTACTTGCTTACCATTTTTTTTTTCATTCTATATCCCCCCCAGTCTCGAATCACAAGAAGTTGGAGCGGATCTTTGATCTTTTATTAGCATTCCCCTTCCAGTAGGCTTTGTAGGATCAACAACAATAGCTGCACGGAGTACGGTAGAATTCCTCGGTACTGTCATTCGGGAAGTCCCTCGACTCTTCGGAGCAGGAGGTCTGCAGGGAGGAGAGATCACCGATGGAAGGAAGTAGAGAACCATGAAACATCAGCACCTGAGCTTGCCTTACCACACCAACCACCTTAGCGCTGGAAGTTCTAGCAATGGGCAGCTAGGCAAATGAAGATTAAATAGCAAATTCATATTCATTAGATAAGATATTTATTTTTTATCTCTTTTTAGTGAGGACAAGCAGATTGGGACTTTCATCAACCCGGATTGAAGTCTTCTGACTGAGAGAATTGGATTTGGTTAGACAATGTGTGGTTGGTAAACAAGGATCGGTTTTTTAGCAAGCCAGATATTCGGAGGTGTGGAAAGAGCAGCTGTGAAAAGCGGAAAAACATGGTAATTATTAATAGATATTTATTATGGTTATGTTTGTATATGGAATTATTTATTTTATTTTTTAAATAAAGAAAATAAGATATATTAAGATTTGAATTGAGTGTTTAAATATATGATCCTCTCTTATGGCCTTCGTACTAGGAGAGATGCTACGTTTGCAACATTTTTACAACATTTTCACAACAAATCATAGGTGGTTAGTTGTTATTGGTTTAAAATTGAACCTAACACAAAGACTACTTTTTTGCCCCAACAATAACAACCAGTAACAACCTTCCACTTAGGATTTGTTGTAAAAATGTTGTGAAAATGTTGTGGATATATTATTTCTCTTGTACTAGTTTAGCTACCCCTAATCGGTTTGAGTGAAATTAATGTTTCAGATTTTTTTTTGGGGGTTGAAATTGATGTTTCAGATTAATACACATTGGTCAAGTTGAGAAATTTTGTAAGCTAAAAAATGGAGGAATACTTAGGTCATGTTTCTATTTTCAAAAACTTGCTTTTAAGAATATAAAGAAAAAAACAATTTTCTTGTATTTTTGAAATAAAAAACATGTTTGGTTAGTTGAAATTTAAAAAAAAAAAGTTTTTTAAAGAAACAAAAATACTAAAATATGTTGTTAATAAGATTTGAACTCTAATGCTAACTCATTAAATGAAACAGATTCATTAAATTAAATGTGTAATTTCATTGACTTTGGAAAATTAGAAACTTTTTTTTTAGGGGCTTGGAAAATTAGAAACTGAAAACAGCCTTTTGCATGTTTTCAGTTTCCTTCACAAATTGAGTTTTGAGAATATTTTTTGTTTTTTGTTTATTTTGGGTTGCCAAACAAGTTTTTTAGTCTCAAAAATAGAAAATTGTTTTTAAAAATAGAAAATAAGGGAAAAAAATAGTTACCAAACATACCCTTAGGTGTTTGGATAGCTCAATATTCAATTCTCAAAACTCATTTCTCATCACTCTAAACTCTAATTCAATTCTCATATCTTTATCTCTACTTTTCTATAACTCATTTCAGACTTGTGTTTGGTTGCTATTTTCGGCTGTAGTTCTCACTTAAAAAAACTCAATTTCAAACAAAGTTGTGGATCCACACACTGACCCAATGTCAGAAGACTTTTCTCTCTCCTTTTTTTTCCCCTGACTCTCATCTTTCTCTGCCTCTCCTCTTTGTTTTTCCCTTCGTCTTTCTCTGCCTCTCACTCTCTTCTTTCTCCTTAATTTTCTCATTCACTCTAGCGCTGTCTCTCTTGGTTTTCTCTTAGCTTTTGCTTGGGTTTACTGATTATGGCTCAAATCTCCGAATAGAAGCTAGATCAAAGACATGCAAGATCGATTCCACCCCTCTCCTCTCTTTCATTTCTTACTTTTGGGTTTTGTTTGTGTTTGGAGAAGAATTTTTTAGATTTATTGTGTGGACGAGCATGTTTGTGGGTTTGTGTTTGTGTGTTGGTGTGTAAGATCGGTATCATGTGTTTATGGGCTTAATTTTTTGGGTTTGAGAAATTGGTACCCATGTGTCTTTTTTTTTCTTTTTCTTTTTTTGATAAAGTTACCCATATGTTTCTATGAAGAAGAAAAGAAAGAAAAAGAATGAAGAAGAATAAAAAAAATGGCCGTTGGAGTGAGTTTGTGAAGAAAAAAGAAAGAAAGAAAGAAGAAGAAGAAAAAAAGAAAAAAAAGGCCGTTGGAGTGAGTCTGTGAAGAAGAAAGGAAAGAAAAAGTAAGGAGGAAAAAAAAACCCTCGTTGAATCTGACTTGACAAAGACAAGTTAGGTGGGTCCTACCAATTTGATTTTTTTTACAACTTTGCCATCATAACTCATATTCCATAATTTGAAAACACAAAAAATCTGTTTTCGTTTTCCATCACTCAAACTTTTTATTTTATTTTATGTTATGAGTGATGGAAAATGAGAAGAAAAAAAAAAAAAAACTAAGCCAAACAAATGGAGTTAATGTGGGACCCACAAAAAGTGAGTTATGGGTGATGAGAATTGAGTGATGAGCGATGAAAATCACTCAAACCTTAGGGGCTGTTTGGATTTTCAGTTTCCATCACCCATAACTCTATTTGCATCACCCATAACTCAAAATTGATGGGTCCCACTACTGAGTAGTGTGTTTGGATGTGTTTCTAGTTTTTGTTTCCATTACTCAATTCTCTAATTTTTGAGTAATGAGTTATGGAAATTGAAAACACATTTTAGGTATTTCCAAGTTATCAAAGCTGAGTTTTCATGGCATTTTGGTAATTAAATATACATACATGGGACCCACGGTTAGAGCAACATCACACCAACACACCTTTTGATACTACTTGCAACGACTCTCTTCATCAATGGGAACCAGATCACTCATCCATCTTCATACCACCATCTTCTTTCTTTTTTTTTTTTTTTTTTTTTGGTAAACTATACCACTATCTTCATACCACCATTGATCGAAGCTCAGACCCACCATCTTCTCCATCCTTCCAAAATCAAGAAACAAACTTTCCAATTCAAACAATACCCACAAACAATACTCACGAACTTTTCAATTCAAACAATCTCCAAATCAAACCTCAACCCAAAACAAACACAACCCCAACTGCACAAAAATCAAACATCGGAAGCACCAAAGAGAAGAAAGAGAAACATAGTCAAACCGAAAGAGAAGCTACATCACCAAACCACTAGCACCCCCAAACCCACGACCAAACAATCATACCCAAAAGACCTTCATTTTACGAACCCCAAACCCAAAATCGACAAACTTTGGAACCCAAATTGGGGTTACCCAATCGCAAAATCAGCCCAAAGAGTAGAGATGAAAACAAGAACAACGGGTAGTAGAGATGTAGAGAGAGAGAGAGGTCCAAAATCCATACAAATCACTACAGAAAGAAAGAAAAAGGAAATGAGTTCTATTTTGCTGCTCTCAAGCCTTCTTCAGGTCAGAGCACGTCGTCACTCTCACAGACCTTGATTTCCGTCACTGGGTTCGTGGAGGGGTTTGGGAGAATAACAAGGGGAAGAACGAAGGGGAGAGGCAGAGAAAGATGAGAGGCAGAGTAAGATGAGAGTCAGGGAAAAAAAAAAAAAACGAAAGAGAGAAGTCTTATGACATTGGGTCAGTGTGTGGGTCCCAGTTTTTTTAGTGATTTGATTGAAAACATAACTGAGTTATGGGTGCCAAACGTGTGGGGTTTAGGGAATTGTGGTATTTTAAGTGATGAATGACGAAAATTGAGTGAGGAGTGATAAGTGATGAGTGATGGTTTTTTAAAAACCAAACAGCCCCTTAGGTTTTAGGGACATATACAATTCAGTTAATAATCCAATTGTTGAACTGGGGACCCAATGATCTAAACCCATTTTTAAACTTATTTCAAAATTGTATTATTTTTGGAGTTTTATAATGCAATTTAAAAAAAAAAAAAAAAGTATTGAATGCCATGTTAGGATGATTCTTTTACTGTAACGTTATAGCTGAAAAATGTTATATAGAATTAATCCATTTACTTCATACAGATATGTGATAATCTGTATAGGAATGTCTCATTCATTTCTGTTAAACATGCTCACCCACGATATGTTTTGATAAAATCAAACGCATAAGGAAATGTAATAGTGATAGAAATGTAATACATATGTTGAGTCATTTGGTCTAATAATAATAGAAATGTGACATAAGTATATAACACTTAAGCGTTGTTTAGCAAGTCAATCGACATGTCAATTTTTTAATGTCGGTTATATATAACCTTGTTTCGATTAAGTTTGAATTTTGTACTTTATTATATTCTATTATATTAAGACTTAGAAAAGAAAAAAGAAAAATTAGAGATTGCATTTAGAAATAGAGAAATCAGAATGGAAATATGATCGAATGGACAGTGTTGTGCTCGACAGATGACTTGGAGCCCACGAGCATATAAAGAGGTCAACATGTGTTTACAACTACAAAATGCTTTTTAGCAACGAAGGTAAAAAAATATAGTAGGAATCTAACAAATTTAAGGGCAAATTATAGTAAACTACGTTGTTTGATCTGTTTGCACTTTACTTACCCGTAATTCAAAACTTAACGTTTTATCCACCTGAGATTTGCCTCTGTTAATTTCCTATTACCCATCTATGTTAAAAAAAAAGTTCTTAAAATGAATCAAAGAGTTTGGGTTTGAATTTTTTACAAAAAGTGGTGAACATTACCATTGAAATTCCAAACAATTACAAATCAAAATTTAGAAATTAGAACTGGTACAAATGGGTCAGCATGAGGGAGAGAGAGAAGGGAAAGTTACTGATGGGAATCAGGTGTTGATAGTAGAAGGTGACCTTAGAGATATGGGGGAAAAGGCTACCTAGAGTGTAAGCTCTTGCAAGCACGAAAATGGCGTCACTGCCCTCCGTGATGAGAACCTCAAGACCTATTGGTAGTAATTAATTATGAACTCTCTATAACCGAACCTCACTCTCTCTGTCTTTGAAACCCACCCTGATTAAATTTTTTTCTGTTTGGTCTCAGATCAGATGGTGCACAACCTCATTTGGTTAATATTCAATTTCAATATGCAGATTATTTTTTTAGATCTTAAATTTATTTGTTTAGTTCCTTTATTTGTGTATGTCGGCATGTGCCTCCTTAAAATTACGAAGTAGCTCCCCCACTTTGCCCTATTGAGGACACTTTTGAGCTGTGAATTTTAATATTCTCAATTGGAGCATCAAGCCTCTGTTTTTGAAGCCACGTGGTAGAAAAATTATATATAGAGGTATTTTTTTTAAAGTGATTTTTGATATTGAATTCTGGTCTTGGCGGGCTGGTGGTTTTCTTATCTTGGATTATGGCAGAAAGTTGCAACACTCGAAGATGTACTCTACCTAAGGACAGAGTCATAACTCTGAGTTAGAGGGGGCGGTTTTACTGTTGATTGTGTGAGCTTAATTTTGTTTTTAGTTTTATTGGTAATTTTTGTTGTTGTGTTTTTTTTTTTTGCTTGTATATTTTGTTTTAGATTTTAGATCTATAAATTTTTTTATGGTCACTAAAATAAGGAAAATACTGGAGCTGCAAGTTCTTTTTATAAATTACTTACATAATAAGTGATTATTGGTAAGTAAAAAAAAATGATGTAAATTGTGTGCTCATATGCGAACCAATAATAATTTACTACCAAAAATGTTTGTAAAAATGTTATAAAAAAGTTTGTGAGTATAACATTACTCTTAAAAGAATCAATAATATTGTTAAAGGAAAATAAAATGTAATTGTATAGAACAAAATTGATAAAATTAATACACATATATATAATAATATATATTTTTTTAAATTTAGGGGGGCCATTGCCCCCGGTCCAAGGGTAGTTCTGCCCTGACTCTACCAGTGTACTCTACCGTTCATGTTCTTGATCTTGGGTTTAAAATTTTTACAAATTTACTTTTAGATCTTATTTCTCTCATTTATTATTATTATTATTATTATTTTTTATTTATTTTTTGTTTAGAGAGGAGATAGACAGAAAAGCTCAAGTAAACAAAATGTTAAGTTTTGAACCACCAGTAGTCAAAATGTCAGAGCATTCACATCAGCATGTGCAAAAAATTTTCCATTTTGCAAATCTAAAACTTACTTTTTCTATTTTACACACCTATTTTTACAAAACACCCACATTAGTTTGTTTATTATACACATTTATTCAAATAAAATATTCATTTCTTTAACACCGTAAACATTAACAGTGAGACTGAGTTGAGAAAGGAAATGAGAAAAAGAGGGCAAGGAGAGAGAAATAAAAATAAAATAAAAAAATTATTTACACGGTGAACAGTAACTATGTATATATGCACGGTTATTGTTCATTTACAAGACCATTGTGTATATTTAAACATTTTTAGAAAGACTGATGTAGGAGCTTTGGGTTAAAATGTGCAAAATTGAGGACTTTTTATATTTTAGAAGAGGACTATCCATGAGCTGGTGTGGGCCTGAACTATAGATGAGTATACTGTAAAAATAGAAGGGTAGTGTAGGTGATGGTAACCAAGCTTGACGTGTTCATCGGGAAGATCCAAAAAGAATCTAAATCTGTGTGGAGGATGGGGATTGTTGTTGACGATATTAAGATGTGGTTGTGGATATGTTGTAAACATATTAAAGAGATTTGCATGCACGTATTGACAGGTGGGTGTGAGCTGGTTTTGTTTCTTTCCTTTTGTTTTTGTTTTTTTTTGTTTTTTTCTGTTCCTTTCCACGCTTTGCTTGCATGGCTGCTGCTGCCCCCACAGTATTTACTAGCCTTACTACTATATACTTTACTATACTAAACAATATTAATTATTTATTATGCTCTCCATATCCAAATCTTCCTTGTCCTCTCAACCTTTTCTATTGCCCTTCTTTTCGGTTTTTTTTTTTTTTAATTTTTTTAATTTTTTTTTGACAAATAGGTAAATATGAAATAATTATAACTTTTGAGTGTAGTTGTGGAGTGTAGTGGTGGTGTGACTTTATGTTGAAACTCTTTTCTATCTTTCTTGTGTGTGTTTGTTTCTAAAAAATTATATAAAAAAAAAAGACATGAAATATCTACCTCCTTTTATGCCACAGTTTTAATATATTAAAATTTAAGCCTATATATCTTTATGTGCTATAACTCGAACAAACAGTAGAAAAATAGTTAAATAATTTGTCATAATCTATAACGTAAGATAAAAAAGAGTGAGCTCCCCGTACCCATTTTTGGTTCATCAAAAAAAAAGAAAAAAGAGTGAGCTAAAGTATCGCTTTCAATACCCACCACACACTGATGCAACGCGAAACTATTCTACCCTTCTACTTTTTCTTATGCATTTGCTTTATTCAACAAAAAGAAAGTTGTTGTTCATCTTTTTGGTCTCTTTGGCGGGTAGGAACATAATGGATGCTTTATGCAAATTGACCTTATTTAATTATTTTTATTGGACTGATTATAAAAATTTATAAGAATCACTTTACCTAGTGCATGTTGGGATATATATATATATATATATATATATATATATATATATATATATATATATATATATATATATATAAAACATAAATTAGGAAGGATAGTAGTAGATTTGTATAATGTTCGGTTCGGTTGTGTTAGATTCAGATTGGCTAAATGTTTGGACTGTGGATTCGATTCTTGAAATCCATCTACTTTGAATACTCCAAAAAGTTAATAATATTATTAATAACCCCATCCCAAAAAAAAAAAAAGGTGCAAGTTCAGCCTTGAGCATGTATCTCTAAGAGTCAGATGTACACATTTATCATGTGTGAGAAGCAAAAATGAATCTGAATGCATCGATTTTCAATGCCAGAATTTCAAAGCATTTGTAGCACTTAAATCTGTCTCTAGAATTGTGATTGCAAAAAGACACGCACCCCTGACAGAACATGGTGGGAACGTGATAGAGTTGAGTAATAGTAAGATTACAACCAATTTTACACTTATTTTCACAACTGTCTTACATGACAGATTATGATTGATTTTCTGTCACTTTCACTTAGAAGGACAACTTTTTTTTTTCTTTTACTAATCACAGTCAACTACATCAGATAGTTGTAGAATTGGTGGTAAAAATACATTGTGGTCCTAGCATTTTTCGGTAGAATCACATGAAAGAACTCATATAGGGAGAATCCAAGCAGCAACGCGTTAAACATCCAGCTCAATCCTTCAAAATAATGATAAGGGAAAAGTATTTGTATTGGTTTGATTTAGGATCATATCTTTTGCACCTTTGGTCTTATTCTGTTTTATAACGTATTTAAGAAGGCTAAGAAAGCCGTAGAATAATGAAATGGTGTTATAAGCATGAGGCGTGCCTTTCTTGGATGCATCAACAACAACAATGTGAAAAAGAAGAATAATCCTCCATATTAAGAAAGCCATCCATATTCCAAATTGATGGTTAATTCTATTTTCTTCTAGGTATTCTTTGCCCCTAAAAAGAGTTTCAAGTAGTGGACCCAAAAAAGAGAAATACCAAGTAGAGCAGCTTTTTTAAGCTCTCAGTCACTACACGGAACATACTTCAGATAATGCATGAACAACAATTTTGAACTTGTTTACTTGTAACTAACAAGCATTGTTAAGAGCCTAGAGCTGCTTGTAGCTCAACTGGCACCTCCTAGTATTTATAATTAAAAAAAAAAAAAACAGTTTTTGATATATGTCAAAGCAAAGAATACACACTAATAGCCTTGAAAATTGTGATGTTGACCATATCAATATATTATTTCTTATGAAAGTCGAAGGGGATAAGGATGCCATTTCGTTTGAAATGATTTTATGAGCTGGTTAGCATAATCAAAGTTGACTTAGTTGGCCTACCATCTGCTAAACCAGAAAGAAACATATCAATTAAACAAAGCAAATTATGTAATCAACTTAATCATACAGACGGGAAAGTGATGAGCAAGTGGCCACATAAATATATATTGAACAAGGAGGAGTGGTGGAATGGGATAACTTTCATCCTAGAAGATTAAGGAATGGCCAATTACAAAAAAGGCCTCCAATAATATATACAAGCCTTAAAAAAGGCACAAAATGTTAAACAATAAACCATAAAATATTTGCAGAAAGAACAATGATCTAGACATTCACTCTCTTTTTCTATTTAATCCGTAAAATAATCTCTAAGATTTCAATTTTATCACAACATTGTAGATATCACTAGGTCCACTAAATCAAATGAAATTTTTTGAACATACAGATAGGATCCCATCTACATCAGAGATTCAGAATATGAAATATTCATTTGTGCTGGAAAATTATTTCACATGTAAGCTGTGATTACTTAAAAGTTTTATGGAGCATGCGGCTATGAACAATCAGATGATAACAGAGTCAATGTCTGCTACACATTTCTTCATACTTTACATCACCAGGAAAACGAAAAAAAGAAAAAGAAAAAGGAGAGTTATAGATTGAGAAGTATTTCTTAGCTCCTCTTTAGATGAGAAGAACCTTTCATTATGACTGTTTCTTCTTTTCATGAAAATCTGCCAATTGAACTTGCGTTCCATTCTTCTTCTCATATTCCTGGTTGAGTCCCTCCAAACGCTTAGATACCTAAATAATTTAATAAAGCATATGTACATGAATATCTGGAAAAACAAAAGAACAATAAAAGAAAATCCAACAGAATACTACTAAGCATTTTAAGAACTTCTAAGCCTGCATGGCAAATTGTAGGATGGAAATACATATCAAGGTGTCTGAGTAACCTAGTCCTCAAATCTTAGGAAGCTGGAATACAGATGAAACTTCATTGATCCTAAGAGTCTTATTATATGAATATGGTGTAAATAAAGTATCTACATAACTTAAGAGCGTATAAAAGTGGTACTTCAGTCATTGTATCCTGTAATAGTGTGTAACATATCATGAAAGGTACTTCAGGAACTTCCAGAGTAATAGGAACAATTATTTCCTTCCTCAGCTTACATTAATTAAAATAAAAATTACTAATAGTGGCTGCATGACAATTTTATAATCCTACTCATCTTGTCCATCAAATTACTTCACAAGTTCTGGTGTTTCCATATGAGACTAGAGGTAGGCTTTTCAGAGAGGCTAGTGCCACTATTTTAAACTTGATTCCCAGGGTGCAAAATCCTTTCGATTGTTAGAATTCCATCCTGTTTCTTGTTGTAACACTTTGTACAAATGTACATCAAAGATTCTAGCAAATGGGTTAAAGGTGTGCCTCAATGGTTTCATTAGCCCCTGCCAAACACCTTTTATATCCACGTGGAAAGAATTCAGATAATGTCCAACTTGGTGTGGTTGGCATGTGGGCAGGGAAAAAATTGCTTCGATTTCTTACTTGCTCAAGAACTGATTAGCAATTATTATAGGGATTATCAGCCACCTTGTTGCACTGTTAAAGTTGATATTTTGAAGGCTTACAATTCAGTGTAATGGAGTTCCTTTAGGTATGTGAAGGCTATTGGGTGTCCTGAAAAGTTTGTTAAATGGGTCAAGACTTGTATTTCTACTCCCAAGAACACTGTAGCATTGAATAGAGGCTTGGTTGGGTACTTTGAACGTAAAAAGGGGTTAGATAGTGTTAAATTACCAATATTTTCAAAGCTTAAGCTATTAGGAAATTGTGAATTTAATCATTTAACCATAATTCTAACTCTTCCTCTCATGTGTGGGTCCAAACCTCCTTAATAATTGGGGCCCCACATGTGGGATTTTAATGTTTTATATGGGAGGTAGAATGGAGACACGAATCGAACTTAGGACCTCCTACTCAGATACCATGATAAATTATCGATTCCTTAAGAAATGTTGAATTTAATTATTTAACCATAATTTCAACAGACAAGAAAACCAATTTCTCCCTATCCTTTTGTTATGGCCATGGTTTTTTTTTTTTTTTTTGCAATGGGTAAATAATGCAATTTATTATTAGAGACAGACCTTTATGTTAACAATGAAGAGAACAAAGGATCAAAAACATAAAAATTACAAAAATATCAAGTGGAAGTTCTAAGAGAAGCTAAGAACTCAAAAATTGATGAACATTGTGTAGAACCCCAAACATGGCAATCAAAAAGAGTGAGTTGCGTTAGAATTATGGTTAAGTGATTAAATTCACAATTTTCTAATAGCTTAAGCTCTTGGGACAATCAGTAATTTAACATGGTATCAAAGCAAGAGGTCCTGAGTTCAATCCTTATCTCTTCCACTCTACCTATGTGGTTAAATGATTAAATTTACCATATCCTAATAGGCTAATAGCTTAAGCTTTTGGGACAATTGGTAATTAATATAATATCAGAGCAGAAGATCCTAAGTTTGATTTATGTTTTCACTCTACACTTATTAAGGGAAAGTTTGAGCCCATAAGTGAGAGGGAGTGTTAGAATTATGGTAAAGTGATTAAATTCACCATTTGTTAGTAGCTTAAGTTTTTGAGACAATTTTTTAATTTAACACGTTGAAGCAAAGATTTTAATTGATCCAAAGAGCTTTTGGTATCCTCAAACGAACGACAATTCTGCTCCCTCCAAACAATCGACATCAAACAGCCCGACACCAAATTGCAAACATTCAAGCGATATTTCCCGAACAAGTTTCTTCAATAGATCAATAGGTTTGCGATAGACCCTATCATGACCCTATGAATGCCAAAGGACCCAAACATATTAAACTCATCTTCCCAGAGAGAATAAGCAACATCACGGTGAAGTAAGAGGTGGTCCACTGTTTCCCCCATTCCTTTGACACATACAACACCAATTCACTAATGGTAGCCCCTCTCCTCATAAGATTATCTAATGTAAGAATCCTACCCAAAGCTGTTTTCCACACAAAGAAGGCCACCCTGTTAGGAATCTTAATGGTCCAAATACACAAGCAAGGAAACGGGAAAATATTAGCACCCCAAATCTCCTTATAAAAAGACCAGGTATCAAACTTACCACTTCCTTTAAGACACTAACACAACTTGTCTGTTGTCACCCCCCTCACCTCTTGGTTATGGCCATGGAGGTTTTTAGCAAGCTGATTCAGAGGGCCGTTCAGAAGAGGCGTTTTGTGCTTGACGAGCTTATGTGATTTCACGGCAGCCAATAAGAGCAAAGTGGAGATCGCTAAATGATAGTAAAAGTGCAGTTTATTTTGGTGTGACAGAGTAAGGAAAGCAGAAAAATTAGATTTAGTGCATCTTAAAGAGGGAAAGCTTCTGATAAAGTATTTGAAAGTTCCTCTTATTTCAGGTAGGCTTTCTTGGAAGGATTGGAAAACTCTGGTTGCTAAGATCACAAGTAGAATTCACTCTTGGTGTCCCACATATTTGTCCTTTTCTGGTACATTCCAACTAATTTAATTGGTGTTATAAAGTGTGCAGTTCTATCAAGCACATTTATTCATTCTCCCTAAGAAGGTGGTGAGGCAGGATGAGCAGATTTTGAATGGATATTTGTGGAATGGCTAGACTAAAGAGAGCGCAAGAGCTTAGGTCGCTTGGGAGGATGTAACTTTCCTAAAAAGGAAGGGTGCTTGGGCTTGTTCAAAATTTCAGAGTGGAATAAAGCTGATATTTTTAAGATTTATTTGGTATTTGGTATTTGTTTGAATGTTCTGGTTCAATTTGGGTAGTGTGGACAGAAGCTTATTAGGAAAATCTCTGTTGGGAAGACTTATTCCAGCTGCTTGTTCACTGGGATGGCAGAAAATTCTTCAAGAAAGCATTTTCTGAAGCATAAGGTTGGAAATGGTGAGAGGATCTTTGTGTAGCATAATAATTGGCATGAGGATAGGCCTTTGTAGCTGAAGTATGGAAGCAGAATCATCCATGACTTGGCTAGCCACTCTTCAGAAAATCTCTCTAAATTCACACTGAATAATTTTTGGTGTTGGCCTCCTGACAAAGCAAAGTTTGTGACAATGAATTTGACACTCAGTTGGATGGCGGCCAGCTGCCAACAAGAAAAAGAAATATAGTTGCAAAGACACAGGGTGAGCTATTTGTCAAGTGAAGTATTCTGTTAACTGGTTGAGGTTAGATTGATTTCATCAGAATTTTTCCAAAACAAGCTTTTGTGACCTGGTTGGTTATTCAGAACAAACTCACAACTAGAGACATGCTTGCTCAGTGGGGATTGTTGAAGATTTCAGGTTTGAGCAATTATATATTAAATATAGAGAGAAAAGAGAGACAAAATCAACACATAAATTTACATGGTTCAACAATGTGCCTACACCCATGGGAGTGAGCAGTTGAGAATTCTACTATGTGAAAAATAAGGGTTTACAATGAATTTGTACTGCCCCAAGAAACCTTAACCTGGTACATTGAATTTCCCAATAAACCTTACCATTTCACAGGAGGCTTCACCATCCGCACCCCCCCAACCTATTATTTGGCCAAGGCATAACAAACTTAAATAAAGCTACATTGGGTCTCATGGACTCTGTTCTGCTTTGCTGTCCTCTGCCCATGAGGCCTCTAAACAAGAGAGCGGTGTTAATTTCTCATTCAAAATATGAGCCACTACCTATAACTGGGATATATAGGGAACTTTCTTTGTCTATTTTTAAGAGGAAGAATTGAGTCCAGAAGTCATCTTTTCGTAGAATGTTCCTTTTCAAAGAGAATCTGGGAGTCTGTCCTTAGGAAGTGTTTCCATAGAAGGAAGATTAGGGGAGGAGTGTGGAAGTTGATTGGGCTGTGAGGAAGCTGAAAGTAAGGAGCCTTCAACACCTTATAACTTGGCCTGGGCCATCACAATTTATCACCTTTGGAATGACTGAAGTGCTTGTATCTGTAATAGTGGGATAAGATCCAACGATGAGCTGATACATGCCATTGTTGCTGATGTTTGGTTTTGGGTTGTTCAGGTTGAAAGGAGTTGAGAACTCCATAATGGATAGAGCCATTATTGTCTATGTAAGCTTCCAACCTCTGTTTTTAATGCATGATGTTGTTTCGAGCTGTTTTTGTTTGATTAGCTTTAGTTTTTGGCTGCTCTTTCTTGTGTTTTTGGTTGTTTGTTTTTGTTGAAGTTTCAATTGGCCTGCTGTGTCTTTCTGATGCTCTGTTCTATGTTCTGTGCGATGTTCTAATCTTTTACTTTGTTTCTGTTTGTTTGCAGCTCAAGCTACACATTATATTTCTGGTGCTTGGTTCTTAATGAAATCTCATTCATAAAAAAATAGTTAAAAAAAAAAATGAAGAAGTATCAAGATATCTAAAATGTAAATCAGCACTGGTATGTAGATGGTGCAATAATCATGTATGAAACTTATTAGTAGCAGCACAAGGCAAGATTTCCCATTGACACAAGAAATATCTTTTAAGTGCACTTCAGAAATTTTTTTGATAAGTGCACTTCAGAAATGCAAAATACATTTTCTTAATCCTTTGGAAAATTAAAATAAAAGCTATGTTGATGAGTAGCTTAGTTTTTGATGATAGAGTTGGAGAGAACTTGTACAGAAACTTAAATAAACAGCATTCTATACACAAAAATCAGCGTTCAAAATCCATGAAAAGGTCCGGTTCTTTTTCTTTTCTCAGATCACTAAAGGGACTTCAATTACTTGCAAAAGAAGGACAGAGTATCTCACCATTGCCAATGCAGGCCCAATAAAATGACCAAAGTACACAATAACAAGTTCAGATTAAAAAATTCAAGAAGGAAGCCAAGGTGCCTATATGCATATATTAGAAACAAAATGATGTCAAATATGCATAAAATCATATTGGAGCATTTCTGCAGTCAAACCATTTTGAATGAGCTAAACTTTGATGATATTGATTTTTTATTTGTATTTGCCAACAAATCTTGAGCTAGAAGCATTCCTTTCTTGAGACATTTCCCTTGTATCATTTCCAAAAAAAGGTTAATGTAGAATCAATTTCAGCTGAAGAGCATTTATGGTCACCAAAGAATTCAAGCTCAAATGGAACCTCGTCCCCTTGTAATAGCAAGATGGAGGATGGGGTCATGTATTCATAACACACCAAGTGCATGTGAAGCTTACCAATATAAAAAAAAGCAATTGAGATTGGATCCCAAGTCAATGTGGCACCAAAATTGTTGTAAAACTGAGACTATTTTAGTTTCTGGGGTTCCTACACTAGATATGACCAACTGAACTAGCTGAGTAGCTATGGCTTCATATCTATAAACTTTATACATATTCTATGAAATGAAGCTAAGGATAGCCAAAGTGACTGCATGGGTAGAATTAGGTAAATGAGTCAATGACTAGTCAGAGAACTCAAAGCAATGATTAAGATAACCCCCACTATGAGATAAGCTCGAAAGAGTGCAAGTTACAGCAAATATCCATGATCATTTAGAAAACTCTCAAAAATACCAAATGCAATTCCTCCCCCAACCCTCTTCTCTCTCTGAAAAATTCCTAATTTTGGAAATGCAGGAGCAACCACTTCCTTTGGGATATTTGTAAATGAATTCTTTGATTTGTAAATTGAAATTCAGAAAAAGAAAGTTGGCAAATATTCCTTTTAGTCACTTCTTCACATCAATCTGCAGTAACATATAAGTAATGCCCTTGGATGTCATATGTTTCTTTTTATGCTTGCTTCAAATTTCTATAATTTACTACATTTTTGTTTTGTTTGTTAATATATTTGATAAAGTTTGAACTTATGGCATTAGCTCCATTATGGTTTCTCTTTATTATCAAGCCAAGACACTAAAGGATTTCTTTTTAGTGTAGACGGGATTCGATCCAAGGTCAATTGTTCAACGACAAGAGACTTTACCAATTGAGAACCCACTAGAATTTACTGCATTACATGAGGTCACGTGTATGTTTTGAACATTTCATGCGTTTTAACCTAAAATTGAAAATTTCCACTTTGGCAGAGATGGATTAACCTCAATTATGACTTATTAATGTGCAAGTTTCCTGAACTTGTGACCTTATGCAAGAGGTTCCGAAAAATTGTTTAGGCATTAAGGTTATAGTGCATATGTGAAGAAAAAATGATTATGGCTTAAAGCAACTGGAAATATCAGATCCAAGCATTACAACACCATTTAAAGGAGGGATAGAGAGAACCTTAATTGAGTACGCCATAGGTAATAATGTATTTGGATCCATTGCATCCTCCGGGAAGTTACGCAAAGCATGTATGAGTTTCTCAAAAGGTAAGTTTATCTGACAAACAAAACAAGAAAATTACATGAAAGAAATTATACTATTAATTTTAATTTTAAGCATACAAAAGATTCTGTGAAACTTACCATGTCATCATGGCAATACTTTAGTAGGGCCAAACCAACCTTAAAAACAATTTTGACACCCTGGCAAATGAAAATGGCAGATATATATCATGTTTTACACCAAATCACAATGCTTCTAAGGCAAAACACATGTTACCAATCACTAACCTCATAAAGAAAGACATCCCAAATTCGAAGAGCCAAATGGAAAGGAAAAGAGTATGAGAAAACAGTTATGAACCACTGACTTGCATACATGCTAGGATTTATCATTTCTTGGGTAAAATGCTCCCCCAGCTTGGGCAAATGCTCTCTCACCAACTGATCAAACTGAAAAAGATACTGTTGTACCAGAGGCAGTCCTACCTATCAATAGATTCAATACGCAAATAATAGATTCAGAGCACTAAATATATATTTCACTGTAGTCAAACAGTTGATGACCTTTGGCATAATAATGAACATAAGAACATTCAACAGCCATTAAGGCTATTAATTTTTCCTTTTTTGATAAATAATGGAATTTTATTAAAAGAATAGATTACTTCATGCTCACAATGATGAGCACAATGCAAGAAAAACTAATTACAAAAAAAAAAAAAAAAAAATTATGCACAAAGTGATTATGTGAAATTTAGAAGGGAGTCGCAATTTGTAAGGCCCAACGCCACATAGTTTGACTCAGCAGTAACTCAATCTGGGCCCTTGAGCTATCTAAGTCTTTTAAAATTCAACTATTTCGCTCCATCCACAATAGCCACATCATAACAGGACAAAGTTCAAAATATCCGGTGAGTGTTGCCCAAACCACTTGCTCCACACAAACAAGAGGTCAGCTATCCTTGGTAACACCCATTGAATCCCAAATGTTCTAAATACAAAACTCCATAAAAGATACGCAACATCACAATGGAAAAACAAATGATCTACCATCTCCCCACTACACCGGCACATGCAGCACCAATCAACTAAAGAGAAACCCTGCTTGTTGAGATTATCACAAGAAAGACTTCCCCTAGGCTGATTTCCACACAAAGGATGAGACCCTCTAATGTGCCTTAACACACCAAATACTCTTCTAAGGGAAAGAATTAATTGGATTACCTTGGATAGCCTCATTATAGGACTGAACAGTAAAGCCTCCATTCCCTCGGATAGCCATTTAGGCTATCAATATTTTATACGGAAGTGATAGCCTCCTCACCTTTAAGAGATTAGCACTTCCCCATAATTTTCTTGAACCAAAAAAACCCTTGAATCTTGCTTCAAATTACGAAAAAATAATAATACTTTCATAAGACTAAAAAGTGAGCACCTTTTCCCCCTCTCCTATTTTATATACTTCTCTCTAACAACTTCTGCCATCTCCGCCTAAAATTCAGCATCTACTAATACTTCTCTAACAATTTTGGGTCCTCTTTTTTCCTATTCCTGTTGATGTGGCTAATCAGATTGAACAGCTTCAGCATAGTTTCTTATGGGGTGAGCCCAAATTTCATTTGGTGAATAGGGCTAAACTTTGTGCTCCTCTTCCCTCTGGTAGTTTAGCTATTAGGAGTTTGAGACACTCTAATGAAGCTTTATTAGGGAAGTGGCTATGGAGGTTTGGGTTTGAGAGGGATGCGTTATGGAGGAGACTGATAGAAGTGAAGAATGGTTGTGAAATTTGGGGGGAGGGGGGGGGGGGGGTGGGGGTGCTGGTTTTCCAACTCAGTGTCTGGTTCTTTAAGGGTGAATTTCTTGAAGTATATCAGACAGGGTTTCTTGAAGTTTCTTGAATTATACTCTGTGTACTTGGGTGTCTCTTTTTTCATATCATAAATCTTTATTACTTTAAAATAAATAAATAAAAACCTTACCTGATATAATCCTTCCATTGGTGCATGTACAGCTCCCTTCAGTAATGCGACCAATAACCAGAAGGCATCCTCTTCACTCATATAAAGAAGCAACAGGGCAGCTAAAAAGCCCATTCCCTGCATTTCAGTCCAGCAGCATTCAGTTTCATATACACAAGGTAGATAGGATAGTAATGAAAAACTTAGAGAGTCAAACCTGGACATATCCAACATCTCTGTCAAAGACAGAGTATGCTTTCAAAACATTGTAAAGGGACCTCTGACCAGGCCCATGTCTCTGCTGGAAGAAAACATGTGAGGGAAATGTACGAGAAATGTCTCGTATTATATCAAGTTCTGAAGCCGATGTCTCGTATATTACTAGTTGCTGCATGAACACAAAGTCCTGTCAGCATAATAATAAGGAAGAACAGCATTTTATAAATAAATTAAGTACAAAAAGAAAAGAAAAGAAGAAGAGCGTTTAAGGAATCATCAAAAGCCAAGAAAATTGATTTTCTTCTCTCTTTTCTTTTTCCTATAGCATATAACTTAGCTAGTTGCCCGATCCACCTATCATTATCTAGTCCGCATATTAATCTGCCCTATCTACTCAATAATTAGATAAGTTTCTAGTAAAATTGTAAACAAACCAAACTGCTAGAAAAGTGCACCAGATAGTTTCTTGTACAACTCAGATGCTCAACTCAAGACATTTGATTGCATAATAGACCAAGAATCACATAAGTTGAACTGTTAACTATCAAATCCAAACCAGAATTCTCAGATTTAACAGGTAAGTTTTCTATATTTGCCAACAAAAGTTTCAGGTCAGCAATATACTTTTTTTTTAATAAGTAGGTCAGCAATATACTAAATCCAAACCAAACTAAATGTGCGTTTGGCTCCAATTTAAAAAGCCAACTTATTTTACTATTCAACTTATTTTTGCTATTATTCATGAGTCACACTGCACTATTCAAACCAAACTAAGTTTTGATACTATTCATGGGCCCCACTGCACTTTTTGGTACTATTCATGGGTCCCACTGTACTATTTTAATTAACTTTTACCTTTATTTACAGTACTTTCAGCAAAAAGTTTTCAGTTTCAGCAAAATAAGCGGATTCCCAACAGACCCTAAATGTTTCTAAGATTATTAAGGGGTAAAAAAAGTCAAAGGTTTGACATTACAAAGAAATTATTTTTTTCTAGATGAAAAAAAAGGGCAACATTCAAATGTATCTAGCTGGAAGACGAAAACAAGTGATACGATATATGAATGGAGAGAGAGAGAGAGAGAGAGGACCTTCTTAGGAACACTGAACAGGATAAGAGCAATGCTAGTCCTTTGAAATTATAATAGGAAGAATGAATTAATTGGGACCATATGTTACACAACATTCAAATGTATCAGATATGCTGCACAACATTCAAATGTATTAGCTAGGATGTTCCCTGAACGTGATGCACTACATCAGCGCTTGGCTATAATGAAAAATGGATAAGAGTTCGGCACTTTGATGGATGGGTGGGTAAAGGAGTTAGCCAGGAGAATAGGATTCGTATAAGCACTTGGAATATAGGGCCATTAACAGGAAACTAATAAAAATAGAAGATGATGACTGTGAGGAGAGTAAACATAGTGCGCATTCAGGAGAATAAATGGGTTGGTGAAAAATCTAGTGAAATTGAACATATAAGGTATAAATTATGGAGGGCTGTACCACATTGTGTCCTATGGTGTATTTGGCGAGAACAGAACTCAAGATGTTTTGAAGGGAAGGAACAGTCTATTTCGGAGCTTAAATCTCTCTTTTTTCATATCTTGCTGAAGTGGAGTTCGTCCTTTAATCTTTTTCCTTGTTCTAATATTTTTAGAAATGCTTGATCATTGTAATATAAGTGTTTGATGTTCTGTTTTCATGTACACCCTCGGTGTACCGGGATTTTTTGTTTTAATACAATTCCATTATTTATCAAATTAAAAAAAAATGGTATAAAAGTTGTTCAGATTAGGAGAATAGGGGATGGACTATGTTAACAAAATTGTTTAATGAGGAGACAATTAACATAGTTAGCACGTACCTAAGAAGCAAGTACACTTCAAACAGCCAGTGTGTCTTTGTCCGACACGTGTCTGTGTCAAACATGCTGAGAACACTCCTACATGCATGTCCTCATTGTGTTGAGAGGAAAAAATAATTTAATTTAAAATTTTTCTTCTTTTTTTTATGATAAGTAATTTTTTTAAAATTCTTTGATTTTATATATGTTTTTAAAGATTTTGATAGTTGTTATTTATTTTTAAAACTTCCAATAAATATATAGCATGCCTATAAATAAATAAAAGGGTTTTCGAAAAGATGGATGTTATTGTTGGACAGTTTTCTGTTAGTGTCTTATTGAGAGGGGTGGTGGATGACTTTGTTTGGGTCTGTACAGGGGTTTATGGCCCTAATGATGACGGACAGCGGTCACTATTGTGGGAGGAATTATTACAGGTGCACGCCAGGTGGCCCATGGCATGGTGTTTAGTAGGGGATTTTAATATTATCAGGTACCCAAGTGAAAGACTTGGCTGTGAGTCGTTCAACCCTGCTATGTTTGCCTTTTCAGACTTTATAGAGAGTAATTCTTTAGTTGATCTACCGTTAGAGAGGGCTTCCTTTACATGGTTTAGAGATTCTGGTATCCCCTCTATGTCAAGAATTGACAGGGCTTTGGTTTCTCTAGAATGGGAGGAACACTTTGGGAATATATCCCAATGGGTGCTTCCTCGTGTTATTTCTGATCATTGTCCACTTTTGTTGGAAGCCGGTGTTGTTCGACAAGGCCGAAGTGCCTTTAAATTTGAAAACATGTGGTTGCAAGCTGAGGGTTTCGTTGATGGAGTTCAGCAATGGTGGATTGGTTACAGTTTTACGGGCTCTCCAAGTTTTATTTTGGCACAAAAGTTGAAGGCTTTGAAAGCAGATTTAGAAAAGTGGAACAAGGAGGTGTTTGGTGATTTGGCTTTTAGAAAGAAGCTTTTGCTGACTAAACTCATGGGTTTAGATGCTAGAGAGGAGTCAATGGGCCTATCGAATGAGGATCAGATTCGCCGCATTCAGCTTAAAGGGGACATAGAGCATTTGGCTTCTCTTGAGGAAATTTCCTGGAGACAAAAGTCTCGTGCTTTGTTTGTGAAGGAGGGAGATAATAATACTCGTTTCTTTCATAGATTAGCAAATTCCCATAGAAATGCTAATCTGATTAAGAGGATAGAGGTGGAGGGTGTTCTTTATGAGGATGAGGATGATGTACGCTCTCAGTTAGTTCTCTTTTACCAAGGGTTGTATGAGGAAAATGAGGTGAGGCGTCCTACTATGGATGGATTAGATTTTGCTTGCATTGAAGAGGAAGAAAGGTTGTCTTTAGAGAAGGAATTCTCGAAGGAGGAAGTCTTCCAGGTTTTAAGGGAGATGGAGGGTGATAAAGCCCCTGGTCCTGATGGTTTCACCATGGCATTTTCCACAGATGTTGGAGTGTTGTGGAAAAGGATGTCATGGATTTCTTTGATTACTTTCATTAGCACTCTGTGTTTGAACGGTCTGTGAATGCTTCGTTTTTCACTTTAATTCCCAAGAAGTGTAATGCTGTTAACATTAAGGATTTTCGCCCCATTAGTTTGGTGGGTAGTGTGTACAAGCTGCTATCCAAGGTGTTGGCTAATAGGTTGAGGGCGGTTTTGGATAATCTTATCTCTAAGTCTCAAAATTCGTTTATTAGGGGTAGGCAGATTCTGGATTCAGTGCTTATTGCAAATGAATGTCTGGATAGCAGGTTGAAGAGCAAATTACCGGGTGTGGTTTGCAAGCTTGATATTGAAAAAGCATATGACCATGTGAACTGGGAGGCCTTGTTTTATTTGCTGTACCGGATGGGCTTCGGGTTGAAATGGAGGGAGTGGATTAAGGCTTGTGTTACTTTTGTCCGCTTTTTAGTCCTGGTAAATGGTTCCACTGAAGGTTTTTTGGTAGTTCTCGTGGATTGAGACAAGGGGATCCATTATCCCTGCTTTTGTTTTTTCTGATAATGGAGGTTTTGAGTAGACTATTGAAGAAGACAGAGGAGTGTAATCTTATTCGGGGGTTCCATGTGGGCTCTGTGAATTCTGTTGGTGTGCGTATCTCCCATTTGTTATTTGCTGATGACACTATCTTATTTTGTGATGCCTCTAGGGAACAACTACTGTCCATAAGGTTGGTGTTGTCTTGTTTTCAGGCCTTTACGGGTTTGAAGGTCAATGTTGGGAAAAGTGAGATTGTCCCTGTTGGGGAGGTGAATAATCTAGATACATTGGCTAATATTCTCCAATGTAGAGTGGGCAGTTTGCCTATGAAATATGTGGGGATGCTGTTGGGGACTTCTTTTAAGATAGCTTCGATTTGGAATCCTATTTTGGAGAAGATGGAGAAGAAGCTATCTAGTTGGAAGCGTCTCTATTTATCTAAGGATGGTAGGCTCATGTTATTAAAGAGTACTCTTTCAAGCCTCCCAACGTACTTTTTATCTCTTTTTACTATTCCTAAATCCGTGACTACTAGATTGGAAAGTATTCAGAGGAACTTTCTTTGGGGATCTTTTGAGGGGAGTTTCAAATATCCTTTGGTGGCTTGGGAAAATGTGTGTCTACCCGTCAAGATGGGTGGTTTGGGGATAAGAAGTTTGGTGTCTCTTAACCAAGCTTTATTAGGGAAATGGTTGTGGAGATATGGTCATGAAGTTTCCCATCTTTGGTGGCGAGTTATCTCCACAAAATACGGTGAGGGTCAAGGGGGGTGGTGTACTAAAGTGTGTAGGAGGACTCATGGGTGTGGACTTTGGAGAAGCATTAATGGAGGGTGGGAGAGCTTCTCTAAGCATCTGTCTTTTGTAGTGAGTGAAGGCACTCATATCCGCTTTTGGCATGATAGGTGGATTGGGGATCATACTCTAAAAGATCTCTATCCTGAGCTCTATGTGTGTTCAGCAGTCAAGGATGCTTGTATCTCTGAGGTTTTGTGGATTCCAGAAGGGGGTATTGTTAGAGTATGGGATTTAAGATTTTATAGACCTTTTGAAGATTGGGAACTAGCTGCATCCTATTCTCTACTCCGGCTTATCCAAACTCGTATTCCTCAGGGGGATAGGAGTGATACTCTTGGCTGGCGGCTAAAAGGGGATGGTAAGTTTGACATCCGGTCATATTACCATGCGATTCGGGGTGATTCGAATTTTTTGTTTCCTTGGAAAGGCGTTTGGAAACCAAAGATTCCTAGGCGAGTGGTGTTCTTTTTGTGGACAGCTGCACATAGTCGGATCCTCACTTTGGATAATCTTATGCTTAGGGGTTGCCCGTTGGCTTCTTGGTGTTGTATGTGTTGTTGTGATGGGGAGTCGGTAGACTACCTTCTTCTTCATTGTCTTGTTACCCATTCCCTATGGACTTTTATGCTTCAGGCTTTTGGTATTCATTGGGTTATGCTAGGTTTAGTGGTGGGTTTGTTATCTTGTTGGCATGAGTGGCTTGGGAAACATAATTCGGACATTTGGAATTTGGTTCCAGGGTGCTTAATGTGGATTGTGTGGTTGGAACGAAATTGACGTTCCTTTGAGGATAATGAGAAGACGTTGGATGAGTTAAAGGTTTTATGCCAACGTAGTCTTTTGGAGTGGTCTCGTTGTTGGGGTTTTACTGATTGTTCTTCTCTTTCTGAGTTTATGTTTTCCCTTAGCTTAGTTTCCTGATTTCTGTTTTTGTTGTGCTATTTGTTTTATTTTTTCTTGTTGTTCATCATCATGAACAACTTGTACTTTTCCTTTGTTTCTCTTTAATAATAGTTTTCTGATTACCTATCAAAAAAAATTGTGTCATGTCGCTCTGCCCTGTGTCATGTCATGTTTGTGTCCACATTTCTTAGGTGCATACACTCCTTATATAGGATTGAGAGAATCCATTAAGTAAAAATGTACGGAGGACATAGATGAATTGATTCAAGGGTACAATACGGGAAAATACTTTTATTAGAGGAGACCTAAATGGTCACGTTGGAAAAGTTAGTGGAGGTTTTTTAAAAGTTCATGTAGGGTAGGGATATAGAATAACTGATGATTTAGGAAATGCAACTCTAGACTTTGTAATAGCATATGATTGGATGTTAACAAACACTAGGATCAAGAAGAGGGACTCACATTAATTACCTCCACAAGTGGGACAAGTGGTACAAACATCAGTCAAATAGATTTCATCCCTACTTGAAAAGTTGATAGTAGGAGAGAGTGTATGCATTGGTGGTACTAGATCTTTGGATTAGAAGATGAAAAAAATAAGAAGAAGAGATATTAGAAAGAGAAACCCAAGAATTTGGTTGTGGGGTTTGAAGGGAGAGAAACAAGATGAATTTAAAGATAAACTGGTCAAAGAAAGCATGTGGGATTTCGACAAAGACAACGTTAAAATGTGGAGTGAAATGGCCAGTTGTATCAAAAGAGTGGCTAAAAAAGTAATTGGAGAATCTAAAGGATGTACCCGTCCTGACTAAGAAGACCTGTTGGTAGAATATGCAGGTTCAAGCAGCAATTAGATCAAACAAAGATAGCTATAGAAACTTACCTAGATGTAGAGACAATGTCACTTATGAAAATTATAAAGTGGCAAAGAGGAAAGCAAAAAAGGCTGTCTAAGAGGTTTAATTTAAGGCTTGTGATGTAATCTATAGCAAGTTAGGAATGTAAGGATGGAGAAAATAATATTTATAAACTTGCTTAGATAAAGGAAATGAAAAAAAAAAAAAAAGAATTGAATAGTGTCAAGTGCTTTTTTTTTTTTTTATGCATAATTGAAGAATTTATAGAAGAGAGAAAAAGGCAGTGCTCCCCATGTACATAGGAAGTGTAGTAGGGAAGCTAAAACATCATCCAAAGTTTCATATATCTAGAAAATCTTCCAAATTAGAAAAAGAGAGACCACTCAAAGCAACCATCCAATCATACATAGGTTGTAAAAAAATCAGTTTTATCTCCAAAAGCGAATGTTCAATCCCTTCAAATGTATGTTGGTTGTGTTCTCTCCAAATAGTCGACATGATGTAGATTATAGAATTGCCCACCCAAAAGTTAGTATCATGATGTCTACCAAGAAACACCCTTCCCCCTTTTTGTATATATAAATAATAAGTTTTATTGAACAAAATGGAATGCACCAAGTACCCAGGTGACAAGACGTATGGTAGATTAAACTACAGCTAAGTTCTAAAATTACAATGATCAATAAAATCTAATAAATTAGATATAGAAGATATTCCTGACGTTGCCATCCATTCAAACAAGGTTCTGTAAAACTTGCAGCTTTGGGTCCAAAATAGTCTGTTCACACCCCTCAAAAGTTCTACCGTTTCTTTCTCACCAAAGACACCACATCAAGCAATGAGGGATGGCCTTCCAGATTGCACTAATCCGATGTCTTCCAAATTAAATTTGCCATCAAGCTAGTAACTCTATAACCCTTCTACCAATCACCCATTGAAACCCAAAGGGAAAAAACCGTATCCCACAGCTCTCTGGAAAAAAGACAATGAAGAAGCAAGTGATCAAGTGTCTCCTCATCTTTCTTGTACATACAACACCAACTCACCCAAAATAAAATCTTTTTCCCTTAGTTTATTTGCAGTTAAGATTTTACCCAAAGAAGCAATCCAAGAAAGAAAAAAAAAAGTAACCCTGGTTGGAACTTTAGACTTCCAAATGCTTTTCCAGATCATATTTCCAAATTCCAATAGGAGCTAAGGCTCTGTAATAAGATCTCACCTCAAATCCTCTATAACCAATGACTTACAACATAGCTTATCCTCCCATGACCACACATAGCTACTAAATAGACCAAATCCAAGATAGAAAAAATGAACTCCAACTCCTAGTCTTGTACCCTTCATAAAAAAATATTCAACACCCAATGAACTGAATCATTTTGAAGTTGCATATGGTCTGCAACTGAAGCTTCCTTATCTAATGCAATGTGAAACCACTTAGGCATAACCCCCTTTCTAACAAGCTAGCAAATCCAAAACCCTCTTAGGATTAACCCAATGGAATCCAAACAAGCAAAACATCAATGACCATAGGTTATAAGCAAAGTCACAATGAAGAAACAAGTAACCTATAAACTCCCCACTTCTCTTACACATGCAACACCACTCTAAAATATAAATATTTGGGTAGCTCCTATTGATGAAAAAATGAAAAATTCCATTGGGTACTTCCACTTAAAGATAGGGTAACTCCTATTGATTAAAAGATGAGAGAAATTAATGCACTGTTAAGGAAAGAGTGAGTTGATCCAAGTTGAGGGAATTAAAAAAGGTAGGAAGATCCAAAATAACATTAGTGGAAGTACTAAAAAAAGGACTTATCAATTAAAGAAGTAATGGAGGATATGACTCTAGATCAAATAGAATGGAGAAAAATAATACATATGGCATACCTAACAAGAACAATATTTGTAAAGGTTATTTATCAAGATGAACTAAGGAAAAGGCATACCTCATAAACCCCAGGGTTCATCAACAAAAGGTCCCGACTTCCAGAGATCAACTGCCAAACGAGACCGCGTAAACAATCAGGAATTCCTTTCCTTATACGCCTTTTAACAACATGAGGTTTTCTCTTGGCATAATGCTTCCAATCACTACCACCAACCCCAATCATTTTCCTCCATTTTCTAATCCTTCTTTCCTCCCTATAAGAAAATCAATATCCTTGTAAATGAGCAAGACCAATGTATATAAAAGTCGGACAATCTTAACTGGCTAGTCAAACTTAATCCTTCTGCATAAAAGTTTTACATGATTAATAAAAGAAAAGCATACCTCTCATATTCATTAGCTGACCTTCCTTTGGCTAAACCATCAGGAGAGTTATTAAGTTCCGGCTTTGCAAACCCAAATCTGTCCAACGGTGCTGGTGGAGGAACTGGACCAGGCTCACTGTCATCTATTCTTTTCTTTTCCATTCCCCTATCTCACAAAAGCTCTTGCACACCAAAAGGCGAACGATTGACCCATCTTGGATCAGATCCTCAAGTGAAATCTGAAAGATGAAAGAGCTAAAAGATAAAAGAAAATTAATGTGTTTAATCACAAAGGGACCGCAATTATTAAGAAACAAACCAGACCCATTTCCAAAGGAGGAGAAAAAAAAAACCCTCAATTTCTATTTTGTAGAACATCCAATCAGTGAAAACATCTTCTAATTATAAAGGTGCAAAACTTGGCCATTAAAAAAAAAAACCGAACTAGTAGGATCAATACAGGAACCTATATGATGACTGATGACTTCTACAAGTCAGTGAAAATGATGAGACACTACAGCTGTAAAAAATGATAACCACAATAACAAGATGCTAAATTACAAAACCAGTGACAGAAATCAGTATGCAGAACAGCTAATTACAACTAGAAAACTATTATTCTACTATCATCGAATTGCTATGGCCAAAAAGGGAAGTAATTTCCAAGAATCAATAGGTAGAATGAGTAAATACTAAATACTAACATCCATCAAGGAAGATGCTTAGATCATGCTACTAGAAGACAACATAATGAACATTACACACAAGAGGATCGCTATGAAACATTGTTTCTGGCTTATCCTTAACATGTACAACAAACAAAATTTAATAATATGCAAATTAACTGCAAGCATTCATCCAAAAAAGCTGAACTAAAATAAAATAAAATAAAAATTTTGCTAGAATCCCAAATACCCAAATGTTAAACTATGTAAATCCCAAATTAAGTGCAAGAGAGATGGCTCATGGGAGTGATATTTGAAAAATAAAGAAAAGAAAAGTAAAACCCACAAATCTTTTGCATCAATATCAAATGGGTCAATTCCAAAATTCCAAAATATTGATAGGGAAACCAAATAAAAAAAAATAAAAAAAAATCAAAGCCCAATATAAGAGCTGAGAAAACTAACCTGGGTTTTTGGAGATTTCTGAGTTAAGAAATGATGATGAGCTTCTTTTGCTCCCTCTGATGTGTGTTACTGATTGTTTCCTTGTACTATATATTATGTGCAAGTATTAATCTTAGGAGAAGAAAGAATGTAATGCAATGAAACCAATTAGCTAGTACTTATCAAAAAAAAAAAAAAAGAAGAAAAAAGCAAAGCTAGCAATAATCTCGTACAAGAACGGTGGGTTTTGATTTTTGTTGCATGTAATAACCAAGAGGAGTTGTACGCGTGTCTTGCTGTGACTAATGTGCTCGATGAATTGAAAATGACGGAAATGAAATTTTCTTTTTCTTTTTCTTTTTCTTTCTCCTTCTCTGTTTTGGGCTTTTGGGTGTGAAATTGCAACAAATAGTTTACGGTTTTGGCTATTGCCAGTTGCCAAAGCAAAGCAGAGAGTGGTTTGTCAGTGCAACGACCCTAGAGACTGCAGAGATAACCACCCTCGCTCCACTTTTTTTGTTTTTTAAGAAAAGTATTTAAGCGTATTGGCTTAGAAAACTTTTTTTAGAAACTAAAAAAGAAAAAAATAAAATGGCATTCTTCATTTTTCTTGAAAGTAGTATTAAGGATATGTTTTGAATTTACATATTTTTAAAAAAAATTTGCTTAAAGTATTATAGGTAAAGACTAAAATTAGTTGAAATAGTAATAGTATCGAAAAATTCAGTAAAAATTATGAATAATAACAAAAATAAGCTAAATAATAAAATAAATTGACTTTTTAATTTAGAATTAAACATACACTAAAACTTTCTTAAACTAGTTTATTGTCAAATACTGAAAAAGTAAGGTGGATTAATCAGACCCTTTTTTTTTTGTCTTGTTTGCAAAGAAAGTAACACAAGAAATTTGATATACTTATAAAAAAAAAAATTGCTATAAATGTGATAAATTATTAATGGTAAGTAAAAAAACTAATGTTAGTAACAAGTTGGGATGATAATTAGTACAAATTTGCTAACTTAACTGCCAAAAAAAATGTTGTCAATGTTTTTTTTTAATTTTTTTTTATGTATAGCATTGCTCTTGTTTGTATTGTGCACAAAAAATTAGTTTTATTGTTTTTTATTTTTTCTATTGTCATCCATATCAAAAGGTGTGAAAGGAGAAGCTCCAAGCCTCCAACACTTTGTTTAGAACTAATATTTTCAATTCTATTTCGGTGATTTGTCCATTGAAACGAAATAAATGAAGTATTTAGTGTTGGTTTATTTTAACTTACTATTTTGGGATTACCACTAATTATATATATAACTAAAATTAATAGACTTTTTTTATTATGAGAAAGACCTAGGTATAGTACTTAGGTACTATTCTTTAGGTTCTTCATTTAAAATTCTACCATGTGAATTTTTTCTCATAAGATGAAAGTGTATTTTTTAGTTAAGTAGTCACGTTGCTAAATTTTAAAGCAAACTTAAGGAATAACACCTAAGGTATTGCATCTAAGTTTTGTCTTTTTTTTTTGTCTTTTTTTTTTTATACAAAAAGTAAATAAATAGAGTTAATTCTTCAAAACGTAGTTCTATCAGATCATTTAAAAACAAATCATAGTTGAGTTAGTGAATTTTGTTGCCATTTACCATTAGATATCTAACATTTTCGTTAGTTGTCACTGTTCAAAAGAATGTAGGAAACTAGCATCTCGAGTTTTATAAACTCGAGATCCAAGAAAAAATCGAGCTTTTAAAACTCGATTTGCAGTGGTCGGCAATACCATTACGTGGACAAATTTTCCACGTGTAGCCACGTAGAAATCGAGTTTATAAGACTCGAAATCTACACGCCCATTTTCAAACCCCTCGCTGAAACAATCACACTCTCTCAACCTCACTCAAACACTCACACTCTCTCAATCTCTCAAACGCTCTCTCTGAAACACTCTCACTAAAAATTCAAACACTCTCCCTCAAACACCCAAAGCAGTCACCCTCAACCCCTCGGCGTTCAACGGAAATCACCCTCACCCTCAAACGGTCTCCTCTTTCCTCACAACCGGCTTCAGGCGATCCTTCAACGGAAGTTTGCAGGTATGTTTTTGAGCTTTTTAAATAATTATTCCATCTGGGTTTTGCCAAGTGTTTGTGTTTGATAATGTCTGTTGTTAGTGCTTTAGTTTTTCTTGTTAGTGTAAGATTTAAGTTAGACGAATTTGGTTTGTTACTTGTTGTATGATTTGGGTTGCTGGCATATTCTGTTTTTGTTGGTTTATGGGTAATATTCAAATCTATCTCCATGTTAGGACAGCAGATAAAAATGAACAAGGAATTTAAAAGGAAAAAAGGAAAAGAATGAACAAGTTTTATGTTAGGACCGTATTTTGAGGAAAAAAGGAAAAGAATTGACAATTATATGTTGTAGAGAGCAGATACTATTAAGTGTGGAGTAGTCAGATGTATAGCTTTTTTTTCCCTAAATCATTTTCCAAAAACCTGCAAAAGTTGACGCCTTATGACCACCCATTTTGATTTCCGTTCAGAGGATTGAGGACGCAGAGAACCCATCATAGAAAGAAGCTTCATTCAGAAACAGAATCAATTGTCAGGTCATACTTCTCATACTCGATGATGCTAAGTTACAAGTATGTTAATGACATACCTCTGCTACTTTCTGTCTATGCTCGCCTTTACTCTGTCCAAGACCAAATTGCATCCAGAAGGTCCCCATGATTTAGATGAATATCACATGAATCTGGATTAAAAAATGAGTTGCAATGTCCATTGTCACTAAAAATAAGCCACGATTATAAAGTAATACAAACCATTTACAAGTTTCACTACGGGCACAAAGAAATGTTTTTTTATGGTGAATTCTAACCCATAAGGAAGGGGAAGGGAATTTCGAACTAGTGACCATCGCTTCTTAGGTGTGATTCCCGGATTCATGTCAACATAAGCCATGTGTCAATCAATGGTAGTTGTAGTAAACCATGACTTTCAAATGCTTGCTGACGGAAGTGGGTAAGCTGTCTTTCAACCTCATACGACACCCTCCCTCCCTTATGTGCAAGCATCTTGAATAACCAAATGTGAGCATTGCACATGAAGAACATAAGAAATAACGAAATGGGGTTTCCTAGGCTTCAAACTAAAGATCTATTTTTCAAACCAGGCTCTAATACCATGTACGTTGCATTTTTGTCTTATATGGACAATATGGTTTGAAAAACATGAGAACTTTTGAGGGTGGATTTTATTTTTTTTTTAGTAATTTACACATACACATACACACGTAGTGAGTCTTAAACTCATCACCTCATCCTCTTACTCTTACAAGGATAGGAGGTGCAATTTGAGAGGTGAAGTTTTCTCAAAAGGGCTGAAACTTCAATTTTGAGATTGTCGTCTCATCAGACATCTGTTTCTGGCAACACAAACAGATGTTTTTCTAGATATTTTAGATCCTTTATCTTGCTTTTAATTCTTTGGGAGCTCCTTTCCTGTCTAGTCCATATTATCTTTTATATATATATATATATATATAATGAAAGGAAAAATGTAGGGACTAGTCAACCATGTCCAAAATTGTCAGGTGTTGATAGTGATTTGTTTAGGGAAAAGAAGGTTACATGAAAAATTAAGTTGTTGTATCTTTTTACTTTGGAACAGAAGCTTTTTTTTTTATGGAAACAAAATATTTACAGCCTAGTAGTGCTATTTAAAAGGTTATAAAACTCTTAATAAAAGGTTATGAACAGATAATAATGATATTAAATTTTCAATGAAATTTTTTAGAGTGGTCTCATATTGATAAGAAAAATACTACATGCATTGTATTTTCGATCAACTTGGTGTTAGTTTTGGGGTATATAGCTACTATACATAATTTTTTTCACCATGAATTCTTAGTAAATTTTTAATTAATAAAATTTCTGTTACCCAAAAAAATTTAACTGATTTTCCATTCTTTTTTGCAACCCATCATGTCAAAATCAACTACAAAGGCTTTAATTATATCAGCAAAAATCCTATTCAAATTAGAATTTTCAAACTGAAATGGAAACTATAGTGGTGAATCTTTGGTATTTTTGAGTCTCCCATATTATGAAAATTTCTTAGTATACTAGGCAAGATAATTCTAACTACTCTCTAAGTTTAACAACATCACGTTAGATCGTCATGCTATCTTCGGAAGATTAAACAAATCTCTTTGGATTTAAACTTTACCTTAACAATTTGACAATCACCTTAATCTATTCGATTCATCATGTTGAGCTTGGTTTTCCGGTATACGAGATGGGTGCATTGGTGTCATAAAACGAGTTTGAGTTTCAAGGGCATCATAACATCAAAACACATTTCAATTATAAGTATCCAAAAACTCTTGTTTTAGCATTCCCATTTAAATCATTCCTCCCTTTGTCCCAACTAGTTTTTTCTCGTATTCCATTTTGAGATGTTGCAATATATAGTCTTATTTTGAATGGGGATCTATCTCATGTTTAGTCACATTTCCTTGCATGTAGAATAGCATTCCTTTGCCCCCACACTATTAATGATCTCTGCGTTGAGTATACGAATGTTTCCGTATGGAGCCTTGGATTGATGACGAGCCACGAGTCTTGCACCTGGTCCACTTGACGAGTCATTGTTGACGCGACAACGATATCATCGATCAGAGGACATTTGGAATGGCGAGGTGAAATATCTAGTTCTAACAATCGCTTTAATTTTTACGTTGTCTTTGACTTTTAGTTAGCAAGTTCTTTCAAAACACAATTTATAGTTGTAATAACCGCTATAATTTTTATGGATTTTGCAGGACCCGGGCCCACTTACGTGCCGTGGTCGCACTAAGGAGATGACAAGCATTTAGATGGAAGATAATCGGGTGATTGACATTATCAAGTTGCTAAGGCTGGAAGGATTGTTTAGGGCCCCTTCCAGAGAGATAGATCATTGCCTAATTTCGGCCCTAGTTGAGCGATGGCGGCCGGAGACGCATACGTTCCATCTTCCACATGGTGAGATGTCAATCACCCTACAAGATGTGGAGGTCATTTTCGGACTTCCTATAGACGGTGAGGTCTTGGTTGGGCCGGCTAACCGCCGTGGTGGATGGGGATTGGCGAGATCCGTGCATGGAGTTGCTTGGTTTTACTCCGGCGAATGACAACAAAACTTTGGTGGGGCAAAGAATTCTCATCGGCCGCCTTGTTCACGCCATTGCGGTGCCAGCACTCATGACGCAACGGAGATGCAGATACACCAATATGCTCGGTGCTATATTTTAGCGCCGCTAGGGGATAAGCTTTTCATGGACAAGTCGGGAGATAGGGTGCATTTGATGTTCTTGGCGTTCTGCGTGACCTTCGTGATCCGCCACGGTATAGTTGGGGTAGTGGTTGCTTGGCACAGTTGTACGAGAGAGTTATGTCGGGCAAGCGAGAAAGGGGCATCGCAGATTGGTGGGGCGTGCACATTGGTCCGGATTGGGCATGGGCAAGGTTGCCATTCTTGTGCCTCGAGGATAGAGCCCCCACTGGATGTGATTATGGCCCATGGCCATATGCTCCACTTGCATTTAAGTAAGTATTTTTCTAATATTGTGTGTGCAATGTACTCTTCTTAGTAACTATAACATGGGTATTATCTTATCTTATGTTATTCGCTTCTAACTGTAGGTGGGTGCGGGTGCCAAGCTCGAAGAGTAGGCCATCCGGCATGGCCTTGATCCACTATCGTGAGCAATTAGTTAGAATTCAGCCGGACCAAGTATGGCAAACAAAAATTTTGTTTGGTTATGTTAATTTTCCTTAAGAATATGATTGTTTCATCCTTTAACACATCTTTTGTTTTAATTTTTGTTTTTCCCTTTATCTATGTATTCTCCCTTGTTTTAATAAACTTGATGTTATGATAATTGTTTTTTATTTCTATTGTAGATTGTGTGGCAGCCATTTGAGGCAGACTTCGGCCACCTTCCTGACTTTTGCGTTGCAGGGAGGGATACGTGGACGGCAAGGGTGCCACTTGTGTGTTTTTGCATAGTAGAGATACACCACCCAGATCGTGTCCTTCGTCAGTTTGGGTTGGCGCAAGAGCGACCCGACCATGTTGTGTACGATGAAAGACTGCATAGAATAGACTTGCGTGGGAAGGTGGAGAAGAATTGGAGGGAGGAGCATGGACCGTATATCCTTACATGGGATGAGAGACGACAACGACTTTGCCATGCACCTCCTCAGACTGGTGAGATGCCTCGCGATCATAACTATTACCGCTGGTACCGTCCAGTCACTCGAAAGTATGTCGACCGCAACAGCGCAAAATTAGATATATTGGTAATGTGTTCTAATTAGATATATCTTAGTTGAGTGTTTAGGTAGATTAATAAGTACTATATTATCCATTCTACAATTGATACGTAAATGTCTCAAATCTAATTGTACTGGTTCTTTCTCGGTTTTCGAGATTGAAAGCCATTTAGCGTTGAGATGCTTCACGTAGACCGAGCCCACAACCATGTCCGACGCGTCCTAAATGATACGCTCGGGCTTGGTGGTGGTCACGCACCAAATGGAGAGGCAAACAATGGGCATGAGACTAAATCGGCGAGATATTGCAACCCCAAGCACAAGCGCAGCACGTACGTGCCCAGGCACGGGTGCCCTGCGGCTAGGGGCCGTGGTGGGCTGCTTGACGAAGCCCAAGCAAAAGCGCAACTAGGGGCCATGGTCGGCTGCTACGGCAAGCCGAATGACAAGTGCGGCTAGGGGCCGTGGTCGGTGTGCAACAGCGCTCGGGTTGTAAGTAGTCCCGAGATACTGCACCCATCCCGCACGCATCTCTCCGGCCCCGAGGTCCCTCGCACCCATGGTAGATGCATCTCCTCGGCCCCGAGGTCCCTTCACCCACCCCACCTTCACGGCCAGTTTCGATCTCGGTATTCATTCTCGGTTGACCCCTATGCACCCCGAGACACCCTCAAACCCATCCACCTGACTCCACTTTGCACCCACTTTGCCCATAGACCCACCCCGTCTTGAACCCATGACAATGATCCCCACTCGGCTCTGCATACGTAGCATCATTACCCACCTACCTCATCCTCATCTGACCCTCTAGGACCTCCAGTTGGGATTGACACTCTTCAGCCAGATACTGATGTACCGGACGAGCATCCCCTTCATCAGCCCTCACCCCCACGAGGTCGACCGTAACGTGCTAGAAGAGCTTTCAGCACACCATTGAAACACTCTGATATATTGGTTGTCATTGCTCCAAAACGTCTTCCACCATCGTATGACTGGGTCCACATGTCCACATCCTCGCTCATTAGGTATGTGTATGGAAGATAATCTTGATTCTTTTCCTTACCATCCCTCCCCGTCACCTTCTTCTTCTTCCTAATGGCCTCAATTTCCACCTGCTTAATGGAGTCCATTATGGTAGCAAATTTAACTACCTGATTAGCATATCCCGCTTTCAACGCCGCTGACTTTAGAGTCGAGTTCTGAAAATGGGTGTTGAAGTTGCTAGCAACATGTCGAAGACAATATCTATGAAATACCCCTGCTTTTCCATCATCCCTTCTAGGCCAGTTGCAATGGCGTTTTTGATACCGAGATGTCGGTCGGGAAATTATGCAAATGCCGTCGTCGAATATCAGTGGCCAATCGTTTCTCCGAGGCATCGTAAAAACCACCTCCAACTGGACCCTAACTCACAATCCACAACAAAGACAAGGCGAGAGGGAATACCTTGTTGTTAGCATCGGTTGCCATTGCGACCAACAACTTTTCCTCGATATTTACCATACGAGATGGGTCCCATCAATGCCGATAACCGGCTTGCGATATTTGAATCCCTGATATGCATGGACCGAAAGACCAAAACACATAATGCAACAATACGGTGTGATCTTCATCGGTGGGTGTGACACGATAGCAAAGCGGGTAGTCGGGTCCCGATCAATATATGCCATTAGCAACTTTTTGCAGCCTTTGGGAAGATTCTTCCCAACCTCCAAACATAAGCGCAATCGCCTTTTGTTTCGCATCCCAATACCTTGTAGTAAGAAGGCTTATGGCCATTATATTTCGCCTCATCGAGATACGAGATGCTTAATTTGAGTGGTGTGATCCTCACGTAACTTGTTATGGATTTACTGCAATAAAATTACAACTCATCATTCTACCATCATTTCGCACCCTGTCGGTATACACGTGTGAGGACCCACATACACGGTGACCATCCATAGATTTTGGAGCTCGGGCTTCATAACTGCGTAGACATACCACTTGCATGACTCATGCACGCATTTCGCACAAAAATTTTTCCTCGTCGACCTAGTGATCTTAAACTGTTTGTTTTCCTTAAGGGCACAAATTGTTAATACGCGCTTCACCTCCACTTTACCGGCAAAAGTCAACCCTTTGCACAAATTCATCCCCCTACTCCCGAGTAGACACAAATGGCATCTGAATATGCGAAGGATCAACCATATTTTCCCAAGTATTTGCGAGAGAATGACAACGCGGGGAGGTGCGTAGGCAGGGATTGTGTTTGTAATGTTTTGGACACTAATAACATTGTACGCATCGGAGTTCACCACCGTCCAATGTCTCATCGTCATCAATGTCTCTCTCGAAAGTCCCCAAAGTCCCGAAAGTCCCCTCTCAATCATGTCTTCATAGTCATCTTTATCGGCAAAATCTTCACGAGTTAATGGCAAGATTCTCATCAACATAGTCGTCATCATCATCGTCATCATCATTGTTAACGACGATGATCTCATCAACATAGTCGTCGTCGTCATCATCATTGTTAACGGCAGTAGTCTCATCAACATAGTCGTCGTCATCATCATCATCATCATCTCCATCGGCATGAACATCATCATCCTCTACATGTGTAGAATACTCATATTAAGCATCCGGAATCGCAACTTATAAGCTTGTGGTTGTTTGTTGGATATCCTCTTGCCATACTGCACGCGGCTCCAACTGTATGTACAACTCAATGTTACTTACTTCAGCTATACTCTCCAACTTGTCAAACATGATCTTCACATGTTTGTCTTTTTCTATCAGCATATACTTGTAATTAGTCCGGTGCTTCATGATTTCATTTGGCATACGATAAGTAATTTGCATGTTGTACGCATCAGGATTCTTACACAACTCTTCCATGACAAATATCTTCAATTCATCAAGGGTTTTCAACCTACGATCAACTTCGGCATAATAGGTTTTCATACCCGGCCCCTCAAATGGCAATCCCTTGTTCGCATTGGGATTCTTAAGCAGACCACCATGGTATATGATTATAACAATATCAGGCATTGTGAACCTGTTCAAGTCAAGTCCTATGTTAGTTAAATCACATAGTCGTAAAGTGAGGGAAAAAAGTAATGCAATCTTACCAATGAACATATTCAAGCCAGGTTATAGAGTGCCCATTAATATCTAAAGGCCAAGACGTAAACCTTCTAATCCTAGTGGATGGAGAGACATAATTATCTATTACTCCATTGTGTGGTGACCTATAATGCCTAAAAGGGTTCTGAAAGAACTAGGTGGGTAGAGGAGCATGATTACATACCCATTCACTACATTTATTCACTACCCATTTCATACCCAAACCAATGATAAATAAAGTCAAAAAAACTTGAAAGATCATGATAAAAATAAAAGCCTAGAAATGATGAATAAAATTTTGATAATTACATACCCATTCCCATTCATTACATTCATTCACTACCCATTTCATACCCAAACCAATGATAAATAAAGTCAAAGAAATTTGTAAGATCATGATAAAAATAAAAACCTAGAAATGATGAATAAAATTTTGATAATTACATACCCATTCCCATTCATTACATTCATTCACTACCCATTTCATACCCAAACCAATGATAAATAAAGTCAAAGAAATTTGTAAGATCATGATAAAAATAAAAACCTAGAAATGATGAATAAAATTTTGATAACAAAAACTATACAAATAAATACTCAAAAAATTAACATTAACAAAAACAAAGTTCTATAATTCACAATATTGATAAATTAACTAAGTTATGTTAACTATCTACAAAATAAATGGTAAAACTCTTTAACCCACACCCATAGACAACATACCCAACTACAATGACAATCAAATTATGCAAACCCTTACCTTAGATATGAATTTGCTGAGAGGGAAGAGCAGTGAGAGTGGACAATGTGGTTTTGTGAGAGTGAGTGGTGTGAGAGAGTTATGGTGTGAGAGAGTTATGGGTGAGTGAGAGTTAGTGAGGGTGAGTGAGTGAGAGTTAGTGAGGCTACATTTTTAGGTTTTCTCTGTGTGTTACTGAGGGTGTGAGTTTCTGTGAGAGTTAATGCCACGGGCTGAGGTTTAAATAACATGCCCAGAGGAAATCGAGTCTATAAGACTCGAGTTACTATCATAAAACTCGAGTCTTATAGACTCGAGTTCTATGCGTATAAAAAACATAATTTAAAATAAGATACAGTAAAACTCGAGTTTTATAAACTCGAGTTTAGTCGGACTTAAAACGAGTTTTAGAAACTCGAGATCCAGGTGACATTTTGTCCACCTCAGCAAGCCCAAAGCGAGCATAAAGCGAGTTTTTGAGACTCGATTTATTATGTGAATCTCGAGTTTCAAAAACTCGAGTTGTTATTTTCCTTTATTGTTTCAAACAATGCCTAACTTACTATATTCATGCCATCCACACTGCTAATCTGCACATTCCCCCTGAGTTAGTTAATGGAAAAAATAAAAAGAAAACCAGGTAGGAAAAAAATAATAAATTAAGTTTTTTTTTTGGCGGCTGAAATCATCATGTCGGCCAGAATTTAGCAAAATAGACAAGAATGCGAGGAAATTTAGGAAGAGATGGAATAGGGGGAGGTGATTCGTCATTCTTACCTGTTAACTAATCAAAATGGAATTTCCAGTCATTCTAGCCAAAATAGAACGAAACTACACTATGCTCAAAATAGCTTTTACACTAGAATCAATTTAGTAGAACACAGGGCTGCCAAATTCATTGATTGAATTGATATGGATGATATACAACTAATGAGAGGATCATAAAATGGAAAAGTCTAAGAACTAGATCAATTAAACTAAATGTGAATGCCACTTTGCTTAATAATTATATGGCAGTGGTAGCTAAAAATGATTGGTGTAAGATCTTGAACACTTAGCGCCTGTTTAGATTAAGGGGGGAGGGAGTGGGAGTAGAGGGGACTAAAAATAGACTAATTTTAAGCTAATTTTATTTTACTCCCTCTCCTAACCCCTCAGTCCAAATGGACCATTAGACAAAAGGGGTACAAATTGAGGAGACTTTGTTGCTACAGTCATATTCAACTCTGTATTTATGTTAATGTGCATTTTAAAGGTTGTGGCTACAATTTCAGATTTAAAAAAAAAAAAAAAACCAGATTTGCATCATTGGGAATTTTAGCATTTTTTTTTCTTTATTCTTGTACATGCCTGCATTCACACTTAAGTTGTACTTATTTTCTGCAATTGTAATAAGTCTTGTTTTTCTTGTTCTTGTTATTGTTATTTTTGTTGGATTTGTTATACTGTCTCTTATTTCCTTTTAAATCATTTTTGAATTTATCATTCTCATCAACATAATTCACTTTAGAGCTATTCCAGGAAAACAGCTTCTTTTGGTCTGCTTTAATCTAGTCATTATCAGCACAACAGATCTTAGTTGTGAAAGTTTTGGCAGAGTTTTTTTTTTTTTTTTTTTTTGTTGCTAAACTGAAAGTTTTGGCAGAGTTGATATTAAACATATGAAATATCCAATTTAGTTAGAAAGTAAGTAAGCCAGATCATCAATTTGTCCCCCCAACGTGTGAAATTCGTCCTATCACATATGTCCAATTTCACAAATTCTCTTGCTTCGTGACTTTGAAAGTCGCCATATTAGATTCTGATCCTATTGTGACTACCATCTTAAACTTGTTGAGATAAACCATGAGGCATGTCTGGAACACTATCTTTAAGATGATATTTAATTGCCCTCACTTGAAAGAGTTTGCTTTTGACTTCATCATTTCACCTCCAGAAAATAACAAAGTCACCAATTGCAGACAATAATTCTGAAGTTTGCTTTTAAAATAATGTCTTATAAAATTATGAATTTGACTAAAAATGATGAAAGAAAATGAAAATGAAAATGAAAATGAAAATTCAATTTATTTTAGTTTATAGACACTGAAGAGTTTAAGTTAAGACATTATGAATTTTCACTTAAATTGGAATATTTTTTAACAACAAATAATTCGTAGTTGTTATTTCTACATCAAAAAGTAATTTATACCAATTATATTCTAGTGAATCTCATTTTATTCCAACAAAAAAAGAAATCACCCTCCAGTCTTGATCACTTGCACACGTGACATGAAAAGTGCATCACATAAGTGTCACATGACTAAGTGCATTTTCAAAAGTCACATGTTTATTGACCTTATCATTTCACAAGGATCCTTATCTTGTTAAATCCTTATACCCTTCATTTTCACTATTGGCTACCATTTTCAAGTAAATTTTCATAGTTACCTTCACAATTTAACTACCATACATGTGACTCTATAGCCAATTTTTATATCATCGTTTTCTTTGTTTTCAATAACAAAATATACATGTTAAATATTTCACACTATGAAAACTTAACCAAAAAATCCCCAATATAAGAAATAAAAATAATTAGCGATTTATATTTTCATATCAGGCAATCCGTCCAAAAAATAAATATATCAATTTCTCCATACAAAGATAAGAAGCGATGATGTCAATGACACAATCATCTAGGTTCAAGCCATCATACCATGACAATTAATGAGTAGTTTTCATTGACCTTATTAGCAACTCCAGTTAAAAAAATTTCAGGTTTTTTTTTTTTTTTTTTTCATCTAGTTTTTCTTACTGGTTGTCAATTGTTGACTGAATGAAAAATGTGTAGAAAAAAAGAACTAGAAATCAATGACATTGTGTCAGGAACAAAAGAAGCTGTAAATCGGTTCCTTTTATTGTATATTTACACTTTTTTGACCACATATATATATATATATATATATATATATATATATATATATATATATATATGTTTTATGCACAAAGTCAGAGAAACACACGCCTACATCTGCCGTTTCTTTGATTTCTGTTGCCTATCGGCATAATGCAAAGAAGAGAAAAAAAAAGTCGGTGATTGATTTTTTTTTTTTTAACTTTCTTTTTATCCTAATTTCAAACAGTGAAAGGAAAAAGTAAACAAAAATCCCAACTTATTTTTTGGTATTATATGATGTAGTCAAATAAAACACATTAGAGTCTTTTATTGAGTTGATGGACCAATATTCAAAAGTGACGTAATCCACCATGAGAACCGAATAATTTTTCATTTTTGTATTACCTTATACACCTCTAAAAGCTTTTTAATTTTCTATTCTAAGTTCTAAACACAAATCCCCTTCCTTCTACCTCCATTCACAGTCTACACTAAATTTTCTTTCACCCTTTAATCTATATGTTTGCAACATAAATTACTAATGCTGTCCCGACTGCATTCAGAAATCCAGGTTCGCTTTATACTGGAGTAGGTAAAGTAAGAGATGATGCAGTGCTAGCTGTTTGATGTTCTTACTTCTTATCTCATATATGTGTCTCAAGGCCAATTCAAGTGGCTACTTACAATACTCATTTTACTGCACTACTCATTGTCAGCAGCTTCAGATGGCAGCAGTAAAGCATAGAGTTCCCTGCACTGTATTTCTTGTATTTGTCGCTGCCTTTATGCAGTGAAAGAAAGCTGGCAATTGTAAGCATGTCAAGGATGCTTGTGACAATCTCTACAAGTCCATTTATGGGTAAAGAAATAACACAATAACAGCTTTTACTTTCAGAAACAATAGTATTGGGTTTTGACCAAGATTCAAGTCCTTTATATTCAAAATTTGGCTACTGAGCCGTGGATATGTTAAGATGAAGTAGAAGGGCTTGAGAAGAATGGTTTGAGCCTTGAGCCTATTTCCACAAACTTGAAAACCATGACTTGATTCAGTTGTTTTTTGGGGTGTGTAAAACAACTTGTGCGTAACAAGTTTAACCTTTTCCACAAATGCTCAACATCTAGGATTAGTTAAAGATAGCATTGGTAATTAAATGGAGGCTACTTGAAGGCCTTGCATTTATTGTAAGTCTATATATATAATGTGAGGGAGTGTTTGGGGGGAGCTCTGGTGAACAAGTAGCCAAGTAGGAGATATAGGTGTTACTACTGCTCATTTCGAATTTCAATTAGAACTGCCACATTGTAGGTGGGGATGACGGGACGTTGTAATTAGGGCGAGGCTGCCTGGTTGTGATATCTAGTATTGAATGTAAAAATAGAACGAGAGATAACCAATCCAATGCTAACATTAATTATTAGTGCAAAACAAAAAGAGTCTGAATATAACCATTACTAGTACTAGATTAAAGTTTTAAACTACAAGATATAAAATTATCACATAATACCATGGTTGCAAACTCAAAGCACAAGCAAAGCACACAGCACACAGTAGTTAAGCGGCATCCTGCATAGGAGAAGAAGGAATGAGAGTCGGCCACCATGGGAGCACAGATGTGATAACTTTAAAATCGTTGTCAACATTACTGGGGACTGGAACATCATATATCACTTGTAGCGTTTTTTCCCGCATGTTGCATAATACAACGAACTTTGTTTTAATCAATAAATACAAAATATCTCCATCATTTGGATGAAAAGCTAACACCGCCTCAACATAAAATCTCTCGCTCAAATATTGTGCAAGGCAAGTAGATTTTTTGAGAGTCATTTGGTCGAAATACACCTCGTGCTCCAAGCACCATGTACCTCCTTTTCCTTCTTTAACAAAATCTTTGAGCTCCCAAATGCGTAAAAAGGAATGCTCATTCCATGGCATCTCACATATCCTTAAGGACCTGCGACACACTCCAAGGCATTTAATTGGGTGTTCCATTTGTATGGGCAGCTCAAAGAAACGAAAATTATATGGATCGCACCCAACAAGTTGTTTATTATGAGAAGTCTTCCCATACCAGAAAAGCAAACCATTATAAGCAACACCAGCTAAGGCAAACATATTCCAGTCAAATACTTGCGGACACACCTCCAATGATTTGTTCCATTCACCACTGTCTGATGAAAACATATCTACCTTGATTTCCATTTTGTCATTGTTCATTGGAAGAATGCGCACCACCCTATAGCTAAGCTGCTTACTGTCATTGTCATAGAAGCAAATGAAGCCAACCAAAGGCCTTCCCCATTGAGGGACAGGAGGGAGAGCGAGCCATTGCATAGTAATTGGATTTATCACATAGTAAATGCTCATCGGATGAGACATGCCATCATCGCCAACATCCACATTGTTTGCGCAACATAAGAGCATTTCATTACATGAAGCTTGGACACTAAAATCAATACTCTCATTGTGTTGACCTACTAGTTCTTGTATCATGTTCTTAGAAGCAAGAGATTTGAAACATTTGAATTCAATTTCATTGGAACTTACAAAGAAGAGACGTGTCTTGTAGAAGTTGCGGTAAATGAAGGTAAAGGGTCGATTCACTTCAACTTTTTCACGGTGGCTAACAAAGCGGCTAACAAAATGAGAAGTAGAGATTAGAGAGTACCAACGCTTTTTAACTGACTTGCATTGAAACACTGATTTCAGAGGCAGCCGATGAAGGATTTCCACCTGTAGCCCATCTGGAAGATCATCCATAGTTGTGGCCATTTGCATTGGTATTGCTCTGCCAAACAATAAAGTGCAAATTTATTAAATAAACATTAAAAAAAAAAAAAAAAAAAACAAAGCATAGCATAGCAAATAAACTCTGCAAGCCCTGTTTGGAACATAAAAGTTTTCTGTCAATTGTGTTTCTTCAGCATGAAGCTCAGGAATGAAACAACTGCCAAAAAGAGTAGCGTCCACTCTATTTTTGAAATTCTAGTAACAAAATCCAAACTTTTTAAAAAATTTGAAGGACCCATATTAAATTTACCAAAAAATTTTGGACCAAATGTATAATTTACTCTTAACAATTATGAAACTAAAATTGTCGTAGTGGGTTCTAGACTTCTAGTTAACTCATAAAATATTTTGTTAATCTTAAAAGAGTCTCTTGACATGGTGATAAAGTCCTTTAATTTTCTTACAAAGAGCCTTGTAGTTCAAATTATTATTTATTAAAGGCATTTGAAATCTATTGATTTAAAAACCCAAACCCAAGAGCATGAGAAGCAAATCACATAATTCAGCAAACAGAGTAACAAATATGATAAATGAAGGGCACAAAACACAAACGTAAAACCCTCCCTGAGCAAAGCCTAATAATAAACTATAGATTGAAAGAAGAGGATGTGATTGTTGGAGAGAGAGAGAGAGTTGTTACCTCTGGGAAGAGTAAAGAGTTTAGAGTTTAAAGGCGGGTCTGAGAAAGAGGAAGTGGGGTTTTGGGTTTGGTTGATTTTATATACAAAAAAGAAAAGAAGAGCGTGATTTTTAGCTTTCCTTTCAGAGACAAGGGAGGCTGAAACTGAAACAGCTTTGCCTCTTCAGTTCAGGCGAAATAATGACACACAAAGCGCTGGGTCCGTTTAGTTCCCGGGAAAATGGCTTTGTTTGGCGTTTATTTTTTTATTTTTTGAGGTTCAACTTATGAATTTAGCTTTTGATGTTATGCTTTTTCTCTTATTCATAAGGGAATTTAATGTACAAAATATGATGTTAAACAAATTTTGCACACATTATAAAAATGTGACCAAAATTTAAACATATTAAATATGTGACCACTTTTAGAGCTTAAGTCCCCATTTGAAGAACTCAAGTCTCATACTATAAATTTTTTATATATATATAAAAAAATCATCTCATGATTTTCTCCATGTTTGAAACTCCAGTCTAGACTTGAGTTCTGTATTAAAAAAAAGTCTAGACTTGAGTTCCAAAAATTGTCACGTAACAATATGTTTCAAAATCGGACACATAACTAATATGTTTGGGAAATTAGCCTAATAGGCAAAAAAAAGCCTGGGAAATCAATAATGCCACTACCATGTACTTTTTGTCACTATCACATAAATTTACCATTTATTTCACCAATTACAATTTGTCACATAGAACAATTATGAAAAAATGTGTGATATTAGCATTATTGAGCGAGTAGAATGTAAGAAGTTTTGCCTTTCTTTTTTCTTCTTCTTCTTCTTCTTCTTCTTCTTTTCTTATTTTTTTATTTTTTTTTTTTCCATCCTTGGTTTTTCTAGAAGTTGGCTACTTAAAGTTGTATTTGTTTCATGAAAAAAATAAGGAAAGAGAAAAATAATTTTGGTAAATCTTCATTTTATGACTTTTTTTTTTAAGGAACTTCTTTGTGGTATGGAAAAATATTTCTACAAAGTAAGAAACTAAAGTAAAATATTTTTGTAAATTTAATATAAAAATAATACATATATACTAGTTTTTGCTTCTTCTTTTTGGTTATTTAATAAATTTGATCTTTATTGTTTGGCTTCTAACATGTTTCAAGCCTTATGCTTCAACTCTCAATCAAAAGGTGATATGTGTTCCTTTTACATGTAATTCACATGACTCATGATTGGTTGGATTATATATGGTTAGGTGAATCATATTTGTTGTACATAACAAGAACACATGTCATATTTCTATTGAGAGTTAAAGCCTAAGAAAACATTGTCATGTCCCCTTTACCTTACTTTACCCCTACTTCATTGGGTAATGGAAGCGACGTTTTAAGTTCCATTTCTGGTGCTTAATCCGCAATTTGGTGCACTTACCCCATTGTTTTGTTTCAATCTAAATTTCAAGTTAGATCATTTTGGATATACACCACTGTTAGTTTCTTTAAAACCTTCTTCTCTCTTCCTTTGGATGTGTGTGTTAAAATACTTAGTATAAGGTCGCAATTTGTACCTAAGCCCAACAAGAGGAAGAATATAGGCCTGTGAGGGTCAATTTTTTTGAACAACGTCCAGGCCCAAGCTCAAGCAAGGATCTCGGGGTCCTTTTGCTGTAGTTTGAAGGGACTGGGCTTGGTTCACCGCAACTAAATGGATTGTTTACAAACCAAGTGGTGTATAGGGCAAGGTTCCTACAACACGCATACACTAGCAAACGAGAATATATATAAATATATTGAACAACAAGAAAACACCAAAGGAGGACAATGTAATGAAGAAACACACAAAATAATTGTTAGGAATCCTCAAATCAATAAGAAATACTTCATTAATTTTCTTAATTATGGACTACAATGTGCTCACTAAACGTGATACAAAGTCCAAATAAGCTCAAAAATTATAGACTTAGATGGCTAACTCAGCCTCTAAGACTTGCGAAATTTGAATCTAAGTATGTATTCTAGTGGCTGTTTCTAGTATACCAGGAGATATTTCCTTATTTTCTTAGAGTTTTGACAGAATTTTATGATTCTATCATGATGTCACTATTGCTCCCCTCATCCCCCTTCGTTGTTGCTGCCTTCTTCCTTTTATAGCGTCACCTCAGGGCTCCGAGGTATTGCTGGTTCCCTCCCTTTGCTTTCTTGGATAACAGATCCTATAGCATGCCAGCAACTTTGGTGGCCGACCCATTCCTTGTTTCTTATAGTTCTCTTCTTTTGGTGCTTTTCCTTCAAAAGCCCCTTGCTGACCTTCCATTCCGAGGTGTCTTCGGGGGAGCTGACCTTCAACTTCGCTTCCTCCAAGGTTTCTCTATCTTCCCTTTTTCAGACTTAGCCTTTTTGCCCATCCCTCCCTTTTTGTCATTTTTTCCTAGTGAGCTAAGTCCTTCTCTGCCGAGTCAAAGGTTTTCCCAGCTATTTCCCTTTATGGCTCTTCTTTCTGGGCTTCTCGAGGTACCGACCTTTTGTTAATGAGTTGTTGCTCTCCAAGCCCTCTAGCTCTGTGCCGCATCACTGAGTGCTCGAGAAGGACACATCTGTCCTTTGTTCCTTGTGCCTTTTGGCTTCCCTTTGAGCTGTCTTAATCCCACTTTGGCCGTACTGCACACCCTAGAGATCCCAGGCCCTTGGCAGTCTTCGGGATCTCGGCCCAGCCCTTTCTACTGGACTTTCTTTTGGTCCTCTAATTCTAGCGGGCTAACTCCTTTTTTTTTTCTTTTTTTTTTTCTTTTTTTTTTTCTTTCCTTTGTTTTATGGACCCTAAATCCTACCTCTTCATGGATCTTGGGCCTCAAATCCATCAGCCCTACCATCCTTTTCTTTTTATGAGTCCAATCCATTTTTTTTTTCAATTTTACTTCCCATGGGTTGGCCCAATGTGCTACTTCTTTGGGTCTTCTGTCATGATTTTTTAGACCTTAACATTTAGCCCCCCAAGCTCGTGGGTTGCTTGCAGCCCGCGCGTGAGTAATGTAGAGTTTTAGTTCCCGTAAAACTTCCTTCTTTGTTATTTTAATCATCCTCAAGTTCCTTTCTCTCTTCTTTCAAGGTCCTGACTCCCTGCTTATTTTGGGTACCCTGGTCCTCTTTGCACGTTGCGCTTCCCCTTTTGTAACTCCCCCTTTTGCACGAGTCATGGCAGTTAATTTCCTTTAGAGTGAAAAAACTTCCTCCATCCACTTTACATACATCGTCTTCTTCCAACTGCTCTTTACGTTATTATTGCAAACTTTTTTTTTTTTTCATTTTCTCCCTTACTTCCTTGACCCTTCCGTCTTTAGGCTTATCTTCTTTCTTATAATCAATTTGCTCCTTTGTCTTCCTTTTCTGTGTTCCTCATTCCTTTTACTCTACTATTCCCTAGCACACTTGTTGCTTTGATGGCTTCCTCTTCCTCTCGAAAAATGAAGGAACGTACTCCTAGCTTTTTTGAGGATGAGGGTTCTTCTGATTCTGTGCAGGATGAATCACAGGGGGTCGTGGAGCACCCAGCCTTCCCTTTACGGGACCCCTGGTACACTCCCAGTTTATTTTTCCTTGTGGTGTCTCACGGTGAGGCCCCTCCATCCTCTCACGCCTGGGTATTCTCCAGCCAGGCAGGTTTCGCTAGTTCCGCTCAAATATCAAACCCAAGAAAGATTTTGGATCTCCAGATTAGGCATGGATCTTGAGAGGCGGTCCCTATTTTCTTCGATTTCGTCCCTAGGAGGATCTCCAGTTGGCCCATTTGGGTAGATAAGGAGCTTGCTGATGAGGAGTTCGTGGGCCGTTTGGAACGCGCTGGGATACTGAAGGTAGTGGCGATTTCCAAGAACCTTAAAAGCTTCAGAGATGTTAAGGGCCTCAGGCATTTGGTACACCATTGGTGCCCTTCTCTTCATACTTTCTTCTATTCTGTTGGTGAACTGACATCACCTTAGAGGATGTGGTTAACAATTTCCATCTCTCGGTGTTCGGAAACGAGAATCCCTTTGATATTAGTCTTTCCGGCGAGGATCTTGAGGTGGAGGATAAATTGTTTGGTCATTTTGGCGGGCGTACTGCTTCTCTTGGTGGGAAACCGGCCAGGATGGGTAAATGGGTTATGAATCTTTCGCGAGAGAAGGACAAGGCTATAGTTTGACTGATAGTCATCTGATTATTTTTTGTTGGGCCAGTCTGAAAGGTGGCAATCTCAACCTAGTCGAGCTCTTTGATTAGGCAGGGCATTTAAGATGGCGCTCTCCCCGAGAGTTCGGCCCCGGGTTCTCTTGTGCCTCTGTTTTAGCTTATTTTCTCACTTTTCCAGGGAGCACCTTTGATTTGTGCCAGGGTGATGAAGGCAGTTTGGCTTATCTAGCTTGTATTGGTCCTTCTTGGCTTTTGGTGCCCTCCTCTAGTGGCCCCAGATACACACATTACTTAGCACACCGAGTATTCTAGTAATTTGGCTTCGATCAAGACATCCCTCCCGCTTTCAAGGACATAGTACCTTCTCTCCCTTCGCTGGATCCATTCCTTAGGCTTTAGGCTTTCTCCTATTGGTTGAGAGGGGTCCTTAGTTTACAGTTCCCAACTCCCAGAGGGGAGTCTTTGCTTCTGATGGTTTTGCTGACTATTGGGGACGAGTACAGAAATTTTTGTTGATTATGTTAGTCTGGGCAAGATTGAGAGAGTTCCCAATTCTGATATTCTTTCTGCTCCCACTACTAATAGGCGCCTATCCATTCCTACTGCTGGTATTGTATCTGTTGCCATAAGTAGCAAGACAGGGTTTGTGGAGTGGCACGCCTCTAGGGGTGGTTGGGTGTGTTATACACAGGATTTTCCAGAAACTTGGCTCGGATGTGACCTTATTGTTGGTGCTTCTTCTAGGGTGCCGATTAAAAGAGGGGCAGTAGAGGCAATTGGTGCCGCCACTCCTATAAGTAAAGGTAAAGAGAAAAAGCTCAAGCAAGAAAAGATCGAGCAAGCTAAACTCGAGGAAGGTGCTGGGGTTATCAAAACTGGATCCGAAACCAAAAAGGAAAAGACTACAAGGTCCCAAAAGCAATTGGTGATTTTTTAGGAACCCGAGAGAGTGAGTTTTCCCACAGTAGGAAAAGAAGTTGGGCTTTCTTTAATTCCAAAGTCTCGAGTGAAGAGTAAGGTAGAGTCCTCTCTCTCAAGTTCCTATGAGTTCTTCAGCCCAAGGCTCTTTGGGATCCTTTGATCTTGTACCCCAGTCTCCCCTGGGACCCTTTGGGCGTACCCGTAGTAAACAAAAGACTATTGGAGACTCTATACAAAGAGAAAGAAGGGCAATGCCTCTTTCCTTCTTCTCTCTTTTAGTAGCTTGCTTCTATTGTTACAGTGTCTTTCCTTCTTTCTTTTAACTGACAGATGACTGCTTTTTTTTTTTCTTGTAGTCTAAGCGCAAGTCGGACCCCAAGAAAGGCAGGAGTCAATCGTCTAGCGATGATGTGGTATGGCATTCTTTGTGCCTTTCCCTGTTTGTTCCTACCTCTTTTTGGTGCTGTGTACTTATATATATATATATATATATATATATATATATATATATATATATATATATATATATATATTTTTTTTTTTTTTTTACAGGTGGAGGTACCCCCTCCCATGACTGGCAGAATTTTGGGGGAAGAAGTGGTTACTATTCCTTCTACTGATTCTATGGAAGAAGAGGCCCTTGGTGCTGGTATAACTGAGGAAATTGGGCAACCAATGCAGGGTGTCCAGTCCACTTCATTTGCTGTTCCCTTGGCTATTCAGGACCCTGAAGCTCCTTAGCCCCCTGTCTCCCAAGATCCCCAGTTTGAGCAGACTTTTAGTCCCACCAAAATTGTGTCACCTGTCCTATGTTGAGTAAAGAATCCTTGGGGGGCGCGTCTCCATCCATACAAGCAGGTGAGCCCCCATTCTTCTCTTATAAAAATGCTCAATCTTGTCTTCCTTTTATCTCTTCTCCTTTTTTTTTATTTTTTATTCCCCTTGTTCTCTTCCCCTTTTAGGTCAAATCAGTGCTTGTTCAGCCCCTAAGGCTGCTTCTTCTTTGGAATCAGAAATTTTTAAAGGTGCGTGTTGTTCTCATTTTACTGTGCTTCCTCCTTCTTGTGCTTTTCCCTTGACTCTTCCTCCTATGGCAAAGCCCCTAGCATCCCTTCCTTCCTTTAGCCACTTTGCTAAGGTTTCCTCACCCTTTAGCGCTGTGTGTTCTCTCATAGAGTCCTCCAAGAAATCAGAGGAGCAAGAGGAGGAAGCCCTACCACAGGAAACCGATACAGGTCCTCTCCTTTTTTTTTGCTTTTCGTACTTTGCTTTTTCCTTCTTGGCTCTATCCTCCCTTTTGAACTATGCCCGCTCTTGCGAGTGTTGACACAGGTGCTGGAGATCCTTAGTTCATGGTTCTTAAGGTGGTTGTGGGATCAATGAAGGAAGCTCCAGAAGCAACTGTTTCAAGTCCTGACTCGAGGGCTCCCTACCTTCCTGGCCCGCTTTGATCTTTTGGAGTTTAACAACCTTCTTGTGAACCATTTTCATCGCTTTGGGCCTTTCTATGGCAACTTCCTGCACTTCTCCATGCCTATGGAGGGTCTGTCATTGTTGGAGGGGTTGCTCAAAGTCCATGGAGACTTTACCAATGGCTTTAGGGAAGGCATGTTTCTGGGTAACATTCTGATAGAGCTGTTGTGTGCCGCATTGATCTCCTTGAGGAATTCCTCTCTTGACTCCTTATCTGAAGAGAAGCTTTTGGAATGGAGGGGAATGGTGCAGGATCTTTTAGAGGAAAAGTTCAACATGTCCTTCTTGCTGAAGCATTTGTGTTTACTGGCCCACATGCTATTCCAAAGGCGGGCTTCCAAGAGTATGGATGTTCAGATTGCTACCGCCAAGGAGGCTTTAGCTCGTGCTCATAAGGTCCTGCAGGATTTGAAGGCTAAAAGGCAAAGGGTTCTCTCTCCTTCAGCCGTCCCTGCCATTTCTCCAGACAGTTCTTTACTGACCGGCCTTATTCCTTAGCCCCTCCCCTTTTTTTTTAGCTAGTTTAGATGTGTATTTTCAAATAAATTGGGTTGTATAAGTTGAAGCCTTTTTCTATTGAACATTGTTTCTGGCTTTTCTTCCCTATTTTCTGCAGTATGGATCCTTACTTGCATTGTCTTCTCTTTCCTCTTTTTTTTGTTTTTTTTTTGTTTAAGAATGCTTCTATCTCTCAGTAGCATATAGATTTGTTTTTATTTTTGTATATTGTTTTTATTTGTTTTTGCATCGAGTCTTGGGCCATGGTCCCTACAAGTCTTACTATAGGGCCATGGTCCCTACAAGTTTTATTGTAGGGTCGGGATCAAGTACCCTGGTGATTACTTTACTGCGCAAGTACTGAACTGGGTACATTGGGTGCTTTCTTTCTTTCCCCCCTCTCTTTTTAAGAAGTCCCAAATCATGAACCAGGCAGGTCCCCTTTTGTCAAACACTGGGCTAAGTACCCCGGGTACTTACTTTTGCATGTGATCCCAAGCCATGTACTTTGGACTAATTGAGGTGTGGGTCTGAGATTGTATGCCAGAGTTTTTTTTTTTTTTTTTGGCATTGGCCCAGGTTTCCCCCTCAAGTCTGCCCATATTTGGACTTTGCAATATTTAATTTAGCTATAATTTAAAGGAAATAAAAGAGGTTTCATTGAATCAAAGCATAATTGCTAATATAAAGAACACAGAAAAGTTGTCAAAGATAGTAAGAAACACAGAGTGTCCTTCTATCATGGGTTCCTAGATAAAGCTACTTAAACAAAATTCATGACCAAAAAAAAAAACAAGGAATGATGAAGTACTTAGTGGACTGGAGAAGCGAAAAAAGGGTCCCGACGTACTGAGATCTTTGCCTTTCTATCCATAGTACTGTTTCAGCTACTTCCTAATTATAGGCTCTGTTAGGACTGTCCCGTCTTCCTTTGTGAGGTAGTAATACCCACTATCATGGGCTTCTTTGATGATGTAGGGTCCTTCCCACTAAGGGGCAAATTTGGAGGGTCCTAGGAGGTTTCTTCTTACATGTTCTGCTGTCCTTAGCACCAGCTGCCCTTTAGTGAAAGCCCTTGGGTGTACTGTCTGTGCATATGCCCTAGTAATCCTTTACTGGTACCTCTAGCTCCTTCTCTTGGCCAGTTCTCTTTCTTCCTCGATCCCTTCTAGATCTACTAATCTCCTTTCATTATTTGTGTCCTCGGTGTCCTCTTGGCTTTCTTCAAGTACCACTCTTGGTGTGGGGACAACTAATTCTACAGGACCGATGACCTCTGTCCCATAGACTAGGGAGAATGGTGAGAATCCGGTGGCTGTTTTCACGAAGCTTCTACATGCCTAGAATACATCTGCCAAATGGTCACTCCATTTTCCTCCATATTCATGCTTCATCTTTTTAAGGATCTTCTGAATCACCCTATTAGTGGCTTCAGCCTGGCCATTTCCTTGTGGGTAGTATGGTGTAGACCTTCCATGTTTGATGCAATACGCCTCAGTCAGGCCCTTCATATCTTTCTTTATGAACGGGGTCCCATTGTCACTGATCAGTCTCCTGGGGATCACGAACCTTGTAATGATGTGCTCTCGAATGAAGTTTGTCATGGCTCTAGTGGCCTTTTTCAAAGGGATAGCTTCTACCCATTTTGTAAAGTACTCAGTGCCCACTAGGATCCATATGTAACCATTGGAAGGGGGTTTATAGGCCCTATGAGGTCAAGCCCCTAAGTGTGGAAAGGCCATGATGTTGTCATATCTTGCAGCACATTTGGGTGAGTATGAATTGCATCTCCAAGTACTTGACAGGCATGACAAGTTTTAACTAGTTCCTCAGAATCCCTTTTCATTGTTGGCCAATAGTACCCCAATAGTGGTAACTGCTTGTAGAGTCTTCTTTTTCCTAGGTGACTCCCATAATCATCGAAATGGACTTCCTTGACTACTTCTCTGGCTTCTCTTGGTCCCAGACACCTTACGGGATCCCCGCTGTACCCCTTCTTAAATAAGATCTCGTTTTGTAGGAAGTACCTGGCTACTAGTTTCTTGAGTTGGTGAGCCAATGTCCCGTCAGTTGGCAGGATCCCTTGGGCCAAATACTCCATGAATGGAATCCTCCAATCTTCTGTAACGAATACGACATAAATTTCTTCCTTGTCTATCGAGAGTAGACATCTTTGGCACTTCTCTTATATGGTTGTTGCCTTTTTGTTCATATTTGGCAAGTATTACCCCATGCGCTGCATCCTTTTGTATAGGCTGACCTTTTCAGCAACACCACTCCAGGCAGCCTCCTATATCGCTCCCCTTCTATCAATGTGTAATCCCTCAGATCCTTGATTCTTCCTCCATATCTCGCCTCTTTCATTTTTGCTTTTACCTCACTTCTCCAATCCTGTTGCTCGGGTTCTTTAGGGAACATCTTTTCAAGGATCCTTATGATGGAATGCTCCTGCTTACCTACTCTTATCAAAGTGTCTTTTCCTTTGAATGGCACTTGGGATCCCAAGGTGGCTAGTGCATCAGCGAACCTGTTCTCACTCCTCTGGGTATACTCTACGCTAAAGGTCTGGAATTCTTGCTCCAACCTCTGTGCCCAAGTCCTGTAGGCTGCCAAACTTTGCTCTTATATGCTTTACTCTTATGTTTAGTGCTATAGTTAATCCAGTCAAGTATGCCTTATACTCAGCTGCATTATTTGAATAGGAAAATCCAAGTTTGAAAGATAAGGGCATGGTGTCCCTATCCTCGCAACTTAGTACAATTCCTAATCCATTCGAAATCGTTGTTGTTGACCCATCAAATCTTATCATCCACTTCTTTCCTGGAAGCTTTGCCACTGCCACTTCCCTTGGGATCTCCTCGCTTAATAAGCCCTCTTCCTTTCCAGGGAACTAGGCTAGTAGATCTGCTATGGCTTGACTTTTAACGGCCTTAGGGGTCCTAAGGCCAATGTCGTATTGAGAGAGTAGGACCAGCCACTACGCTATCCTTCCCATTTGGAGGGGTTGATGTAGTAGTGCTTTTATAGGGTGTGACTTAGTCACCAAAAGGATCTGGTGAGCCGAGAAGTATCGCTTCAGCCTTTGGGATGTGTAGACAACCACTAGGCAAGCTTTTTCTATCTTGGGGTACGTAGTCTCGGCATCCTTAAGTGTTCTACTCACGTAGTAAATGGGTTGCTCATTCCCATCATCATCTTCCTCTGCTAGCAGGGCCCCTATTGCTTGGGGATTTGATGCTAAATACAGTAACAAGGGTCGCTCACGTACTAGTGCTTGGAGGGTGTAAAGGCGATTCATGATCTGTTGGACCTTTTGGAAGGCTTCCTGCTGCTCAGCTCTCCAGGTGAACTCAGTCCCATTTTTCAACAGTTTGGATAAACTACTGGTGACTAAAGCCAATCTTGGCACAAACCTCCTGATGTAGGAAACCCTTCCCTGAAAGCTTTTAAGTTCCTTTACTGTCGCAGGCCTTTTCATTGTGGCAATGGCTATGGCTTTCGTCGGATCCACACTTATGCCTTTGTGATGCACCAGGAACCCAATGAATTTTCCAACAGACACCCCAAAGGCACATTTGATGGGGTTCATACGTAGTTTGTACTTCCTGTACCTTTCAAAAACTTGTTCAAGCACCTGAAAATGTCTTGTCCTAGTTTTTGATTTCACCACGATATCGTCAATATAGTCTTCCATCTCCTTATGCATCATGTCATGGAAGATAACCGTCATGGTTCGCTGGTACGTGGCCCCTGCATTTTTGACGCCAAAAGGCATCACAGTGTAATATAAATTTTCGATTGGGGTCTTGAATGCCTTCTTCTCTACATCTTTGGCAACCATGCAGATTTGGTTGTATCCATTATACCCATCCGTAAATGAGAACATAAAACTCCCTACAGCTGAATCCACAAGGAGATCAATATTAGGCAGGGGGAACTAATCTTTTGGGAATGCCTTGTTTAAATTGCGAAAGGCTACACAGCAACGGATTTGGCCATTCTTTTTCTTCACAGGTACTATATTAGAAAGCCACTTGGGGTGCTGGATGGGCTTGACAAAACCGGCTGCTAGCAATTTCTTGACTTCTTGAGTTATTTGAGCTTCTACATCAGTGTGGAAGACCCTAGCTGGTTGGACTACCGGCTTGATCCCAGGGTCCACATTAAGGGAGTGAACCACTAGTCCTGGGTCAAGACCAGGCATCTCATCATAGGTCCATGTAAACACATCCATGTTTTTCTGGAGTAAGGCCACTAATTGCTCATTTTCCTGTACTGTTAGCTGATTGCTAATGAAAACAGGCTTTTGGGGTCCCAGCTTGGCCCCCAAGTTTATTTCTCTGAGTTCCTCTTCAGGCTGAATTTGGGCATCTTTGACTAGTTCCTTTGAGATCTCCTCTTGGGCCATCATACAGTTTGGTGGTTTGGGACCTTCCTGCATGATGCATTCAGGCCCCACGCGCCTTCATAGACGATAGATTAGCCTTCCACCACGCATTCCCGGGATCCTAAGGAGCTGGGTTCTTTTTTTTGTCTTTTCCTCTCTAAGAGGTTCCTCAAGTCACGAGTACCCCCTCCTTCCTTCTCTCCTAGGATAGGTGTTCCTGGGGTCCCTGGTGTGGGGCTCTCGTCATTTGGTTCCAGCTCATCATAAAACATTGTTTCCACAAAATTCAACTCTCCTTGGTTGAAAGGGTTATGATTGGCAGGGATCCTTATGGGCTTCCCGTTCAATCTTCCTTTGACACATTAATGGTATGTGGATGGGATAAGGCGGTGCTTATGGAGCCATTGGCGTCCCAACAGTACATGGTAGGAAACCTCTGAATTGATTACATGGAATCTTGTCAAGGCCATTATTGATCCCACTCTTAAGGCCAGTTGCACGTATCCCTCAGTTGATTCTGCTGATCCTCCAAATCCTATTATCTCCATAGGAGCCCCTAGGATCCTCTTACCGGTCAGACCTACGGCTTTTAGGGTATTCAGGGCTATGAGGTTAAGTGACGCCCCTGTGTCTACTAGTGCTTTTCTGACTTGGACACCATTTATGGTGGCCATTAGATAAAGAGGTCTACAGTGGTCTGGATGCTCAATCTACATGTCCTTATTAGTGAAGGTTATTGCATTAATTGTCTCCAAGTAGGCTCAACTAGCATGGGACTCCGCTGTGAAATACTCCATTCTCAAATCTGTCACTAGGCTTATGAGGGACTCCATGGCCACCCTTCTTACTTCTGGTCCAAATCCCAGCTGGTTGAATAGCGACCTACACTTAGGATTCTTTTGGAGAGCCCTAATTGTGCTCGGGTGGAAGGATTCCTCAGGTTCTTTTGCTTCTGTTAGGTTCCCATGGATCACCACAGCCACCACCCCCTTTCCTTTGTTGTTGGGCAGGGGATTCCTCTGTACTTCTAGCTCCTTTTGAGTGAGCTTCAGGGTTTCCTCCCTTAGCTTCTTGTGAAAAAGCCTACGGAGGGTCCAGCAATCCTTGGTGGAGTGCTTGACATAGTTATGAATTCTACAAAACAAGGGGTTCTTCCTTTTTTCCTCAGTTAGTGGCTTGGACACGGTAAATGGCTCAACAATTCCATCCTCAATCCATTTGTCCAAGACATGGTTCAATTCCTTTATGGTACATGGGATTACTAGAGGTTCCTCGAACACTTTCTCGTCAAGCCTCTTCCTTTTTTCTCCCACTGATGTTGTCATGGCTTGGGGTACTGGTACTCTTTTTGTCCTCATAGTCTGTGATGTCCTTCTAGTTCTTTGCAACAAGTCAGCAAACAGGGTTATGCATAAATTCTCGAGGTTAAGCCTGTAGTCAAAGAGCATGTTGAATATGCAGGTTTTCACGAGCTTTTTCTCTTTGTGGTCTCCATAGTAGTCTAGGGAGACATCTTCGAATCTTTTAATGAATTGGATAGGATCCTTTCTAGGCTTTTTCCTTACCATCTGAAGGCTTTGGAAGGTGACCTTGTCTTCACCCGGGTAATACTTCGCACAAAACCTCTCCATCATTTTGTCCCAAGTCTTAATGGACCCAGGCTTCAATGTGGTGTACCACGTGTATGATCTGTCCACTAGGGACTTAGCAAACTCCCTCAGGCATAGCTTTCTATCTCCTGTGTAAGGGCTCATAGTATGGATAAACCTGCTCACATGTCCACAACACTTCCATTCCTTCCATCAAAAGGGTGGAACTTCGGGGGTTCATATCCTTTGGGATATGGCTTGCTGAGAAGCCCTAGTGGGAATGGGGGATCCCTGGAGAATGGCTTGGGGATCCTTGAGAGCTTTTCCCTTTCCTGCTTCAAAAGTGCACTAACATCTGCCAGTGTTAGGTACTGGGGGTTTGCTCCCCCTCCTACTGCCAATCCTCCTTCAGGTTGGGCTCTGTCCTGGTTGACCACAGGGGGAACATTATCCCTGATTTCCTGTGTCTTGCCCTCTTTAAGGAGGCAAATCTCTTGCTACAAATCCTTCAGCATCTCTGTCATTCGAGCCATGAGGTCTGGTTCCCGTCCTGTGCGTCTTTGCCTTAATACAACCTCTTGTTCTACTGGAGGCACCTCATTCCTTTGTCTGGAGGCTATTTCATTTTCTCCTACGGGTTCAGATGGTGCAGGTGGCACATTAGTACCCTTGCTGTTCCTTGCCCTTAGAGCCATGCTCTGCGAAGGGACTGCTTCTTCCCTCTTCTTTTCCCAGTCCCTAGTGAAGTCGCCAAAATGTGAGGGTCAATTTTTGTAAACAACGTCCAGGCCCAAGCTTAAGTAAGGATCCCGGGGTCCTCTTGCTATAGTTTGAAGGGATTGGGCTTAGTTTACCACAGCTAAATGGACTGTTTACAAACCAAGTAGTGCACAGGGCAAGGTTCCTACAACACGCATACACTAGCAAGCTAGAATATATATATATATATATATATTATATGTATATATGTATATATATTGAACTACAAGAAAACAACAAAGGAGGGCAATATAATGAAGAAACACACAAAATAATTGTTAGGGATCCTCAAATCAATAAGAAATACTTCATTAATTTTCTTAATTATGGATTACAATATGCTCACTAAAACGTGATACAAGGTCCAAATAAGTTTAAAAATTACAGACTTAGATGGCTATCTCAATCTCTAAACTTGCAAAATATGAATCCTTTTAAATCCAAGTATGTATTATAGTGGCTGTTTTTGGAATACCGGGAGATATTTCTTTTTTTTTTTTTAGAGTTTTGACAGAATTTTATGATTCTATCATGATTTTACTATTGCTCCCTTCGCCCCCCTTTGTTGTTGCTGCCTTCTTCCTTTTATAGCGTCACGTCAAGGCTCCAGGGTACTGCTGGTTCCCTTCCTTTCCTTTCCTAGATAATAGAGCCTATAGCGTGCCAGCAGCTTTGGTGGCTGACCCATTCCTTGTTTCTCATAGTTCTCTTCTTTTGGTGCTTTTCCTTCAAAAGCCCCTTGCTGACCTTCCATTTTGAGGTGTCTTCGGGGGAGCTGACCTTCAACTTTGCTTTCTCCAAGGTTTCTCTATCTTCCCTTTTTCAGACTTAACCTTTTTGGCCGCCCCTCCCTTTTTGTCATTTTTTCCTAGTGAGCCAAGTCCTTCTCTACCGAGTCGAAGGTTTTCCCAGCTATTTCCCTCTATGGCTCTTCTTTCTAGGTTCCTCGAGGTACTGGCCTTTTGTTCATGCGTTGTTGCTCTCCAAGCCCTCGGCTCTGTGCTGCATCACTGAGTGCTCGAGAAGGACACATCTGTCCTTCGTTTCTTGTGCCTTTTGGTTCCCCTTTGAGCTATCTTAATCCCACTTTGGCCGTGCTGCACACCCTAGAGATCCCAGGCTCTTAGCAGTCTCCAGGATCCCAGCCCAGCCCTTTCTATTGGACTTTCTTTTGGTCCTCTAATTCTGGCTGGCTGACTCCTTTTCTTTCTTCCCTTTGTTTTATGGACCCTAAATCCGGCCTCTTCATGGATCTTGGGCCTTAAATCCGTCGGCCCTACCATCCTTTTCTTTTCGTGAGCCCAATCCCTTTTTTTTTCAATTTTACTTCCCATGGGTTAGCCCAATGTGCTACTTCTTTGGGCCTTGTGTCATGATTTTTTAGACCTCAACAAGGCTTAAAGAGCCCAATATAATAAATTTATAGAGAGTGGGTCAAAAATTTTGTTTCTAATGAGCTTAAACAACAATAATAATGGCCCAAGATTGCAAAATAATAGGGATGGATTAATTTGTATGACGAAATTTATCCTTAGACTCAAGCCGAGGAACATATTCTTATATTTGCTCTCTCTTAAAGATGGATTATAGATATTCAGTCTACAGTGTTTTCTCCTTTCTTCTCCGATCCCCTTTTCTCTGAAACCTTCTTTCTTTTTATACTTCCTTTTCTCTCCCATTTTTGCTCTCCACGTGTAGGTCTAGATTGTTAACGTTGATACTTGTCCTATCAACACCTTCTGGAAGTCTTTAGGTAATAGCTGTAAAGCTGAAAATCACTATTTAGATATCACTTCCTCATTAATATGGCCAGAGACTTAGGTACAGAACATTCAATGAGGTGGTAATAGTTTTCTCTTAGATATTTCCCAACTATTCCTGTTCTCTATGCCCCCATGAAACATATCTTCATCCACAAGATCTCCTAAAAGATTATTCTAGTCAACATGACGTACCATCTGACCCTTACTTCGCTTAGCCGAGGAGATACCCCTCCTCGGATTACTTCTATTAGCTTCTTCTGCCACAATTTGCTCATGTGTCTCTAAGTTTGACATCCTTATCACTAACAATCCGTCCTTGGACAGGTAAATATCCTCGGACAAAGCCCATGGCCCAAAAACACATCTTGGGCCTTTTATCCCTACACTTAGTATTCTAAAAAAGAAGTCTAAATTTCAAGCTATTCTGGTGTTTCGGACGAATTTTATACTGTATTGGATTTTTTAAAACATTTATGCCCAAATGTGTCATTTTATTCATTTTATTCCCATATCAGATGGTGATGATGGTGTTGTTTTTTCTGAACTCGATGACGATCTCCTTCTTGGCCTAGAACTAGAGCATCTTCATAAAGAGTCACATAAATGGTGTGAGCTTACGATTATCAACGTGGCTTCAAGCGAGGTGATCGAGCTCCATGGCCTTGTCAACTTGTGTTTATATCATAAGACAGAAGCATTGCTCACTCCAATATGTATTCCGGTAGATCTTTTACTTGGAGATATTTTCCCCTAAGTTTTGTGAGTTTGTTCCCTTTATGCTTTTCATCATTGGAAGGAGGAGGGTTCTAGATTTGACTTGCCTTGGAATCTTGGATTGAATTGAAGTTGGCAACAACACTGACTTAATGGGTTGCATTTTATGGTGACGGTGTCACGATGGAGAGTAGAGAAACTGTGAGGCAAAGAAGAGGATAATGCAATGAGAAATAAACTGGGTTTGACATTGCTTCTTTCCTTTTAACCATTATATCAACTAGCCGATATCCCACATGATGCGTAGAGCATTTTGATAAATTTTATAAGAAATTATTTATGACTCATTGATTTCATGAATAATATTATTGTTAGTAGTTAGTCTATGAAGTTTTCTAATAAAACTAAATACATTGGGGAAAAATCCCTCTAATTCATGCAACCAACAAATATCACCAAATCACGTTCACACTGTCATGTACAAAACTGGTGGTTTCTAGGCGTCTTTCTTGTATGATTTATGCTTTATATATAAATTCTATAGTGTTAATTTCTATATTTCTTATGTCACTAAAATCTCTATCTCTACTATATCAACACCTAAAATTTTTTATGTCAGTGAAAGTAGCTTTTCTTTCGTTTCAGAATAGATATGAGGGATAAAATTAAGGCCTGTTAATATTTTAATTGAAGAAGAGTTTGATTTTCTAAGATCGTAATTATAATAGGGTGAAAATTGAAAGAATGATATCTTAATCAATTTTTTTTTTTTGAGAAATATATCTTAATCAATTAGCTATAAAAAACTGCAAGAATTTCATGATACAACAATAAAAACAATAATGCCACAGTGATGCAATAGTATCACAACTTAACCTCCAAATTTTAATTGAACTAAAAGCAGCCAAAACATCAAATATACTACAAACCCTTACCAAGTATATGCATCATATGAAAAACCAAAAATCTAAATTAGCACATAATATGAAAAAAACAGCTTAAACACATTATAATACTACATCAATTAAAACGAATACATAAAATCTAAATAAAATATTAAAGACAAATTAACATATCTTTCAGGAAGGGAACCAAAGATATTGTCAAAAAAATTATGGAATTTTAATTTTTAAGTCCAAAGGAAATGGGGATTTATATTGGACAAATGTGGAGATAAATAATCATATTACCCAATTCATTGAATTTGACTCTTGCAATTATGCATTGAAGTTAGTATTATGCAGAAAATTGAAAAGTTTTCTTAACTTCTAAATTTCTCATGACTTTTTACGTCCATCCATACGTAAATGTAAGTATTTAAAGTTATAAGTGTATACAAATTTTATTAATACATTGAAATAAATGCATATGACATTACTTAATAGTTTGACATATATGCTAAATTTAGATGAGGTGGAAGCCCAAATGAAAATAATGTTATACAATGCGCTACTTGACAGGACCTTATGCACTCTCACATGAGATCTTTGCTTTTATATATATGATCAGTAAGACTTTGGTATAGTACTTAGGTGTTGTTCTTTAGGTTTCCATTTTAAAATTCTGCCATGTGGTTTTTTTCTCATGGGATGAAAGTGTATTTTTTAGTTAAGTCTCTACATAGCAAAATCATAAGAGGGGAACTTAAGTAACAGCATCTAAAGTACTGTACATAAGTTTTGCCCTGTATATAAATATAATAATATTGATTGATGATTGATTATGTAAAGTTGTGATTTACAACTATATTTTATGTTGACTTTATTTCATGGGCTCAAGTACATTGGGTAGATTAGGCTTGGAAGGTCTTTTGATATTCGTGTACTCCAACTTTATTCTCTAGTGGATCGATTTCGACTTGGAGGGTCGCGGTGAGGTTTTTCATCGACTTCTTCAGTTTCCTCTTCGATAACACATCTCAGTGTTATCTTGTGTTTGCATCTTTCTTCCCTACTCTTTAAAACTTTTTTTTTTATTGTTGATTATGGATGGATATGGCTTAGGATAGAGATAACAGTTCTTTGCGCTTATTTACTCTTGTTCAGCACTTAATATAAGATAGAGTAAAAGTTATCTAGCCGTAATTTTAATTTGGGGGTCTAAACAAACTCTTGTGTATTTACACAAATCTGAGCTTTCAGATTATTTGCTATGCGTTGTCCATATATATAAAAATGGGAGAGGATGAGAGGGTTTTATAAATTTGAGGGGAGTCGGACCCTCATATCTCACCAAGTCCTTTGGTGGGTGATACTCAACAATTACATTACAAAATAAGTAGCACACAAACAACATGAAAATGAAACCTTTTTAAGCATAAATAAATCAAAGCCAATTCCAAGGTAGATCACCAAGATTTGTCATCTAATTAGTAATTAAGATAAATTGGACTTTTGGTCCTTGAAATTTGGTGTAAGTTGAATTTTTATTTTACATTGTTCAAATATGATACTTGAAGTTTCCAAAAATAGAACAATTTAGTATTTGCATACACACACACACATATATATATATATACACACACACTATTAATTAGAGGATTCCCCTGTTTCGTCTTCAATTCTTGGCATACCAAAATATCCTCATATAAATTCTAAAATAACATACGTTCTGAAATAATATACTCTTTGGTTTAATTATTTTCCTATAAAAAAGCAAAAAATGTTAAAACAGTAATACTATCTCACGTACAAAAGGGAAAAAAAAAATCGTTATTCTCACCACTCATTTGTATTCAAATATCTGATTCTTATCAGTATTTGTTATCTATTTAAATTCAAATACTTTAATTATCTTTATTTTAGAAAAATACAAAATTACTTATTACAAAAAAAAAAAACCACTACCCCACATAAAAATTGCTCATTCTTACGTGAGATTTTTTATGGTTTTTTTTAAAAAAAAAATCCTTTAAAACATTCTAAAATTTTTGTTATCCAAATTCTATTTAGTTATCACAAATTCCCATCCATTTACTTTCAATTATATAAAAGAAAGGGTTTGGAGGAAATTACAAGGGTGGGAAGAACAACTACTCTCTCAAGCCGGTAGGAAAATTCACATTAAGGCGGTTGTCCAAGCCATCCCTACACAAACATGCATTGCTTCAAATTGCCTATTGGTTTGTGTAACGAAATAGAGGGGCTCATTAAGAGGTTTTGGTGGGGACAAAGGGAAGATCGAAGGAAAATACATTGGGTGCGATGGGAAGAGTTGTGCAAGCCTAAGAGTGAAGGGGGAATGGGCTTCAAAGACTTAGCTTTGTTCAATGATGCACTCCTAGCTAACCAAGCATGGAGGTTGCTCCAAAATAAAAACTCCCTACCCTCTAGGGTGTTCAAACCGAAGTTCTTCCCCAATTGCTCATTCATGGAGGCATTGGATTCTCAAGCTAGTTCCCATGCATGGAGAAGCATCTTAAAAGGAAGGGGAATGTTAAAAGAGGGTATGAGGTGAAGGGTAGGTGATGGAGCCTCAATAAGAATTTGGTTGGAGCCGTGGCTGCCTTCAACTTTCATGCCTTTCATTTCTTCACCAATGGTGCCAGGTTGGGAGGAGGCAACAATGGCTTCTCTATTGGATTTTTCTAACCAAGGGTGGCGGCATGATACATTGAACTTGCTGTTCAATTCCAGAGATAAGGAGTTGATAAAATCAATTCCTGTGTGGCAAACCAATGGAAGATGCTTTAGTGTGGTCGTTCACTCCAACCGGGTCATATACCGTGAAATCGAGTTATAGATTTCTCTACAAGTCAAGGTGCTTGGATATTGGAGAATACCATCTGGATGACAATATACTGTGGAAAAAAGTGTGGGATTGCAAGTTCAACCCAAGGTCCGAAACTTTCTGTGGAGGGCCATCAGGAATTCTATTACAACAAAACACAATCTTCGACGCCGAATGGTACTATCTGATGATGGCTGTGATCATTGCCATGGTGAGCCTGAGGATGTGCCCCATGCAATTTGGTCGTGCCCCTCAATTTCTCAGGTTTGGTCCCAGAGCAGAGTGTGGGTAGCATGGGTTCCAGTCCACGTTTTTCTAGCTTTCAAGATTTGGTGGAGACAATCATTGAAACTGGGAAGGATTTGAACTTGTTTGCCACGACGGTCTAGGCAATATGGCATCGAAGAAATGTAATGAGAACTAGCGGGAAGCATATACCAGTGCAGCAGGTGCATTCTGAAGTGCAGAGGGCAAGATCATTATTTGTTCGAACTGTTAAATATTAGCATTGATACACCATGTTGAATATGCTAGTATGGATGCGGAAGCAAAAACATAAAGTATAGAACACAATAACACACGAGGGTTACGTGGTTCAGCCTAACGGCCTACATTCACGGAGGAAACCCTAAAGGGCTACATCAATAATATATTAGAGTGTAGTACAAATCCTGTGTTATAATGAATCATAACATGTGTATATATAGTAGACTAAACCCTAAACTAATAGACTTCTAGTACAAGTAGGAAACTTGGCTTGCACACAAAGTAAAATTAGGTTTGGGCTTATGTTAATGGGCTAATATATTTTTAACACGAACCATTCAACCTTGTCCTCCTGAACATACGTCTCGTATTGATTCCCGGCCTATATGGAAGCCTCCACCATGGCCAAAACTTAAAGTTAATTTCGACGAAGCCGTGTTCAAGGAGTATCAACGGGCTGGGGTGGGAGCAATAGTCTGTAATGCAGAAGGCAGTGTGCTAGCGTCAATGGTAGAGAGCTTTCACTTACCTTTCTCAGTTGCTGCCGTAGAGGTGATAGCAGCAAAGAAAGCTCTTCAGTTAGCCAAAGATCTCGGGTCCTCTTCAATCATTCTGGAAGGTGACTCGAAGATTGCTATTAAAGGTCTGAAAAGCAAGAATCTTCCCTGAACGAGTATGGTCATCTGCTGATGGAAGCTAAGGAGGTGGCAGATCAGATGGGCTTAGTGGAGTTTCAGTACGTGCCAAGACAAGCAAACGAGCCAGCTCATAACATTGCTAAACATGTTAGCGAGTTTACTGTGTGGATGGAGGATATTTCTCGGCATCTTATTTTTGTAATTCATACCGATTTCATCAATAAAATTATAGTGTTCTTTCTCAAAAAAAAAAAAAAAAGTATATCATTTTTTTTTTCAAATCTCAAATTTTTTACTTATCACAATTTTTATCCCAATCAATAAATTCATTTTGGGTAAATGTTAATAATTTTCATATATTATAATTAAGAAATATATATATATATATATATTTTATTTTTCAAAAAAATAAAAAGGATAAACTTTAGAGCTAAGCCGTAACTGTAATTTCTTTTTTAAACGTGAAAGGGAAAAAATTCTAAATTTTAGGAGTTTTTTTTTTTTTTTTGAATTCAAAATAAAAATGTTATTTGACTTATGACCCTATTTCTAAATGAAGTTACTCTTCATTAATGAAGATAGTTTTGAACCACATAAAAATCCAGTTAAAAAAGGGAAATATATATATATATACACACACACACTAGCCTCTAAGCATGCACGTTGTGCGTGCTTAGAGGCTCTTTTATTTTTTTAGATAAAAATTAATAATTTGCATCTATTATAATTTAGAAATATTTATTTATTTTTTAAACAAAATAAAAAGATAAATTTTAGAGATAAACAGTAATTTCTTTTTTGATTGTGAAGGGAAAAAAAATCCTAAATTTTACGAGTTCTTTTTTTAAATTCAAAATAAAATTTGTTATTTGTTATTTGACATTAATAACTATTTTTCTAAATGAAGTTACCCTTCATTAATGAGAGTATTTTTGAACTACATAAAAGTCCAGTTGAAAGAGAGAAATCATCTTATATATAGTATAGGTAGACTAACTTCTGAGCATGCGCTCACATGCTCAGAGAAGTTACCCTTCATTAATGAGAGTATTTTTGAACCACATAAAAGTCTAGTTGAAATAGGAAAATTCTCTTATATATAGTATAGGTAGACTAGCCTCTGAGCATGCACGCACGTGCTCAGAGGCTAGTCTATTTTTTTGAGTAAAGGTTAATAATTTGCATCTATTATAATTTAGAAATATATATATTTTATTTTTCAAACAAATAAAAATGATAAACTTTATAGATAAGCAGAAACTGTAATTTCTTTCGAAAAGAATACTAAATTTTAGGAATTCTATTTTTGAATTCAAAATGAAATTTATTATTTGATATTTATGACTCTATTTCTAAAAGAAGTTACTCTTCATTAATGAGGGTATTTTTGAACCACATAAAAGTCCAGTTAAAAGAAAGGAGTCCTCTTATATACAGTGTGTGTGTGTGTGTATATATATATATATATATTTGTATTTGTTTTGTTTACATAAGTAACGGGATATTGAGATACCCCATTTTTCGGGGACCAAATAGAACATTTTTCCATATTTAGGGACTAAGATCGAATCAATCAATCAATTCATAAAAAAAAAAGATCAAATCAATCCCAAATTTAATGGACTAAAAATGAACCATTTGCATATTTAAAGGCCTAAAATTGAACTAACCATAAATTTTAGAAATGAATTTACTCTCTTTTTGAAAGTTTAGGGATCAAATTCAAACTTGAAATTTAAAGGAGCAACATTATATTTACCTAAATGTCTTGAACCAAATGTATTATTTACTCTAACAATTATCAAACTAGAATTTTCATTAAAGGTCATACAACAATTATTATTTATCAAATCCTTTAAATTTTTTTACTAAACTTTGTAGTTCAATTGGTTGGTGTCTTTTGGTATTTTCAATAGAGATATATAGGATTCAAAACAACCCTCCTCATTGTAACTTGTAACTAAATTTGCCTAAATTTTTTGAACCAAATATAATTTACTCTTAACCATTAGCAAACTATAATTGTCATAGCTCATAATAGGTTATAGTTAACTTAACTTATAAAATATCTTGTCAATCTCAAGTCTCTTGACCTAGTGATAAAAGTCAAACAACAGTTATTATTTATGAAATCCATTTCTCATTAAGAACCTTATAGTTCAATTGGTTGAAGTTTTCTAACTATTTTCAATAGAGACATTCACGGTTTAAATAACAATCCCCTTGCAGATAATTTATCTATATAGAGGCCAAAGTTTACTTAATATCTTTTTATTAGAGGTGAATATTAACAAATCCACTATTGGATTATATTTTCTTCTTATATCCTTTATGCTTGCAAAATTTCTAAAAAATATAAAGATCAATTACTATGTGATCAATAAATTGTTTAAATCGTAAGTTTTTGTAATTTAAATTTATGCGTAATATATAAACTTATAAATATATAATAAATAATATTCACTTGACACAAAATTTGACATGTATATTAAGAGTGTAAAGAACATATAATTTTTTTAGGAACAAGAATATGTAATTTTTTTAGGAACAAGAATATGTAATTGAATGGTTAGATTTTCAAAATATGTAGTAATATTTATTTTATTGAGTAAAGTTGTAGCCTTTGGCCACAACAAATTTTGTAGCTAAATTTTGTTTATATATATATATATAGGGTAAGACTTAGGTTCAGTACTTGGACACTATTTCTTTTAAAGATTCTATCATGTGGTTTTTTTTCTCATGAATTGAAGTGTATTTTTTAGTTAATTAATCACATGGTTCAATCTTAAGTGGAGAATTTAAAGAATATCACCTAAGGTATTATACCTATATTTTCTTCCCGTATAATATATGTGTGTATATATATATGGGTTGTGTTAACAGGCACCGTAAGGTACTCGTTAACAACACATTTTAGGTAATTTTTTGTGAAACTTTTTCACCTTATGACACTTTTTCAGTTTTTGGCAAATTTTTTTTGGCAATTTTTTTAACAACTTTTTTTTTCTCTTTTTAAATAAAACACAAAAAAAAAAGAATGTTAATAAACACGACACGGTGCTGATTAACATTTTATATATATTTAAAATCTTCCTCGGAACCAGATATTATCTTTTCCTTATTCAAGGTTCACACGTTTTTTTTTTTTTTCCATTGTTCAAGGTTCGCACAAACTGTTCAGCAGTGACTGCAAGCCCCTCCCCACAATTTACGGCTAAATATTAGTATAGGATCTAAAAGGTGATGGCCCACGCTGTTTCTTATCTTCCCCGAACTGGAGAAACCCAGTTAAACAAAATCCCATTTCTCAGCTAGAAGTTGATAGAACCAGGTAATATCCAAATAGCTATCCACTCTGCTGGGTCTATCATATTGATATTCACAGCTCCAGGTTCTAGCAAGTGTTTCTCTTTTAACAGTTTCTTGTTTTTCCAATATTCAAACATTGGTCTCTGGTTTATTTTGGTTTCAATGCTGGAAGAAACTCATACATAAAGTTCATACAGTTAGTTTGATAGATAGCTATTTCTGTGTAAACAGACATATACATGGCTTGTTTTCCTGTTGTCTACAATACTGGGTTTCTCATTTCTCAAGAGAAATTGGGAGTTCATTGCGGAAAAACCAAGTCTTTGGTTAGGCATAGAGGTTTTTGTTGCAATTCATTTGTATTGCCCTCTCTGGGGTTCTCTATATGTTGCAAATCTCTACATGGTTTGTCCTGGAACAGTAAGCTTAGTTCAATAATTAATGGGAAAAGTGGATTGGGGTTTTATAATTGTTGTAAATCTCAACGTGGGTTGTTGTCTTGTAACAATGGAATTGTGCCACTGAGGAGTGGAAACACTGGAGATAAACAGACTCACTTGGGTGAAAGAGAGAATGGATATTTGAGATTGAGAAGGAGGTTTTCATTAAGATTACGCCCGAGGTTAAGGTTATTACGTATAAGACTGAAAAAAGTTTTGATTAGCTCAATGTTGAATGAAGTTAAAACATTTTTGCGGAAGAATTTAAGACAAGTGGCTCTTTTATCAATTTCTATTGCATTGGGGTTGTGCTATTTGTTAGTGAAATTAACGGCATTGCCGGCTCCAACAATTGTTCCATATTCCAACTTGATTTTGAGCCTTCAAAATGGATCTGTTACGAAGGTTTTACTTGAAGAGGGATCTCGTCGTATATTTTACAATATTGACTTGCAAAGTGTTGCGAGTACTCAAACATCAAATGAGGAATCACCAGTAATAAATGTTGCAACTGAGAATGAAGCTGATAAGGTTGCAACAGATGATGGTTCAAAAACTGGCAAAGCACTGAATTTGAGCATATTGAAAAAAATCTCTAGAACTCGAGCTTCTAAGCCTGAGTGGCAGTATTCAACAAGAAAAATTGATCATGATGAAAAGTTTCTCCTTAGTTTGATGAGAGAGAAGGGAATTACATATAGCTCGGCCCCTCAATCAGTGTTGGCGTTGATGAGGAGGACTTTGATAACTATTATATCTTTATGGATTCCTCTGATTCCTTTGATGTGGCTTCTTTATCGGCAACTCTCTGCTGCGAATAGCCCAGCAAGAAAGCGACAACCAAATAATCAGATGGTTGGGTTTGATGATGTGGAGGGTGTTGATGCTGCCAAGGTGGAGCTTATGGAGGTAAAAGTTCTTCCTTGAAGTTAGATCTAATGCATAAATGTTGTCCTTGATTCATGTTGAGACTTTTGATTTTTGTATTTGATAAGACATTGTTGCATTGGTTACTTGTATAAAGTTGAAGATTGCAAGGTATGATGTGGATTTTTTCTTAATCTTAGAAGTTTCTGCCTTAAAATTTTTTTTTTTGCTAAGTAAGCAGGGGATGCAGCCCCTGGATTTAAACCCTGGCTAGTGGTTGAAACTAATATATGCTCCCAAAAAGCTAGAAAAAAACCCCAATATATGAGCTCTTACTCATGATTCAATTTTTGGCCTCTAGAATTTCAGAGATTATTTGATATGTATTTAAAAGTGTGTGTATCTTTAAAGATTAGTTAATACCAAAATGAATAAAAAAAGAAAGAAGCTCAAAAGTATAAAGAGTTAACATGAGGCACTACCAAAGTACTCTGCTGTGCTGATAGTTTACTATATTTGACATTGTTCATATAAATAATTAAATTGTAGAAGCCAGAATGAAATATCTTAATATTCTTTGACTTTGAACTTTAGATAACAAACTTTGATTATGTAATACTTCAATCCTTCAGATTCAGTTTTTCATGCATGTCCAAACTGAAAAGATGCAGTTCCATATTGGTACATTATTTTTACTTTTATTCTTAAATTTTAATATATTAACTTCTAGCATTTGAATATGTCTCTGGCTGTTGTTAAAATGAATCAGGGAGGCAGAGTTAGCTTGTTCAGGTAGTAGAGCCAGTTTAAGGACCAATTGGCAACTCCAGAAATTCCCCCCCCCCCCCCCCCCTCCCTTCTTTGCAATAGTCACACTATTTTACTGCAATTGGCCTCCTAGGAACTAGGCTGGTAGTTCTTAATTGTAAATTGCAAAATAGATTATAAAATTGTCATAAGAACCTGGGTATTTATAGGATTGGTTCCTCCTATAATCATGGGGATCCTTTGCAAAGGAAAACACTTATTAGTGGACGTGGACTCAATGCCTGGAAAAATTAAGTTTTTAAAAAAGCTTTACTTTCAAAAGGAGTGTTTTAAATTGCCCTCCCAAATAGGTGCTCAGTTGATTATCTTCTTCAGCATTCAGACACCATTGAAACTGATTTTATAAGCAGTTTATGGGATGCTGACATTTAAAAATTTACTCTTAATTTTGTGCTGCCAATTTCACAATGCCCCAGTCATGATGATGCTCACTACTAAGTAATTTTTTTTTCTTTAAATTTAATATGAAACAATTTCTAGAGATCGTCATCTTTTTCTACTTTTTTTATTTTATTTTATTTTTTGTTTTTTTGTTTTTTAAACTAGAGATCATCATCTTGAATGGGGATGATCTCTTTTAATATCCATACATGCCCTAACAAACCACCTCATCAAATTCTAGATTCTTAGTCAAACTTCATGCTGACTTTGGACAGCCTGAAGCCACATAATCTAAACCAGCAAAATGCTGTCATATTCATTAGTGGTAAGTATTATTCAAGGAGAAAAGTTGGTGATTTATTTTAAACGTACATTTCTTGTTCACATTATAACTTGCATTTTGTTTTGTTTTTTGTTTTTGGTATTAATTTTATTGCTACATTGTTTGTGTGTGTGTTCTAACGCATGGCAAATTGTGTAATGCAGTAATTCAGTATGCTCTAAAATTTCAAGTTCACTGTTTCGAACGACATTGCCCAGGCTAACATAGATCCATTTGTGTAATGTGTACACTGCTCCTGACTCTTTTATTTTTTATTTGAACCCATCTACCAAATAAGACAATGAAATAGGAAAAGGATATGTTAAGGTCATAAATGGGCAACTTCAAAATTTTACTTGAAAAATGGTAAATGGGGATTGGTTAAATCCAAAGTACAGCTTGAGATGAAAATGAATTTTAAAGCTCTAGATTCAAGGTTATTTTTTCTTTTCAATCTTCAATGTATATAGGCATAGGACTTGAATGGTTTTCCTGATGAGCAATAATGTTTTTTGAGATGAAGGAGATACCTCATGTTTACAAAATTTCCCTAGTTAAGACTTGAACAGTTTGGATTTTTTGTGGTAAGCTTTCATTAAATTGCAGGATTCACAACATAGAAAATTTTAAAACTATGGGTAGATTTACCAAAACATGTGTAAATACCTCAGTTCAATAACGAGACTTACGTTTAAGTATAACATCTAAACATGAATTAGAAAAGAGCCTTTCTAAGCTCTAGAATTTGAATTTTCTGGCTCGCCCTCTTGTATACTTCATGTCTGATTGGCATGATTAATTTTGCTAACTTATTTTACTATTCAGCTTATTTTTGCTACAATTCATAGGTCCCACTGCACTTTTTTATATTATTTATTAGTTCCACTATACTATTTCAATTAAAATTTACCTTTATCTTCAACTAACTTTTACCTTTATCTATCGTATTTTCAGCAAAAATTTTTCAGTTTCAACAAAATAAGCGGATCCTAAACAGACCCTTCCTCTATACTATGGTTGTGCTACTTTTTGTGCTCTTTTTAAAGGGTTGTTTACTTTTTTTTTTTTTTTTTAAGGAACAAAAAAAATACTCTAAATTGTGTGTAGTGCAGTAGAGACAACACTAATTCAGAAATAAGTTTTAAGAGACACATATATATGGAGTAAAAATTAATTGGGCCTTAGCACTAAAAAATATGGTTAAAATTTTAAGTTGAAAAGTGCTCACCTCTTGATGCTTATAAATGATGGATAAGTTTTCTTCTGGGTATATGGTAGGATAGAAAAAATAAATCTAACATTTCATCCGTCCCATTGGCCTTTATTTATATTTTTGGGGCAAGAATTGGGGAAATTGTTGAACAACTGTATCCTGTTGTGATATTAATGGGCCATCAGTATATATATATGTGGGTAATGAAAATTTGAATTTGAATTTTCTCCTCATCTATTGCCCAAGACATGCAGCAAGGTTCTTATACATGGTGCTGGACCTTTGGCTTGCTTGTATGTTGTTATTGATGTTCTGTTGAAATTGCTTGAAAGCTATTGCTAAAATTGCTTGAAAGCTATTGTTTCTTGTCTAAGAGAATATTTTTTGAACTAAGTGCACTGGATCTCTCTTGTTACTACACATGTAATTTTCTTTTTTCAGTATTTATTGACAAAGTTCATGTTTATAGATAGTTTCATGCCTTCAAGGAGCTGTTAACTATGGAAAGCTAGGAGCAAAATTACCTAGAGGGGTATTGCTTGTGGGCCCTCCTGGAACAGGAAAAACATTACTGGCCCGTGCAGTGGCTGGAGAAGCAGGAGTGCCATTTTTCACTGTTTCTGCAAGTGAGTTTGTGGAAATGTTTGTTGGAAGAGGAGCAGCTCGCATACGAGACCTTTTTAATGTGGCAAGGAAGTGTGCTCCTTCAATCATATTCATTGATGAACTTGATGCAGTTGGGGGCAAGCGCGGTAGAAGTTTTAATGATGAACGTGACCAAACACTAAACCAGGTGAGATCTAAATCTACTAGCATTTCTTGCACTCATTCAGTTTATTAAAATTTCATAGTTCAGGTGGCTTTTTGCATTATTAGCTAAGATGTATGGGTACGCATACGGGTATAGATATGATACGGGTACAGTACCGCGATACAACATTTCTTGAAAAGCTTAGGGTACGATATGTCAGGGATATGAGTATTACTTATTATATATATTTTATTTATGGTTTTTATATATTGTTAAGCATTTATGTTTTATATATTTTTAAGCATATATCAATTTAAGAGTAATAATGGATAATAAAATGAATCCATGGCCATTAAATGATGTTTAGATTACAAACCAAGATCCAAAAGAGTAAATAAAAGATAACTAGATAAGTGTTGAACATTGAAACCAATATATAAAAAAATATAAATTAAAATTTTTACAAGTTTGTGCTATCTCTCACTATCGGGGGTTGGATTTCAATGGTATTCAAGTCAAATCAAGGGTGTATCATAGATGTATTGGCACTTTAAAAAAAGAGAGGAAAAAAACTGGGTATGTATCTTAGAGGTATCCAGTATGATACCAGTACGATACATGTCGAATACAGGTATGTGAGCAAAAATGGAGTATCCGTGCATCCTAGATTATTAGTATGCAGTTTCATTTTATAGAGCATGATTTGATGTTATGCAAAAAATTTGAACTAATTTCAAACCTAATGAATTTTCCAAAAAAAAAAAAAATTGAATCCATGATTTTATTATTAATTTTAAAAAAAAAGTATCTAGATTTGAGTGCGTTTTTGTTGAGACATATATTTATCCCTTTCAAACATCTTGTTTTTTCTCTCCTGTCCAGAGACTACTGCTTTTTTAGCATATTTTTATTGTTTATCAAGATCGTTGGGTCATTTCTATTGACAATCATAAACCCATATTTTTATTATGAATTCTTTGTGGATGTGTGTGTGTATATATATAAATGGATTTTAAAAACTGTTTCTGCTTCTGTAGTTGCTGACAGAAATGGATGGATTTGAGTCAGACATGAAAGTAGTTGTTATTGCAGCCACTAATAGGCCTGAAGCATTGGATCCAGCTCTCTGTAGGCCTGGTCGCTTCTCAAGAAAAGTACTTGTAGGAGAACCTGATGATGAAGGAAGGAAAAAGATACTGGCTGTACATTTGAGAGGAGTTCCTCTAGAGGAAGACGTACATCTTATCTGTGATCTAGTTGCTTCCCTGACTCCAGGTTTTGTAGGTGCTGATCTTGCCAACATCGTCAATGAAGCTGCATTACTTGCTGCCCGTAGAGGTGAGGTTGAAGTAAACACCTTCAATTCATTAGAGCAGCCCTCCCCTTCCCTCCCCCCTCCCTTTATTTCGTCTTTCCCAGTGTTGTTATTTATTTATTTATTTATTTTTATTTGGTCTTCTTAGTGAATATTGGACCAATGAATGAAAATATAATGTCTTCTGGGTTTTGCAGGCAGTGAAACTGTGACAAGGGAAGATATAATGGAGGCTATTGAAAGAGCAAAATTTGGAATCAATGATAAACAGCTGAGGCCCAGTACAATAAGCAAGGAACTTGGCAAACTGTTCCCCTGGATGCCTGCTCTGGTGGGAAGGAATGACACCCGACAGAATGGACTGCAAGGTCCTCTAGGCTATCAAACTCTCAGCTAAGTATGTTTTCATCTTGTTCTCACCTTGACATTCTTCAGGTTATATAATTTTTGAATGTGTTACAATTCTCATTTCTATTTGCAATCTTCTGCTAAAGAGAAATATTCATTATAATAAATGCTAATGATTTGCTGCTTTTCCATTTACCGTGGGTGAATGCTTATAACTGTTATCATTGGTAGACTCAGACTCTTTTTATCTGTAGTGATTTGATTTTTAGTGATTAAACTGATAATTTCGCGTAGCTAACATGTTCTTGAAGAATTAGTTTGCCTTGGCATTTAAATATCTGGTCTGTTATAACTGTCAAGTGTGTAACATTTTTGTCCTAAATGTTCATTAATAGACATTATAATTGGTCTATAGCATGTTAATTGGTACTGAACAAGGTCTCTAACCTTAATTCTAATTTCAGATTTAAGTTTATGTGGGACAAGAACTTTCAAGTTTTGTGCAAGTCTTGCAAGTTAGTGGTTCAATAGTCTTTGTGACTTTTATTGGTGTTAAGAGTCAATGATAAATATGTTATGCTGACTTGCCAAGGCCTAGATCATTTACCCCTTTCTTTTGATCAGTTGCTTTCACTTAAAATCTGTGCTAGTATATAATATTTTTTCTCACCTAAAATTTGTTGATCAATAGGAAGCAGACATCCTCTTCATTACAACACCTAAGGTTGCATCCAACAAAACATCTCAACAGCTCCTAGCACCAACAGAATTGGAGAAATAGTCTTCTATTGTTATTTTTGTAAATTAGATTGATCCAAAAGATAGATTAGATGCGTTAGAAACAAGAATTCTTTGCAGGGGCATGGGAATTGAGATGAATTTTCAACACACCAGAGAAGGGACTGCTCTGTGCTGCACTGTTTTCACATCTTTTAACTTCCTAACTAAACATACAACTAAATGTGTAACATCTTCTAATACCATCTACAATGGAAATGATAGTCCAATTATATATTGCATCCTTCTTTGTGAGTGACTGCTTCAATCACGATAGCAGTGTCACACTCCAATATGACTTTGTTCCATCCCTCTCCAATGCTCCAATTGCTTTGACATTGGTTTAATGATTTTTGTCCATACTTGAAACATTCTTATGGTCCTTGTGATAACTGATAGGCAGCCTTGCTTCTTCCTCATTTTCTGCATCAACATAATCTTAATAAAGCTCTCTTGAGGGGAGGAATGGCGCTTGATGGTGGGAGGCTTTGATTCACTGCCATTATTGGGTTTTTACTTTTGAAGCTAGTGTATGCTTTTGTCACAATGGTTGGGACTTCCATGTGTAAATATTTAAGTCTTCAGGCAAATTTTATTACAACCTTGCGGATTGTTTCCATTGTCACTGCTGCATAAAGTGTAAAATGGTCTTTTGGGATTCATGGGTCTAGAAGATTTCTGGTGTGTTTGCTAACTGTCCAGTAGGGAAAACTTCTCTCCATACTGCTTCCATTTCCTGCTTCTTTTTCACTCTACTTTTTCCATAAATGAATCAAAGCCTTGAGTTAAATTACAATAAATAGGCCAAACTTTATTTGACCTTGAAAACAATCAGTGCACCTTTTTTTTTCTTTGTTTTCTGAACAATAAAACCCCAGAAACCTGTTCTGCATTGATTGACATTTGGTACTGCTCAATCTCAACCTGGTATCATTAGAGCTTCCTTGGAATTTTGAACTACAGATCTATTAAGATTCAGTCCCTCAGTTTACATTGGATCAGTAGGCCATCTATATATATATATACTCATATAGAAACACGTTCAGCCTACATATATGCTCAAAGGATGTCTCATTTTAAGTGCCCATGATGTTTGGGCTCGGAGTTCAGACAATCCAAAAAATCTCACTCTGCCCTTTTGGTCTTTAGGAAATTTTTGCCAGAGCTTTTGACATCCTTTTTGTTATTCCCTTTCCCTTTCCAGCCTTTCAGAAATCTTTAGCCAGTTATTATACGACCTTTTAAGCTTTTGTATCAGTTTTTTTTCCCAATAAGAACAAAAAATTTCACAAATTTTCCACAATTGTTGAGGTGGTATATTGTGATTAGTGCACAATAAAAGTGGTGTTTGTAGAGGGTCTATATGTAAAAGTGATGTTGTGCTGGTCACAACATGTCAATAACATTACTTAATTTTTTAATCTAAGTTTTGAACAATAAACAACTGCTAGTATTAATATCTTGACTGTTGCTGATTATCTTCTAGGAAGAAGACAAAGCCATAAGGTCCTTACATGCATGAAGTCACAGATTAATGGAATCTTGTATTACATCAACAAGCGCCCACATGGAGTCATGGACCATGTTTTTAGTGGGAAATATCATAGCATCTTCACTTCAACAGCATCAGCAAATGTGGAGGTTGCTAGCTTTGGGATCTAATTGGGAAAAAAGTGTTAAAAAGGCCAATGGAATCTCTAGTTGGCTTCTTTTGTCTTGTGGGAAGATGGGATTTGATGAGTGGTTTGATTCCCTTGTGGTTGAATTGAAAGGTCTTTGTTTTCCAAGTGTCGTGCCCTAGATTACCTTTGACAAAATCTATGATGATCTCCCACTCCCAGGCTCCCAGCTTGTTGGGATTCCACTAGGTGTGATTTTGACGCGCGCTAAAACCGTGTGATATATTATGTGTGGTTGACAGTTTTGACACGCTATATCTATAGAAACTAGCAAGAAAATGCATAATCACTTATTGAGGCCTCGTGATGTTGGAATATACGAGTATAAAGTGTTTTTTTTTTGGGGAGAATCCACGAGTATAAGGTTCTAGATGAGGATAAGTCACTCTTTATTTATATAGATATGAACTTTTATCTTCAAGAAAATGACCGTATCTCATAATGAGTCCTAACCCAAATAACAATTCCTCTCCCTTTTACTCTTGTCTAGATCATAACTTTTTTTTTTTTTTGGATGACATAAGAGAACTTTACTCAGATTAGTTGTACGTCGTAGAGCATACTGTACAACAATCCTCACTGTTAATCAAACTCTTACGGGTAACTAACCCTACCCACCAGAACCAGTTACCGGGTAATCTATGGGCTTTTCACTCTTGACGGGCTAAGCAGTTTATTCTCATGCTTAGGAGGCAGATCATAACTTTTTATTTCAGAGAAAATAATAGTATCCTAATAATAGTATGGTATTAATGAGCTCCAACTCATATAACATTTCATGTCTTAGTAATAGGTGGAGACTGAACCATGAAATTAAAATCCACAAAAAAAAAAAAAAAATCTTTCTAATCATCCAATCGGGCATACATTACTCCTATGTAAAGATTGATTGATGACAACATGATAACCAAATTACAATTAAGTGTTGTTATTTATTTATTTTATTTTATTATAGAAGAAAGTGCTGTTAAATGGTTTCTAGAAGTATTAACTTAGTTTGCTTGGGGGCATGAAATAAAATTATTTGTCATTGTTAATTTTATCAACATTTTTTAAGGGCAAAACTTAGGTACAGTTCCTTAGGTTCCCTATTTCAAATTTTGATATCTGTTCAATTTGACATCCAAACAAATGGCGTTAACCCACGGCTTAAATTTTTTTCTTTTTTCCTTCTTCCTTTTTTTCCTGTGCTGTGAGAACTCATGACTTCAAATTTCCATCGAGAGAGAGAGAGAAAGAATCATAGATCAGAAAAGGAGACAGAAAAGAATCATAGATCAGAAAAGAAAGAATCATAGATCAGAAAAGGAGAAAGAATCATAGATTAGAAAAGAAGACAGAATCATAGATCAAAAAAGAAAGAACCATAGATCAGAAAAGGAGAAAGGAAACAGGTACACATACATACACACACACACCGAGAGAGAGAGAGAATCATAGATTAGAAAAGAAGAAAGCATCATAGATTAAAAAAGATAGAATCATAGATCAGAAAAGAAGAAAGGAAACAGATACACATACATACACACACACCGAGAGAGAGAGAGAGAGAGAGAGAGAGAGAGAGAATCATAGATTAGAAAAGAAGAAAGCATCATAGATTAAAAAAGATAGAATCATAGATCAGAAAAGAAGAAAGGAAACAGATACACATACATACACACACTGAGAGAGAGAGAGAGAGAGAGAGAGATATATATATATATATATATATATATTTTTTTTTTTCTTTTTCTTTTTTGGGTTTTGGGTTTGAAAGAGAAGGGTCATGGGTGGTTTGGAAGAGAAAGATTTTGGGTTTGGAAGAGAAGCCATTTGTAGGTACAAGAAAAAGAAGGAAGAAGGAAATATGGGTTTTGGGTTTGGAAGAAAAGGGTCATGGGTGGTTTGGAAGAGAAAGGTTTTGGGTTTGGAAGGGAAGCGTTTGCAAGTACAGGAAAAAGAAGGAAGAAGGAAATAATAATAATAATAATAAAAAAGATATTTTAGTTTTAACGCCGTTTACTTGGTTTGTTAAATTGGATAGATTTCAAAATTTTAAATAGGAAACCTAAGGTATTGTACCTGAGTTTTGCCATTTTTTTAATATGGGTTCTTGATTTGCTTAAGTTGCTTTCAAAGAAAAGTATTGCTTTCTTCGTCAAAAGGTTTATATAGTTACATTTGTGGATTGATCTTGAGATCTTGTAGTAGTGTCAGCCCTATACAATCACATTATAGATTTCATAAATGCCATTAAGTAAATATCAATTATTATTTTTAAAAATATTTGTACAATGTTGGCCATTATTTGAGTTTGGTGTTGTTCAAACTTCAAGGCCATCTTATACACCTTAAAAAACTGTTGCCTTTAATCTTCTCTTCAATTCTTTTCTGCATGCAAACAAAAATCAAGCCCATGTTAACATACATCATAATCATATCGAAGTTTTATGCCATACATTAATACTAAAATTTACCTTATTAGTTGCCTATCAAGGGTTAAAGCAGATAAAGGCCCTCTATTCTCTTCAGCTCTCCTCAGAAGGTATGGTATAACTATCTCCATGGAGCCAAATGGCATATACTTACTAACTTGAAATCCTGCATTCCTCAAACCAAAGGAAAGGGCTTCTGACATTCCATATAGTTGTGCAAATTCCAGCTTTTGGTTTACCTTTTTAACACCTAAATCATGTGCTTTTGCCACTGCTTTTTTCCCTATTTGTCATCAACATCTTGAATTAAATATAATGCTCAAAATTCAGAATACATTATATTTTATATTCCACATAATTAAAGTTTCAAATTCTTTACCTGATTCGACATTATGAGTTGCAAGAACAAGTGCACCAGGACCATTGGCAATCTTATCGAGCATGAAAGAAGCACAGTCATTGTAGCATGCATGAGTTTCTTGTATGCTATTGTGGATAGGAGACTCAAAGCCTAAGGATGAAGCTAGAATTCTTTCATATGACATATAAGCTCCTCTCACCAGTTTGAACCCCATTGGAACTCCCATTTTTTCTACAGCCTTTGTTACTAACAACAATCTTTCTTTTGCGTCTTTCAAGTAAGCTTGAATTGTCCCATACATGATTATGTTATCATCTCTGTTGTACATAATTGCAGAAGAGTAGGTTAAGTAATCAATGGCAGGTTGAACTGGTGTATGCTCTGCATCAATCGTTAAAGGGACATTGGCTTCCAAACATTTTTGGCATATTTTTAACAGTCTCTGGTGTCCTAGTTGGAGATCATGTTCTTCTTCTAATGTTAATGGTTCTGGCCTTTGGAGGGTGTGATACATCGGGCTTATACTAGACAAAATTGGGAGGGTATCCAACTTCCATGGCAAATTGAAAGAAGGGTTCTTGTGTTGCCATCTTAACAAGTCACTAACCCGTTCAAGCAAATTCATGGGGCAAATAGCAGATATTTTTACAATAACAAAACTCACCTGTTGAAAGGGAAAAAAAAAAGGAAGTTCATTTTTCATGTTGTTATCATAGTTAAACCAAATATCACAAGAAAGTAACAAAATCCACTAATCCAATCAAAATTTAAAAAAAAAAAAAAAAATTCGATAGTTGGAGATAGATAAATTGAACCCTAAAATCTTTGTTGGTCACACTACTAATTAAACTATAAGGCTCTTAGCAAATCTAACCAACCTTTCAACAAGATGGAAGTTTCTATAATATCCAAATCCAATGGTTATCTTAGTACATTAAATTAAAGCTTTTTAAGAGACAAGTTCGTAAATTTCTACAATTTACATTGAAAAGCAATAGAAATTAATATTGCCTTCAAAGTCATCCGCATGTATATGCAACATTTTATTGCAAACATCAAACTAAAAACTACAAATTAGCCCTAAAAATTACGGATCAAATTAGCAAAATTTTTACATTTCTAATCCTAAAAGAGTTTTTTAGCAGGCAGTTTTTTTTTTTTTAAGAAGAATTTTCAGGTAAACTTCTAGTGATACTCATAGATAATCCCACCCCTAGCTTACTTCATCACATTTGTCTATAGCAAAGGATGGAAAGATTACAATCCATAATCCATATTAAAAGCTCTTACCTTTTATTTTTTTGTCTCAATCTTTTTTATTTTATTTTCTAACAAAACTAACTTTTTTTAAAAAAAATAACTGGCTTTTAACTTTTTGTTATACATTTAACATAAAAGTTACAAATTTTTTTTATACATATTGATAAATATCATGAAAATAAATTATCAGAAATTACAAGATTTCCAAATGCACACTAATTTAGTAGGTATGAAACATTTAATGTTTAAATCCTCTTATTCCCAACCATCGGAGGAAAAAAAAAAAAGATTTATTATTAGACACTCATTCTATGGCTGTAACAATTCCACTTCCCTATTGTACGGAAACGTACAGTTGCATCCCAAATAGGTGATACCCACGTAGCATCCCAAAAAATCATTGACTTTGCAAATAAATCATTGATTATTTTACATCTAATTCACGTAGCATTTGAGATAAGGGAAAAGTATGTGTAACGCACTATGTGTTATCATAAAGACATAAAATAATCTAATTCACATAGCATAAAATAATCTAAGTCACATAGCATTTGAGATAAAATAATCTAATTCATATTGTATGTGTAATGCACTATCTAACATATTGTATTATCATTAAGACGTAAATTGAAACAGTGAGTTTATGTTTTCAGTTATTGAAACACTGCATATTGAAACACACACATTGTTACATTATGTGTAACAACCATCACCCTTTGAGATAATGTTCGACCAAGCCGACTATATAAGCAAGGTATGATGTTTGGGTGTTAGATATATTTTCTTTAATGCGGAAGAAAGTCTATAATCACAAAAAAAGAAGAAGAAAGGAATTGATAAATTTTTATATATCCGACTGACGTAAGTGAAAAAGTTAATTCTAGATAAAAATTAATAAAAAACTTGTTAGTAAATATGGTAAAAAAATTTCTTACGTTAAGTAGCATTGCTCTCTGTCTAGAAATAAAACTATTGAAAGCACTGCAGGGAGGCACCAACTGGCCACAGCAGCTTTGGAGCTCACAGTTTTGTTTGCCACGTGAGAGAGTGGATTTTGCCAATGCCATAAACATGCCGCTCGATGAGGCCACCGCATATATGCATGACATAAATACATGTCCAGACTCCAAACCCATAACCATAACCCCTTCTTATTTATTTATTTAATTTACTTGCGAGCCCCATCTTAATCTATCATCTCATTAAAACTTAAAAAATGTAAAATGCCCATTCAGTTCTATCTCATCTCATGCTGTTTCTTTTCATGTGCTATGTCTCTGTTATATATATATAAACAAATTTTGATGAACGAGATCAACAAAAAAAGAAACTAAGGTCTCTGCTATTTCAATTTCAACAGTCTATTTTCTTTTTTGAGAGATTTAATTGATTTAAAAAAAAAAAAAATACAATCGATTATATAATACCCACCATTTTCCTCTCTCATCTAATCTCCAAACATAAAGTCAACGTTTTTCTACTAGGATTCATGCTTAAAAAAGATAAAGAGAGAAAAAAAAAAAAACCAATATTCAAAGTAATGAAACAACCACAAAATAAGCTATTTGTTGAACAATAAAAAATTAGAATAAAGAAAATGAAAGTTCATGAAGCAAAATAAACCCAAATGATGAAAAGTAATGGGAAAAGCTTACAGAAGATGGTGGAAGAGATTTGGCTATCTCAACAGTGTGAAGGAAAGCCTCCAAGTTCCGATCACAAGACTGGTTGTCACTGACACATTCCACAGCATAATCAAGCATGACTCTGAGCCCATCGCCGCCTCGGTGTAGCCTCCGCACGGTGTCTCCGGTGGCCAAAGCATCCTCTCCACCACAAAAATGCTCGTAAAACGTGTGCTTCACAACACCCAACACCATATCTCTGAAAACCTCTATGTCCATGAGCTTGGACTTCATGACCCACATCCCAAAATCCACCATAGACTCCATGGCTGCAAAGTGAAGGTTGGCTGAGGCTCGTAGGAGCTTGGTGGTTGGTACGGATGAGAATAGCTTCTCAACATCATGGAGGTTGAGAGAAGTAGTGTCTGTGTTTGTGGGCTGTGGTTGTTTTTCGATAATGGACTCTAACTTTTCTGTGCTGTGGTTGATGGAGATGGAAGAGGAAGAGGGAGAGGAAGGAGCAGAGTTGAAAGGCCTAGAGAAGAAGTAACAGTTGCCGAAGCTTTTTAGGAGTTTCTTCGGTGGGAATACACGGGCTGCCATGAAATCTCACTGTCCCAACAACAAAAACCCAATGTTCTGATTTGCAATCCCAGCTGATATTTATATATATTTCAACTCTAAAGCCGACATTAATACAAACCAAATTAATTACCAACGTAATCAAGATTTTCTGTTTTATAATATTCTTTTTCAAAGCAGGAAAAAACTTTCAAATGTAGAAAATCACGAATCAATAAAGAATCAAGCATAATATTAAATAACAAAAGTAAAATTAGATGCAGTCGTAAGTTGTAACCGATGTTTAGATTTCCACTCTAAACCATTAAACTTGATATTAATACGAATCAAATTATCAAATTAAAAAACCGTAGTGTGAATAGTATTTAATACACATGCAAAAAATCAACTGAAATTGTCACTTTAAATGCATGTAACAAAGTGTTTGTAGCAACTTTTTTCCTATTAAGAGTATTGTTTTTTAGATAATATATGCAATCAAATATTTTAATATGAAATCAAATTTGATTCTTTTTTTGGGTGGTATTTTACCTGATATTCAAAGTATTTACTATTTTTTTTTCAAAGCATGACAAAATCATCAAATATAGAATGGAATACCACGAATCAATAAAGAATCGAGCATAATATTAAAAAAACAAAAGCAAACTTATTCAATTGAAACCAACTCCTCTATGACTCATCTAAGGTTTTGGTTGATCCAATGGATAAAGCCTAGTCAGTGAAAGATTTTAATAAGGGTCATTTAATATAACACAAAAATAGTTCTTTAGAATTTATTAATTTTTTTGTTATTTGGTAAATCAAATTTGTACACAGGCAGATAGAGTACGAAGAGTAAAAATGATTTTACTAGTAATCCATTTGCGTGAAACTTAATTCACGTAAGTTAAAGTAATAGCATAATTATAGTAGGTAGTATCTTTCATTCCAACTTAGGATGAGTTTCATTCTAAAAAAAAAAACAACTTAGAATGAGTTTGGGATGAGCTTATTTCCTTCAACTTATCTAGTTTTTAACTTCTTTTTTTTTATACTATTTATGGGTTTCATTGTATTTTTTGGTATTATTCATAGGTTCCATTGTACTATTCAGTTAACTTTTAACTCTTTTTTTTTTCCTATATTTTCGGCAAAAAGTTTTTAGTTTTAGCTAAATAAACTATTTCTAAACAGACTTTAAGGCTTCCGAAATCAATCTATAGTAATTTTTATAAATTTTTAGCTATAGACATTATCCAATAGATAGTAGTGTACTATTATAAATTCACAAAATATAAAAACGGTATTATTACACCATGAAATTTTATACTCAACTACTAGACATATTAATCCTAAACAAATTGTTTTATCAATGGTATTTGATGATGATGAAAAATCCACCAGTTGTCACGTAGTCCTCACTTGACTCGAAACAACACCTGCACAACAAAAGACAAGACCAAATAAAGGGCATCGGTGTGGTGCCGGCCAAAAACCCTCCGAAGGTCAAGTTAGAGCTTCTTTTCTTATTCACAATCCTAAAGTTCTAGAACTGAAGTGAATTATACGTACCGTGGTTTATGAGAGTTTTGGGGTATATATAATAGTGTGGAGCCGAGATGAGCGCCTCGGTGAGGAAGTACTTTCCTTCTAGGAAAGTAATTTGTGAATTTTACGTATCTCCTAGAGCCATTTTCCTTATAGGAATCTTCTCGACTAGGGTCAAATGTGTAGCGCAAGAACTTTCCTTATACGCGCATTCGTGGAGGATAAGATAGGTTATGGATGAAGGTTTGCTTATCCTCTTCAGCTTTTCCTTCCGTCAGCCTTTCCTTCCTAAGGTCGTCAGCTTACACATTTGTCTCCGGAAAGGTTGTCAGCTTAGAACCTTCAGCTTTGACTCCTTCAGCTTTCTTCCTTCAGCCTTGATCTCATTAGTTTTCTCCCTTCAGCCTAACGCCGTCAGATATGAGGCAGAACCGCGGATGTCGAAGGAAGATGGTTCAGTGACCAGAGTTGACGGGCTTGTTACTCCCGTTAGCATTCTTAAGGTGTTAGTAACAACTTATAAAATCACCCTCATCAGTATTATAGATGAATACCAAAATTTTATGCAATTACATAGGGCAGCAGATGAACAAATCTAAATCTTTTGGGAAGCTTATTTTAACGGGTCCAACAAAAGGAAAAAATAAAAAATAAAATCCCATCTTTCTCTATAATAAAAATTAGCAAAAATCCAGTCAAAAAAAAAAAAAAAAACTTATTCAAATGTACACAATTATTGTCATTCAAATAAAGTTATTTTTTATTTCTTTATTATTATTATTTTTTAATTCAATAGTTACAACAAGAAAAATAGAAATTTAAATCATGAATGTCTTTTTTGAAAACACCAATATACGGTAACAAGTTGAGCTAAAAGGCTATTGGCATGCAAGTGAAGTTCTAAACATCTATAGTTTGAGATAAAATGTACTCCAACAACTTTTGAGTTTTAGCAAACATTCAAATAACAATGAATACACATTAAAAATCTTCAATTAAATGTCAAAATATATCTCATTAACAAATAAGACAACCAAATCACCTCATCAAATGAAACACCAACTTTGCTAATTGTTACCTTCTTCAGCAGAATATAACAAATACAAGAAATTTGTTTCCCCTACAATTATTCTAATTCATGAACATTAATTCACCCCATGGCCCGACTTAGTAAAACACAACCACAATTAAACCACCAAATAAACCAATTGGCAAACAAGGTGAGGTTGAATTTCTCTCCAAAATCTAAGGAAGTGATGAAAATTTAAGTGGAAAGGAGATTAAGATCAGTGGTTGGTGGGAATTATGCAGTGGGGGTTGGGGATGTGTTGGGCTAGGAGGAGAGATAGAGAGAGATATGAAGATGAAGAAAGAATGGGGAGTTGAATCTCTATGTGTGTGTATGCGTTTGTACGTAAAACTTTGGTTGATTGAGACTTGGGGAGTGTGGTTACAAAGTAGGGAATTCATGTGAACTTAAAGATACTTAATTTAAGTCAGGAAATTATCGTGATTTCTACGCAACATTTTCTTTTTCTTTCTTTGATCATTTCTACGCAACATTTTCAATTTTTAATACTTACTTGTCAATTCAACATTTGGTTGGAGAAATTATCAAAATTATCATTGTTAATGCAATGGATTGTATGGACTATGTACTGCTGAAGCGGGAGAATGGGGTAGACTTCGAAATTTTACGATTAATGCAATAGATACAGCAAAAATTTGCAAGCATTCTTAATTTTTTTTTGTTGAGAAAGTAAGCATTCTTAATTTAGTATATCACATCATTAAAAAAAATTATTTCCGAGATTGCAGTGAGCCCATGTGTGAGTTGGCATACTAATTTAGAAATTTTGTGACTTTTTATTGTATAACATTATTGAAATTTTGTTTCTTAAATTTATTTTTTTGGGTGAATTTGTGAAATAAATTTTATTTCAACTATTCGTTCTTTATTTCTGTCTTACTTTCCTTATTGAGTGGCAAACCACGGTAGACTGATGCTGACTTTATGCTTGTTGGTTGTTACAAATTAATTTTTTAAAATAATAATAATCCAAATTTAAAAAGAATAAAAAATAGATACATAATAATATAGCGGTTGGTAGAGTTGTCACTCTACCGTAGGGAAAAACTCAAACTGGGACAAATAATAATTTTCTTTATTATAATAAAAATTCTTGAATCCATGATCCATTTAAATTCACAAAATTAATTCAGCACCATATCCATATATTCCCCATGTAGACAACTAGACAGCATCATTATACACGCCCAAAATAAAATACCAAACGTACACGTAAGGTTAAGGAACACTTAAGTTTGATAGAATAGAGAATTCAATGAAATTCGTTTGTCATCTATTGATGGCATATTAGTTTCTTTTTTAAAGTTGAAACACCAATTTAGATTTGATAGAAGAGAGAATTTAATGACATTCATTTATCATCTACTGATGGCATATTAGTTTTTTTTTTTTGTAAACTAGACGTTCGATCCCTTCTACGCCTCTTCTCTTTCAAACTAGGCATAAGAAACCTAAACGGCTACTATACAAAACCCTCTCCTTTTACGCTTCTTCTCTTCCAAACCAGCCACAAGAAACCTAGATGGCTACTAAACAAAACCTTAAGGAAGACCCATAGGAGAAGAGATTGCTTTCTTTAATTATCGGCATTCTCTGGCCCGACGACAGTATTAGAGCATTGAATCCGCCAAACAGGTTTCTCTTTCTCTTTCTCTTTCTCTCCTACTATAATTCAATTTTAATAGTAATAAATGCATTATAAACTATCAACGCATGAGATATATATAAGTTGTCTTAATTTTTATTAAACTGTTACTTATCCACTAATGCTATTGATTTTTTTGACTACTTGTATAGTTGTACTAAAGGGATGCAACTGCTATGTGGGATTAGGTGTAGTATAGAACTAAGATTGTCAAAATTGGGATCCTACGTAGGATTGTGGAGGGATGGTGGGATCGTGAATCGTAGGATCGAATCATAGATTGTAAAATCAATTTTTTTTAAAACATTGGTAGTGAATTTGTATGTTAAATAATCATATAAATTATGAATCCATCCAAAAAAGACAAAATTTTCATCCATATATTATAATTTGTATACTATAAGTAAATTTTTAACATAGATTATCCTAAAAAGTATTAAAAAAAAATGCATAGTTAAAAAATCACTAATAAGGTGGAAAATCACTTGTAATAATGGTGTATGTTAAAGAATCAATATATCATTAAAGAAAATAATAAATTTGACATAATATACATAATAACTAAGATAAGCAACATGCAGTTTTGGTGTTGGCGTGTGAGTGTATTCCCTTATCTCATCTCCCTTTCTCTATAGGTATATGTGTGTGTTTATCAAAAAAAAAAAAAAACTAAGATAAGCCAAGTATTATATTTACTACTCTCACTTTGTTTTTAACTTTATCTTATTTTTTATAGGAGAGGATCCTAAAATCAAGTTAAAAATAAATGGTATTCTACCAAAGAAGCATGCAAAAATGTGGTAGTAACATTCGCCATTTCTCCTCAGTAAATCTGCCCTTTCTCCTCAGCTTCATCAGAATTTCTTTTTTTCAAATCTGTAAAACATCAATGGCAAAGCTAAAGTGTAAACTTCCTCCATTGCAAGCACGCAAGTGGTAGTAACATTATTGTGGGTTTAATTTTTGGTTATATTTTTTTGTAAAATCTGTCTCTTTCTTTTCATAAACTCAAAGAAAAGATCAAGACTGGGCATTGGTTGTTATTTATTTTATTTGAGCCCAATTAGTCATCTGTGAGCCTAAAGATATTGGCCAAAAATCGAGATCGTTTGGATGTACGATCCTATCGATCCCACCGATCTTGAACGATCTGAGTACCAATCCTTGAATATGAATGATCTTGAAATGATCTAGATCATTTTGGCAAATAAGATCGTAGGATGATAGGATCGTACAATCCAGATCCCAATTTTAAAAACCATGGTTACAACAACGTACATTTAGATCCATCAGTTAATTGGTGCTGGTTGAAGTCAGACACCATACAAGGCTTTTAGTAACTTTGTAGTGTGAGTTGGAAGCTAGTTTAGTGTGGTCTGAGCCCTCTGCTTACTTTGTACTACACTTCTATTTTGTATTAGTCTCCATATACACTGGTAAAATTTCGCGTACAGCAAATAAAGATCACAAGCAAATGACATATCATATATATCAGCAATTGCAAACTCATAACCAAAATTTGAAAAAGGAAAATCTCATGCACAGGGCATCACCTAACGAAATATCAATATTTTGATGTCTACCATTAATTTAACCTGTTGATTGGCCATTTGCAACTGAATAAACGTAATTCCAAGCTAGTGACTCTCTAAAAAAACTAACAGTGTGTTAACAATAAATACTAATAAAGTTTAACAAAAATGCTAACAACTGAAAAAAAAATACTTAATATTTTTTCTAGTAAGTATCCCATAGACATTTTACGATTAAAGAAAACTATAATAATGTATTTCTAAATCAGGTGAGCCAACAGTTGCATCTAGTGTAGGATGTTCCATGAATTCATGTACGTTGTCACTATCAACATATTCACCTTGTTGAATATGGGTAGATGGACATGTGCGCTTGTGTATCCAACATCTTTACAATTACTGCATTGTCTAAGTTTCGCCTTACTATTACTCGTGTTACCATGGTCACCTTCAGTCTTGACAATGGTTAGGTCACGAACATTTTCATTCATTCTTAATATAGTGTATATCCCATCTTCATTTGCATTTTTATTTGAATTATAAAGTTCTTCCATGACGGCATTTCAGCCTTGCAATTTCAACCTTCAATTCTTTGAAGCCTTCTGTTGTTCTACAGCCAAAATAACACATCTGACTATAACTGACAGATCAGCCATATCTTCATTCGGTGGGATCTGTTTCAAATGTTCACCTTCATAATAGAAAATAAGTGCTTACAAGGATATTCATACGGCTCAATAGTAAACAAGAGCACTTCATACATTAATCAATTGGATAATATTCAACCTTCCAGTGTCAAGGCCAAGTTCATATATATCCCTCTAAAATCGTAACCAACTTTGAATTGAATGGTTAGTGTGCGTATCGTCAAAAGAAGCACCTGGTCCTAAGGCCAAATTAAAATGCCAAACTTCAATCATATGATGACACATGTTGTGAGCATATTTGAGAAAACATAAACGTGTCAATTCGTGGATTGGTTTGAAAATCCTATAAATTTTGCCTCACATTTGTTTGTAGAATCACCCAAAGTTGAATTTTAGAGCCTGAATTACATTGTTAGTGTTTGTGTTCCAAGCAGAAACTGAAGATGGACAGCTCCCAGAATGCAAGTTACCAAGCTGGCCAGACCAAGGGCCAAGCTCAGGCGAGTTTCTATCCATCCTATTTCCATCTATTAGCAGAGTAGCATCCATCTATTAAGCACGGATACTCCAGTTTAGCTCATATATTTGTATCCGGTATCGGATATCTCTAGGATACTCCTGTATGCGTACCCTATTTTTTATTTTGAGTGCCAATGTGTCCAAGATACGCCTATGATACAGTTCTTCTTAGGCAAACTGCATCTAAAAGGATTTACATAGGCATGGATGGATGTTCCATGCATGAACACTGTGCACGTTGACATTTTAAATGTTGATTATTGTGTTGTTCTTTTTTGGTTTAGGAAAAGGCAGGCAACTTGGCGGACAAGGCGAGCAATGCTGCTCAATCTGCTAAGGAATCATGCCAAGAGGTTCAACAAAGTTTTTACTAAGTTAGAAAATTACATATAAACATAACAAAATACTTCGATCTCAAGCAATACTGCCCTACATCATTGTTAATTGCTTACATATGGAGTTCTATATATTGCAGGCTGGCCAGCAGATGAGGGATAAGGCACAAGGGGCTTGTGATGCTGTTAAGGATAAAGTTGGAGCAAACAAATGAAAATCATATTGGATCTCATCGATCGAGCAAGCCCTCCCAAATAAATTTAGTGCTTATTAAATTTTAATTTATGAATTTTTTTTTCTTCTACTTTGTACTCTCTTTTGATCTTGCTCTCATTGAGTTGGTCGAATTTGTCATTTGAATTAACAAGGGAACTCCTTTATTGATTTTTTATCCATGCATTCGTATTAGATCATGCACAAGGTTTCATTATATCTATATTTACAATTCAAAATACTTCTCTATTGCAATCGAAAATAGACTTGTTAAACAGTGCAATCCAATTAAAGCAGATCATTCAATACAGATGAGCAAAAAGTCTACTGTTTTATGTAGCCGTAGGCATTTCGTGTCCGACTATTGTTAGGCAGATTGTAAATTACAATTAATTTTGACTATATATATATATATATAAAGTACAATAATTTCAATGCTTCAACATTTTTTATAATTTTGGTTCAACATTACAATTCTTCCGTTAAACTTGGCTTGTAATCAGAGACTCGTGAATCTGAGTGCTTAAGAACATTTTTGGAGCTTGCCACCATTCTTTTGAATATTAAAAAATATATTCCACACCTACACATATTTTAGCCTTTTCTTAATACAATTTTGTAGAGACCACTTACGTTTCAATAATTGTGGCTATTACGAAGCTAACACTAGATCTTTAGAATTTAAAGTATCTAAATTCCCTTTAAATTAAGGACATGCCCAATATATATGAGAAATCATCCATAGATTTTCTTCACAAATTGAAGAAGAGACCAAAGCATTATATCTCTACGAAAGTGAGTTATAATGCTTCTAGAATTTCTGGCCTTCAGCAGCCAACTTTACTGAGATGGTTGACCACATTATATATCAACATAATAACGGGATGAGTTTAATAGGAACCCTATGCATTTTTTAAACTACTCAATAATTCTAAGACTGCAACCACACAATCCCAAGCATTCTTCAAATAAACCTCCTAATTTGTACATAATTTTCCGTTAACATAGATTCCCACAAACCCAAAAAAGAGGAAAACATATTGAAATTCATCAAGCATCTTGAATTTTAGTGTTAGAACTTAGAACTTAGAACTTGAGCCGCCTTTCTTATAATATTGTTTATCGCCTATTCTTTTTAAATTTATCTGCACTGCTCTTATGAATAAAAGTATGCTATGGCCACATATTTGGTAGCACCATCATCTCCAATGTGGTTTTCCAGAATCTTTTTGTTGAGAACTATCACTTCTAGGAAAAGTTACTTTTGATGAAATAGTGCCAGAAGAATTGCAAACTTGCTTTTCATCATTATCTGCTATCTTCATGCATAAAAGAACAGTGAATTCAGCTACAAAAGAAGTTCATGAATTAAAATAATAAAATAAAATCTGCCCAATTATTATTGGTAGTAAGTTTTGAAGCCCGAGATGATAACATTCAACTACAAGCTGCATCTAACTGATATCCAATAATAATATATAAAAGCAGAAGTTCAAAGACTGTTCAATTTTGAATTGAATCAATTGATTCACATTATGTCAAGTGGCATAGCTAGCTTTGTACAAATATTAATCCTACAACTAAACGACTTTTATTGGGGAAAATTGAAACACAATATAGGAAATGAATTGCCACTCTTAACGTATAGTGTTGTATGTATTATATTTATATACAGAGAGTACAAGATAAGATTTGGAACTTACAGAGTACAAATTTTAAAAGAAAAAAGTTAACAAATGCCTTAAGAGTACTAGTTTATGAACTAATTTTATAAACTTTTTATAAAAAAAGAAAAAAGTAACAAATATTTTTTGACAATGTTTTATATTTTTCATGAAAGTGGTGTTAAACTTTTTAAAAATTGTTTATTAACAAATACTTTAAGTGCACCTGTTAACTGAACCCAAGCTCAAAAGGTAGTACTAAAAGGTTAAAGATAATAAATAAGGTTAAGCTAATACAAAAGGGGTGAAATTTTAATAATAATAATTGAAAAAAAAACCTTTATCTTTACAAAATTGATGAATAGATAGGAAGGATTTTGTAATGGATTGAACATGGAGTACATACATTGAAATGATAATAATAAAATAAAATAAAATAAAAAGAAAAAAAAGAAGGGGTTTTGATGTGGAACTAATGTGACAATTGAGGAGGGCTTTACCATTGCCAATGTAAAAATTATCAAGATCACAATATTTGTTAGGAGTGGCTTAATTGGCAAGATCAAGAGTGATATAATGAGTGGCACCAATATCAAAGAACCAGTTAAAGAAATTCTCTTTTGGAGCTCTAAAAATAGACATGTCCAAAGCCTATGACAGAGTCAACTGGAATTTCTTGAAAGCTGTCCTAACAACCATGAAGTTTGACCCCAAATGGATTAGATGGATTATGGAGTGTGTTTCTTCTATGTCATACACTCTTCTAGTTAATGGGAGTTTAACTTCAACCTTTCATCCAACACAGGGCCTAAGGCAGGGAGATCCATTATCTCCTTATCTCTTTCTTTTGTGTGCTAACATTCTCTTTATTTCTTTACTACAGGCTGAATACTCTAATAAGATCAAATGAGTGAAAGTAGGAAGGAGTGGTATTTCTTTCACTCATCTCTTTTTTGCTGATGACTCTCTTCTTTTCTTCAAAAATGACAGGAACTCCCTAGGTAATATCCAATCCATCCTAAACTGGTACTGCTCTATCTCGGGCCAGAAAATAAATTCAGCCAAATCTGACCTTTTCTGCTCCCCAAACATGGCCAAGATATGTTAGGTATCCATAGCTAGAAGTTTCAATGTGAACCTTGTCCAACACCCCAACAAATACCTTGGTATCAATTTTAAGTTGAGAGGGAATCGTATTGCTGCTAACTTGTAGGAATCGGTTCTGACGTGAATTGTTTATGTGGTTTTGGTTAGTTGTTTTAATTTGAAGTTGTAAATGCTTAGAGCTCAGTTATCTTTGCATTAGTTTGCATGTTAGGCTATATTAGCTATGTTAGCTTTTAGTTATTGTATTTGCAAATAATTTTTGTGTTTATAGATGAGGTTCATTCTTTTGTTTTGGCGTTTGGATCTCATTGTAAATTTTGATAATAAAATTTCTCATTTGGTAGACTATTAGTGATGCTTTTTTTTGAGAAAAATGTTGGAAATTTTATTGATGTAAAGCTATTGTATTACAAAAAACTTTGGCCATGAGCATCATGGGTAGCACATGAAGGCCACAAGAAGTTACATTACAACCCAATGTTACATTTTACTTGGCCAAAACAATGAAAGAAAAAACAGAGTCCAGCTTTGGGACCTAGGCAGCAAGGAGATGAGTTGAAAAACAGCAAAACCAGCACTTTTTTTTTTTTTTTTTGAGTCAAATGGCAGCTGCATCTTTAGTTACATTACCCCTTTTTTTTTTCTTTTTTTTTTTTTGCATCCTAGTTTGGTTTACTGAAGGATGAGCAAAGGAAAAAAAAGAACCCAATTGTCCTAGAATATCTACCAGCTGCAGCAACATCTCCAACCAGTTAGAAGGGTCACAGAAGGAACTAAACTTAAACCTTATCAAGTACCCAAAACTACCAGAGAAATTCTTCAATCCTGACATATCAAAGGCATACAGAAATGTTGATTTGGACTTCCACATTGTGAATCAGACTGTTGCAAACCATTTTTACCGGCAAGGCTTGTTTGATCTTGGAGATAGCAAATCAAACAAGGCTGGAGAACCGGAGGCAATTGCAATAAGATCTCAATTCTTTGAAATGCATCAGATACTTGAAGAGTTGGGAATCTTGAGCCTGCTCTAAAGTGGGCCTGTATCAATCGTGAGAAGCTCAAACAGAATGGTTCAAATATTGAGCTTAAACTTCATAGGCTGCAGTTTGTGGAGATTTTACGCAGAGGAAGCCAATCTGATTCAGAAATTGGGTGAGAAGTGGCTAACACAGTTGGGGTTAGAAGTGTGCAAATGATTTTGGGTTAACACGGTGAGAAGGTTTGGGTTGCTGAGTTTGTTTTAGTTTTAACCTTGGTTTGAGTTGCTAACAAGAGTTAAGGTAATGGGTAAGTGCTGATGTGGAGCTGAGTCAAAAAAAAGAGGATAGGTGTCATTTTCCTATTGGGTGGCAGGAGCTGGCAGGACCACATCAGTGGTCCTCCAGAGGTTCCAATAAAGTCTCGTATCCTACAATGTGAACTTCATTAATGTAAATCTCAATGATTTTTTTTTTTTGACATTATCGATGCCTAGTTGAGCACGGTGTGATGCCTAGTTGAGCATGGTGTTGTTCAAAGCTATCTTGTACGCTTTAAAAAATAGCCGCTTTTAGTCTCCTTTTCAATTCATTCCTGCAAGCAAAGAAAAATCAACCCCACATTAACACCCACATTCATATCCAACTTTTGTGTTATGAAATTTTTAGATTACTTTCAAACTAAAATCTACCTCATGAGTTGCCTGTCAAGGGTTGAAGTAGATAAAAGCCCTCTATTCTCTTCAGCCCTCCTTAAAAGGTATGACATTACTGTCTCCACAGGGCCAAATGGAATGTATTTACTAACTTGGAATCCTGCATTTCTCAAACCAAAAGAAAGTGCATCTGACATTCCATATAATTGTGCGAATTCTAGCTTTTGGTTAACCTTTCCAATACCTAAATCATGTGCTTGTCCCACTGCTATTCTCCCTATTTGTCATCAACATCTTGAGTTAGAGACAATGTTCAAAATCCATAATACATTATAGCATACATTCAGGAAAATTAAAAGTTTCTTATTCTTTACCTGATTCAATATTATGAGTTGCAAGAACAAGTGCACCAGGACCATTGGCGATCTTATTAAGCATGAAAGAGGCGCAATCATTGTAGCACGTGTGCGTTTCTTGTATGCTATTGTGAATAGGAGATTCAAAGCCTAAGGAAGATGCTAATTTTCTTTCACATGACATATAAGCTCCTCTCACCAATTTAATCCCCACTGGGACTCCCATTTCATCTGCAGCCTGGTATGCTTGCAACAATCTTTCTTTTGCATCTTTCAGGTAAGCTTGAATTGTCCCATACACCAATATGTTATCATGTTTGTTGTACATAATTGCAGAAGAGTATGTCAAGTAATCAATGGCGGGTTGAACTGACGTATGCTCTGCATCAATTGTTAAAGGGACATTGGATTCTAGACAATTTTGGCATATTTTTAGTAGTCTTTGGTGCCCTAGTTGTAGGTCATGTTCTTCTTCTAATGTTAAAGGTTCTGGCTCTTTGAGGGTGTGATATGTAGGGCTTATATCAGACAAAATTGGGAGGGTATCCATCTTCCATGCCAGATTGAAAGAAGGATTTTTGTGTTGCCATCTCAACAAGTCACTAACTTTTTCAAGAAGTTTCAAGGGACAAATAGCTGATATCTTTACAATGACAAAACTCACCTATTGAAAGGAAAAAAGAACTATCAATTATTCAAGTCATTATTAAAATTAAAAGCAAATTTCACCAGAAAGTGACAAAGAAAGTAATGAAACAAATAGCAGATAGCTTTACCATGACAAAACTCACCTAGTGAAAGGAAAAAAATGACTATAAATTATTCATGTTATTATCGAAGTTAAATGCAAATTTCACGAGAAAGCGACAAAGAAAGTAATGAAAGTGCACAAATCTAACCAGCCATCCTATAGCATCCAATTGCATTTTTATTCTAAGTCATTTATCACAAAAATTCATCCTCCCCCATAATTATAGGACACTTTATAGTTGGATACTTGGATCTATATACTGATGCATTCCATGTGTTGTGTCTAGATTTCATCTCCAATATATTAGGTTTACGAACTAAATTGTCTTAATTAACCTACCCAAATTATGAATTTCAAACAAATTAGGAAGATTGAGAAAAAAAAATGTGAGCACTTTGATATTTCAATCTCAACAATCTTTTCTTCAGATTTCTTTTTTCTTTTTCCAAAGATTAAATTTTATAACAAAAATATATACAATACATTCCCACCATCTTTCGATTCCCTCACATTCTAATCCTACAAATGTACAGTCAACCAATCCAATCTTAGCCAATCTAGGGTTCATGCTTAAGAAAGACAACGAGAACAGGGGGAAGAAATCTCATGGCACAAAATAAGGTATATATTAGAATGAAAAAATTATTAGTTTAAATGTGTACACTTATTACAAATATTTACAATGGTGCACACATTTGTTTTAGAGTTGTTTTTCACTAAAATTTTTAAGATAACAATTTTATCTTACTAAATAAAGGAAAGATAATTTTTCAAACTCATTTTAAGATGAATGAGCTAATATTTTAGCCAGAAAAAGTTATTGTCAAAACAAACCAAGCGTTTTTCTACTATATAAATCTTACACATTAATGGTATATTGTAAACTAATAATTTGTTCTAGTATAAAGCAAAAGAAATTTCTTAAAGCAAAACAAATTAAAAGAAGTTTAATTTGTAATGCGAAGTAAAATAAAGAGAGATAGAGTAAATATGCTATCACAACAATTTTTACTATTTTAACTTGCCTGCATGGTTATTAGGAGCGAAGAAAATAAATAAATAAATAATGTTAACCAGCTGGTTAAGTACAGAAAAGAAAAAGAAAAAAAAATTGTCAAAAAAAGTTTTAAAAAAATTCAAATTATACCTACAAAACTGAAAAAATAATATAAATTAAAAAAATATTGTGTCAGAAAAAAAGAAAAAAAAAAATTTATGTTTAACAGGGCAAATAAAAATGGTGTCAGACAAAAGTAAAAAATTTTGTGCTTATCAGGCGCGGGGCAGTTAACACAACCAAATAATAATAATAATAATAATAATAAAAAGTGAATGTTGGACCACAATTCCACCGCTGACAAGTCGGCAGAAATTATGGTACTACTGTTACCGGTGAAAAGTAAAGTAATGGGAATTAGGTAGCTTACAGAAGATGGTGGAAGAGACTTGGCTATCTCAACGGTTCGAAGGAAGGCCTCCAAGTTGCGATCACAGGATTGATTGTCACCGGCATATTCCACAGCGTAATCAAGCATGGCTCTAAGGCCAGCACCACCATTATGTAGCCGCCGCACCGTGTCTCCGGTGGCCAAAGCATCCTCTCCAGCACAAAAATGCTCGTAAAACGTGTGCTTCACAAAACCCAACACGATTTCTTTGAAAACCTCAATGTCCATGAGCTTAGAATTCATGACCCACATCCCAAAATCCACCACGGGCTCCATGGCTGCCATTTGGAGGTTGGCTGAGGCTCGTAGGAGCTTGGTGGTTGGTACGGATGAGAAAAGCTTCTCAACGTCGTGGAGATTGAGGGATGTAGTGTTTGTGAGTTGGTGGAGATCAATGGGTGGTTGTTGTTCTGGCTTTTCTGTGGTGAGGTTGATGGATATCGAAGAAGAAGGGGACGAAGAGTTGAGAGGCCTAGTAGAGAAGAACTTGCCATTGCAGAGGCTTTTGAGGAGCTTCTTACTCGGAGAAACAACACGGGCTGCCATCGTTATAGAACAACAGCACTGGTTTTGTGGAAGAGTCTCACAGCTCTCTCTCTCTCTCTCTCTGACCAAAAAGTAGGAGAACTAATCTCTAAAGGTTCGGTGGAGGAAGGAATCTTTATGTGTATGAACTGTGAAGTGTGTGTATATATATATAGGCAAGGAAAATTATGAAATTGTTACAAATTTTATTTAGCAAAGTCGTGGTAATGAATGTAATTTGACAAGGAATGTGACACATTTGTTAGAACTGAGGGGATAAACACTACGTGGGTTTTAGAGAGTGTGACCTGGTCCTAGGCTGGATCCAGTGTTACATTACGTGGCTCCACGGAATCTTGAATCTTCATGCTAATCTAATCCCTCTCCTTCCACATTTGTGTTTTTTTTTACCTTTTTAGGGAAGAGGAATCTTAAGTGTCAATTTGTTATCATGGATAAAAAAATAATTTTAATTAAGAATTTAAATTAAAACTAGTAATAATTTAATTTATTGTTAACGTAGTATTTTTATTTACGAAACGAGAAAGTTTATTTTCCAAGATAATGCTATGATTTAGGATTTTTTTTTTAATGATATAATAATTGAGGATAAAAATCTTAAATATTGAATGTTTCTATTGAAAATAGCAAGAAGTGTTCAATTGAGGTATATTACTCTTGGCATATAACTAATTTTTACCCATGCTTTCTCTTTCCCTTGTTTTGTGGTGAGCTAAATGAAAGGGAAAAGAAAAAAATTTTGGCTCTAAACATGTTTAAAACTATCCTCCTCTAGTCCACTATGTGGCAATTGAAGAACTCATCTGTATGTAGATTTAGTCAAATGACAGTTTAATGAGACATGTAACTTAATTAAATAAAACTTATAAATAGTCTTATAAATCGCCATATAATTTGTTAAAAAAATTTATATGTGCCTAGCAGCTTAATATTAATATTCTCTCTTGGATTTACTAAAGTAGTTTTGAGTAGTATTTTTTTTTATTTTTTATCTGAGTTATAAGTTGTAATTTTAATGGTAGTTTTTTACATGAAAGAAAATGTTACTTCTTTACTATATAAGTAGTTTTGATTTTCTTGATTAATTTTTTTTTTTGAGTAATGCTACAGTCACAAACTATTTTACAACATTTTTACAAAGTACTGATGTAACCAACATTTTATTGGTTTTCATTTAAGCCTACCATTAATATCAATTTTTCATTTACCACTCACTACATCAGCAGTTTGTAAAAAAATTTGTAAAACAATTTGTATCTCTAGCAATATTCTTTTTGTTTATACAATTGGAATAGATTTGTATGTACTTTTTGCTATTTCTAAATCTGCCTTATGCATTATTCTTTTTGTTTATACAATTGGAATAGATTTGTATGTACTTTTTGCTATTTCTAAAACTGCCTTATTCATTCAAATTGATTGTCTTAAGAGCAGAAATTAATGATATAAAAGTATTTTAATACTTTATTAAAGGAAAATTAGAATAAAATTAAAAGATAATTGGTAAAATAATCAAATAAATAAAAAAGTGTATTACATAATGGAATTTAAAATAAGAAAGTATTTAGGCACATGCATGAGACTAGTGTGTGTATCATAATTTGATTTTTATGATAATAGAAGGGATGATTTGAATTACTTTTCTTCTTGTAAATAAGAGCAAGTTTTGTCACTAAGTTACAAAATTCTTAGTGCACATGAGACTGGTATAGAAATCAAATTCATTTCATAAAAGAGAAAGCCTCTAGAGGGGGGAAAAAAATTAACACTTGTAGCTAATTGTTAGTGGTAGGTAAAGAAGTGATTTCAGTGATAAATTCAGATGATAACTATTAAGAGCTTGCCAACTCAATCGGTGTGAAAAATGTTGTTAAATTTTTTGTGTATGTAACATTACTCTTCAAAAATTAGTCTTGATTTGAAACAGTCCCTGATTAGATGATATTATCTCACTTAATTTGAATCACAATTTTCAGTGGTTACATATACACCATGGCTAAATGAGTGAAGTCACACCCTATTTGTAGCCTATGGTGTTTGCCTCACACAATTTAATTATTTTTAATAATTCATTAATTAGAAAAATAATAATAGAAATCCTATATATCTCATTTAAACATCACAGGTTGTTAATTAATCAGTTCAACAACAAAGCTCTTTGCTTAACTCACCCAATTTTCGAGTCATTGATTTTGTGACCAAAGTTGAATTTTTCTAGTAAAGCTTTCCTTTCCTAGAATTCTCCATGCTCTATTTTTTTTTTTTTTAATTATTCTCTGTGCTCTATTTATTGCTTGAAGGAAAAAGACCACCAGTCTCAAGATATATCAATGATTTATTAATGCAGCTCACCGAATTTCCCAACCCCCAATACCCAAAAAAAAGAAAAGAAAAGGAAAGATGATATTGTCCTTCACAATGCAAAAGGCTTGATGTGGCTACCGGCCTAAAAGATAGAAAATAATGTGAACTTGCTTAGTTTTTGTTGTCATATTTTTGTCCAACGAGTCAAATTGAGGGACCATATCATGTGCAGAAGTGACGGATGCTGAGATAGCCCATGCTCTAAAGCCACAATATTGCATCCACATTAGTGGATGCAAAATTCTCGTCTATTTTATACGAAAAAATCTGTATTTTCTATTTTACTTACTCATTTTTACAAAATACCTACATCAGTTTATCTATTCTACACATTTATTAAATAAAATATTCATTTTTTTACAATTTTTTATTATCCCCTCCCTCACTGCCCCTCTCTCTCACAAACCCACAATCCGTCACATCCAACGATCACTCAAGCCACCATCATCACCACCTAACCAGCATCATCAAGGAAAACCCACTCAATCCAAAACCCATTAATCACCCACCCAACCCGAAACCCAGTCAAGCCAAATTATCACCCACCCAATCGGTGGCAAGATCATCAAAACCCCACCAATGAACTAGAAAAGCCAAGCCGATCAAGATCAAAACCCACCGATCCACACCCATAATCAACCAAAAAACCAGAAAAAAAATAAAATAAAATCAACAACCAACCGATCGGAGCGAGATTGAGGCCTCCGGCCTGAGCAAGATCGACGCCTAGCAGCACTGCCACCTCCTTGCGATGGCCACTGGCCTCAAGCTCAACCAAAAATGGATCAAAACCCACGAGATTCTACGTGACAGACCCGTTGGAGAACTCTGTTCGTGTTGTAGGCGACAGACTCGTCCGACGACTCAGCTTGCCCGACCTTGTTCTCATCGGCGGCAATGGCGATCAGCGGAAGCTAAAGGAAGAAAAATTGATGAGATGAGAGAAAGAGAGAACTATGTTGTGCGCTTGAGAGAGGGGGAGGTGAGAGTCAAGTAGAGAGGAGAGAGAAAAAAAATTATTAAAATATTAAATACACATGCTACAATACCCGTGTAAATTTACATGGTACTGTAGCAACGTGTATTTTATAGATGAGTTTACACCCACTGATGTAGGTGTTTTTTTGCTCAAAATGTGTAAAATTAATGACTTTTTTCTATTTTGCACATTTATGCATCCACTGATGTGGATGCTCTAAAGGTCCTTACTGGAAAAAAGCTTTGTATATGACAAAACAATGCCTTCTTTTAAAAATAAAAAATAAAAATTAAGCTTTCTATTTTTGGGATTTTCTTCAACTTCTGCAAAAAATTTGGCTCCAGGAATTTTCATGTTCCTTCACTCATTGTCCATTATGGGCAATCCATTTCAAGAAGCCAAGCTAAATATATCCACACGCACACATAAAAAATAAAAATAAAAACTAAAGAATAACAAGTTAATTATATGTCTGTATTCTGTAACATTATTTACATACATTATTTTCTTATATTAAACAAAAATATTTACATTAAGTTAGTTATTGTATAACTTGTAAAGTTATGATTTACAACTATGTTTTATGTTGACTTTATTCCATGACAAAAAGTGTTGTATTTGCTTTAATTTGTTCCTTGCATTTTGTAGGATTTTATTGTATTGGGTTTAGTATTAAGTTGATGATGAATCGAGCATAAATAAAGAATCAATGGATTTGCAAGTGTCTCGCTAGAAGCTAATCCACAAAAGAGCCACGTGAGAAACACATGCTGGAAGTTGAAGAGTCATGCCAGCTTGGAGGATTTCATGAGTGTCTCGCGGGTAAGACCTTCTCGCAAGATACCCGCGAAACTTTCTGCCTGGAGGATTTTTAAGTGTGACTTTCTTACCTTCACCCATACTATATATACCCTCATTACCCACAAAAGTATGGGAGGCCATTCAGAGAGAAAAACCCTAGATAGGTTTTCTACAACACCCACACCCATCTTTTAAGGAGAGAGCTACTTATCTTTAATGAAATATCATTCTAACCTCTTTTCCTTCTCTCTCCCATTGTCATATCTTGAGAAGAGATTTGTACCCAAACACAACTCATATCTGTTTAGAGTGTAGAAGAGTGTTTTGGAGCTTGGGAAGTTTTGGGAATTTGCCATAAGAAGCCGGTGAGACTTGGCGGATGCAATCGGGCGCATTATAGGATCCGGAAAGTTAGACAAAACACGGTTCCGAGAAGCCTTGTTGGAATAGGAGTTTGGAGGGCTAAAATACATTGGGTAGATTAGGCTTGGAGGGTCTCTTGCTATTCATGTATCTCAACTTATTGTCTAGTGGATCGATTTACCGCTTGGAGGGCGGCGGAGAGGTTTTTCGCCAAGTTCTTCGATTTCCTCTTCGATAACACATCACTGTGTTATCTTGTGTTTGCATCCCTCTTCCCCTACTCTTGTGCTTTAATTTTATTGTTTGTTGTTAATATTTATGCTCTAGAGTAGTATCGGTTAATTGCGTCTCATTTATTCTTGTTCCACACTTAAATAAGTTAGAGTAAAAACAATCTAGCAGCAATTTTTTTTTAATTTGGGGTCTAAACAAGCTCTTTTGTATTCATACAAATCCGAGCTTTCATAACTCAATTTTTTTTATCTAGTTAATTTATTAATTGTGAACTATATTTGAAATCATACTTACCAGAATTAAAATTCTTTGAACATTTTATTTTAGATGAATAATTTTGTTAAAGGATTTAAAATTCGCATAGTTTTTTTTTTTTTTGAAAGAGTTTCAACCTATGGCGTCCTCTCCTGATAATAGCTCTTCATCATCAGACCAAGACACCAATCAGTTTTTGGTGTAGGCAGAGATTGAACCTCATATCTCTTATACAACTATCAGAAACTTTACCAGTTGAGCTAACTGGAACTCACAAAATTCGCATAGTTAGAGTATGCTAATAGTTTTAACGATTATGTCATTAAAATAATAGAATGTCCCTTTATGTGCCTAGTAAAAACAAAAGAAAAATATTTATTTTTCGTAAATGACTAATGTACGTAAAAAGGATCTTTAACTCCTAATCAGGAAATTCGCAATTGTCATTTCTTATACAAACACAAAATCTAAAACATAGTATCCATATCCTAATTTCTAACTGTTGGATATTTTTATAAAAAATATCATATTTATTTTAATACTCATTTATGTGAATTGAGGAAATCAATTATCTCTTAATGTCAGATATGTTGATTGCTAAATTTTGAAATTCAAATATAATTCAAAATTTGAATAACTATTGTCAACAGTTTTAATTAGGAAATTTTTGAACATTAACATGATATTAATACCATAATTGCCAGCATATTTGGTTTTATTACATATATATACTTTCCATTCTAAACGTTTTGTATTCAAATGTTCTTATTTAAATATGACATAATAACGTTATATATGCATGATTTTTTAGCACTTAAATGTACAACTATTACTAAATTATTTTATGTTATAATAAGTTACCATATATACACAAATGTTTACTATTCGGTTTAATGGAAAGTGGTCAAACAGCTAGCAATCTTTTTGAGAGTAAATGGTAGAATAACAGCTAGCAATTTTTTGTAACATATATTCAGAAAGAAAACTTCTGAAAATGTATTGTAATAATGGGTCATTAAATGCTTGGCATTATGATCTTTTTTTTTTTTTTGTTCTCAACGTACAAAAGGTTATTTATATATATGTGGGGGATAAGATTTATAAGGAAAAGGCTTGGAATATCTAAGGAAAAGGCTGCTACCACCACATTAAAGACCCTGCACCTACCTTCTTGGCCACATTAATGGGGAAATAACCCCTGAACGGTAGAATTCAACTTTCCTGCTTTTATTTAAAGACTTCAAGAATGTGATAGAGAGGGGAGGCACCTAAGGATAAGATTTGTGTGACACGTGGATGTAAGAGGGAAAAAGAAGAATATTTAAGAAGAGAAGGGGAAAAAAAAGAAGGGGGATCTATCAGTTAGCTAAAGAAGGAACTAAGAACTGTAATTATTGGCAAAAAAGAGAAGCAATATACAAATCGTCCTCGGATTACATCCGAGGAGGTTCACTTGTCATATTTGTTTATCATTTGTAAAGATTGTGGTATTCTAGCCTACTTATCAAGTTTCCAATGCCCATAAACTAGATTTCAAATCCACACTCTACAAATCTTGTTGTTTAAGGCTTATTGGGCCTGAGCCCACGTCTATCTTTGGGTCCAGGTGTAATAGTGCGCTTACAATTGGCGCCGTCTGTGAGGAATCTAGTGTTGAAGAAACTGGAACACCATGGCAGGCTTAGGCTCACACCATGCAGAATCTTAGGGATCGCAACCTGAAGATCTTTTCGAACGTCTTGAGCGCCAGAGGAATCGAGAGGGAAGCGTTCACACTGTATATCCTGGAGCGAGTCATACCTATAGTGGAGGCAGTGCCACCCATGAAGATGATGCTAAGGCCATGCAAAGGGAGATAAACCACCTCAAGAAGAAGCTGCGCCACGTCAGACGAAGGCGTGCTTCACCCCCATCTAATCCTTCTTCTGGAGAATCCCGGGAAAGTAGTTACAGTTCAAGGTCGTGGTCGCCCCCCAGCAAAACTTCCTCTTGCGAAAAGGGTGACCTATTAGGTCGCAGGCATAGGAAGCTCCCCTCTAGGGGCTTGGGGAAGGACGCTATGAGCCAAGCGCTACACCAACTCTCCAAATCGCCATTCTCACGTAGGATTGAGAATGGGAGGCTCCCCAGCCAGTTCACTCAGCCCACTTTTACCATTTATAACGGCCGGACAGACCCAGTGGAACATGTGAACCACTTTAATCAGAGAATGGCGGTGCATTCTCACAATGAGACCTTGATGTGCAAAGTCTTCCCTTCTAGCTTGGGACCTGTTGCTATGAGATGGTTCAATGGCCTAAAATCGGGGTCTATCGGTTCGTTTAGGGAACTTACTAGAGCATTCGCGTCACGGTTTATTACATGCAGCAGAGTTCCTCGGCCGTTGGATTCACTTTTATCTATGGCCATGAGGGAGGGTGAGACGTTGAAAGCATACTCCGACAGGTATTGGGAGATGTTCAATGAGATAGATGGAGATTTTGACGAGGTGGCGATTAATACTTTCAAAGTGGGCCTTCCCACTGATCATGATTTAAGGAAATCCATGACCAAAAAGCCTATACGGAATGTACGTCACCTCATGGACTGTATTGATGAGTACAAAAGGGTTGAGGAAGATCAACAGCAGGGTAAAGGTAAGGCGAAGGTTATCCCGCAGGAGAGAAGGGATTTCAGGTCGAACAGGTATCACAACAATAAGCCGAGGAGAGATTACTCTGGGCAGTCTGGTTCAGCCACTCCTAAAGCAGTTAATACTATATTCTGAGAACCAGTGCACCAACTGCTGGATAAAGTCCGTAAGGAACCCTACTTCAGATGGCCTAGTAAAATGGCGGGGGACCCTGTGAAACGGAATCAGAAGCTTTTTTGCCAATATCATCAGGATGTGGGTCATACTACTGAGAACTGCCGAACCCTCTGGAACCACTTGGAACAGCTTGTTAGCGAGGGAAAATTGAAGCAGCACCTATACCAACCTAACGGGCAGGGCAGTCAGTCTGGCTTGAATAATCAAAAGAATAATTCATCTCGGCCGTCCTTGGGAACGATAAACGTTATCTTTGCTGCACCTGGCAGGACCGGTTCATATCCCACCATAGTGATGGCAGTTTCACACTCCCAGGCCGATGAGTCAGGCGCGAAACCGAAGAGGCTAAGAGTGAATCTGCCTGTTTTGGGATTTTCAGAGGAGGACAAGGCTGGGACCATCCAACCCCATGATGACGCCTTGGTAGTCACTTTGAGGATAGGGAATTACGACGTCAGAAGGGTGATGATTGACCAGGGCAGCAGGGCAGATATTATGTACCTTGACTTATTTAAGGGGCTGAAGTTGAAATTGGAGGATCTTACCCCTTACAACTCGCCGTTAATAAGTTTTGAAGGGAAGGCCATTATACCAAATGGACAGATTCGGTTGCCCGTACAATCTGGCTCGGAAACGGTTGAGGTGAATTTTATTGTGGTCAACGCATATTCCCCATACACAGCCATCCTTGCCAGGCCCTGGCTACATACTTTAGGTGTTGTCTCCTCCACCTTGCATGTTAAGGTAAAGTTCCCTTCGGGGGAATACATTGAAGAAATTTTGGGCAGCCAATCAGTGGCCAGACAATTCATATCGGCTGCAGTACTACGTCAAGCCGGAACGGAGTCCTCAACCTCGGTTGTTAAGGACTTATAGCAATTAATGAGCCTGGATGCGCTCGACGCGGTGACAGCAGAGGAAGCCACATGCAAAGACTTGGAGAAATTTCTGATAGCCGATGATCCTGAAAGGTTCTTTCAAGTTGGCGTATGTCTACCATACCAGGAGAAGATGGAGTTGTTGGAGTTTTTGAAAGACAACATCGATGTTTTTGCCTGGGATCTCTATGAGGCTCCGAGGGTAGACCCAAGCTTCATTTGTCACCATTTGAATGTTAACCCTACTATTGTTCCTAGAAGGCAGCCACCTCGGCGTTCCTCTAAAGAGCACTCCGAGGCTATTAAAGAGGAAGTGCTCAAGCTCAAGAGGGCCGGGGCTATAAAGGAAGTTTTCTACCCAGAGTGGTTGGCACATACGGTCGTGGTGAAAAAGAAGAACAGGAAGTGGAGAGTATGTGTGGACTTTACAGATTTAAACAGAGCCTGCCTAAAAGACTCGTTCCCTATACCACGCATCGATCAACTTATGGATGCCACGGTCGGACATCCTCAGATGAGATTTTTGGATGCCTTCTAGGGTTATCATCAAATTCCATTGGCGGCGGAGGATCAGGAGAAGACTACTTTTATTACTCCAACAGGGAACTATCACTACAAGGTTATGCCGTTCGGATTGAAGAATGCTGGGGCTACTTACCAAAGAATGATGACCAGAATGTTTGAGTTGCAACTTGGAAAGCCCATTGAGGTATACGTGGACGATATGGTAGTGAAAAGTAAGACAATACCTTCGCACGTGAAAGATTTTGACGACACCTTTCAAGTATTTAGAAAGTACAAGCTGCGCCTTAACGTCTCAAAGTGTTCTTTTGGTGTGGGTTCCGGAAAGTTCCTAGGTTATATGGTTACTCATAGAGGGATAGAAGTGAACCCGGCCTAAGTTAGCGCCATTCAAGGCTTACAGCCACCTCGGAATCCAAAAGAAGTTCAAAAGTTGACCGAAATGATCGTTGCTCTCAGCAGGTTTATCTCTTGGTCAGCTGACAGGTGCAGGCCTTTCTGCCAACTGTTGAATAAATGGAAAGGGTTTCGATGGTCCGAGGACTGCGTTGTAGCCTTCCAACAACTTAAGGAATATCTTTCCCGGCCACCCATTATGTCTCGGCCGGAGGTTGATGAAGTCCTGTTTGCGTATCTGGCAGTGGCTGTCCATGCGGTCAGCCTGGTCCTCATAAGGGACGACGGTGGGGTGCAAAGACCGGTCTACTTCGTCAGTAAATCCCTGAATGAAGCCGAGATGCGTTACCTACTTTTGGAGAAGGCACTTCTAGCCGTAGTTCATGCCACGCGGAAGCTTCCTCACTATTTCCAGTCCCACACTGTTGTAGTTTTGACCCAACTGCCTCTCAAGTCAGTGTTACGCAGTGCTGACTACTCTGGAAGGGTGGCTAAATGGGGAACTATTTTGGGAGCCTTTGATATCAAATACATGCCACGCACCTTGGTGAAGGGCCAGGTTCTCGTAGATTTGGTAGCAGAGTTTGTTGAATCATTGTTGAAAGAAACTGTGAAGGAATCACACATGGATGAGAAATCAGTTGGCATGATTACGAACAAAGGACCTCCGATTTGGAAAGTGTCCGTTGATGGCACAGCTAACCAGAGAGGGTCTGATATCGGACTTGTTTTGATATCCCCTGAGGGAATTGTTTTTGAAAAATCTTTGAGGTTAGCGTTCTCGGCGACTAATAACGAGGCCGAGTACAAAGCAGTCTTGGTCGGCATGAATATGGTGCATAGGATGGGCGGAAAGGAAGTTCATATGTTCTCAGATTCTCAGTTAGTGGTCGGCCAAGTGACAGGGACCATGGAGGCTAGGGATCCAAGAATGCAAGAATGCAAGAATACTTGACCCAGGTCAAATGCTTACAATCAGAATTTGATTCTTTTATCCTTTCTCACGTTTCCAAAAGTGGAAACACACATGCAGACTCATTGGCCACCTTGGCAACTTCCTCGGCTCAGTGTCTGCCTAGGATTATCCTCGTTGAAGACCTGCTAGAACCCACTTTGACCACTGTTAGGGCCGTCTATATCCATCTGATAAGGCCCGGACCTAGCTGGATTGACCCTGTAGTATCTTTTTTGAAAAACGACATTCTTCTCGAGGACAAGTCTGAAGCAGATAAAATCTGTCAAAAGGCCCCTCATTTCTGGCTATCCGAGGATTAGAAACTGTATAAACACTCCTTCTCCAGACCATACTTGTTATGCCTGCACCCCGAGCAAACGGAGGCATTTTTGGAAGAATTGCATGAGGGAATTTGTGGAAGCCATACCGGGAGAAGGTCCTTAGCTCATAGGGCTTTGACTCAGGGATATTGGTGGCCCAATATGCAGAGGGAAGCTCAGGATTATGCAAGAAAATGTGACCAGTGCCAAAGGTTCGCTCCCAACATTCATCAGCCTAGGGGAACCCTTAATCCTCTGTCCAGTCCTTGGCCTTTCACTCAATGGGGATTGGACATAGTAGGTCCTTTTTCGAGAGCTGTAGAAAACAAAAGGTGGCTACTTGTGGGAACCGACTATTTCACCAAATGGGTCGAGGCTGAACCCCGTAGCAAATATTAGGGATGTCGATTCCAAGAAGTTTATTTGGAAGAATATCATCACTAGATTTGGGGTACCACACACAATCATTTCGGACAGTGGTGTTCAATTTGATAGTAGAGCTTTCGGGAAGTATTGCAGTGACATGGGCATCATAAAAAGATACTCCACTCCAGCCTATCCTTAGGGACATAGGCAGGCCGAGGCCGTTAACAAGGTCATAGTCAGTGGATTCAAGAAGAGGCTGGACAATGCGAAGGGCAGATGGGTAGAGGAGCTACCACATGTTTTATGGACGTATCGAACTACGCCGCGCAGATCCACTGGAGAGACACCGTTCTCTATGACTTATAGGGCCGAGGCAGTAATACCTTTAGAATATGGTTTTCCAACGCTAAGGACGAGTTCTTTTAGTTCAGAAAATAACAACAGCCTCTTAGAGAAAGGCCTGGATTTAGTTGAGGAACGGCGAGAGGCTGCCATGGTCCAAATGGCTTATTATCAGCAGAAGCTTAAACGAGGGTATGATGCCCACGTAAAGCTAAGGCCTCTAGCGCCTGGGGATCTAGTGTTGAGAAAAGTTATGGGTATTGCCAAAAACCCAGCGTGGGGAAAGCTCGGACCCAACTGGGAAGGACCCTATCGAATCATCTCTGTAGCAGGCATAGGATCATATCGGCTAGCTGATCTAGATGAAAAAATTGTACAACGCCCCTGGAATGTAAACAACCTTCGAATGTATTATTATTAATAAAAGACACTTTTATCATTCATGGTTCAATTTATGAATATGTGTTTGGGTTTATCACTTACTATTATCAAGTATCAAACAGAAACTTGGTAATGCATGGTTCTCGGACCACATACCTTGTGAAAATTGATATATTATTAAGTATCAAATAGAAACTTGGTAATGCATGGTCCTCGGATCACATACCTTGTGGAAATTGATATATCATCAAGTATCAAACAGAAACTTGGTAATGCATGGTCCTCGGACCACATACCTTGTGGAAATTGATATATCATCAAGTATCAAACAGAAACTTGATAATGCATGGTCCTCGGACCACATACCTTGTGAAAATTGATATATTATTCAAGTATCAAATAGAAACTTGGTAATGCATGGTCCTCGGACCACATACCTTGTGAAAATTGATATATCATCAAGTATCAAGGTCCTCGGACCACATACCTTGTGGAAATTGATATATTATCAAGTATCAAACAAAAACTTGGTAATGCATGGTCCTCAGACCACATAACTTGTGGAAATTGATATATTATGAAGTATCAAACAGAAACTTGGTAATGCATGGTCCTCGGACCACATACCTTGTGGAAATTGATATATTATTAAGTATAAAACAAAAACTTAGTAATGCATGGTCCTCGGACCACATACCTTATGGAAATTGATATATTATTAAGTATCAAACAGAAACTTGGTAATGAATGGTCCTCGGACCACATACCTTGTGGAAATTGATATATCATCAAGTATTAAACAGAAACTTGGTAATGCATGGTCCTCGGACCACATACCTTGTGAAAATTGATATATCATCAAGTATCAAACAAAAACTTGGTAATGCATGGTCCTCGGACCACATACCTTGTGGAAATTGATATATCATCAAGTATCAAACGGAAACTTGGTAATGCATGGTCCTCGGACCACATACCTTGTGGAAATTGATATATTATTAAGTATCAAACAGAAACTTGGTAATGCATGGTCCTTGGACCACATACCTTGTTTTCCTTTGTTCTATTTCAAAAGAAGACAGGACTTGTTTTCCTTTGTTCGCTGCAGTTGGTGGGGGGACGATGGCCTCAGCACTTTGACTTGGGGCCTTCTCAGCACCTTCACCTTATTCCTTCTCTTTGTTGGAACTTGTAAGTTCTGTAGGAGCTGGAATGGGTTTTGGAATCACTGAAGGGGGCGCAAAAAGAGCTGTCTCAAGGGCAGGAGCGACAGCAGGAGGCTCTTCTATCTCATGTATGTCCAGGGGAAGCCAAATGTTCTCGGGCCTCCTCAGCTCGGAAGTTAAGGGAATCCCTACTGTTGTTAAGGCTTCCCCCCAAACCTGCTGGCAGTATTCTCGACACAGAGCCGCGAACGCCTCTGTCAGCTGGTTTTCTGTGGCCGCCACCCCATCGTCGTAAGCTGCCTTCTTCGCGGCCTCCAACGAACCCTTGAAGGTACGAGCCTCGTCCTTCATCTTCACAAGCTCCTTCTCAAAGTTAGAGCAGTCATGCTGAGCTTTGGATAGCTCTTCATCCTTTTGATGAAGAAGCTTGCGCTGCCCCTCCACTTGGGTCTTCATGGTCCTCAGGCTGGCTTCGGCGCCGTCTCTTTCTCTTTTTAAACCCGCCAGCTGAGAAGTGAGCTTCTCGTTTTTCGTGAGGACCTGGCCTAGGGACTTCTCGGTTTCCAACCGAAGCTCCAGCTCCATTCTAGCTTTCTTCCAAGAGTCCTCCACGAACTTCTCGGCAGCAAAGACTTCCAGGACGGCCTGTGACCAAGTATCATAGGGTCAGACGCATAAAAATGTCTACTAACAGTTAGATGCAATGAAAAAGGAAGTAAAGATAAAGAGTTAAAACTTACTAGGGCCAAGTCCCTTTTTAGCGAAAGGAATAGGTGGGACTGGTTCATTTTTTTCAAGGCTTCCATGTCCTTGGGCAACAGGAGAGGACGTTCCAAGGCATCGGCCAAGTGGAGAGTATGGCCTTGTTGGAACATCCTGATGTTGGAATGGCTGGGGATGGGTGCCCCGTCTAGCTTCAACTCGGGAGACCAAGTAGCCGGTGCTCGGCGCACTTCGGTAAGATCCCTTATCTCCCCGCTTTCTACTGAAGGAGCACGTCCCTTGCATTTGTCAAGTTTCTGCTGCTGGGGTTGTTGTTGCTGTTGTTTCTGCTTCTTCTGCCTTTCCCCACTAGCCTCCTCGACCTCACCCTTCCTCTTCTTCTTGGGCTCCTCGACGGGAGGCTTAGGATCGGATGGAGGAGGGGGTGGTGGCAAGGACGGAGGGACTTGAGATCCCCCTGCTCCTTTTTTGGCGATTCTTTCGCCCCTCTTGTGCATTAGCCCTTTCAGCACATCCGCCATTTCCTCTTCGGAGCTGGAGTCAAGGTGGGCAACTACCAAACCTACGATCCTGGAAGTCTCGGCGGGCTCGTCCTCCTCGTCCGAGAGTACGACAAACGGGTGTCCTCGGGGCCTTTCAACGTCCTCAAGTTGGAACTGGTCTATCTCCTCGTCCAACGAGTGTGGCGAGGAGGCTTGTCCTTCTGGGACGGCGGTCGTTTGGGAGTGCGCCGAGAGTGGAACTACCACAATAGGGTGCGTGTACAAGATGGTATTAGGTTCGTCGGGAATATCGTGGTCAGAGAGAAAGTGCGGCCTTGCTACGTGTATCCTTCTACGTCGCTTGTCCCCCGTGATAATCGCGTTTTCTATCTCCTGGAAGTTTGTTGATATAAGGTCGTATCCTAATATCAAGTGTGCCGTTCTCACTTGTAAGTCTTCACTCACGAAGACTTCCAGTCGGAGGACACGGTTCAGGTCGGCGATGTTACAGAAGCTGAGACAGGAGCGCACGTGTTGTTTATCTGCAAGGAAAAACGTCCGAGAAGAAGGACATGGTCAGACTAGTGATAAACATCAAAGCAAAAGGAAACAATGTGCGGTAAAAGTTGAAAAATGGTAAAGGTAGTAGGATTGAATTAGGGGTTAGTAAATCTAATTCCTAAGAAGTCACACCTGGATCTCCCCATTCGACTGGGTAGTGGGGACCGTCATACCAGTTCCCTGAGGCGATGAGGTAGTCGTCCTTTATGCCTTTGTTGGATTTGGGCAAACATGAGATCAACCTAACTACACTAGACCGCGACTTAATGTAATAACCTACGTTTCTAAGTTTGTGGCATTCGTACATGAAGGCAACATCGTGCCATGTAAGGTTCAAGCCCATCTGCTCATTTAGAGCGCCGACACTTCCTAAGACCCTAAACACATTTGGTGCGCACTGGTTTGGGCATATCCTATGGTTGTGGAGGTATTCCCTAGTCACACTTCTCATAGGGAGAGTCATTCCACCTTCTATGAAGGCGATCATGGGAATGATGACTTCCCCCGTTTTTCTAGAGCCTCCTACGGCTTCTACCGGGTAGTATTTTAGACCTATGTCATTAGGAATCTGGTATTTGGCCCTGAACCCTTCCATACCAGCGTCGGTATCTACTAAGCACTTGAACCTACCCATTTAGAAGAGGTGAAAATACAAGTTTTGAGAAGAAAGGAAGTTAAGAGTGGAGCTGAGGACAAAATCCGAGAAAGGAGGAGCAAAGGAAGCAAGAACTTACGGGGTTTGGTTATGCGAGTCTTCATGAGTTTCTAGAGAGAAAAGGCTGTGACTGATACTTTGATATGATTGAATTCTGAAGAAATGAATGGAGGCGCGGGTTTCCAAGCGTTTTGACATGCGGGAGGCGACCTCGAAATTAGATTTGTCTCGCTCAAATTTTCAGGGGGTGACCTGGACCTTTAGATGTTCATCTCACCGTTGAACGTGGGGAACATGGTGTAACTTGCGGTCATAAATGCGCGCGTTCCGAGATTTGAAGCGCCAGACGACATCTTCTGGGAAACGAAAGGACGCCCACACGCGTGGCGATGTACAAAGTGTGTGTGAGGTATTCTGGTCGGATCAAAACTTTATTTCTCCCCTTGGATGGGGGGAAAAATAAAGTTTTGAGGGGCTATTGTGGGGGATAAGATTTATAAAATAAACAAACGGGTCGTGGGCTTGATCAATTGGTACCAGTTTTTTTTCTTCATTGGGCCCCTAAGCCCACAAGTCAGCCTACACTACAGATATCCGAGGAACCGCCTGGGGATGAATGTCTCCTCGGATGGGCCCGACGAACACCCTGGGACTTGCCAAGAAGATTAAAGGCAGAGTTCTGGAAACTCTATTGGGTAAGAGAGGGATCCAAGTACCCTCTAGAGGTAACGGCGTGATAGAAATATCTAAGGAAAAGACTGCTACCACCACATTAAAGACCCTGCACCTACCTTCTTGGCCACATTAATGGGGAAATAACCCCTGAACGGTAGAATTCAACTTTCCTGCTTTTATTTAAAGACTTCAAGAATGTGATAGAGAGGGAGGCACCTAAGGATAAGATTTGTGTGACACGTGGATGTAAGAGGGAAAAAGAAGAATATTTAAGAAGAGAAGGGGAAAAAAAAGAAGGGGGATCTATCAGTTAGCTAAAGAAGGAACTAAGAACTGTAATTATTGGCAAAAAAGAGAAGCAATATACAAATCGTTCTCGGCTTACGTTTGAGGAGGTTCACTTGTCATATTTGTTTATCATTTGTAAAGATTGTGGCATTCTAGCCTGCTTATCAAGTTTCTAATACCCATAAACTAGATTTCAAATCCACACTCTACAAATCTTGTTGTTTAAGGCTCATTGGGCCTGAGCCCACGTCTATCTTTGGGTCCAGGTGCAATTGTGCGCTTACAATATATATAAAGAAAGCTATTGATCACACATTGATTTCAATAATTTTATGATTATTTAAAGTTTTAAAGATAGTAAACGTTTTATTTTTTGGCTAAGGACAAGCAACATGTCTAGCCCTATATATGGAAAGAAATAAAAGTTTCCAATACACACATTTATTTTTGAATTACAAAGTTACAGACTTTTCAAAAACAATTTTTTATTGTCCTAAACACTTACCATCTATTGCTTCTTACTACTCATAAAAATATTCTATCTTTTACAAAATTTTCTAGGAGAAGAAAGTACTATAGAGAGCTTATATCCTATAAGCAGTGTAGGCTCGCAAGAATAATCAGCAAAGGTGGCTGGGCTGTTGTATCCTGGGGAAAACGTGCAGAAACTATTTGTCTAATTACATCGGATATACCGTAGATGACACGATTTGTCTCAAGACAGTGACTTGGTCCACACCTCATCTCCACCACCTCTTTTGGTAAAATCAAATTGTGTAATTTCCAAGGAAATTTCAGGTATTATCTCTCATTTATTTCCAACACTAACTATAATAATAATAATAATAATAATAATAATAATAATAATAATAAGCCTTTCAAAAAAAGTTTTGTTTTTGGAAATTAAATAAGGGTTTTATTAATGAGATATACTTATATATTTTAAGGATATTTATATATATATATATATATATATATATATATATATATATATATATATATATATATATATATATATATATATCTATCTTAAATGAGCTACATATTAAGAGAAAAATTGGCAGATTATATTTTTTATAAGATAAATTTTAGTTATAAAATTGGTTATAGCCTTAAGCTACAATCTCACTTAATATTTATTTATTGGGGGTAAATTTTGACAGATCCACCATTAAATTACATCTTCTTCTTATATACATCATGCTTGCAAAATTTATAGAAAATTAAAGATCAATAGCAATGTTATCAATAAAGTGTTTAAATTGCAAGTGTTTGTAGCTTAAAATTATGCATAAAATATAAACTTATAGATCATATGGTAAATAATATCTTATTGATACAAAATTTGACATGTGTATTAAGAGCGTAAAGAATATGTAATTCAACGGCTAGATTTTCAAAATATATAATACTGTTTATTTTATTGAGTAAGGTTGTAACTCAATTTTGTAACTAGACTTTGTCTTTTTATATAAACTTATATATTTATAAAAAAATATAACTCAAAGACACTTGATTTAAGGAGCTATATATGGTACAAGAAAGAGTACAAGGTTTGGTTATAATTAAACTTGATTGTAGTCTAAGGCTACAACTTCACTCAATATCTTTTTATTGAATATGAATTTTGACAAATCCATCATTGAATTACATTTTTTTTTCTTATATCTTCTATGCTTAAGAAATTTCTAGAAGATCAAAGATCAATTGCTATGTCATTAATCAATTTTTAATTTATAATGTTTGTAATCTAAAATTATGCATTAAAAATAAGTTTATGGATCATATAGTAAATAAAATCTAATTAGTACAAAATTTGACATGTGTGTTAAAAGCCTAAAGAACATATTATTCAATAGTTAGACTTTTAAAATATGTACCAATATTAACTTTTTAAAAGGAAGTCGTAGCCAAACTTTATCCCAAGAATAATAATAAAATGACTCATTATCATTTATATTTTTCTTAAAAATCTAAGGGGCAGTTAGTAAAATTTTGTATAAGAAATTAAGAATTCCTATTTTAAATATAAGAACATATAAGGGAGAGGGAAATTTATAAAACCCCATGGGGCCATGGCCCTACCCTTCCACTGCTAGTGTCTCAAAGTCGATAGAACACATATTGCATTTTTCATGTAATTCTCCATTTCCATAAGGCTAATGGCATTCCCAGTGAACAACTCCATTTTCTTTGTATCTTTGTTTGTTTGCAATTTTTTCTTTTTCTTTTTGGTTCCAAAACTTGTATGTCGCTGTACTTGATAGTAGTTTTACAGCACTTGTTTTCCATTCGGTTGGTTAAAAACTAGTTGATTTTCGTCCGTGTTTCATTCATGCAATTAATAAAGCAATTTTTTTTTTGAGGTAACTGATAGAAATTAATAGAGCAAATTAACAAGTCCATATTTAGTATCACATTCTTTGTTGGCTTCGAGGAAGAGTTGTTATCCGATTTGTAACATTCTTTTCTAAGAAGAATTAATTGTAAGCTCTAATAACGTATTTTACTTGTTTCTTTCCAACAACAAAGCATTCATGAATGAATTTTTGGTTCCATCATTTCAAAGGAACATAAGATGTTGTAGCATCCTAGACAACTTGATGGTTTGAAGAATGAATTTATTTTTTGTAAGCTAATTGAAATTCTTACAACTGAAATTTGTTTTTATTAAATTGCCCAACTGTCTTCCATGAGCGTATAAATTACATCAAGATCGACTACATCATCATTTTGCATCATTAAGATTTTATGAGCTCATCTTCGAACTCAGAATGGCTTCCCCACATTACCTTGAGTTTGAGAGGTGATGTTAATGTATCTCACGTATTATAACGTAGTATTAATTGTCCTTAATTTTAGTCTAATCAAGGGATCCTTCTAGATTAACCATAATCACTTTATATATGTACACCCTTGTATTGTATAGCATCCTATGTACTGAAAATACAGAAAAATGTACAGTGATTCATTCAGAATAGTTTCCTTCTCCCTTTTCTTTGTCTCTTTATTTCTACACGGTTAATGACTATTAGAATAGTTTCCTTCTCCCTTTTTTATATGCAGAGGAATCAGCTTCTACAGAATGACTACTTTTTTTCTTTTTTGATATTGTAGAATGACTACTTAAGGTTGAAATCACCCTCAAAAAAAAAAAAAAAAAAAAAAAAAAAAAAAAGGTTGAAATACTTCTTGATTATTCTTCTCTCTTATTTTTCATTTATTTTATATCTCTTTAAATTGCATCAAAAGACGTACCCAAAGAAAATGAGAGCACTAAATGGTGAACCAATCAAGGTTGTTTTTTTTTTTTTTTTTTGCTTTTTTCTTTTTTGAGATAGTTTAAAATACTTGCATACTAGTTAAAGGAATCCTTTGCACATAATTCATCCATACTAAAATAAAATAAAAAATAATAATAATTCACCCATCCTGAATTTAGACTTTTGGGATCTTCAATAAGACACATAGCGTTGACTCATGGCTATACCCGAACAAACCGACCAGCCCAGAGGCTAGCAACTGAAGCCAAAAACTTCAATGATGTAATGTAATGGCTTTACTGGTTAATAATGTACCTGGAATACTTTGATTCAATAGTCTAATAAATATTCCCATAAAAAAAGTAGTCTAATAAATATACAATATAGTTTTATTCAAATAATAATAATAATAATAATAATAATAATATGTCTCTAGCACAATTGTTAGCACTTAGCAGTACAGTCCTAACTCCTTAAGACAAAATAAGCAAGTAGGAGTGTTGGCTGGTAGGCACCTCCAGCCGCCCCTGCCAATAATATTTTCTTATTATGATTTTAATCATCTAAATGGTGCAATAATATCCACACACACACACAAAAAAAGAAGAAAAAAAGACATTGTATAATCCAAATTGAAAAACAATTTTTTTTTTTATTTTTTTGCCCCTACTTTCTCAGCAGTCCAGCAAAAGGCAAAGCCCAATTGGATGGGCACATATCAAGGCCCAATTGGATGGGCACATATCAAGACCCAATTTCTAAGATCTAAACCATAAATGTCACAGTTTTATTTATCAACATGTCGTTAGCATGAAATCACATCCAAAAGTGCTGGAAGAAGAACAAAGAAGCCGTAGCTGGAAGAGGGATTAAAAAAAAAAAAAAGTGGATAGTAATTATTACACAAACACTCACTTGCACACATAGTATATACACTTAAAAAAAAAAAAAAAAAATTGTGACTTGAATAATTTCAAAGTTTAAAATCATGACTTAAAAGTTAAAATCACGATTTTTCTTGTATTTGAAAATTGTGTACTATATGTTCAATAAGATATGTGCACTGAACATTTTCAAAAAAAAAAAATGGGGGAGGACGAATAGGACGTGGCATTATAGAAGGAAGACTGAATTAAATTCTCAGGCCTCTATTGTTTTTTATATTAAAAAAAATGTTAGATTGATTCAATGCCATACACATACACAATGACATGTGTTTTCCTCTGATCCAAAATAAACTGTGAAAGACAAAGTCCATATCCCTCTAAAATCGTAACCAACCTGGAATTGAACCAAGTGTCATAAAAAAAAAAAAAAACACCTAGTCCTAAGGCCAATTTAAAAATGCCAAACTTCAATCATATAATGACACATGTTATGAACGTGTCATGAGAAAACAAAAACGTGTCAATTAGTGGATCGGTTTGAAAGTCCTATAAATTTAGCCTCACATTTGTTTGTTGCATCACTCACCCAAGTTGAATTTTAGAGCCTGAATTACTCTTTTACGTGTTTAAGTTCCAAGCAGAAAGTGAAGATGGACACCCAGAATGCGAGTTACCAAGCTGGCCAGGCCAAGGGCCAAACTCAGGTGAGTTCTTATCCCTCCTATTTTTATATCAACTGAAACTCTACATTGCATGCATTTATTAATTGTAATGTGTTAATGTTGTTTTGGTTTAGGAAAAGGCAAGCAACATGACTGACAAGGCGAGCAATGCTGCCCAATCTGCCAAGGAATCATGCCAAGAGGTTCAACCAAGTTTTTCACTTTTACTACAAGTTTACAATTACAAATGAACATAACAAAATGCTTCTCTTCTCTAGTATCGGTAAAAATGTTTTCATATCAAACTAGTTTAGTTTGATCCCAAGGACTTGTCACTTTGAGACTCAGTTTTAGTCCCCAAATCTTTGTTAATTTGTTTACATATGGAATTCTGTTGCAACTTGCAGGCTGGTCAGCAGGTGAAGGCTAAGGCACAAGGGGCTTGTGATGCTGTTAAGAATACAGTTGGAGGAAACAAATGAAACTAAGATTATCGGAGCTCATCATGCAAGACCTCCCCAAATAAATATTTGTGCTTTTTTAACGTTTGAGTAATGAATTTTTGTTTTCTTCTGCTTTGTACTTTCTTTTGATCTTGCTCTCATAGAGCTGGTTGAATTTGTTTTCTGAATTAACAAGGAAGCTCTTTTATTGATTTTTCTCTATGAATTCGAAGATCGTGCACAAGTTTTCATAATATCTATAGTTACAATTCAAAATACCTGTCTACTACAATAAAAAATATATATTAACAATGTAATCCACAGCATATAATTCAAAAGATGAGCAAAAAGTTTACTTAATTCATGCAGCTATGGAATCCAGGGCATTTCGTGTCAAATTGTTTGACAGCTTCTTAAGTACAATTATTTTGGATAAAAGTCAGTAAATCACAATGCTTCTATTAAACATCTCATGTAATTAGAAACCGGTGAAGTTGAGTGTTTACCACGTTTTGGAGCCTGCCACCATTCCCACATTTTCTGTATCTAATTGCCCTTGAAATCAAGGGCATACCCAATATATTTCTACGAAAGTGATCTATAATGCTTCTAAAAATTCAATAAAATTCCTGGACTTCAGCAGCCAACTTTACTATGACAGGTCACCTCATTAGATATATCAGTAACAACCCTCTGAACAGCCTGTGGATGCAATAACCAGATAATGATTCTAAGATGAAGCCACAAAAACCCAAGAATTCTTCAAATGAAAATTCTAATTTGTACACAAATTTCCTTTGAAATAGATTCTACACAATCCAGAGAGGAGGAAAATAGATTGATATTCATCAAGTATCTTGAGCTACACAGCCTTAGAACTTGAGAGCTACCTTTCTTATAATAATATCCATCACCTATTTGTTTTAGATCTACCAGCAAGTATCTTGAACTACACCATCCTCTCCAATGTGGTATTCCAGAATCTCCTTGTTGAGAACTATCTAGGAAACGTTTATTTTGATGAAATAGTGCCGGAAGAAGTGCAAACTTGCATTTGATAATTATTTGCTATCTTTATGAATAAAAGAACAATGACTTCAAGCTACTAAATAAGTCCATCGAATAAAAAGATACAACTGCACAAAAATTATTGGCAGTACATTTTGAAGGCCTACATGATATCATTCAGGTCATTCAGGTACAAAAATCAATTTTAATTGCGAATGCTCACTGAAGCCCCCACCTTTTGTACTTTTTCTCAAATGTTTTGACAGAATAAGTATCTACAATAAGATTCAAAATAATTTTAGAATTAAAATATTTCAACATCTCAAACATTCTGAAAACTAAGATAAATCAGAAGTTTGCAGCAAAACTGCTTGCAGGATAATTAGGGGAGGGCTGATACTCTGTGAACTAAGATAATTTTCCAATGGACTAATAGTACAAGATATAACAGGGGAAAGATACTTTTCTGTTCAAGCAAAAGCCTATCACTAAAAAACTGGGAATTCACTTAGCATGTTGGGCTTTCTGATGCCAAGCATCAGAATGCACTCATAAGAAATACTTATGTACTTGTATAAATCGTTTGTTGGATTGTAAAAATTTAAAAATAGAGAGAGAAAAAAAGAAATCTCCCTACAATGAGGCCTTGAAACACGATTCCTGCAATATCATCTGGGCCTGTCATTGGTTAAAAACTAAGGGGTGACAATCCTCTTTGTATTCTAATACCCCTTGTTCTTCCCAACCTAACGTAACGTCCAAAATCATCGCCTATATTATCCTTTTATTTTAAAATCACAGATTATTTAAGTTGCATTCTGCCCAATATTTATTTCATATCATATAAAACATTCATGGTCTTCCTAGTGTATAAATTCTCACTTCATATTGTCTGGAATCAGACATTTTAGGTGACCTTCGCTTCCTTTATTCGTGCACTTCTTAATGATGTGGGACCTGGGGCAGGGACATGTGCCACCAACAACTAAACAAAATGGAGCAATTCCATTTCACAAGTGATGATGCCGAAGAAATCATCAGTAAGCTGCGAGTACCCCTCAGATCGAAGTAACACCTGCGAGGAGAAAATAGATGATCGAACAAAGAGCACCGGAGGAAGACCAGGAAGGTGCTAGTCCGGAAGGAAGGAACGCGGAAGGACCTGAGGGCAGCAACGCTCCGACTAGACCGGAGCGACAAGAAACCAACCAACCATCCGTCTCGGACACCTTGTCGACCCACATCGCTGTTGAGATGCAGGAGATGAGGGAATGTATGGACGTAGTGATGAACACCCTTAGAGGACGAGTATCCAGCAACCTGGACGACCTAGTCCACAGGACGGATTCGCCTTTCACAGCGCTCGTGAATTCATGCCCTCTTCCTCCAAAGTTTCGCATGCCACACGTGGAGAATTATGACGGATCCAAGGACCTATTGGACCACTTGGAATCCTTCAGAACCCTAATGCATCTTCAGGGCGTACCGAACGAAATCATGTGCAGGGTTTTTCTCACCACCTTGAAAGGGCCTGCGAGGGATTGGTATAGTAGGCTGACGCCTAATTCCATCGGCACTTTTAAGGAACTAGGCGCATAGTTCGTATCACACTTTATTGGAAGTCATCGACACAAGAGGTCTACTGCGTGTATACTGAGTATTAAGCAACGGGAAGACGAGACATTAAGGTCATATATAGCCCGCTTTAACAAGGAATCCCTCTTGATAGACGAGGCAGATGACAAGATACTTGTGGTAGCATTCACGAACGGGCTACGAGAGGGTAAGTTCTTGTTCTCTCTATGCAAGAATGACCCAAAAACTATGTCCGATGTACATTACAGGGCGACGAAGTACATGAATGCGGAGGATGCCTTGCTCGCGAGAGGACAAGCCCAGAAAAAGGGAAAGACAAGAAGACGCACAATTATCTCAACTCTAGCACTCTAGGGTTGTTTAAAAGACTCTAACTTGATTGTCGGAGGGTTTTTGGCCGGCACCACACCGGTGCTCTCTGTTCGATCATCTATTTTCTCCTCGCAGGTGTTGCTTCGATCTGAGGAGTACTCGCAGCTTACTGGTGATTTCTTCGGCATCATCAACAAGGAACTCCCAAGTTTCACCTAACAAGGAATTTATTTAGTAAGCTTTGAGTGCAGAAAGTCTGTTCCATCATTTCATATCCAAAGAAAACAAAATTTTTTTCAAAAGAAAAATGCTATGTACACAAATAGTTTTTAAAAAACCAGAACCAATCCAAAAGGATGATAAAACAAACAAAAAAAAAAATCAATTTGCAAACTCGCACGTCTTATTGCTTCATCTACAAAGACATCCTATCAATTAGAAATTGACAAAAAAAGAACTTGATCAGGAGGCATCATGATTTATTAATGTTACTCCACTCAGAGATATGGGTAGCTAAGTTGCACTTTGGTCTTATGCTTATGCTTAAGGAAAAGATTACAAAATACCTAACAAAGGCTGTGCTGACTTTTGTTGTCTATACTATATTATACCATATACGTCAACAATATCAAGCGGGCATGCTGGATCTATTGCAGCTCTCGCAGCAACCCTTGCCATTGAAGTCACATTGACTGGAAGCGAAAACAATGGGCCAGTTAGTGGGATTATGATCAGAACTTTTGTATATTGCACATGTTAAATATTAGCATTGATACACCATGTTGTATATGCTAGAGTGGATGCGGAAGGGGAAGCATAGAATAGGAACATCAAGAACACGAGAGTTACGTGGTTCAACCTTGTCGGCTTACATCTACAGAGGAATCCCTTAAGGGCTACATCTTTATTGTATAAGAGTGTAGTACAATAATCTGTGTTACAATGAACTCTAACATAAGTATATATAAGCGACTAAACCCTAGACTACTAGTATAAGCAAGAGTGGGCTTGGGCCTATTACATTGGGCTAATATGTCTAATATATCTCTAACACCCTCCCTCAAACTTAAGGCAGAAGCTCGATGAAGGCTTGAGGTTGGATAAGTATAAGAAGATCCCTTGGAGATACCTTTGAAGAAACAACAATGAATAATATGCCAATTGACTAATTTCGGAGTCTCAAATGAAGAAACGGAATCCAAAATTGGAATCTACGCAAAAAACTAAGCAAGATAGGCCATTTTGGAAATTTTGACTTTTGGTCAATGGTCAACGTGAAAGTCAAATCCAAAAGGTCAAAGTCAATGGTCAGTCAAAGTCAACGGCACATGGTCCGAGTTAGTTCTGGGTTTTCGGGTCGGTTCACGGATGGAGCAGCAGAACCGATGACGTCATCCTATGACGTGTTGTTGACGTGGACTAGGGCTTGCGTGGCTAATGATGTGGAGTGATGACGTCATCTAATAACATCAGCAGGGATTGTTCGGCACGTGGAAGGCGTGTGCGAAGTCTACTGGCACGTGGAGTGGATGCCAGAAATCCTGGAGACGTGTGAGGGGGCATGTAAAGTTGGAAGGGGGCCGGAATCTCAAGTTTCGTAGATCGGCGGACGAGAAGGTCAACTGGGCGGGCGTGTTCCCATAAGACGATCTAGAAGTCAGGAAACTGTGGCGGCGCATGGGAGATTTGCTGAAGACAACTGCGACGCGTGTAAGCCTCACAATAAGTGTGAGGCTCATGCAATGTAGTAAGAGCAGCATAACAATGATAGTTAAGTAAATGTACAGGAATAGATCTTACCCGTGTTGAATGACGAGGTGGAATATCTTGTGCAAAATCTTCAGGTGGAGCAGGAGCAGGGGACCCAAGCTCAGGGTTGGGTAGCTCGTCTTCGACCTGTTCATTAAAGGGGGAATTAGGAAAAGGATCAAGGATATCAAGTGGTTGGATAGAGAAGTCTACAGGAGAATCAGGAGCAGCTATAGGAGGCTCAAGAGCAGCTACAGAAGGAATATGTGCCTCATCTAGAAATAGATCTAAGACAGAGAAGGAAGATAGAGAAGCACAGAAGTGAGAGAGCTCGACAAAGAGGTGATGTTCCCAAAAGACAACATTGTAGGAGATATGAAGATGATGAGAAACATGATCATAATATCGATACCCCTTTTGAGTTTCGCCATAGCTAAGAAAACAACAAAGTCTTGACCGAGACTCAAGTTTGTTATGCTCATGTGGCTGAAGAAAAACGAAACAAGCAAAACCGAAAGAGAAAAGGTGGTGATAGTCTAGAGGTGACCCAAAAAGGCGCCCATATGGAGTTTGATTTTGGATGACAGGACTGGGAATACGATTAATAGCATGAAGAGCAACTTCGCCCCAAAAAGGAGTAGGAACTTTGGCAGAGAGAAGGAGAGCACGAACAATGTTAAGAATATGACAAAATTTTTGTTCGGCTCTACCATTTTGCTAAGAGGTACCTGGACAAGTTAGTTGATGAACAGTGCCATAGGAATGCAAAACAGCTTGGAAAGCATATTGAGTGTACTCAAGAGCATCATCAGGTTGAAAATTTTTGATACGTTTGGAAAATTGAGTTTCAACCATTTTTGCAAAATTAGGATATACTTGCAATAATTTAGAACGATGTTTTATATTAAAAATCCAGCTATAGCGAGAGTAATCATCAACAAAGACAACAAAATATCGAGATCAACCAATACTAGAGATAGAGGAAGACTCCCAAACATCAGAATGAATAAGGTCAAAGATTCTAGTGGATATTGATTCACTAGTATTGAAAGGCAAAGCTAGTTGTTTTCCTAACTGACATGAAACACAATCAAAATTTTCTGTAAACACTGAACCTAACAAACCTCTTGAAGCCAATTGTTGTACCTGATAAGAAGATGCGTGACCAAGTTGAGTATGCCAAAGTGCAAGGGAATGAATAGAATAAACTGCAGCAGCTGCAGCAACAAAATCAAGAGTAACAAATGGAAGACGAAGGTTGTCTATGGAAAACATATGTCCATCTCTGGAATCGGCCCCAAGCTCCTATCCTGTCCTTGGATCCTACACAATACACCCAGAATAATCAAATATATTGTGATAACCCAACTCAGCTAATTGTCCCACAGAAAATAAATTGTAAGAAAGACCATGGAAGAGTAGAATAGGAACATCAAGAACACAAGAGTTACGTGGTTCAGCCTTGTCGGCCTACATCTACGGAGGAATCCTTTAAGAACTACATCTTTATTGTATAAGAGTGTAGTACAATAATCTGTGTTACAATGAACCCTAACATGAGTATATATAGGCAACTAAACTCTAGACTACTAATACAAGGAAGAGTAAGCTTTGGCCTATTACATTGGGCTAATATGTCTAATATATCTCTAACAGCACAGACTGTAGTCTATAGTTAACATATTAAAAGCAAATAACACAGAAGTGAAAACCCATCACCAGATGCCAAATCCATAATGAAATTTATGTGCATAAATCATAATGTAGTCACAGTGTACATCAACTACGCATTCACAATATGGGACGCAAAATGGATGCATAATAAACAGCCTATTACTACATCTACTGACAACAATGACAAGTGTGTGTGTTACATCATGGTGATAGGTCCAAGGGAGCCTCAATTACAGGCAGCTTCAAGCGCCAAACCTGGTGAGTCCCATGTATGAAACCTGGCCTAAAGAATTATATACCTATTCCTTTTTTTCTTTTCTTTTCTTTTCTTTTTTTTCAAAAGAAAAGGAAAAGAGTAAACCCACTGTAACAAATCAACTATCAGAGCTGTCAGAACTAGCACATTTAGAGTAATACATGCTTCTTCTCATTGCTTAACGATGTTTACAGCCAAAATATATTAGTTGCAAACCCACACGAATGTAATATAATTATTTTATAAAAATATTATGCAAACTTTGTAGGTGCATGTGTTATTTACAATATTTTCTATTTTTGTAAGTTTTAGGTAACAAAAAATATAATGTATTTTTCATTTAACAACAATACTTAATGATATATATATATATATATATATATATATATATATATATGAAAAACATAATTAATAAAAAAATTTAAATTACATAATTATAAGATTGTTTTATATAAATGGAGAAAATGTTATTAAAAATTTAAAACTACTTTTTTTAAATATACCATAATCGATTAACTAATTTGAACATATCCAAGAATATTAAAATAAATAAATAAATGCACACCCTCATTCCATGGAACTCTTATAACATGTTACATTAAGTTTAGAATTGTAGCATTTTTTTTCTTTATAAATATAAGTATAATTTCTATATTATTGAAACTTGAATTTTAAGGTAATCTTTTTTAGGGCCTAATCTCTAATTTCTAATGTCTATTTTATTTATATTTTTTAGGCCAAAACTAAAGAGTTAGGCCCAAATAGAACAAAATTAATACTTTTTAACCCAAAAAGTAAGGAAAAATTGAATTTTAATTTGAGCCAAAAACTAAAATGGATCAATTAGTCCAAAATTGACCTAAGTGGACCAAATTCGACCATGTGGACCGTAATAGACCGAAATAAACCATATAGACCAAATGGGACCTAAGTGGACCGAAATGAAACTAAGTGAATGGAATGGACCGAGTGCACTGAATGAGAATGAAATGGACTAAAGTGAACTGGATAGATCAAAATGGACTGAATGGACCAACATAGTTCAAAGTGGATTAAAGCGGACCAAAATTATATCCTAATGTGGCTCAAAAAGAGCGCTATAACAATAAATATTTTACTTCAACTTGTAAATATTATTTAGATTTGTAAGATATATCGTAAAATTTGTACTAACTACATTATCACTAAAAAATAATTATGGATTTGTTTAATATATTGTTAATATGAAACTAAATAATCATGTCGAATTTTTTAGTCAGTAAACGATATTGTTTAAATGTTTTTGTTTACTATTAAAAATTTAAATGAAAACACTCATAAGATGCATTATTTAAAAGATCTTATTTTTTTATTAGTATTAATTTAAAAAATGCTTAAATGACTTCATGTACTTATAGATTTGTACAAAATAATTGAATTAAATTATTTAGATTTTTACTAATAGATCTTGTGGGGGGTAAAAAAATGCTTAAATAAACATTTGGGCTTTGGGCCTGGTTAATTGGTATAAGTCTATCCAATCAGAGTCTTCTAGGCCCACAGGTTAGTCTACACTATAATGGTCCAAGGAGTAGTCCGAGGTGGAGTATCTCCTCGGACAGGCCTAGTAAAGGCCATGGGACTTGCTAAACGGTTTAGAGACAGAATTCTGAAAGATCTGTTGGGTAAAGGTGTGATCCAAGCACCCGTTGGAAGCAGGAACGAGTGAGAAATATCTGAGGAAAAAGCTACTACCACCGCATTAAAGGCCCTGCATCTACCTCCCTGGCCGCATTAATGGAGAAATGACCTGTGAACAGTATTATTCAGCCTTCCAGCTATTATTTAAAGACTTTAAGAAGGCGGTGGATGGGATAAGTATCTAAGGAAAAAAATATGTGTTACACATGGATGAAACAGGGAAGAAGAAGAAGGATATAAGAAGACGAGAGAGAGGAGAGAAAAGGGGGGCTCTTCTTTGAAAACTAAAAATTGTAATCTTTTGCTTAGAGAAAGAAAGGTTATACAAATTGTCTTCGGCTTACGTCCGAGGAGGGTTTTTTGTCACGTTCATTTGTTACTTGCATAGACTACGGCATTCTAGCCTGTTTATCAACTTTCCAATATCCCAAACCTAGGTTTCAAACCCATACTCTATAAATTTCATTGCATAAGGCTCTTTGGGCCTGAGCCCATCACTCATTTTGGGTCCGGGTACAAATTGTACACTTACAATTGGCGCTGTCTGTGGGAATCTAGTGTGGAAGGAATTGGAATATCATGGTAGGCTTAGGTTCGCATAATGCAGAATCTCAGGGGTCTCAGCACGAGGATCATTTTGAGCGTCTTGAGCGTCGAAGGGATCGAGAGGGAAGCGTGCATACCGTATACCCCGATGCAAGCCATTCGCGTGGTGGAAGCAGTGCCACCCATAAGGATGATGCCAAGGCCATGCAGAGGGAGATTGACCACCTCAAGAAAAAGCTATGCCGTGTCAAACGAAGGCGGGCTTCACCCCCATCCAATCTTTCCTCAAGAGGTCCCGGGGAAGCAGTTACAGTCCAAGGTCCAGTACTCCCCCTAGCGAAACCTTCTCGTACGAAAAGGATGACCTACCAAGTCGTAAACATAAGAAGTTTCCCTCCAGGGGCTTGGGGAACGATGCTATGAGTCGAGCGTTGCACCAACTCTCCAAGTCACCCTTCTCACGCAAGATCGAGAAGGGAAGGCTCCCAAAATGGTTCACTCAGCCCACCTTCACCATCTATAATGGCAGGACAGATCCAGTCGAACACGTGAGCCATTTTAATAAGAGGATGGCGGTACATTCTCAGAACGAAACCCTGATGTGCAAAGTCTTTCCTTCTAGCCTAGGAACTGTTGCTATGAGATGGTTTAACGGACTAAAGTCGGGATCTGTCTATTCTTTCATGGAACTCACTAGGGCATTCGCGTCTCAATTCATTACACGCAGCAAAGTCCCTCGACCTTTGGACTCATTATTATCTATGGCCATGAGAGAGGGTGAGACTTTGAAAGCATACTCCGACAGGTACTGGGAGATGTTTAACGAGATCGATGGAGATTTTGATGAAGTGGCGATTAACACTTTCAAAGTGGGCCTCCCAACTGATCATGATTTAAGGAAATCCTGACCAAAAAGCCCGTATGGAGTGTACGTCGCCTCATGGATCGCATCGACGAGTACAAAACGGTTGAGGAAGATCAACAACAAGGTAAAGGTAAGGCGAAGGTTATCCCGCAGGAGAGAAGGGATTTCAGGTCAGACAGGTACCATAATAATAAGCCGAGGAGAGATTTCTCTGGGCAATCTGGTTCAGCCACTCCTCAAGTAGTTAATATTGTATTCCGAGAACCAGTGCACCAACTGCTGGAGAAAGTCCGTAAGGAACCCTACTTCAAGTGGCCCAGTAAAATGGCGGGGGACCCTACGAAATAGAATCAGAACCTTTTTTGCCAGTATCATCAAGATGTGGGTCATATCACCGAGAATTGTTGGACCCTTTGGAACCATTTAGAAAAGCTTGTTAGCGAGGGAAAATTGAAGCAACACCGGTATCAACCCAACAGACAAGGAAATCATTCGGGTTCAAACAATCAGAAGAACAACTCATCTTGGTCACCCTTGGGAACGATTAATGTCATCTTCGCTGCACCTGGCAGGACCGGTTCTTGTCCTACAAGGGTGATGGCGGTGTCACATTCCCAGGCCGAGGAGCCTGGCTCGAGGCCGAAGAGGATCAAAAGGAGTACGCCTATTTTGGGATTCTCTGATGACGATAAGGTTGGGACTATTCAACCACATGACGACGCCTTGGTGGTCACATTGAGGATAGGGAATTATGACGTCAAGAGGGTGATGGTCGATCAAGGCAGCAGTGCAGATATTATGTACCCTGACTTATTCAATGAGCTTAATAGGGCTGGAGGATCTCGCTCCCTATGACTCGCCGTTGATAAGTTTTGAAGGGAAGACTATTATACCAAAGGGACAGATCCGATTACCCGTACAGTCCGGCTCGAAAACGGTCGATGTGGATTTTATTGTGGTTGATGCATATTCTCTATACACGGCCATCCTCGCTAGTCCTTGGCTAGTAAAATTTTCTTCGGGTGGATTCATTGAAGAAATTCTTGGTAGCCAATCAGTAGCAAGGCAATGCATATCGGCCGCAGTACTGTATCAAGCCAAATCAGAGTCCTTGGCCTCGGCTGTGGAAGACTTATAGCAATTAACAACTCTGGATGCGCCCGGTGCAGTGACAGCAAATGAGGCCATATGTGAAGATTTGGAAAGATTTCTCATAATTGATGACCCCGGAAGGTTCTTTCAAGTTGGGATACGGTTACCACACCAAGAAAAAATGGAATTGGTGATGTTTTTGAAAAAAAATATTGATGCCTTTTCCTGGGATCCTTGTGAGGCTTCGGAGGTTGACCCAAGCTTCATTTGCCATCATTTGAATGTCAACCCTGCCGTTGTTCCCAGGAGGCAACCACCTCTACGTTCTTCGAAAGAACATTCCGAGGCTGTCAAGGAGGAGGTGCTCAAGCTCAAAAGGGCTGGGGCTATTAAAGAAGTTTTCTACCCAGAATGGTTGGCGCACATAGTCGTAGTGAAAAAAAAGAGCGGAAAGTGGAGAGTATGTGTGGACTTTACAGACCTGAACAAAGCCTGCCCAAAAGACTTGTTCCCGATGCCTCGCATTGATCAGCTAGTGGATGCTACGGTCGGGCATCCTCGAATGAGTTTTTTAGATGCCTTCTTGGGTTATCACCAAATGCCATTGGCGTTAGGTGATCAGGAGAAGACTGCCTTCATCACTCCTATGGGGAATTATCACTATAAAGTGATGCCATTCGGTTTGAAAAATGCAAGGGCTACTTACCAAAGGATGATGATCAGGATGTTCGAATCGCAACTTGTAAAGGCCATTGAGGTATATGTGGATGATATGGTAGTGAAGAGTAAGATGGTACCTATGCATGTGAAAGATTTGGACGACATCTTTCAAACACTTAGGAAGTACAAGCTGCGCCTTAACGCCTCAAAGTGTTTTTTTGGGGTCGGCTCCAAAAAGTTCCTAGGCTACATGGTGACTCATAGAGGAATAGAGGTGAATCCGGCACAAGTCAAAGCCATTCAGGGCTTGCAACCACCTCAGAATCCAAAGGAAGTTCAGAAATTGACCGGGATGACTGCTGCTCTCAGCAGATTTATCTCTTGGTCCGCTGACAGGTGTAGACCTTTTTTCCAACTGTTAAATAAGTGGAAAGGATTCCAATGGTCCGAGGAGTGCGCTTTAGCTTTTCAGCAACTTAAGGAATATCTTTCCCGGCCACCCATCATGTCTCGACCGGAGGTCGATGAGATCCTGTTTGCATACCTAGCTGTAGCTATCTATGCAGTCATTCTGGTTCTGATAAAGGACGACAGTGGGGTACAAAGACAGGTTTATTATGTCAGTAAATCTTTGAATGAAGCTGAGGTGCGTTATTTGCCTTTGGAGAAGGCAATTCTGGCTGTAGTCCATGCCACACAAAAGCTTCCTCACTATTTCCAGTCTCATACCGTCGTGGTTTTGACTCAACTGCCTCTCAAGTCAGTATTACGAAGTGCTGACTACTCGAGGAGGGTAGCCAAGTGGGGAACTATTCTGGGAGCTTTCGATATCAAGTATATGCCACATACCTCGGTGAAGGGCCAGGTTCTCACTGATTTGGTGGCAGAATTCGCCGAACCATCGTTAGAAGAAAATGCGAAGGAATCGCACATGGATGAAAAATCAGCTGGCATGATCACGGGCAAAGGACCTCCAATTTGGAAAGCGTATGTTGATGGAGCAGCAAACCAGAGGGGATCTGGTGTTGGACTTGTCTTGGTGTCCCCTGAGGGAATTACCTTCGAGAAATCATTGAGATTAGCGTTCTCGGCCACTAATAACGAGGCTGAGTACGAAGCTGTCTTGGTCGGTATGAATATGGTACGAAGAATGGGGGGAAAGGTGGTTCATATGTCCTCGGATTCTCAATTAGTTGTGGGCCAAGTGACGGAGACCATGGAGGCTAGGGATCCAAGAATGCAAGAGTACTTGACCCAGGTCAAATGTTTACAATCCGAGTTTGATTCTTTCATCCTTTCGCATGTTTCTAGGAATGGAAACAAGCATGCAGACTCGTTGGCCACTTTGGCGACGTCCTTGGCTCAGTGTTTGCCTAGGATTATCCTCGTTGAAGACTTGTTGAAACCAACTTTAGTCATCGCAGGTGCTGTCCATATCCATCTGATAAGGCCCGAACCTAGCTGGATTGACCTTGTGGTTTCTTTTCTAAAAAGCGATATTTTGCCCGAGGAGAAGTCTGAAGCAGATAAAATTCGTCGAAAGGCGCCTCAGTTCTGGTTGTCCGAGGATTAGAAGTTGTATAAACACTCCTTTTCTGGACCATACCTACTGTGTGTACATCTTGAAGCGACGGAGGCACTTTTGAAAGAATTGCACGAGGGAATTTGTGGAAGCCATACTGGGGGGAGATCCTTAGCCCATAGGGCTTTGACTCAAGGATATTGGTGGCCCAATATGCAAAGAGAAGCTCAAGACTACGCAAAAAAAATGTGACCAATGCTAAAGGTTTGCTCCCAATATTCATCAGCCTGGTGGAGTCCTTAATCCTTTTTCTAGTCCTTGACCATTTGCTTAATGGGGACTGGATATAGTTGGGCCTTTTTTGAGGGCTGTGAAAAACAAAAGATGGCTACTCGTGGGAACTGACTACTTCACCAAGTGGGTTGAAGCTGAGCCTTTATCAAATATTAGGGATGTGGACTCCAAGAAATTTATCTGGAAGAACATTATCACTAGATTTGGGGTACCTCACACGCTTATTTCAGATAATGGCGTGCAATTTGATAGTAAAGATTTTAGGAAATATTGTAATGACTTGGGCATCACGAATAGATACTCCACTCCAGCTTATCCTCAGGGAAATGGGCAGGCCAAGGCCGTTAACAAAGTTATAGTTAGTGGACTTAAGAAGAGGCTGGATGATGCAAAGGGTAGATGGGTAGAGGAGTTGCCACACGTTTTGTGGACATATCGGACTACGCCGCGAAGATCCACTGCAGAAACACCCTTCTCCATGACTTACGGGGCCGAGGCGGTGATACCTTTAGAATCTGGGTTTCCCACATTAAGGACAAGTTCTTTCAGCTCGGGAAATAATAATGGCCTCCTAGGAAAAAGCTTGGATCTGGTTGAGGAACGGCGAGAGACCGCCATGGTCCAAATGGCTTATTATCAACAGAAGCTTAAACGAGGATATGATGCTTATGTGAAGCTGAGGCCACTAGCGCTTGGGGATTTGGTGTTGAGGAAAGTCTTGGGTACTGCCAAAAATTCAGCATGGGGAAAGCTAGCACCAAATTAGGAAGGACCATATCGGATCATCTTTGTAGTGGGTATAGGGTCATATCGCTTAACTGGTCTAGATGAAAAAATTGTACAACGCCCATGGAATGTAAACAACCTACGAAGGTATTATTATTAATAAAAAGTATTTTTTTCGTTCATTGTTCAAATTATCATTATACAGTTCGATGTATTTATTGCTACTCATAAATATCAAACAGAAACTTGGTCATGCATGGTCTTCGGTCCACATGCCTTGTGGAAATTGATATCCTATTATTTGTTAAATAGAACCTTAGTTATGTCGAGTCCTCAGACCTTCTACTTTGGGAAAATTAACATTTCAATTTACTATTTCTAAGTATCAAACAGAAACTTGGTCATGCATGGTCCTCGGACCACATGCCTTGTGGAAATTGATATCCTATTGTTTGTTAAACAGAACCTTAGTTATATCGGGTCCTCAGACCTTCTACTTTGGGGAAATTAACATTTCAATTTACTATTTCTAAGTGTCAAACAGAAACTTGGTCATGCATGGTCCTCGGACCACATGCCTTATGGAAATTGATATCCTATTATTTGTTAAACAGAACCTTAGTTATGTCGGGTCCTCAGACCTTCTACTTTGGAGAAATTAACATTTCAATTTACTATTTCTAAGTATCAAACGGAAACTTGGTCATGCATGGTACTCGGACCACATGCCTTGTGGAAATTGATATCCTATTGTTTGTTAAACAGAACCTTAGTTATGTCGGGTCCTCAGACCTTCTACTTTGGGGAAATTAACATTTCAATTTACTGTTTCTAAGTATCAAATAGAAATTTGGTCATGCATGGTCCTCGGACCATATGCCTTGTGGAAATTGATATCCTATTGTTTGTTAAACAGAACCTTAGTTATGTCGGGTCCTCAGACCTTCTACTTTGGGGAAATTAACATTTCAATTTACTATTTCTAAGTGTCAAATAGAAACTTGGTCATGCATGGTCCTCGGACCACATGCCTTGTGGAAATTGATATCCTATTGTTTGTCAAACAGAACCTTAGTTATGTCGGGTCTTCAGACCTTCTACTTTGAGAAAATTAACATTCCAGTTCGCTATTGCTAAGTATCAAACAGAAACTTGGTCATGCATGGTCCTCGGACCACATACCTTGTGGAAATTGATATCTTATTAACTGTTAAATAGAACCTTAATTATGTCGTGTCTTCAGACCTTCTACTTTGGGAAAATTAACATTCCAATTTGCTATTACTAAGTGTCAAACAGAAACTTGGTCATGCATGGTCCTTGGACCACATACCTTGTGGAAATTGATATCTTATTGACTGTTAAACAAAATCTTAGTTATGTCGGGTCCTCGGACCCTGTACTTTGGGAACATTAGCAGAAACCATACCACGTTAGTGTTGATGAGCCACAGTAAGTTTGATGGATTGCTTTATGCCCCAAATTGAATCCTAAATTAAATTTTTGGTTGTGTATTGCTGTATTATATATATTATGGTCTTGAGGCATGATTTATAAGTATACGTCAAGTGTATGTACTTTTTTTTAAAGTTACGGCTAATTGAAATGTTGTAAAGACTTTACTATGTATTAGGAGGTGGAGTTAATTGTTCCATTCCATTCAATTTTGCACGAAAAAGAAGCGAATTAGTATTTTTGTACTAAAGGTTGGAAGTCAGATGAAGATCAAACCAGTCAAAGTTTCTCATTAATTTCTTTTAAGATTTACATTCAAAACAAAAGTCTTAATACAAAAATTGCTACATAAGAAAAGGGGAAGGAGTCCTAACTAGCCTAAGCCTTAAGCCTTAAGCCTTAGAAGGGGGGTCCTGCTCGGAAGTGCTGGCAGCCTCTTTTGGTTTGCGGTCCTCCTCTGTTCGTTTCAGCTCTGCTTCGAATAAGGTCTGGACTTGTTTCCCTTTATCTCTTGCCACTGGTGGAGGGACATTGGGCTCAGCATTCTGGCTCGTAGGCTTCTCGGCTCCATCGCCTTGTTCCTTCTCTTTGTGAGAACCCTTAGGTTCTTAGGAGTTGGAATGGGCTCTGGAATCATGGATGGGTGCATTGAAGGCGCCGTCTCAGGGGTAGGTGCGACAGGAGGAAGTTCTTCGAGCACCTGGATGTCTTGGGGAAGCCAAATGTTTTCAGGCTTCCTCAACTCGGAGGCTGTGGAAATCCCTGCCACATTTAGAGCTTCCGCCCACACCTGTTGGTAGTACTCCCGGCACAGCTCGATGAACTCCTCTGTTAGTTGGTTTTCTGTCGCCTCCACCCCTTCCTTGTAAACAGCCTTATTCGCGGCCTCCATGCTGTCCTTGAAGGTACGAGCCTCTTCCCTCATCCTAGCAAGCTCCGTCTTCAGGTCGGAGTTTTCTTGCTGGGCTTTAGACAAGTCCTCGTCCTTCTGACGCAAAAGCTTGTGTTGCCCCTCCACCTGGGCCCTCATCGTCTTAAGGCTAGCCTCGGTACCGTCCCTCTCCCTCTTCTGCTCTGCCGGCTGCCTGGTTAGGTTCTCGTTCTGCGCAAGAGCTTAGCCTAGGGACTTCTCGGTCTCCTGCTTGACCTCCAGTTCAACTGTAGCTTTCTTCCGAGAGTCTTCCACCCACTTCTCGGCAGTGAAGACTTCTTGAATGGCCTGTGTTGAAATATTAAAATAGATGCATTATTAGTAAAGCAAATTCAAAGTACATGAGAACGGTTTTTTTCGTTAAAGTGTAGTGAAAGCAGTAAAGTGGGGGTAAGACTGAGACACTCACCAAAGCCAAGTCCCTTTTGAGCGAAAGAAAAAGATGTGGTTGGTTCATCTTGTCTAGGGCGTCCATATCCTTGGGTAGAAGAAGGGGCCGTTCCAAAGCCTCGGCCAGGTGGTGAGCGTGACCTTGCTAAAACGCCCTGATACTGGATTGGTAAGAGATTGGTGCCCCATCCAACTTGAGCTCTGGAGACCAGTTGGCCGGTGTACGGCGTACCTCGACCAAGTCCCGGTTCTCCCCACTTTCCACTGAAGAGGCACGTCCCTTGCCTTTACCAGCTTTTTGTTGTTGTTGTTACTGTTTTAGCTTCTTCTGCCTCTCCACCTCTGCCTCCTCAGCCTCATTTTTCCTCTTCTTCTTAGGCTCCGAAATGGGAAGCTTAGGGTCGGAGGGAGGAGGGGGAGGTGGCAAAGATGGAGGAATCTGTGACTCACCCGCATCCTTCTTAGAGGTTTTCGAGCCCCTCTTCGTCATCAGCTTCCTTAGAGTGGACATGTCGTCTTCTTCGGAGCTAGAGTTAGGCTGAGCAATTATTAAACCTTGTATGCCCGAGGTTTCAGCGGGCATGTGCTTTTCGTCTGAAATGATGACAAGTTGATCCTCTCGAGGTCTCTCAGCTTCCTCAAGGCGAAACTGGTCAATCTCCTCGTCCAACGATTGTTGCGAGGATGTTGGCTCTTCTCAGACAGCGATTGTCTGGGAATGTGCCGAGAGAGGAATTGCTGCGTTGGGGCGAGAGTATAGAATGATGGAAGGGTCGTCTGGGAGTTCGCGGTCAGAAAGGAAGCCTTGTCGAGAAAAGTCTATCCTTCTGCGTCGTTTGTCTCCCGCGGTGATCGCGTTGTCGATCTCCTGAAAGTCCTCTGATAAAGGATTGTATCCTAATATCAGGTGGGCTGCTCTCACTTGCAGGTCTTCGCTAACAAAGACTTCGAAGCGAAGAACGCGGTTGAGATCTGGGACGTTGCAAAGGCTTAGACGCTGACGTACATGTTGTTTATCTGCGAAAAACCATTCGATGAGACGAGCATGGTTAGATTAGCGATAAACATCAAGGGAAAGTGCAATAATGTGCAATGAAATTAAAAACGGTAAAAATAATGGGATTGAATCATGGGTTAGGGAATCTAACTCCTATGGAGTCACACCTAGGTCTCCCCATTTGACTGGGCAGTGAGGACCATCAAACCAGTTTCCCGAGGCGATGAGATAGTCGTCTTTCATGCCTTTGTTGGACTTGGGAAGACAGGATATGAGTCTAACAATGCTAGACCTAGATTTAAGGTAGTATCCTACACCTTTAAGTTTATGGCACTCGTACATGTAAACAACGCCGTGCCACGTGAGGTTCAAACTCATTTGCTCGTTTAAAGCATCGACATAACCTAAGACCCTAAATACATTTGGTGTGCACTGGGCATAACCTATGGTTGCGTAGGTATTTGCTGGTTACGTTTTTCATGGGGAGGGTCATCCCACCTTCTAGGAAGGCAATGATGGGAATGATAACTTCTCCCTCTCTCCTAGCGTCACCTATGGCTTCTACTGGGCAATATTTTAAGCCTATGTCTTGGGAAATCTGATATTTGGCCCGAAAACCCTCCATAACGGCGTCGGTATCTACTAAACACTTAAATCTACCCATGTGATGGGTGTGAAAACGAAAGTTTAGAGAAGGGAAGGGGTCTAGATGGTGGCCGAGCATAGAAGCCGAGAAGAAATGAGTAAAGAAAATTGAAAACTTACGTGAAATGATTAGGCGATTCTTCACGAGCTTCTTGAGAGGAAAGATAATGATTAACACTTAGATGTGATTGATTTCTGAAAGAATGGATGGAGATACGGATTCCCAGGCGTTTTGACGTGTGGGAGGCGGTCTCGAATTAGAATTATCCCGCCCAATTTTTTAGAACAAACCTGGACCATTGGATGCGTATCTCACCGTTGAACGTGGGGGACAAGACGTAACTTGCAGTCATAAATGCGAGCGTCCCAGGTTTCAAAGCGTTAAAGACGGTTTTAAAGGAACGAAAGGACCCCTACACGTGTGGCGGTTTGTAAAGTGTGTGGAGGGTGTGCTGTTTGGTTCAAAACTCCATTTCTCTCCTCGGATGGGAGGGAAAAATAAAGTTTTAAGGGGCTATTGTGGGGGGGGGGGTAAAAAAATGCTTAAATAAACGTTTGGGCTTTGGGCCTGGTTAGTTGGCATAAGTCTGTCCAATTAGAGTCTTTTAGGCCCACAGGTTAGTCCACACTATAATGGTCTGAGGAGTAGTCCGAGGTGGGGTATCTCCTCGGACAGGCCTAGTAAAGGCCATGGGACTTGCTAAATGGTTTAGAGACAGAATTCTGAAAGATCTGTTGGGTAAAAGTGTGATCCAAGCACCCATTGGAAGCAGGAACGAGTGAGAAATATCTGAGGAAAAAGCTGCTACCACCGCATTAAAGGCCCTGCATCTACCTCCCTCGCCGCATTAATGGAGAAATGACCTCTGAACAGTAGTATTCAGCCTTCCAGCTATTATTTAAAGACTTTAAGAAGGCGGTGGATGGGACAAGTATCTAAGGAAAAAATCTGTGTTATACGTGGATGAAACAGGAAAGAAGAAGAAGGATATAAGAAGACGAGAGAGGAGAGAAAAGGGGGGCTCTTCTTTGAAAACTAAAAATTGTAATTTTTTGCTTAGAGAAAGAAAGGCTATACAAATTGTCTTTGGCTTACGTCCGAGGAGGGTTTTTTGTCACGTTCATCTGTTACTTGCATAGACTGCGGCATTCTAGCTTGTTTATCAACTTTCCAATATCTCAAACCTAGGTTTCAAACCCATACTCTACAAATTTCATTGTATAAGGCTCTTTGGGCCTGAGCCCATCACTCGTTTTGGGTCCGGGTACAAATTGTGCACTTACAGATCTTACAATTTATATGGACAAATTATACCAAAATGGACTACATAGACCGAAGTAGACCAAAATGCTACACTATTATGGCTCAACAAAAGTATAATAACATTAAATGTTACGATTCAACTTTTAAATATATAGTAAAATGTGTACTAACTACAGTATCACTAAAAAATAATTAGAAATTTGTTTATTATGTTGTTGATGTGAAACTAACTAATCATGTCACTTTGTAAATATTTTAGTTAGTAAATTTCATTTAAATGTTATTTTTACTATTAAAAATTTAAATGAAAACATTCATAAAAAGCATTATTTAAAAGATTTTATTGTTTTATTAATATTAATTAAAAAAATGCTTAAATGACTTTATGTACTAATAGTTTTGGATAAAATAATTAAATTAACTCATTTAGTTATTTACTAATAGATTTTACAATTAAAATGTACCAAAGTGGCCCAAATTGGAACGAATCAACCAAAATAGATTGAAATACTATACTAATGTGGCTCAACAAGGCTTCAGCTTTTAGATATTATACACGCATTTTAGATATTGTATATTCATTTGGGACAAATTTGAGTATATCTGAAAACTAAATGACTTAATTATTTTAGCAACGAACCTACAGCTTCCAAATATAAGGAATCTCCACCCTTACACAGCAATCACAACCATAAAATTGACATGATTATAAGTAGGGGTGTCAATTCGGGTTAGCGTGTCGGGTTCGTGTCGTATCGAGGTAGGGGTATTTGACTAAATGGCTTAAACCTAACCTGACCCATTTAATAATTGTGTCATGATCCTTCAACCCTAACCTGACTTGTTAATAAGGCGGGTTGACCTGACCCAACCCATTTGACACGCTCAATAAATGAGTCGTGTTGGGTTGACACGAATGTAACACAACCCATTTCAACCTGCATAATATTTAATGTAACATCCAAAAGCAGTGTATACACTTTAAGTTTTTAACCCACATTCAAAATAATATAGTTCAACAAAAATATAACATATATCTAAAAATAAGTTCTTTACACTCTAAAAGAAGTGCATACGCTTCAACCCAAATTCAAAATAACATAATTTAACAAAATAACATAGTTCAACAAAAATATAATATCCTTGGAACTTGCCAAATGCTAAATATCAATATTGAAAGAATTGGAGCAAATAGTAGACTAATCATAACTATTACTACAATTATCATCCAGAGAGAGAGAGAGAGAGAGAGAGAGCAATAACTAGTTTGAGACTTTGAGTTTAAGAATTGGGCATGAGACTATAAGATAGTAGAGTAAGTAGCACGGCTGAAATTAAAAAATAAAATAAAATAACATATTTAAAAGAAGATTTAGAGTTTAGAATTTGTAGGGTTTAGAGATCTTGGGTTTGTAAAGTTTCAATTTCCAAGTATATCCCTTGTAAGTTTTTGTAATTACTCACTTTTCTTTTTAAATTTAAAATATATGTTGGATATAAAAGTATTTGACAAATCTAAAATAAAATGAATATTATTTGTTATATGAGTTAAAAAGGTTGTGTTAAGTGGGTCATTTTGGGTTGACATAAATAAATTGGCGTGTCAAACGTGTCTATTATGGGTTATGCGGGTTGACCCACTTATGACATATTTCTTATCGTGTCCCTTTCGGGTCGACTCGTTTATGACCCAAACCCATTAAGGCACAACCCTGACTTGCAAAAACCCGTGTCGGGTTTGTGTCATGTTCGCGGGTTGGGTTGAATATTGACACCCCTAATTATAAGAAAGACACATTCTCATGTATCATTATGAAATTATATACTTTGATTATACAAAAGCTCCAAAAGCTCAAATTAAATTCCAATTCCGACAAGTTCTACTTCTTTTACGATATGCATACTTTTGTGTTCAAATGTTACATTGTGAATGATTTGATTGATTAAATAGTCAAGCTGTATATTATATAGCAATTATAGAAGTGGACGGTTGATAGACAATATGTTGGGCCTAAATCCACTAGATTATGTTTTTGGATTAAGATGGTGCTCAAACTCCACAGCAAATTTGTCAATCATTTTAGGAGGATACCGACATGAGGGAAAAGGTATTGATAGCTCGAGAAGGTGAAAAAGCGATCAGCAATAATAAGGATATAGGCATCTCCATTGATAAGAAGTTTCATGATCATACATACTATGCCTATGCATGTAAATTTACCACCAAAAAAAAAAAAAAAATCAGTGAGCCATTCTCTTTTACTTTCATGTTTTCATTCCCAATTTATTTTTAAACGTGAAAATATATGGGGTTCCTCAAGCAAATACTAAAGGAAAAGCAGGCAAACAGTGCACAGTCCTCCTATAAGGCTATAACCAATAAGCTCACGTCTGAAAAATATGATACTTGATAACACCATACAATTTGGAACAAATACCATAAGATTGGCAGGTGAGTTTTTCTCTTTTGGGTAAAATCTTGAAAGTAAAGAAATAAAATGCTACCTTGACCCACAGAGCCACTGATGCTTTCCCCTCTAGTTCAAAAATTAGTTTTAATCAAAATAGATTACAAATTCAAATCAATCCTGCAAGTTTATACTATTTTATTATTAGTATTATTGGTGAGTTTCACGTGTACTCGATAGGTCTTGAACCACAACCTCACCCTCCACCTAGCACTTACAAGGGAAGGACATGCTAGTTAAGCTAGAGCTCATTGGCTTTCTGCAGTTTATACATAGGCCATCAATAATTATCATTCAGAAGAGTTGCAACCATTTCTTCCACTAAGAGAGAGAGAAGAATTAGATTCGCCTTAGTAAAACATTTACAGAATATTGTTGCTAGGTGGAAAACATCTTCAAAGGAGCAATTAAAGTTTGTCACGTGTAAGAAGCATTCCAAATTCACTGACCTTCCACTTAGTCTAAGCAAGCGACATTCTCTCCATCTTTATACCAAAAAACTCATAAGAAAGGGCGATGCATTAAAATTTAAAACAACAATTACATAGCAAAAGAATAAAGGGTACTTCAAACCTAGTGCGTGGTTTAAATCTCATGCCTCAAATGAAACAACTATTTCTGCTAGGTTGAAAACATCTTCAGAGGAGCCATTAAGTTTGTCACATGTAAGAAGCATTCTAAATTCACTGATCCTCCAATTTTAGTCTTAGCATGCAACATTCTCTCTATCTTTATACCAACAAACTAATAAGAAAGGACGGTGCATTAAAATAATAAAATTTAAAACAGTAATTACATAGCAAAAGAGTAAAAGGGCTGTAATTGAAAGTTTCGTCCAGGTATGTTAAACAACACCATAAAAAATAGAGATGTGGAGAGGGTAAGCTGATGATGTGGCATTTAATGAAAGAGTATTGAGGTGAGAGCAAATTAAACAACGCGAAGAATTCGATAAAGTAGTCTTAACATGTGTCATTGTATGTTTGGATAAAGGGACACACATGATCATTGTATGCATCCTCCAATTTTGGGATCTAACTCTTAGAACATATGAACAGATTCGATACAGAAAGTTTATTAAACTATTATAAGCCTTCCACATAGAATGGCAGGAAACCAAGGAACTCGCAATTCAGTCTTCATCGTAGTGCCTACTGAACTGTTACATGGAATGCAATGCATAAGCAGGTTGGCCATTGCCGCAAATGTGTGGTAAGTTATAAGCAAAATGGAAAAGGGGGAAATGGTATTATAATATCCAGATATGAAGATCACAGTAAAATTACTACAATCGAAATTGACTACATTGCATGAGATCAAAACTGCAGAGATAAGGTGAACACCTACCAAATAATAAGATTTGTATGGGAAAGGGAAAAGTGGTATTATAATATCCAGATATGAAGATCACAGAAAAATTACCACAATCGAAGTTGCCTACCTCGCATGAGATCAAAACTGCAGAGGTAAGGTGAACATCTACCAAATAATAAGATTTGTAAGTTCTACACATCCGCAATACAAGAAATTACTCTCAAGAGTTTACAACACAAAGACGCATCTCTGATTTATTGCACTTATAATATATTGAATACAAACACAACAGGGGCAATGGAAATAGCATTTTGTGCTTTGAAATAAGAGTACCTAATGCGATGGCTGTAAAATCATTCATCAACCTCTGATTTGATCTCTCTTTGTAACTCTTCCTTGTACTCCTCAAAGGTTCCAGGGAAATTTCTCACAGTTCCATTTTCCACAACCCAAATTTCACTCTTCTCTTCATCCTCACAAACACGAGATATAAGCCTAGAGTCATGACTGACAAGGACGACTCCACCAGTAAACTCATCCAGTGCATCAGCCAGCGCATCAATACTCTGCATGTCCAGATGATTTGTAGGCTCATCCAATAGCAATATGTGCGGCTTCGACATGGAAATTGAAGTGAAGACAACCCGTGACTTTTGCCCTCCAGATAATTTTGCAATTGGGGTGAGGTGATTATGACTAGGGAGTCCAAATTTTCCAAGCTTTGCACGTACAGCCTCCTGCTTGCTAAGTCCCTCTTGATCTGGATGAAGACGAAGAAGATACTGAACTGGTGTTTCATCCATTGTTAGTAGGTCCACAAAGTGCTGTGAATACCTCCCAATCCTTAACTTTTGACTCCTTCGTACTTCACCTTCAGTTGGAACCAAATCACCTGCAAGAAGATTCAGTAGGGTAGATTTTCCAGCTCCATTGGGCCCAACAATAGCAACACGAGTTCCCATATCAATACCTACATCGACATTCGAGAGCCTAAAATCTGCTCGATTTGGGTAACTAAAGCTGACTTCAATTAGCTGCAAAAGTGGCGGTGTGAGCTCAGTAGGTTCAGGGAAGTGGAACTCCACACTATAATCTCTCCACTTCTTTGGAGCCTCAGGCAGAGGCTCATCCTCATCAACCTTTCCCTTAGCCTTGCTCTTAGATGCTTCCTTTGCAGCATTAAACTTAGCCCGGTCTTTCACCTTTTCCTGCTGAGCCCGACTCCCTGACCTCTTCGCTGCTTTAATTTGCTTCTCATAAGTTTCAAACTTCTTGTTCATCTCTTTGCGACGCTGCTCATACCCACTTTCAAAATCATCAAAATTCCCACGGTAGAAATGAAGCTTAAAATCATGGAGATGAATGATCTCAGTGCAGACAGTGTTGAGGAAATCCCGGTCGTGTGACACAACTACAAGAGTTTTCTTCCACCGACACAAGTACTCCTCCAGCCAGAGAACAGCCCTAAGGTCAAGATGGTTTGTGGGTTCGTCCAATAAGAGAAGTGTTGGTTGCACGAAGAGAGCCCTAGCCAATGATATTCTCATCCTCCAGCCACCACTAAATGATCGGGTTGGGCGACCCTGCATATCCTTGGTGAAACCCAACCCAGCAAGAATCTTTGATGCCTGAGCCTCTGCTGCATCTGATCCCAAGATATGCAACTGTTCATACAACTCAGCAAGTTTATCTCCCGCATCATCCCCATTCTCATCATCTCCATTCTCACCCTCAGCAGCAGAAGATGAATTCTGCAAAGATTCAACCTCTTTTCGGAGATTTACCAGCTCTTCATTAGCTGAAACAACTGCTTCAAGGGCAGTTTTATCATCACCAACCACCTCTTGTTCAACCAAAAGCACATCAATATTCCTAGGTACTGGAATCTTCCTCCAAGCAAGGAGCTTTAATAACGTAGACTTGCCCATTCCATTGGGGCCAACCAAGCCATACCTTTTCCCATGAGATATTTTAACTGACGTGTTCTTTAAGAGTTCTTTTCCCCGAGCCGATACAGAGAAATTATCAACAGTTATGTCTTTGATATTGGCATCAGCTTCATCATCCCCATCAAGAACTGAAGCTCGGCTACCAATAACAACAGTAAAAGCATCATGGTCATCCCTAAGGGCCTCCCGTTTTGCCTGCTCTGCTGCATGGACAGCAAGTATGTCCTTCTTTTCTCTTTTTTTCAACTCTTTCTCACTTATGGCTGTGTCAAGTGGATTTGAATCATTCCTCATTTGCCGCTTCTTGGCATCAGACAGGTCTTCTTCAGAGGCATCATCCTCATCATCAGATGGAGGAAGATCAATGTTATCAGTGTAAGATGACACTTTTGGTGCTTTTGTCTTAGGTTTACTAGAAGCGTTTGAAGAAGAACCCTTTTTAGGTTTCTCAGGTTTCTCATCCATACTAGCCAGCATTGCCGAGACTGAAAGCTTCCCTTTCTTCGCATCTTTTGAAGTGTCTTTGCCACTAGCCTTAGCACCAGTCCCCTCTGGCTTCTTTCCCATTGCAGTAACTGGTCAGGTAAGAAGAAATAGATTTAGACTGTTAAATCATATCAACTTGATCGGTTTTTATTAAGTTTATCATGAATATAAATGCATAATTAGAACCACAATAGAGCTTTTTTTTGATAGGTTAAAACCACATTAGAGCTGAGCTAGACAATTCACATAATAAAGAAACAAATCCATAGAAAGTAGTGATATGTGGCATCAATTTCAAAAGAAATAAAGAAAAAACAAGGAAACACAGAATACACTGATAACATGCAGAGACATTCTTGAAAATTTCAGACTTAGTGAAATAGGAATAACCTAAGTGACACCACATTGAAAATAGATTAGTTGAAAAGTCAAATAATATAGCCTAATTGATTCACAGTATTGTAGAAAAAAAAAGTATGAAACATGGATGCAGAATTGTTATACTTAATCTGATCTTCTCTCCTATTCTAAATAAAATTATAAGTTGCATGATGCTCTACAAAAAGGATCACCAATTATTTGTAGGAAAATGATGTTTTCGACACAGACAAGGGTATTTAAACTGGCAACTCCTAAGAATCTTGCTTTGTGTACTTCTTGCCTTATAATATTGTACTTATATATTTATCCACTATTTTGTAATAAATAGATGTAGTTTCCTTGACCAAAACGCACAACACTACTGTAATTCTACACCTTATGCTGGATTTTGTTATAAAAGTCCAAAAAGTGCTGGACACGTGGATAAAAATGTCACACCCTCTAACTATACCACACACAGTCTCAGATAGAACTTCCCTACAAATAATAAAATACACATCTTTCTGACCTATAAATGATAATCCATATGAACTTTGTCCTTTATTAAAACCAGTATAGGTCATATACAAGGTTTGTTGCAAGAGGAATATAGATCAGTTCATGAAGAAAGTAAGATTAGTTTTGGCTTTTAGTCAATTTCTGCTCTATCTAAAGCAATTCAGTATCTTAGATTTTTGGCTTTAGAAAATTCCAGGCTTTGCCAAGTGGCGCATAGAATTGAAAGTCTCTTTACAACCTTCCAGGTAAGACTTATCAAGTGCCACATCAGTTTACTCTCTCCTTTTCCTGGCTTTTAGAACAATTACACAAACCCATCTCTTCTCACCTCTTGACATTACGCTCTCTTCTCTTTCCCACACATTTTATCTTAACTAATCTGGCCTAAATTATAGGGTATGTTTTTATTGTTAATACTTAGGCTCTATAGAACCATATCTCTTGTTTTTTTTTTTTTTCCATAAGGATTATGCAAGTAAAAGCAAAAGACTATATCTGCTAGGTGCTCTACAAAAGGCCTCCCAATAGGTATTTTATTTTTTAAATACTCATTAGATTTGTCTTCTTTTGTTCCCATAAAGATAATTCTCCTGTTGTGGAGCTTTTAATGCTATAAACTAATGAAAGAGAATCGCAAGCAGCTTATGCAGCTAGGACAAATCAAAAAACCCAATATGGTTGGTAACAATTATTTTTAAGAGAGCACATAACAGTTTGACAGGTTAGTTGAATACAGTACAAGATTTAATTGAATGCAATATTTGTTTCTTTGAAGAGAAAGCTAGCTAAAATATGCAAATCAGAGCCAATTCAAACACAAATACACTAATGGATAAAATCTAATACAAAGTATGAGATAAACAAAGAGAAAATCAGGCTGTCCTTACCTATCAGTTTGTTCCAGCAACTCTTCTTGTAAATTACCCAAGTGTTGTGATTGGCAGAGAACTAAGCAAATCTGTATTTCAATAAAATGATAGGGTCAGAAGGTTTTTCAAATTACAGGAGAGAAAGATGAAAGAGATACTACAAAAGAAAGGTTTGATCCATCAAAAATTACCATAAATTATGTAAACTTTTGAAACTAAAGAGACATTGGAAATTCAAGTGCATTCTCAAAGAAAAAAATGTTGCAAGGATCTTAGTTAAAAACTAAGTTCTGAACTTTACTCTAAAAACTCCTTTAAAATTCAATGCCTTGCTTTAAGTAGGTTAGCTCCTTACAAAGCACCATGTACCTCGAGCAGGAGATACAAGTTAGTTACAACTTCACCTTATAAAAATTAAGTATAAGCATTCCTTCTAAACCAAACTTGCTAAAGCCATCTGTTAGAACCTTTGTCACAATTAACGTCAATCTATTTGAAGATAATTAATTGAAAAAAGAACACCAAATGCATTAATGCATTGTACAGTAAATCATACTTCATAAAAGCCTATAAACACATTTTCATGATCAAAGTTCCAATCATCTCCAGATGGAGTGATGCCCAAAGTAAAACCGAATGCTTACATTAGTACTAATTTAAATTACACAAGGTCAGAGGTTGTTCAAATTTTTTTGATAAGAAGAAAATATTATTGTAAAAGGAATAGCAAGACAGGAGCGAAAGATGAAAGAGAGACAACAGAAGAAGCTAAAATAAATATTGTAAATGATATGGATTGTAAAAATGTGAAAGTGTGTTTCCATATAAAAGGTAGTTCAACAATTCAACAAAATCTGAATCTTCAAATTGAAGTGTAAACCATAAAACCATATTTCGGAACTAATCCCTTAATATTCAATAACACAGTGTTCTTGGTTATTTATTTGTTTATTTCTATTTCAAAAACACAGCAAATAATCCAGAAAACCATCATTTCACTTAGAAAATATTATAAATTATCCTACACGGTAAACTGTCAGATTTAAAAGCAACAAAGTGAAAGCTGACTATTAAAATCAAGAGCGAATATCCCTAATTCAAAAACACAGCAAATAATCCAGGAAACCATAATTTCACTTTAAAAAAATTATAAATTATCCTACACTGTAAACTGTCAGATTTAAAAGCAGCAAAGGTGAAAGATGACTATTAAAATCATGAGTGAAAATCCCTAATGTTACCCATACCAAAATACAGAGACTGTAAACTGTCAGATTTAAAAGCAACCAAGCTGAAAGTTGACTATTAAAATCAAGACCGAAAATCCCTAATTCAAAAACATAGCAAATAATCCAGGAAACCATAATTTCACTTAATAAAAATTATAAATTATCCTACACTGTAAAGTGTCAGATCTAAAAGCAGCAAAGGTGAAAGCTGACTATTAAAATCAAGAGCGAAAATCCCTAATGTTACCCAAACCAAAATACAGAGATGATAATTTGAGACCAAAGCATCCAATGAAAGAGAATAAACCCATCTATTCTTCAATAGGGATCAAAGGAAAACCCTAGACAATTCAGCAAGAGGGGAAAATTATAAATATAGAAATTCAAATAGAAAAGGCACTGGTGAGAACTGAGAAGTTACAGGAATTGAAAATAGTGGGTGAAGTGGGAAAAAGTGTGCTTACCTTCCACATATACTACTGCAGAGAAGGGATGGGGGCAGGAAAAACGAACAGAGCAGCAGGGATGGGGGCAAAGTACGGATAGAGCTGATGGCAATTAGAAGGGAAGAGATAGGGCAGAGAACGAACAGTGCAGTTGCTAGTTAGAATGAATGAATGAATATTGAGAGGGTGTGAAGGCTTTTTATTTTGGCTGAATGAATGTGTTATATGGTGCGTTTTTAAAAGTTACATTGGTTCTGGACTGTATATATGGCGAAACAATATCATGTTTTGCTTTCTAATTGTAAGCGTGGCAGATTTTTAGATGGACTTTTTTTCCTATGGGGCAACACAGCCTTAATTGTAGAAGAATCTTCTGCTATTATAATATACTAGCTTATAGCCCGTGCAAATGCACGGGATTTTTATAATTGTGCTAGTTGTTTGTTTATAGCATCATCAAAAGTACACTTCTTTTTTTATATAACATCATCAAAAGTAAATAATACTTCATCATAATAACATATATTAACATAATTTGAATAACAGGAATAAAATTAAACTTACAGCAGAAGAAAAACAAAAACCATTCTTCATAACATCATAAAAATTTAGATCCATAGCTCAAAATAACATTTATAATCCTAAAATAAACCAAAAGTCAAATAGTTTAGCCCTTTGTTTATGGATTTCATGCTTTCTTTGTTAAAAGTCTTTATGGGTCTAATGTTGTAAGCAACCAAGCCATTGAGGATCTTTTTGCATGCCTAGACACATTAGAAGATTCAAAACAAAATGTTTTCTTTTTTTTTATAGGTAATTCGAATGCTTATATAAATGATAGAAAGAAAGTCATACAAGAAGTTCATGATGATGAACAATAAGAAAAAAACTACTAGGAAACTAAGTTAAGGGAGGACAAAAACTCAGAGAGAGAAGAGCAATTAGTAAACCCCCAACAATGAGACCACTCTAAGAGACTACGCTGGCATAAAAGATTTAACTCAACCAAGGTCTTCTCTTTGATTTCATGTTAATGTTAAATTGATTTCAAATGAAGATCACATACAATATTAATAAGTTGAAGAAGAATGAATCATATTCTACACATTCCCATAGGCAGCTCTCATACCTACATAATACTCAACAAAGACTAAAACTTAATTAAAAATTCCAAAAGAAGAAGAAGCTGCTTCTTTTTATTTCTCCCCAAATCTTATAATTTTGTGGTTCTATTAGGCAAAGTCAGAGAACCTAAGAATGAAAATGTATAACACAAAATGAGGAAATTAGCAGAGATAGAAAAAAAAAAAATTATAGCAACTAAACTAATTTATGAAATTTACAAATGACAAATTTCTCGAATGAGACCAAATAGAAATTCTCCATCAAATGAATAATACCCTTCATTCTTCCTCACACCTACACTAAAATTAGAGTCCAGAAGCAAATCATGACCGGCCATGACTTTATTTTGTTTTCAAAAGCCTTAAAATTTGTCCTTTTTTTTTTGAGATAAAAGGTAGAAATTTATTTAATGAATATGCAAAACATTACATGTGTAAACAAAATAGGGGGTCCGGACCTCTGACCCTCTGCTAATAGCAACAATTATACATAAGAACAACAACTTCTACCTAGCCAAAAAAACTGAACACTACCTAAATCAAACAGCAACTCTTGCCTAGACAAAAACTGAACACTATCTGCAGCAAAGAGAGAAACTGATCCACTCCTAATAGCATAACAATTATGCAGAAAACAACAACTTCTGCAGAAACACAAAACAATACATCCAAAACCTTTAAAACAAAACAGGACAATCTGCTACAGAATGTGCAATACCGGACCTATTCTACAGAAACAGTAATTATGGTGAAAAACAGAACAATTTCTGCAGCAACAAATAATTATGCAGAAATTAACACTATGCAGAAGCTGCATCAGACATGCAGATCACTGTCAGTTGCTTGATTGAGCAGCTACCAAACATTGATACTTCTACAAAAAACCAAGTGCTCCATCAAGAATGGACTTGGGGTGAATCTGGATATGTTCAAAATAATATTTGATAAGTGATTCACATTAAGAATATTGATGAAGATATATACATTAATCAAATTAATAAAAGAAATTCCTTTTTTTATATTCCTCAAGAAACAAAGTAGAAACAGATATTGACTCATAAGTCATAACATAGATGATTTTGATATAATTGAAGATTGAGAGGCGTGATTTTTTGCTAGAAATAGGAAGGGCAAAGTCTACTCAAGTTTTGTAATGCTGCCAATAGCCAGTGGTAATTGTTTTCATTACTAAATTCTTAATCAAATTGTAAAGTAATAGCATCTTCAGTTGTAAAACGTTATTTTAGGACTTCTACAATTGAATATTAAACATATAACCACAACAGAATGCTACAAATGCCAAAAGGACTTCACTTTCTGCCAAACAGAAAGAATGCCTTTGTTACCAAAGAGTTGTAGGGCTGTTATATCCTAAATATTAATTACAAAGGCAAGTATCAATTATATAGAGGATTCAAGGGATAACACTAACAACTTAAAACAATTATTTTTTTAATCCACATACTCATCTATGAATTTCTCGTATGGAGCTATACCATCTACCCAAAGTTTAATGTAAACAATGTGTGTGTTTTCTTTAAGCAATATTCATATTCTTTTAGTTATCTAATCAAAAGTTTCAAAAGTGTGAACTTTTATAAAGCATTGAGTTTAAAGTGACTAACAATAAACCTACTGGTATGGATCCTGATCTAGAAAGATTTCATTTCAAAGGTGGCAAAAAAGAAAATGGATATCCAGAAACAGTGAAAACTGAATTAATTCTTGGACCCGAAATGTGCATAATTTTGAAGCGTTTTTAATGCTAGAATTAAATGAATTCAAAATTTAGAGGCAGAAGAAGAAAAACATATAACAAAAAAACTGCCAAAAAAAAAAAAACCAAATCTAACCAGAATACAATAATCAACAAAACATGATATCAATTCAAATTTCAAGGGCAAATGGAAAAAAGTACAAATCTAACAAAAATCAGCCCCAAAAAAAAAATCTAACCAACAGTGAATGGTATCGAAAGAATAATGAGGAATGAAATATGTAAGATCAAAAATTAAGAATGGAACCTTTCTTGTTACAGGGAAGGAGCAGAAAAGTGGGAGAAGATGGAATTGTAGGCGACAGTTTTTTTTTTTTTTTCTTGAGAAACAAATGCAATGAATTTCATAAATGATCACTCAAACCAAACCAATCTAATTCAAGCCAAAACCAATGCAAAAATAATTTAAGATGTAAAAAATAAACAACCAGCCAAATTACGTATTAGAGGCATGCTAATGGAAGCCTAACTCAAAACCAAATCTAACTATAACTAAATCTAAACCAATCCAACCAAGAAATTCAAAAAAAAATCATATTCAATCCTCAGATTTGAAAACGAAAAGGAAAAAAAAAAAAAAAAACTTTACCAGTTACAGTACACGACTTGTCTCTATATGCCTTACGGACTCTATTTGGTGCATGCTATTCCAGCAGGAAAAGCCTAAAATAAGTTTGAAGGAGGAAAATAAATGTTAGAAACGGAAATACCCAATGATTTCAATCTTACAATCTCAATGATTTAGTAATTTCAGTAATCTTACAACAAAAAAAAAAAAAACAAACAAACAAACAAAACAAAAGCAAATATCTAGAATTAAGGAAACAAACTTTTTGATAGAAAACCCAAAAAGTCCAAAACAAAAGCAAATATCTAAAATTGAGGAAACAAAAATTTTGATAGAAAACCCAAAAACCCAAAACAAAAACGAATCAAATCTAAACCCATTCAACCAACTTCTGGAGTTTTAAGATGCATACGAAACAACCTTTCACAATTTAATTGGCAACGTGGATTAAGAATTCTAGAACAAAACAAAAGATCGATTAGTAATTTTATCAAACAAATTGCATATTAAAAATTAAGTTCTTCGTCTAATACATTCAGATTTTAAATAATCCAAGGTGAATTTTGACTTTTACCCACAATAAATCAAGGGCAAAATCCCTAATGTTACCACCAAAAAAAATATAGAGGGGCAATTTGAACCAAAGCAACCAAAGAAAGAAAATCAACCCATTTTTTAAAAGAAGAACCCTAGAAAATTAAGTAAGGGGAACTACCGGTTTTGAATTCAAAAACATAGATATATTGAAGATTTAAGATTCTAATTCGAATAGGAAAAACAACGGTGAGGAGTTTTAGTCTTTCAAACAACAAAAATAGTATTTAAAGAGGAAAGGATTATGCTGACCTTCAGTACAAAAAACAGAGACTATACCGGTGGAGGGTACGGTGGTCTGATGGTGGCAAAGGTCTCAGATTTTTCGCTCTCCACCATCTATGACAGATCGAATCTCTTCCTTTGTCGTTCTCTTTCTCTGTTGTTCTCCTTTTCTTTTCTTTCCGCAACGTATGTTTCTCTGAAGTCTGAACCGTGTTTTGGGTTTTATTCTAACGCAGTGTTTAGGTTTCAGCTTTTACACGTGTTTTAGCGTAACAGTGTAACTTTTGACATTTTTAATTGTAAACGTGGTTAGGTTTTTTTAATTGCAACGTTTCTTTCAATTTTATTTTAACCGGTTTTTTATTTTTAAGATACCAAAAAAACAGTCAAACGGTGTTTAGCTTGTGAGACAATATAATGTATCGCTTTTTAAAGTGAAATGTGTCTGACTTGTGAATAGGCAGTTATTTTATTTGTCAATACGTCCTTAAATGCAAGAATCAACTTTATCTGAGATTCATCTATTATTGTTTGGTATTATGCTGAAAATTTTAGTAAAAAGGTATGCTGAATGATTTTTTTTAAAAATTTATTTCAAGGAATGTAAAATGCCTTTTTTTTCACATTAAATCAATTTTAAATGGACAACTATAGTAACAAATTTTGATTTAATAAAAACGCTTCGTTGTTCTTATAAAGGTGGGTTTGGATAGGAGTCTGCGTCTGACGTTTCACGTTTGAGATTTTTTTTTTTTCCTTTCTGCGCACATGTTCCAACAGGAGACAGGATGTACTGTTCACTACTGTGCGTAAACAGTAACCACACAGTGGTGCACTATTTATGTACTTTTCAGATTTTTTAAAATTAAAAATGGTACTCATAACACTATTCACACATTTAAAAATTATTTTACTACAATGTTTTCAGTTTTTATTTTTCAGTTTTCAGCTGTATCCAAACAGACCCTAAAACCACAACCTGTTGTCTGTTTAGAACAAAGCTACAAGTAGTTGTTGAAGTCTTTAATATTGAGTTGCTCAAATGGCATGTTGTTCACAGAGTTATTCTTTCTCTCGCGTTTATCGGTAAGGCAACGCTGTTCTTCAAGACTGCACTGTCCTCACACTCTGAAGACTTCTCACTCACTCATTGGCCGAATGGCCTCATTTATTTATTATTCAGCTTTTCTTCTCTAGCTTGTAGGACACGCACAAGACAATAAATACATCCTTCGTAAATATGGCTGACTTTTGCACATAAAAGTTTACTTCATATAGTTCTTGACAAGCTTTTCTCACAAGCTCATTTAAGGAGCTTTGACAAAGAGTGTGGGCTGGACTTGTGGGTGTCAGCACCCAACAGTGAGTGCATCCCATTCTGTACTACGATCAAAATAAGGAGTAATAAACTCTCCTTCAATGAACTGTATGTTATGTTACATACAGAAGAAATGTCAATTATAGACAAAGATGAAACTTTCAAATATGTTCATCACATGGCAATGATGACTGTTAGACTTCATACACAAACCAAGGTTCATCAATGGAGTAAGCCAAAAGAGAGAGAAAATATCTGAGAATGTGTATGTACATTGATCATTAATAAACTAGCTCTGCTATTTATATCTAAAGTAGAGAGAAGCGGCAAAAATAAACTAACTATTCTACTGACCAATACAGAGATGCCACCTGTCTTCTAACTCTAACTAACTTCATTATACAAAAACTACTTGTAGCTTAGCATCACTATACACATAAACGACTTACAGTTTAGGTATTATATACAAAGCTAATAGATTTGCTACTCTACTCTACTAAACTACAATACATCGCAATGTGGAATTACAATACATCATCTAACACTCCCCCTCAAGATGAATTGTATTTGTTGATTAAGTTCATCTTGGACAAGAGATACAAGAATTGTTTTTACACTGAATTACTTATCAATATGAGAACTATCCTCAGACTCGCCTGAGGAAGAGTTTACACTGATTTGTTGTTCTATTCACTCCTATTTGTTACCTCGGTTCCATTAGTCTTAGACTTGTGATTATCTCAGCATTGCACTTGACTTAGAAGCTCACTCTCTTAAAAATTCATTGTTTGAACTTAGTTTGAAGATCTAGGCATCACTATTCTAAGTGGGCATGAGTTTTTCTTTATGAGTCATTACAAATATATATTTATTTAAAATTTTGAAAAAGTCTATGTAATATTCAAATATCACTTTTGAAATATAATATTTTTTCTTTTGTTAAAATTTTCGTTTATATTCAAATACGAGGTAAAGTGAAACCGCCAGAGTTTATTATGTAATATATATATATATATATATATATATATATATATATATATATATATATATATCAGAATTAGAAAAGGTAGGATATAGTGTGTAGAAAAGAAATATATATATATATATATATATATATATATATTTTAGTTTTATCATTAGCTATGGGTCCGAACCTAAGAAAACGGATCCAACGATTACAACTGACCTTAACCTCTCTCGTGTTAGTCATCTTTTAATTTTTAATTTTTTAGTTTTTAATGCTTGTATGCATTGAAAATTTGAGAGAGTAGAAAGAGAAAAGGGATAGTAATGATCTTTAGCCTATAACTCCTCTGACTTCTCAATTCAATCCATGAAACAGACTACCAATGGAATGATCACCAACTTTGTCAAATACCTTGAGGTTGAACTACAAACATAGTAGAAGAATCACTATTGACCAAAGAGTTTTGCACTTTGGTGTAAAACTTGAATGCGAAGTAACATGAAAATTCCACTGAATTTTCCCAAGATGTGAAGAATGTTATGAGTTAAGAAATAAGACGAGATGTGAGGACATATGGCCCCCAATTCATGCTAAAAACAATCAATTGAAAACCCACCCAACTTTGGTATTGAGAAAATCAAATGTAATTATACATGACTAGAGATATATCCTCATGGTTATTAATATGATCTGGCTATCAACTGCATGCTTCTCTCATCTCACAAAAGAGTAGGTAATGAACTCCCTTGAAGTAAAGTGAAATGGTTGATGCGGTATAGGGTTCCTGCAATGACAAATGGTAATTTATTAACGATAAGTAATACATGATGATTAGTTAATTTATTTGCAAGTAGTGATTGATGAAGGAAAAAAATATAAGGACACGCACGGTCGAGGGCCGTAAACTTTGATCTGCCGCACATGAGTATCCCTGCCATTCAGGTGGTTTGACAACACAGCAATTTGCAACATAAAAGTGTTGACAAAAGTTTCCCTGCCAAAAAAAATGGTGTAAAGAAGTTCACAATTCAATACAAAAATTAATGCAGACAAAAACTAACCACACAAGGATCAACACATCCCAATCAATTTCCTTGATCTCAAGGACATGAGAAATATAAGGAATCACATGGTTAAGTCACATTGTAATCAACTTTCACTCAGCAATGAAATGACAAATTAAGCACAAATGCATAGCATAATATACCAATGTCATTCCAAAATATAAAAGAGGAATTGTCTCACAAATTCTGTTTTGCTTTGGCACTGTACCATGCACGTCTGGTCCAGAACATTTACAAATTACAGGTGCTTGGATAGTAGAGAGGTAATCTTCTTTTAGAGACTATATTAATCATAGACGATAGCTGTTCTTGATAAGTTACGTGAACAATAAGTGATATTTCACAGATTCTTTATCTGTCAACAGATTGTAAAAAGATAGCTCATGGGCCTTGAAAACATCCACAAGATGTTTTGAAATGAATCTCTCATACTTTCCTATATGTAAGTTCTTTCACAGATTCTTTATCTGTCAACAGATTGTAAAAAGATAGCGAATGGGCCTTGAAAACATCCACAAGATGTTTTGAAATGAATCTCTCATACTTTCCTACATGTAAGTTCTTCTACTAATAATTTTGTGCATAGTTGCAATGATATAAGAAAAAAAGCACTCAAAATAAGATCCATTATTCACTGGTAATTCAAAACTCTCAAAACAAGAAAAGAAATTGAAGATCAATTTGCGAGTAGTTGAAAGAAAAATAGCAAAAATAGTACACGTAAAAGTAGCCTCAACTGCTTACCTAGGATCATTTCCAGACAAGGACAGATATACCCAACCACTTGGCTTGAGAAGTTCCACAGTTTTTATCTCCTAAACATATTTGCAGGGAGAAGAACCAGATTAAACAAATTGACTCTTGGTGAGCAAATTAAACCCAAAACAAAAGAGAAAAAAAATGTAGATTACTGCTTGTGTTAAACATGTTCCGATTAAATACTAGTAAAATTGATGCTTGAAGGGTATTCTTAAAAACCCAAATCAAAGAAATTACCTTCAGATTGTGGAAGCCATCGCCAGCACGAATGGAGATCTTACTGGGTGTGTAGCTCTCATCAAGCTTGAAATCCACATAAAGAACAATTAACTTCATAAACAAACAACCCCATTAATTGCTATTGACCCGCATACACAAACAAAGGAACTAAACAAAAAAATTTAAGATTTAAAAAAGGATTATTAAAAAAAAAAAAGAATCTGCATATGACATACTTGAAGCTTAACTTTCTTCTGAAATTGAATATTAACCAAATGAGGTTGTGCACCATCTGATCTGAGACAAAACAGAAAAAATGTAATCAGGGTTTGAAAGACAGAGAGAGAGGTTCGGGTACAGAGAGTTTGTAATTAATTACTGCCAATAGGTCTCGAGGTTCTCATCACGGAGGGCAGAGACACCATTGCCAGGCTTGCAAGAGCTTACACTCCAGGCAGCCTTTTTCCCCATTTCTCTAAGGTCATCTTCCACTATCAGCACCTGATTCCCACCAGTAACTTTCCCTTCTTCTTCTCCCTCTGACAATTCCGTCGCCATAAGCCTAACTTTTTACTTTGTTGCTATTAGTCTTTTCAAAATCTCTGAAGGAACCTGCAATCTATTGAGAGATCAAACATAAACCCTAAAAAATGTACCTGACCCTTGTAACAAAGAAGCTATTTGAATAAAAACCAAAATATTCAAACTTAAGAATCTAAAATTATCTATACATGTAATAAGTTTGTAAAATAAAATTGAAATAGACTACTGGGATTAATTTGGTATACTGCTGAGTGCTGGCTCCACTTGAAAAGGAAAGGGCTTGTAGGGTGTATATATTGAATTTCATGTTTCATTCAAAATCGTGTAAGAAATCACAGTTTTGTAATGTTATTTTCATCCCATGAGAACTACTAACTTAACTCCATTTCTTAATTTGCAGTTTTAAATTTCAAAACAGAATATTTATCTAAAACAGTGTATCTAGTGCTGACTAGTTCTAGCATGGTTGTTCCTTAAAACAGTCTTTTTCATGAGGAGATGGGGGAGGGGGGGGGGGATATGCCAATCAAATTATCCATGTCAGTTCTCTTGTCTTTTCTTTACTAAAAATTCAGTAAGTTCTACATATAACTACTAGAGATGATAGTAGCCCAATGTCATTCTTATCATTACTATATTCATTTATGCTAAAAAAAGTAGCACCAATACTTATACCAGTAGAACTGAAGATAACCATCAACACATTCCAAACCAACAAGGAGATTAACACATGATTATTATAGTTAGACATTAATTCCCTTATCAGAAATATTTTCTTTTACTTTTTATTTCCTTCAAAATTTCACATCTCCAAAGTCATTTCAATAAATGAACAAAGTCACACACAAACTAACTAACTACTTGATGAAAGACATATTATGTGGGTTAAAAACTTCTGAAACACACTTTGTCAACTACTTTTTCGTGAACCAGTAATCTAGTTTCTATTCTACAACAGTAAAAATTCTAAACAAACATAACAGCAACAAAAAAACAAAAAACAAAAAAATTTGAATGATTCCAGGCCCCAGGGTCATAAATTACAAGTAGCAAAATGAAAACAAATGAACCAATCGAAATTGGCATTCACATACCAACATCTTATCTGCACAAAGTAGATTATGTATCAACAACCCAACAACAACAACAATTAGACTCAGCCATTTACATAGTGGATGACCCAACTTATATCTATACTAGATCAGTTCATAATAAAACGCAAAATTCTTATCCATATATGTTTTCAAATATTAAGGATTGCAACCATGGAATTTATTATCATCCAAATATGCATGGCATCAGCAATAATTATTAATCTTATGAGGTGAGACAACAGAAAATACTAATTATGCAATCACCACATGCTGAGTACATCTTTTGCTTCAACAAAATGTATCCTTGCCTAGGAAACACGGACACAGGTACGACACGGTGAGCTGAGCATTTTTTGATAAATTTTAACATAAAATGGTTGGTACGATAAGGATACGAGTAAGAAACTATAGAATATATGGAACAACACAGAAAGATTTTGTTATAATGAAAGGAGGAGAAGAGAGCTATTAATGAAGGGCTCATCTTTATGATTTTGATCACTTAAATTGATTTCATTGAATTTACAGGTTTTAACCAATAATTAAAAACTCTTCTTCCAATTTGTCATTGATCAATGTTATCAGAAACTTGTATAGATTTTACAGCATCAGAAGTCAATAAATTCAGATAATTGTGGACTATTCAGGAAATTTTCTTAGATCTGCCCATGGGTATATCCAATCTGTGCAATTGAAGCAGTAGTTTTAGGTAGTTGTCAGCGTGTACTGGACCCTTTTCATGTGCTTTTTATCAGTAGTAGCCTCAGAAAGCTGCATTTCAACTTATCAGTAGAGAATAAAGAAAGTACTAAAAGATGACGATTTTACTTTCATGTATAACTCCTGATGTGGAAGCCCTTAAAAAGGACGTCTTTTCTTACATTTTCTACATCTAGATTATGGAAGATTATGAATTTATACATAACATCAAGATTATAGACTGTTAGACATGTTTAATGCATTATAATTTAAGATTCATAGTGTGCTCAATATCATTCAAATTTCCAGCCTTTTCTTATATAAATTTTAAAGCAGAAATTGATACTAGACAGAACCAAACTAATGGATCAATATTTTTTCTTTCCAAAAATTTTAAGTATATTGAAATTTTCTACAATTTTAAATTTATGCAGAACTAGATATTTTAATGATTGGACCCAAATTCCATACAGATTTAAGGCTTCCATTAAGAGCATACTACTAGTAATGGATTGCAATAGCACCAGTGCATTATGCATCCTTGGAGTTGATCAGCAGCATGGGTCAGAAAACAATTGTTTTATATTTAGCTACATTATAATTTTGATAATATAAAGGTCTATTTTAAAAACAACTAGCAATGGATGGATTGCTCAATTTTTCAATGCATAATTTGATTTGGTAACAAATCTCCTAATAAGAATTACCAAACTTAAAAAGCACTATTCTTATTTTATTATTTTGTTTCAAGATTTTTTCCATAACTGTATATAGATGATTAGACATACTAGAAAGCTGTGTAGGGGGGGGGGGGGGGGTTCATTGGTATGGTTGACTGATTTTAGGGTGAGACTTTCCACCACACCCACACGGTTTGTTTTCCAAAAGTGGAAACTAATGCCAGACCATAAAGATTGGAGAGCAAACTTCCGATGGTGGTTTTCTATCAACGAGCTTGGTTGCTGCCAGTGGGAAAAGAATTCACAAAATCAAAGGGAGGAAAGGGAGTTACTCATTAGCCACTGTAAGAGAAGGAGGCCTTGGCGAAGGAGCCCAAACAGAGGGGTGTCCAATGATTGAAGGTTAGAGGTTAGAGATTAGAGTGTTATTGCGATTGCTCTTGAAATTTCTCCCCTTCAAATTGGAGGTGGTGTCTGAGATGTAAGGGTGCAGAAAGGGAGATCTAAAAGAGCAAATGGCAATTTGAGAGGAGAACAGGGAGATCTGTGAGAAGAATTTGGGGAAATGGGAGGTGATCAATGCCCTTTCACTTGGTTTTTAAACCTACCCACCGACGACCGCACTGACCTTATTGGTTTTTTTTTTTTGGTTAATTTCATTTAATAGTTACAATAATGGGGGAGGGGAAATTTGAACCCTGGTTATCCTAGTAAAGGAGAGCAGGCTATACCACTAAGCTACAAGGCTTTTGACTAATTTCATCAGTTTTTTGGATTTTGGTACCGGCTGCTGCACCGATCTCGACAGAAGCTGCCATTGCCTTTTTTTGGATCAACGAGGTTGGCTATTATAGGTGCTGGTTCAGTGGTTGAGCACTCTTATGTGTGTGTGTGTAGTATGATATTACTTGATTTAATCCATGATGAAAATCATTGCCACCTAATTTATCTTATATCCTTACAAATTTACAAAGAAATAATAGAATGACCAGATCAGCTTTCCTTAAAAAACATTAATATATGCATGGATTCAAAGCCAAGTCCTTGGTTTATAAAGTATATACAAAATACTCATGATTTTTTATTCAGAATGGTGAATGGTAAGATAGCTAGGCCAAAAAGACAAGATAGTAATTGCTAGTATGAGTCACCAACAGCTGGGGCATGATATAGATGTGATACAACTACTACTGCCACAAAACATGTATACGAATAATAATGTCTTCCTAATAAATTTATGAAGTGTATAGCTTGCGCCAAGTCCATTAGAAACTCGACATCACAAGGAGCATCCATGTTAAACAAACAGAACATACATTGCCTTGGTGCTAGGATACAAATTGTCTGCAAAGGAGCTTCTCAAGAAGATGAAGAAAGCTTGGTGGAGAAAATCCATTTATGTAGGATAAACAACACAGGCTATCCTTGAGCAGAGAGACTACATTTCCAATCAATGCACTTTTCGCTATCTATGATAAGACGAATTCAGATTTTTGAATCCATTAGTTGCAGAGTGGATTCATACTGCCCTTTACTTAAAGGCAGGTAAAGATTGACCCCGCATCAACTATCAGAGGAAAGTCTACTGACTTTCCTTGAGTACTTTAGAGTTTCCTAAGGGGTCTCTTAGTTCAAGCATAATTATATAATTTGAACCGTGTATTTTTCTATTTTGTATTTTACTGAATTGTTAGACTGTCATTACTTTTTTTTATTTATTTATTTTGCACATATGGTAACGTACGACTATTTAAAAAAAAAACTATATACGTGTCAGAATTTTAAATAGGCAGTTATATTATTTGTCATCACGTCCTTAAATGCAGGAACCAACTTTCTCTCAGCTTCGTCTATTATATATAATATAGATAAACAGACAAAATACTAAAATCAAAGCATCAGTTATAGGAGGAAAAAGACTAATGAAGCATATTTAAATTTAAAAAGTTAAAAAAGAAAAAACATGGGAAATATTAAGAGGAACAAACTACTTCCTAACTTCCCAAATAGCACTTGAATTTACATATCCAGTAATTGAGTTGTATTAAATAAAAGAAAAATACATTAAAAAAATTTAAAACTCACATTTAAAAATTAATTATTTCATTCATAATTTTATATAGCAAAACGCAACAACATCCAACAATTTTGTTTTTCAATTTTTTGAAGTTATACCTGTTGGCAATATTTCCCCTGCTTTGCCTGTGTTTGCTCCACCGCCTTTCTCTTCCTTCTTCTCTAATTATGATTGTGACCGTTGATCAAAACCAATTTTAAAGCAAAACCTTAATAAGAAAACAAATCTCTCATATTTCTTTAAATGGTGTTTAGTGCAAGCCCTTAATATGGTTGATCAAACTTTAAAGTTTAAAGGATGCAATTGCGTGAATAATTATGTTGGTCAGGGGGTTTGTCACGTGAAATAACAAAAGGGAATTGTAATATTGTCTTCTACCCAGATTTAAGAAAAAGAAAAAAAAAAATCTTACCGGACTGTATCTATGTTTCTCTGCTTCTTTCATCGCCTCTCCCTTTCATCTGCTTCTTTCTCTACTTTCAACGCCTCTCCCTGATCGTATTTAACTTTGAATCCCTGAACAAAAAATAGACTTTTTTACACAAACTAAGCCAATCGTAACAGAGAACAACAAAATCCTAAACGAAAATTAGTATATATATATATAGATATATATTCAAAGAATTTTCAAATGGCAAAACCCAAGAAATTGTAAAAATAAATGGGAACGAAGAACTCTCTCCTTCTCTCTTATTTCTCTGTTTTTGCCCTCCGCAAACCTAAATCATATATAACCCCAAATTTCAAAATATCAAATCAAAACCTAAAGTTTCCCAAATACCTAAATAAAAATCAATCCAACCAAATTTCTCAAAACTAATTCATTTTTCATACCCAAACCCAGATCTAAGAAAGAATGAAAAAAAAAAAAAAAAAACTTACCGGTGGTAGTTCTTTCAATGTCTGTCTCCTTCTCATCTCTGTATCGCAAGGTTCATTTTTTTCTCCCTCTCTATCTCTGGATCGCAAGCATCGGTGTTAAGAAAATTGCAAAGGAAGCGAAAAGAACCCTCTCTCTTTCTCGGCCTCTCTCTGTTTCATCACCCTTCTCTCTATCTCGGTCTCTCTATTTCTCTTGATCTCTGTCCTTTCTCCGTGTAGCCATCTTTGTTTTTTGTTTTTAAAGATATCCGTACGGTACAATGGTTGGATTTTTAACCCTGCCACGTCTGACAATTAAAAAGCAAGAAGGAGTCTTTTGGTAAATATTGGTAAAAATAAAGTTTTTTGGGTTATAGTTACTGTTAAAAGTTATTTGGGGAAATGAGGAGAGGGAGTGAATTTTGGTAATAGTATTGCCGAAATTCGAAGAAAAGTATGAGAGAGAAAATCCAATTTGAGGAGAGAGAAATTTTGAGAATTTCGGCAACAGTGTTGCCGAAATTCCTTCTGCTCAGCCTGCCCACTTCACTGAGTGCCCATGCATGAGTGCTCAAAAGGAAAAAAATAAAAAAGGTTTGCGGCAATCCCATTGCCGAAAATGGAGGGAAAAGAAAAAAAAAATTGAATTATGGCAATGGGATTGCCGAAATAGGGGGGAAAGAGAAAAAAAAAAATTTGTGGCAATGAAATTGCCGAAATAGGGGGAAGAAGGAAGAAAAAAAAAGAAAGGAAATGTGGCAATGGTATTGCCGAAATAGGGGGAGAGAGAAAAAAAATGTGGCAATGGTAGTGCCGAAATAGTGGGAGAGAGGAAAAAAAAAAAGAAGGGAAATGTGGCAATGGTATTGCCGAAATAGGGGGAGAAAAAAAATGTGGCAATGGTAGTGCCGAAATAGTGGGAGAGAGAAAAAAAAAAAAGAAGGGAAATGTGGCAATGGTATTGCCGAAATAGGGAGAGAGAAAAAAAAATGTGGGAGAAAAAAAAATGTGGCAATGGTAGTGCCGAAATAGTGGGAGAGAGAAAAAAAAAAAAAAAGGGAAATGTGGCAATGGTATTGCCGAAATAGGGGGAGAGAAAAAAAAAGAAAAAAAAATGTGGCAATGGTAGTGCCGAAATAGTGGGAGAGGAAAAAAAAATGTGGCAATGGTATTGTCGAAATAAGGGGAGAGAAAAAAAAAAAAAAAAAAAGGGAAATGTGGCAATGGTATTGCCAAAATAGGGGGGAGAAAAAAAAAGAAAAAAAAAAGAAAGGTGGCAATGGTAGTGCCGAAATAGTGGAAAAAAAAAATGAAAGGGAAATGTGGCAATGGTAGTGCCGAAATAGTGGGAGAGAAAAAAAAATGTGGCAATGGTAGTGCCGAAATAGTGGAAGAGAAAAAAAAAAAAAAAAAAAAGGAATTGCCAGAGGGGAAAACGACAAACTCAAGTACGTTGAGTGTTTGATTCTTGTCTTGTCCGTCTGTTTGAAACAAATTCAAGTACCGTTTGATTATTATTCAAAGTACTTAAATTCTAAAAAGTACATGAAAGAAAATTATAGAAGAGAAAAAATGATTGATGTGTACCATAAATAAAAAATAAAATAAAAACTGAGATTTTTGTAAAGATTCTTTGTAGTGACATTGCCGAAATAAAAGGAAAAAAAAAACGTAAACAACATTTTTATTTTTACAATAAATTATAGGTGGTTAGTTGTTGTTGGTTCAAATTTGAACATAACGCTAAGATACTTTTTTGTCCTAACAATAACAACTAGTAATAACCTGACACTTATAATTTGTTGTGAAAATATTCACCTCTTCCTCTCATTCTTATTTTCTGCCTGAAATGATTCCATTCATCCTTCCCAATAAAACCATATCACGCCTAAAATTTGGTTTTAGAGATTCTTTTTACTTTTTATCCCTCCTCCCTGTAACAAGTCTCCTCATCTTTTTGGTTTTTTGTTTTTTTATGAACTGTGTTGTAACAAGTCTCCTCATCTTTTTGGCTTTTTGTTTTTTTATGAACTGTGTTGTATTTGGTAAATTTTGATTAGTACAATTTAAAGTACATAGATATTCTTATTCAGATTCTAATCCATGCATGAGAGAAATTTATGGAAGAAAAAATGATTGATTGGCACGGTGTAAACAACAAAAAAACAAAAAAACTGAGAATTTTGCAGAGATTTTTTGCAGTGGCATTGCCGAAATAAAAGGAAAAAAAATCGTACACAACATTTTTATTTTTACAATATTTTTACAATAAATCATAGGTAGTTAGTTGTTGTTGGTTCAAATTTGAATTCAACGTTAAGATACTTTTTTGCCCTAACAATAACAACTAGTAACAACCTGACACTTATAATTTGTTGTGAAAATATTCACCTCTTCCTCTCATTCTTATTTTCTGTCTGAAATGATTCCATTCATCCTTCCCAATAAAACCATATCACGCCTAAAATTTGGTTTCAGAGATTCTTTTTACTTTTTATTCCTCCTCCCTGTAACAAGTCTCCTCATCTTTTTGGTTTTTTGTTTTTTTATGAACTGTGTTGTGACAAGTCTCCTCATCTTTTTGGCTTTTTTTTTTTTTTTATGAACTGTGTTGTATTTGGTAAATTTTTATTAGTACAATTTAAAGTACATAAATATTCTTATTCAGATTCTTATCCATGCATGAGAGAAATTTATGGAAGAAAAAATGATTGATGTGCACGGTGTAAACAACAAAAAAACAGAGACACTTTGAGATTTTTGCAGAGATGGTCCTTGCTGTATTTGGTCAATTTCTATTAGTACAGTTTAAAATCTAAGAATTTAACTTATATTAAAACTTGCATCTTATTTAAACAGCATCAATATTACTTTAGTTTTCACGTTTCTTATTTTCCACTCTTTTCCCCCTAAAAATTATATCAGCCTTCTTCTTCACTCTTATTCCCCTCATAATTCTATCAACTATTTTCAATTCATGCGTGCCATACATTCTACAAACAATTATAAGGAACAACACTTGCAAATACCTATCCGTGGTTATCATTTTACAAGGTGAGTTACATCTCTTTAAGTAGTTACTTTTCTTTTTATAATATTCATGTTGATATGTTTTAGGGGCATAGCTAAGCATGAAAATTTTGTTTTTGTTAAATTATTTGTTCATGAAATCTTGTTTTTGTATTATGTGTTTTGCAACAAGAACTGATTTGTATGATATGTTTTAAATTATGGGTCTTGCCTAAAATTTCATATAGCAAAAATAAATTTTAAAATTGACATAAATTTTTCTTAAAAAAATTCTTACTTTGTTAGCCTAAAATATACATGTATGCTATAAGAAAACCCCAAAAAAAATAAGGTTAGTATATGCCCCTAAATCAAAAATCTAAGTTTTAGTTATAATAATAATAACAAAAATTATACGATATTATAAATATTTATCTATTATCGTAATGATGCATGAGAAATATAATCTGTCTTATTTTAGAAGAAGCAAAATGAAGAGTAACATAAAATAATTTACGTAACCATAACAGATCATTCTAAATAATTGTAACTACTATGATAGACAATAATAAATTATCAGTGAACCAATCCTCTTTAATAGAATTCTTTTAACTCTAGCTATTTAAACATTGAATATTTTTAATAGATTACCTTCTTGTATTGCATTTTAATGGTTGTGTAGTGTTAATATATTAATACTACTTTTATGTTTTAGTGTGAATGACAGAAAAGTTGTTCATTTTTCTCATCCATTCCGGTGGAATAATTAAACATGGCGAAAATGGGGTTTATTACCAAGGGTCACCTCCTTCTATGCTTTCATTAAGCAGGGGTGTGACATTTGAAGATCTATGTGATAGAGTGGCATCCACGCTTCATATAAACAGAGAAAATTCAAAACTTACTATTTGGTATAAATTTCCTTTTCAATGTCATCCACATCCTGTGAATTACCAACAAGTTTTGGTAGAAGATGATAATGGTGTCAATGTAATATTCGATATGTTAGACTGCCAATATGGTTTTGTAGGTGCAGAGTTGTACGTGGGTGTGGAGCCCATAAGAAGCCACCAAGATGTTTTTCCCATTCGATATGGCAACAAAGGACCGAGTGCACCGTTCAGTTATTCACATGGCGGGCACTTTCATGATCCATATGCCACTCATACTGGTCATTATTCTGAAGATGTGTCTCGTTCCCCAATCAACATTGGTGGTGCTGACTATCATGCTCCATATACCCATGTTGCAACTGAGGACCAACATGCTCCTTATCGGCCAATGAACACCAATGATGTTGACTATGATAACCTAACTGAGCATGTTGCACTAGAGTTTGAAGCTCAGTATGACCAAACCGCCACTCAGAGAGCTGCTAATGATCCCAATGATACACACCGCATAGCTGCTACTACTGAAAATACGGTCCATACATTATTTGAAAGGATGCGGGCCATAGATAGTAATGACCAACTTGATAACGACGAGGTCCTTGATGATGTTGGAGATGAACAGGAGCTTCCCGATGAACCTAATCATGAAAGCAGTCCAGCAATGGTGTTCCATCAACCTTCATCACTGAGCTTTTCACAGAACACGTGGGATAATATGATTGATCCAACCCCACCATTTGAAAAGCCCATTCAGAGTACTTGGGACCCTACCCAAGAGTTTTATGTGGGATTGCTTTTTGCTGATAAGGATGAACTACAAGCTGCTGTTAAACAATATCACATCAAGAGGAACCAAACATTTAGTGTAAAAGAGTCAGATCCAGCATGTTGGTCTGTACGTTGCAAAAATTGTTCGTCTTCGAGCATGCTTTCGGGCTACGCATGGGTTCTTTGAGGTTAGGAAATACAATGGTCCACACACATGTACGGAGTCCACGCTCACACAAGATCACGAGCAATTAGACATCCATATTATTGAGAAAGAGTTGAGAGATATTGTCAAAGATGATCCAAACATAAGGATTTCTTCGCTTCAACAAAGTCTTTACAATAAGTACGAATACCGGCCTTCTTATTTTAAGGTGTGGGAGGCGAAACAGAAGGCAATTGGTAGAGCATTTGGTGATTGGGACAAATCTTACCAATTATTGCCAAAATGGTTGAAAGCTTTGACTGATTCAAACCCGGGCAGTAGGGTTATTTGGAGAACGGTACCTGCTACTGTGCCAGGCTGTGCCATATTTGAGAGAGTGTTCTGAGCTTTTGGTCCATTAATTGAAGGTTTTCAACATTGTAGGCCAGTGATTAGTATAGATGAAACTTTCCTATATGGTAAGTACAGAGGTAAGTTATTGATTGCATCAACTTGGGATGGTGACAATAGACTTTTTCCACTTGCCTTTGCCATTGTGGAGGAGGAATCTGATGATAGCTGGTATTGGTTTTTGCGTTGTATTCAGAATAATGTCACTAATTGAGATGAGTTATGTGTCATATCTGATCGCCACCTTGGTATAAAGTCAGCGATATGGGTTATATGTGAATCAACACGTTGGCATCATCGTTTTTGCCTTCGCCATGTGGCTAGCAATTTCAATCAAAAAATTGGAAATAAAAACTTGAAGGCTATGGTAATGTGGGCAGGCATGGAGAATCAGCTACGAAAGTATCAAGTAACAAGGGATAGAATTACTCAATTAAATGCAGATGGTGATAAGTATTTAAGGGAATTACCAGTGCAGAAGTGGACATTGGCACACGATGGTGGACGTCGTTATGGGGCAATGACCACAAATTTGTCTGAAAAGCTTCAACGGTGTTCTAAAGAGTGCTAGAAATCTGCCCATAACTGCGTTAGTCGAGCTTACATACTACCGTTCTGTAGCCTACTTTGCCGATCGGTATACTAAGGCACACGCAGAGATTACAACTAGTGAACGCATTACAGCCTATGCAAAGAATAAATTCAATAAATGGGAAAAAAAGGCACCAAAGCATTCAGTTACTGTGTTTAGTCATGAAGATGGTCTATTTGAAGTCAGAACACCAATAAACCCTAACTCTGCATATAGGGGTAATCATCGTCATGAGGTAAATTTGAGGGAGAGCACTTGTAGTTGTCAAAAATGGCAGGTTTATAAGATTTCGTGCTCACATGTCATTGCTGTGTGTAAATATCAAGGCATCTCTACAATGCGATATATTGACCGTTGTTACTGTTTGGAAGAACAAGTTACTTGTTATGCACCTAGATTTCGCATGGTTCCAGACAGTATACATTGGAATGAGCCTGATTTCCCGGTCTTGTATCCTAATGTGAGGTTGCGCCGTGCAAAAGGTCGACCAAGATCAACTCGGCTTCTAAATGAAATGGATTTAGGGACAGAGCATCAACCAAGGCCACTGTGCAGCCTCTGTAGGCAAGAATACCATAACAGAAGAACATGCCCCACTCGAACTGTGGTTGGCTCCACTAGTGGCCAAACTGAATGACCCAACATAAGTATTCAATCTACTTCAGTAGATTGGTTGGACTGTTTTTTTTTTTTTAGGAGTTAGACCATATTGTTAGTTTGTATTATTTGATAGAACAAGTTGGTACTAATTCCATATGCTACAATGTTTTCTATCACTGCAAGTTTGATTGGGGTGTATGTTTATTTATTTATTTTTTTTTGTGTGCATGTGTGTGTGTATATATATATATATATTGCGTATTATAATTTAGGGGTTCGATAACACCTTCAAATATATACTTTTATGGAGTGCTTGGGTCCTTTACCATGTCTGAAAGCTTCAAATAAGGAAATAAATCAAAGGGCCACAATCTAAAGAGGAAAAATCATATTTGAGCACTAATCAGTATTTTAGACGTATCTCTCTCCTCAAAAACCAATTGACTTAAGACTAGATGGGCTGGAACCGTGACTTAAATATCTACAACTTTTATGTTTTCAGTTTTTTGAAATTCACATTTTTTGAAGGCCGAAATTAACTCACAAATTACTACTGTAAATTTGGACGAAAATTAGATGGTGAAAGTTTTATTTTTCTTTGACACTTTTACAAGGGTTTGGAAGAGAGGTTGTGGATTGGAAAATTATATTAAATAGATGTATGATTAAATTAATTGGGCACTAATTTCAAATACCAAATATGTGTACACATTTCTTATTTTTGCAAAGGCCTTACAGTTAGTAGTATAACATGATATATATACTATCTAGGCATAATATTTTTTGCTACAATGATGCATAAACAACGATAATACTTTAATATATTTTGTTTAATTGGTTAGTGATTTCCACGATGGGGTACATAAAGTTTTTGTTGTGTTCCACAACGTGGAGGATGCCTATTTACTCGTTGAGGGTACCTTCGTGCTTGCATAGGACTATTCCCCATACGCCTTGTCTGTGTTCTAATATCAAAATCTGTTTGATAATTACCACCTTCATCACTTTCATTATCTGATGACACCTCCATCTCTTCTGCATCTTCTGCATCTTCCCCACTATCCTCATTTGAGGCATCTTCCTCAGAGTCTGTTACAGAAGCCTCTTCCTCAGAGTTCGGAGCACATGCACATGTATTTGGTGGTGTGCAGAAATCACCAACATGAGGGGATGGTTGGGAAGGTTGTTCATAACTAAACTGAGCATCTTGGCCATAATTGTATTGCCCAGAATAGCATGGAGGTGGTGATGGATGATAAGAGGGAGGGGTTGAACTAGGCTGGGGATAGTGGTCATAACTAAACAAACCCTCTAATCCTTGTCCTATGGAAATGGATAATCCAATCTGTTGATATAAAGACATACAATACTCGTTGACATTAATTGGATTATACTTGTTGAGGGTGGTAGGCTCATTATGGGCAGATGTGGATGGCCTAGCTTGGGTAGAGGTGGATGGTCCAGCTTGGGTAGACGTGGATGATCCAGCTTCATCATTTCTACATTGTCTACCATGTCTTCCTTGGTGCCTTTGTTGTCGCCCAAAGTGTGTCACCCTCTCAGTAGGGACGGAGGAAATATCTGCTTCCATTGATAACTTCACTCGAGTAAGGCCCTCTACTATTGCCGGAAGGACTTGTTGTGCAGTCAGGTCAGCCCTCCCTTGGTTTGCAACAGCTGAAGTTAACATCTTATTAATTTCCGTTTGCTGCCACATAAAAAGAAAAAAAATTATTAGTGCAGTATTATTGAAAATGCTAAAATAATAATTTGTTATCAATATTAGTGCAGTATTGAAAATGCTAAAATAATAACCTGGTACATATGGGCAGCCGCCTCTGGTGTCGTAAATGAGTGGCCATGTTGGTGGTACCATGTTGTGTAGTCCACATCTAGATTAAAATTTTCATCTCCAACTATATTTTGAGCTCGCTGGTTCCAAAGTTGGTAGTAATGTGCATGATGCTTACACCAATCAACACCAGCCTTTCCTGTCAACTTTACACAATGTACAGATTTATCCAAATTGTCAGTAGGCCACTTTGGACATCTTTGCAACAATCCAAATTGTCGCATGACTCTCTCTGGATGGTAAATCTCAACAATTTGGAAACATAGTAATGGCGCTGTTGTAAGCCATATATGTTGTCTTGCAAGACACCATGGATGCAGATAATTATCGTATGGTGTCCAAATAACCTGCGATTTCAATTACAATAACTATGTTATAATCGATCAAGACAATAATATAACTAGTAAATTAACCATTGATGCATTGTAACAACATATATTACCTGATCCTTATTATGTGTATCGTGATTAGAACGGTACGCAGGTAGAACATGCGTTGGTGTGTGAGTATAAGTTCTCCTAGTATCCCACCTATACACAATTAATGATTGCCACTGATTTTAGGGTTTGGAAGTATCAATGATAAACGCTACAGTATACAATTTTGTATAGAAATAAAAAGTAAATATTATACCTGCAACCGTATGGGTCGTCACCATTTAAATTTATTGGAATTATTGGAATTGGGGTCAGATATGGAAGATGCTCCCATGCCCATAATTGTAATATGAAAATAGGACCTGCAACCTCCGTGGTTTTTTTAATAGAAGCAATACACAACTCTTTATAAAGGAAAGCAAGTGTGGCACTACCCCAGCTATATTGCCCAGCTACACCAAAGTTCGCTAACAGCCTGAGAAAGCAGCAATGCAATTTATTTTGGCTCTTATTTCCAAATAGTAAAGACAAGACTTGGAACATGTATGCCCTAGCATACTGTTGGGTTGTTATAGCATTGGCACCCTCTGGTAGGTTCAAGAATGTATTCCTAACCCATGTTACTTTAAGGCTACCATATGTCAATGCAGTTTCAGGTGGTGTCACTCCAAGTAAATTTTGACAAACTGGTCCCCATTCCATATTAGTGGGCCCGCACACCGCATTGCCATCAATAGGCAATCCTGTAATGATTGCTATATCTTGTAGAGTGATCGACATTTCACAATTTGGTAGGTGAAATGTATGAGTTTCAGATTGCCATCGCTCCACCAAAGAAGTGATAAAACTTCAATCAATATCTATATGTGGTAGGCGGGTAACACGGTATAGTCTATATTGATGCAAATATGGGGTGATACGCTCGCCTAACTACCGGGGGGGTGCAAACTGTTGGGGTCGCACTCGTAACGTGGAAACCTGAATTTTTTTTTAAAATGTACAATGTTATATTGCTAATGTTGAAATTATTTTCATGTAAATTGAATAATTGTAGATATTATTAGAATATTAATAAATTTGGTTCTTGCAACGTACATTGCCTTCCATTGCATCATTAGAGATGTGATATTGTTGTTGGGTTGGCAGAGAATGATCGAATGACCCAGGCTCCATTTCAAATATATCCTACATTAAATGCTACAATGAGTTAAACCATATCTGAAGATGCATGTTCACAGTATCTTTAATATATTGTACTACTGAGATTAAAAAATTACAATATCTGAAAGTACATTTTCTACAAATCATCTATATAAAAAATTACAAACTAAGCAAATAATTTCCAATTAAATTAGGGGCTGAGAAGCTTACTACAATTGTGATACGAAGTGAAGGAATGTAAGAATTATAGAGTGATGCTTGCAAGAAAAGAAAGAAAGAAAAAAAAAATCAGATAATCATAAATATCTTCTAAGAACAAAAGAACAACAATAAAATATAATAACTGTGGGGAGTAAAAGGACCCAAATGGGCATATGGGCCTTTGGACTGTAGCATGGAGGGCCGACCTGCTCCAGAATTAAACTATACGAATTGGCCCATACGCCGAGGATCCGAGGGTATAGCCGAGGGCGAGCTTCTCCTCGGACAGATCCCAGAGAATTCAAGACTTCATTATGAAGGTCAAGGCACAACTCTGGAAAGGCTAATGGTTAAAGGGGGACACCCTGAACCTTCTAGATGCACCAGTATTAAAGAAAATATCTAGGGCAAAGGCTGCCACCTCCGCATTAAAGGCTCTACACCTACCTCCCTGGCCGAATTGATGGGGAAGTGACCCCTGAACAGTAGAACCAAAATTTCTGGTTACTATTCAAAGCATTAAGAGAAGAAATATCTAGGGAAGAAGTATTAAAAGGGGGTGAAGGCCAAAGAAAAAGGGGATCAGCGAGTAATCAAGAAAGAAATTAAGAATTGTAACTTTTAAGAAAGAAAGAGAAATAATACAGAAGTGGTCCTCGGCTTACGTTCGAGGAGGTCCATTTGTTATTATCATCTTCTATTTACAATTATCTTTACACTATAGCCTGTTGTTAAGTTCTCAGTACCTCTAAAGTAGATTTCAAACCCACACTCTACAAATTTCATTGTTTAAGGCTCATTGGGCCTGAGTCCATAATATTGTATTTGGGTCCAGGTGCGATTGTGCACTTACAATTGGCGCCGTCTGTGGGAATCTAGTTTAGAAGAAGTTAGGATACCATGGCAGGCCTGGGTTCTCACCATGCAGAGTCACAGGGATCACAACCGGAGGATCTTTACGAGCGTCTTGAGCGTCGAAGGGACCGTGAGGGAAGTGTCCATACAGAATACCCTGGTGCTAGCCATACTCATGGTGGGGGTAGCACTACCCATGAGGATGGTGCTAAAGCCATGCAGAAGGAGATTAATCGTTTGAAGAGAAAGTTACGCTGCGCCAGACACAGGTCTTCACCGTCCTCATCTAATCCTTCCTCAGAGGAGGTACGGGGAGGTAGCTACAGCTCAAGGTCATGCTCACCCCCCGGTGCATTGTCCTCTGGTGAGGAGGACGACCAGCCAGCTCGCAGATGCAAGAAGCTTCCTTTAAGGGGCTTAGGGAACGATGCTATGAGTCGGGCGTTGCACCAACTCTCCAAATCTCCGTTTTCACGGAGGATTGAGAAGGGAAGGCTTCCCAAGAGGTTTACTCAACCCACCTTTACCATCTACAATGGCCGGACTGATCCGGTGGAGCACGTGAGTCACTTTAACCAGAGGATGGCGGTGCACTCTCACAACGAGAGCCTGATGTGTAAAGTTTTCCCCTCTAGCTTGGGACCTGTTGCTATGAGGTGGTTCAACGGCCTTAAATCGGGGTCTATAGGTTCATTTGGGGAGCTTACTAGAGCATTCGCTTCGTGGTTCATTACGTGTAGTAGAGTACCTCGGCCATTGGACTCGCTGTTATCCATGACCATGAGGGAAGGGGAGACGTTGAAAGCATACTCCGACCGTTACTGGGAGACGTTTAATGAAATAGATGGCGAATTTGATGAGGTGGCGCTTAATACCTTTAAGGTAGGTCTTCCTACTGATCACGACCTGAAAAAGTCTTTGACTAAAAGGCCTGTCCGTAGCGTACGTCGCCTCATAGACCGTATTGATGAGTACAAGAGAGTGGAGGAAGACCAACAGCAAGGAAAGGGTAAGGAGAAGGTTATCCCGCAAGAGAGAAAGGATTTCAGGTCGGACAGGTACCACAATAACAAGCAGAGGAGAGATTACGCTGGGCAGTCCTGCTCGGCAGCGCCCCAAGCCGTGAACACTGTGTTCCGAGAACCAGTACATCAGTTGCTGGAGAAAGTTCGTAAGGAGCCCTTCTTTAAATGGCCTGGTAAAATGGTTGGAGACCCTGCGAAGAGGAATCAAAACCTCTTTTGTCAGTACCATCAGGATGTGGGCCACACTACCGAGAATTTTCAGACCCTTTGGAATCACTTAGAGCAGCTTGTCAGTGAAGGAAAATTGAAGCAGCACTTGTGTCAACCTGGTGGACAGGGCAGTCAATCTGGCTCAAATAATCAGAGGAACGGTTCATCTCGGCCGGCGTTAGGAACAATCAATGTTATTTTTGCTGCACCTGGCAGGACCGGCTCGGGTCCTACCAGAGTGATGGCAGTTTCACATCCTCAGGCCGAGGAACCAGGCTGCAGGCCGAAGAGGTTGAAAGTGACCTTACCCGTCTTGGGATTTTCGGAGGAAGATAAGGTTGGTACCATTCAACCCCATGACGATGCTCTTGTGGTCACTCTTAGGATAGGGAGTTATGATGTGAAGAGAGTCATGATTGATCAGGGCAGCGGTGCAGATATCAAGTACCCTGATTTATTTAAGGGGCTAAGGCTGACGTTGGAAGATCTTACTCCTTATGACTCGCCACTCATAAGCTTCGAAGGAAGGGCCGTTGTGCCGAAGGGGCAGATTCGTTTGCCCGTCCAATCTGGCTCAGAGACGGTTGAGGTGGATTTCATTGTGATTGACGCGTACTCCCCATATACAGCCATCCTCGCCAGGCCATGGCTGCACGCTCTGGGAGCTGTCTCCTCTACCTTGCACGTTAAGGTTAAGTTCCCCTCGGGGGAGTGTGTTGAGGAAATCCTTGGTAGCCAATCAATGGCCAGGCAATGCATATCGGCTGCAGTGATCCGTCAGTCAGAAGCTGAGTCATCAGATTTGCCCATCCAAAAATCATAGCAATTAACAGCTCTGGATGTACCTGGAGCGATGATAGAAGATGAAACTGTTTGTGAGGAGTTAGAGAAGTTTGTAATAGCAGATGACCCAGAGAGGTTCTTCCAAGTTGGCATACGTTTGCCACACCAAGAGAAGATGGAGTTGTTGGAATTTCTGAAGAACAATATAGATGTTTTTGCGTGGGACCCTTATGAGGCTCCAGGCGTAGATCTGAGCTTCATTTGTCATCGTTTAAACGTCAATCCTGCCATTATGCTGAGAAGGCAGCCACCTCGGCGTTCTTCCAAAGAACATTCCGAGGCCGTGAAGTAAGAGGTGCTCAAACTCAAGAGGGCTGAGGCTATTAAAGAAGTTTTTTACCCCGAATGGTTAGCGCATACGGTTGTGGTTAAAAAGAAGAATGGGATGTGGAGAGTATGTGTGGACTTCACAGATTTTAACAAGGCCTGCCCCAAGGATTCGTTCCCAATACCGCATATTGATCAACTGGTGGATGCCACTGTCGGACATCCTCGGATGAGTTTTTTGGACGCCTTCCAGGGTTACCATCAGATTCCACTAGCATTGGAGGATCAGGAGAAAACTGCTTTCATTACTCCAACAGGGAACTACCACTATAAGGTCATGCCATTCGGGTTGAAGAATGCTGGGGCTACCTACCAGAGAATGATGACTAGAATGTTTGAGCAGCAACTAGGGAAGACCATTGAGGTGTATGTAGATGATATGGTGGTGAAGAGTAAAACAATACCTTCACACGTCAAAGATCTAGCCGACACCTTCCAGGTGCTAAGAAAGTACAAGCTGCGCCTTAACGCCTCAAAGTGCTCTTTTGGCGTGGGGTCCGAAAAGTTTTTGGGATACATGATTACTCACAGAGGCATAGAGGTGAACCCAGTGCAGGTCAAGGCTATTCAGGATTTGCAGCCGCCTCGGAACCCAAAAGAGATCCAGAAATTGACCGGAATGATTGCCGCATTGAATAGGTTTATCTCTCGGTCAGCTGACCGATGCCGTCCTTTCTTTCAATTGTTGAATAAATGGAAAGGGTTTCAATGGACCGAGGATTGCGTGTTAGCTTTTCAGCAGCTTAAGCAATATCTTTCTCGGCCACCCATCTTGTCTCGCCCCGAGGCGGACAAGGTCTTGTTTGCTTATCTGGCAGTGGCCGTCCACGCAGTCAGTCTGGTCCTTATAAGGAATGAAAGCGGGGTGCAAAGACCAGTCTACTACGTTAGTAAGTCTTTAAATGAGGCCGAGGTGCGCTATCTGCTCTTGGAGAAAGCGCTTCTGGCCATAGTTCACGCCACGCGCAAGCTTCCTCATTATTTTCAGTCTCATACCGTAGTGGTTCTGACCCAATTGCCTCTCAAGGCGGTGTTACGCAGCGCCGATTACTCTGGTAGGGTGGCAAAGTGGGGAACTATTTTAGGGGCTTTTGACGTTAAATACAAGCCTCGCACCTCAGTGAAGGGCTAAGTCCTCGCTGACTTGGTGGCGGAGTTTACTGAACCATTACTAGAAGAAACTCTAAAAGAAGCACACATGGATGGAAAATCAGTTGGTGTGATCACGGCCGCAGTGCCTTCGACTTGGAAAGTGTATGTGGATGGGGCTGCTAATCAGAGAGGGTCTGGTGTTGGACTTGTTCTAATATCCCCTGAGGGAATTGTCTTCGAAAAATATTTGAGGTTGACGTTCTCGGCTACTAATAATAAGGTTGAGTATGAAGCAGTCTTGGTGGGCATGCAGATGGTACGTAGGATGGGTGGAAAGGAAATCCATGTGTTCTCAAACTCTCAGTTAGTGGTCGGCTAAGTCATAGGGACCATGGAGGCTAGAGACCCCAGAATGTAGGAATATTTGGCCCAGGTCAGGCGTTAGCAAGCTGAATTTAACTCCTTCGTCTTAGCTCATATTTCTAGGAGTGGAAACACCCATGCAGATTCTTTGGCTTTGTTGGCGACGTCCTCGGCTCAGGATTTGCCCAGGGTTATCCACGTGGAGGATTTGTTGGAGCCAACCCTTACCGTTGTCAGCATAATTCACATTCATTTGATAAGGCCTAGACCTAGTTGGATCGACCCGGTTATATCTTTTCTTAAGAATGATACCCTTCCTGAGGACAAATCTGAAGCAGAAAAGATACGTCGAAAGGCGCCACGTTTCTGGTTGTCCGAGGACCAGAAGATGTACAAACGATCCTTCTCAGGACCGTACTTGTTGTGTGTGCACCCTGAATCAACGGAAGCACTACTGGAGGAACTGCATGAGGGGATTTGTGGAAGCCACACTGGGGGAAGGTCCTTAGCCCATAAAGCTCTGACTCAGGGTTATTGGTGGCCCAATATGCAGTGAGAGGCTCAGGACTATGCCAGAAAATGTGATCAATGCCAAAGGATCGCCCCTAATATTCATCAACCTGGAGGGGTTCTTAACCCTCTCTCCAGTCCTTGGCCTTTTGCCCAATGGGGATTGGACATAATGGGGCCATTTCCGAGAGCTGCAGGAAACAAAAGATGGCTTCTCGTGGGGACAGACTATTTCACTAAATGGGTTGAGGCCGAACCCTTAGCAAATATCAGAGACGTTGACTCCAAGAAGTTTGTCTGGAAAAACATTGTCACTAGATTCAGTATACCACACACACTCATCTCAGACAATGGCGTTCAGTTTGACAGCAAGGCCTTTAGGCAATATTGTGGTGACATGGGTATCATAAATAGATACTCCACCCCAGCTTATCCTCAGGGAAATGGGCAAGCTGAGGCCGTTAACAAGGTCATAGTTAGTGGGCTCAAGAAAAGGTTGGACGATGCGAAAGGCAGATGGGTAGAAGAGCTCCCTCATGTCCTGTGGACGTATCGGACCACACCACACAGGTCCACAGGAGAAACACCATTCTCTATGACTTATGGAGCCGAGGCAGTGATACCTCTGGAATCTGGTTTTTCCACCCTAAAGACGAGCTCTTTTAGCCCGGAGAATAACAATGGACTCCTGGAGAAAGGTCTTGATTTACTTGAGGAACGACGCGAGGCAACTATGGTCCAAATGGCTTATTATCAACAGAAGCTAAAACGGGGATATGATGCCCACGTGAAGCTAAGGCCACTTGCACCTGGTGATCTTGTACTAAGAAAAGTTGTAGGCACTTCTAAGAACCCAGCTTGGGGTAAGCTAGGACCCAACTGGGAAGGCCCCTATCGCATTGTTTCAGTAGCAGGCATAGGGTCATATCGGCTAGCTGACCTAGATGAAAGAATTGTACCACGCCCATGGAATGTAAATAATCTTAGAAGGTATTATTATTAATAAAATGTGCTTTTGTCAGTTAACATTTCAAAGTTATAAGTACCTCTGACGCTTGAAGTTACTATTCTTAAGAATTAAACAGAAACTTGGTTAAGCGTAGTCCTCGGACCACAAACCTTGTGGAAATTGATGTCTTGTCATTTGTTAAACAGAACCTTAGTTATGCCGGGTCCTCGGACCTCCTACTTTGGGGAAATTAACATTTGAAGTTACTATTCTTAAGAATCAAACAGAAACTTGGTTAAGCATAGTCCTCGGACCACAAACCTTGTGGAAATCGATGTCTTGTCATTTGTTAAACAGAACCTTAGTTATGTCGGGTCCTTGGACCTCCTACTTTGGGGAAATTAACATTTGAAGTTACTATTCTTAAGAATCAAACAGAAACTTGGTTAAGTGTAGTCCTCGGACCACAAACCTTGTGGAAATTGATGTCTTGTCATTTGTTAAACAGAACCTTAGTTATGCCGGGTCCTCGGACCTCCTACTTTGGGGAAATTAACATTTGAAGTTACTATTCTTAAAAATCAAACAGAAACTTGGTTAAGTATAGTCCTCGGACCACAAACCTTGTGGAAATTGATGTCTTGTCATTTGTTAAACAGAACCTTAGTTATGCCGGGTCCTCGGACCTCCTACTTTGGGGAAATTAACATTTGAAGTTACTATTCTTAAGAATCAAACAGAAACTTGGTTAAGTGTAGTCCTCGGACCACAAACCTTGTGGAAATTGATGTCTTGTCATTTGTTAAACAGAACCTTAGTTATGCCGGGTCCTCGGACCTCCTACTTTGGAGAAATTAACATTTGAAGTTACTATTCTTAAGAATCAAACAGAAACTTAGTTAAGTATAGTCCTCGGACCATAAGCCTTGTGGAAATTGATGTCTTGTCATTTGTTAAATAGAACCTTAGTTATGTCGGGTCCTCGGACCTCCTACTTTGGGGAAATTAACATTTGAAGTTACTATTCTTAAAAATCAAACAGAAACTTGGTTAAGTATAGTCCTCAGACCACAAACCTTGTCAATGTTCTTAATATCTTGTCACTGTTCTTATTCTTATCACCCGTTTTGTGGAAATCATTATCTCACCATTCATTAATTTGGATCTCAAGTTCTTCATTTTTAAGTGTTAAACAAATTTTTGTAAGGAATGGTCTTCGGACCTTACATCCTACTGAAAGCAATATGTCAGATTACAAAGGTTTAACTGTCATGTGAGTTGTCTAACTGTGACATTATTTGATGTCTAAATTAAGTTATGTGGCTGTTTTGAAGTCATAGTGGTTTGCATGGTGGAGTTATACTTATTTATTCTGTTTTCCCTTTAACTATTTGTTATTGAAAACTTTCATGGCAAGCAAAAAAAGAATAAAGTAAAATAAAGACAACATGAACGAAAGTTGAATAAAAATTTTCTTCATTAATTATATACAAAGAAGGGGAGTACAAAAAGTTCCTATACTAGGCCCTAAACTAGGGAAGGGGGGTCTTGAAGGGAGCTGCTGCCAGCCTCAGTACTCTTCAATTCCAGCTCAAAGGTGGACAAGGCTTGTTTCCCTTTGTCTGTTGAAGGAATGAGTGGCTCCACGCTTTGGATCTGCTCCTTCTCGGCTCCACCGCACTCGTCCTTTTCTTTATGGGAACCTTCAGGTTCTGTAGGAGCAGGAACGAGCTCTTGCACCACAGGAGGAAGGGCAGGAGAGGTAGCAACATGAGGGTCTTCAATTTCCTGTATGTCTAGGGGAAGCCAGATGTTCTCGGGCTTCCTCAGCTCGGAAGCCTGAGGAACCCCTGCTGCATTTATGGCCTCTCCCCAGACCTGGTAACACTACTCTCGGCACAAGGCCGCAAAAGCCTCTGTCAGCTCTTCTTGCGTTCTAGTCACCCCCTCCTGATAACTGGCCTTCTTCGTGGCCTCCAGGGTGTGCTTGTGGGTGCGAGCCTCTTCCATTACCCGCATAAGCTCCTTTTCCAAGTCAGAGCGTGCCTGGTGGACTTGGGCGAGCTCGTCATCCTTTTGACGGAGAAGCTTACGCTGCCCCTCCACTTGGGTTTCCATTGTCTTCAAGCTGGCCTTGTCACCATCTCTTTCTCTTTTCAAGTCGGCCAGCTGGGACGAGATTTTCCCATTCTCTGCTAGGGCCTGGCTTAAAGACCTTTCTGCCTCTTGCCTTAGCTCCTGCTCCATCCCAGCGCGCTTCCGAGAGTCACCCACGAACTTCTCGGCCGCGAAAACCTCTTGGATGGACTGCAAAAATGTTAGGAGGTTAAATGCAGTGAAGTGTTTACAAATAAATATAGAATATAAGTGTAAGATGGAACTTACCAGAGCTAAACCCCTTTTTAACGAGAGGAACAGTTGTGGCTGGCCCATCTTCTCCAAGGACTCCATGTCCTTGGGCAGCAGAAGAGGACGCTCCAACACCTCGGCTAGGTGGTGGGCGTGGCCTTGTTAGACTGCCCTAATGCTGGAGTGGCAGGGAATAGGGGCGCCGTCCAGCCTCAAGTCAAGAGACCAGGTGGCTGGTGCTCGGCATACCTTGGCCACGTCCCTGATCTCCCTACTTTCAACTGAACGGGCGCGCCCTTTGCCCTTGTCCAGCTTCTGCTGCTAGGCCGGCGGTGGCTGCTGTTTTAGCTTCTTTGGCTTCTTGCCACCAGCCCCCTCGGCATCCACTTTTCTTTTCTTCTTAGAATTGTCAGTGGGAGGTTTTGGCTCGGCTGGAGGAGGGGGTGGTGGCAAAGCAGGGGGAGCTTGGGACCCTCTTGTTCCCTTCTTTGCCACTTGGGCGTCTCTATCGGTCATAAGGTCCTTTAGCTTGTCCATCTCTTCTTCAACGGAACTGTCGTCTGGACGCGCTATCACTAGACCCACGATCCCAGAGGCCTCAGCTTCTTCTTCTTCCTCGTCGGAAAGGATAACAAACGGGTTTTCGCGAGGTCGTGGGGAGTCCTCGAGCCGAAACTGGTCTATCTCCTCGTCCAATGTGTTCGAAGAAGACACTCGCTCCTCTGGGACAACAATTGCCTGAGAGTGCACAGCGAGTGGGATGGCCGCGATGGGCTGTGTGTACAATATGGTGTGAGGGGCGTCAGGGATGTCATGATCGGCCAAAAAGTGAGGTCTGGCTACGTTGATTCTCCTACGCCTTCGGTCACCCGCGATTATTGCGTTCTCGATCTCCTGGAAGTCCGAGGAGAAGGGATCGTACCCCAGAATCAAGTGGGCCGCCCTAAGTTGTAAGTCTCTGCTGACAAACGCCTCGGAACGTAGCACTCTATTCAAATCTGCAACGTTGTAGTGGCTCAAGCGTGGGCGTACGTTTTGCTTATCTACAAAGAAAAACATCCAGATAAACAAACACGGTTAGATGCGTAGAACATATAATAAATTAAAGGTAAATGCTCAAGTAAATGCGAATGCACATTCCTAGATGATTTAGGGAGTTATGGGATGGGAAGTTAAATCCTAAAGGTGTCGCACCTGGATCTCCCCACTCAACTGGGCAGTGGGGGCCGTCGTGCCAGTTGCCAGAGACGATGAGGTAGTCATCCTTCATGCCTTTATTGGATTTGGGCAAACAGGAGATCAACCTAACTACACTGGAGCGGAATTTGATGTAGTAACCTACTCCAGTGAGTTTATGGCATTCGTACATAAAGACGACATCATGCCAGGTGAGGTTCAGGCCCATTTGCTCATTTAGAGCGTCGACGCTACCCAAAACTCTAAAAACGTTTGGGGCGCACTGATCGGGACACAACTGGTGGTTGCGGAGGTACTCCCTCGTTTCAGGCTTCATTGGGAGGGTCATCCCACCTTCTACGAAGGTTACCATTGGGATGATAACCTCTCCAGCCTTCCTAGAATCGGCCACGGCTTCCGCCGGGCAGTATTCTAAACCTACGTCGCTGGGAATACGATACTTGGCTTTAAAGCCTTCCATCCCAGCGGCGGTATCAACTAGACATTTAAACTTTCCCATCAGAAAGGAACGAAAAACTAAGTTCTAAGAGGGAGAACTGTTATGAGGGGAGCCGAGGACAGTGTCCGAGGAGAAAGGGTTAAGAGAAAAGAAATGAGAACTTACAAATTTCAAGTTGTGCAAATTTCCATGGATTTCTACAGACAAAAGGTGATTACTGATGTTTTGATGGGATTAGCCTCTGGAGAAATAAATGAAGGCGCAGGTTCCCGAAGCGTCACGGCGTGCGGGAAGCGGCCTCGAAATTGTATTTGTCCCGCCCAAATTTTTATGGAGTAACAAGGACCGTTGGATGCTCATCTCACCGTTGAACGTGGGGGACAAGGTATAACTTACGGTAATAAATGCGCGCATTTTTGAAAATAAAACCGCCAAGTGGCATCCTCTAGAACGCGAAACAGTCTTCACACGTGTAGTTATTTACAGAACGTGTGGGGAAAGCTTTCGTTGGATAAAAACCCTATTTTTCTCCTCGGATGATGAAAAATAGAGTTTTGAGGGGCTATTGTGGGGAGTAAAAGGACCCAAATGGGCATATGGGCCTTTGGACTGTAGCATGGAGGGCCGACCTGCTCCAGAATTAAACTATACGAATTGGCCCATACGCTGAGGATCCGAGGGTACAGCCGAGGGCGAGCTTCTCCTCGGACAGATCCCAGAGAACTCAAGACTTCATTATGAAGGTCAAGTCACAACTCTGGAAAGGCTAATGGTTAAAAGGGGACACCCTGAACCTTCTAGATGCACCAGTATTAAAGAAAATATCTAGGGCAAAGGCTGCCACCTCCGCATTAAAGGCTCTGCACCTACCTCCCTGGCCGCATTGATGGAGAAGTGACCCCTGAACAGTAGAACCAAAACTTCTGGTTACTATTCAAAGCATTAAGAGAAGAAATATCTAGGGAAGAAGTATTAAAAGGGGGTGAAGGCCAAAGAAAAAGGGGATCAGCGAGTAATCAAGAAAGAAATTAAGAATTGTAACTTTTAAGAAAGAAAGAGAAATAATACAGAAGTGGTCCTTGGCTTACGTCCGAGGAGGTCCATTTGTTATTATCATCTTCTATTTACAATTATCTTTACACTATAGCCTGTTGTTAAGTTCTCAGTACCTCTAAAGTAGATTTCAAACCCACACTCTACAAATTTCATTGTTTAAGGCTCGTTGGGCCTGAGCCCATAATATTGGATTTGGGTCCAGGTGCGATTGTGCACTTACAATAACATTAATATAACCATACATAAAACATATAATTTTTCCATCAAACACAAATGTAGGATTTATTGTACTAAAAAAAAAAAAAATACACATACATATCTTTATTATAAATCAACAAACATATTATGCAATATAGTTTTTTCCAAGTAATGATGTAATAACTGATAATAACAAAGTAAAATTGACTATAAAAATATCACAATAATACAATTTATTACAATTTTTGTGGTCATATACTACTAATAATAATAACAATAAATAATATTAAATAATTTCAAAATTAACAAAACATATACGTAAATTTAATTAGATAGAGAGTTGAGATACTTACGATAATTGTGATACCAACTGAAAGAGTGAGAATTATAGAGTGATACTTGCAAAAAAGAAAAAGAAAAACACAATTAGATAATAATAAATAAACACAAAATAACAACAATACTAAAAATATTTGTAGTACTAACCATAAAAAATTTATTAATCTAAAATTTGAATAAAAACAACAACGACGACAACAACAACAACAATCATAATCGCTGAAGCAAAAAGTAAAAAAACTTACATTCACCCAAAACTTACAATTGTATATGCTGAAGCAAAACTAAAGAAAAACTGAACAATCGGATAGAAGTGTTTTGTGAGAAAACTTCAAGCAGAGATGTAGAAGTGTTTTGTGAAAAGGAAGGCTTGCCTTTTATTACAAAGATATGAAATAAAAGACAAAAAAAATTCATTTGTCACGGAGACTAATTGAGTTCCAGTCTTTTTGTTACATCAATCATATTTCTCTTGCAGAAATTATTCTTCAAGTCTTGTTTGATTCTTAGCAAAGAATCTCAGCAATGTTTTATTCAAGTACGAGTCACATCAAAATATTTTTTTTATATAACTTTCATGTGTTAGAATCTATGTACTTGAAATTGAAGATGTAGATAAGAATCCTTCTATTTCGGCAATGTCATTGCCACAATTGATTTTCCTCTTTTTTTTTTATAATAATTTTTTTCACATTTTCGGCAATAGCATTGCCACAATACCCACAATTTTTTTCCCCTTTCCCCCTATTTCGGCAATACCATTGCTACAATTTTTTTTTCTTCCCCCTATTTTGGCAATCCCATTGCCATAATTCTTTTTTTTTTCCTCTTTCCCCCTATTTCGGCAATACCATTGCCACAATTCCTTTTTTTTTTTTTTCTCCCACTATTTCGGCACTACCATTGCCACATTTCCCTTTTTTTTTTTTTTTTTTTTTTTTCTCTCCCACTATTTCGGCACTACCATTGCCACATTTTTTTTTCTCCCCCTATTTCGGCAATACCATTGCCACATTTCCCTTTTTTTTTTTTTTTTTTTTTTTCTCTCTCCCACTATTTCGGCACTACCATTGCCACATTTTTTTTTCTCTCCCACTATTTCGGCAATACCATTGCCACATTTCCCCTTTTTTTTTCCCACTATTTCGGCACTACCATTGCCACATTTTTTTTCTCCCCCTATTTCGGCAATACCATTGCCACATTTCCCTTTTTTTTTTTTTTTTTTTTTTCCCACTATTTCGGCACTACCATTGCCACATTTTTTTTTTTCCCCTTCTTCCCCCTATTTCGGCAATTCCATTGCCACAATTTTTTTTTTTTCTCTTTCCCCCCTATTTCGGCAATCCCATTGCCATAATTCAAAATTTTTTTTTCTTTTCCCTCCATTTTCGACAATGGGATTGCCGCAAACCTTTTTTTATTTTTTTCCTTTTGAGCACTCACACATGGGCACTCAATGAAGCGGGCAGGCTGGGCAGAAGGAATTTCGGCAACACTGTTGCCGAAATTCTCAAAATTTCTCTCTCCTCAAATTGGATTTTCTCTCTCATACTTTTCTTCGAATTTCGGCAACACTGTTGCCGAAATTCACTCTCTCTCCTCATTTCCCTAAATAACTTTCAACAGTGACTATAACCCCAAAAAACTTTATTTTTACCAATATTTACCCAAAAGACTCAAGCAAGAAGGGTTACATTAAAAATAAAGTCCGTTTAAAAAAAAAAGAAAAAAACCATTTCAGTTAAAAAAATCCTAGCTGTCTGTTTTAATCAAATTACGTTTAATATCTTCTCTCTCTAAAATAAATGACCTACCGATACTTTGACTCAGAGAAAGGGAAGAAGGGGAAAAAGAAATTGGGATCCAGTGGACGTTCGTGCGGCCGGCCATCACGATTTGATCTTCTGCTTTGTTTCATCTCTTTTCTGCAACAAAACTTTTCTGAAGGTCAGCATCTTCCTTTTCTGTATATCTGTTTTCAATGAAAAATTCCTGTCGAATTTTCTAGGGTTCTTCTTTAACTCCTTTTGAAAAATAGATGGGTTGGTTCCTTTTTCTATGCAAAAATTATAATTTCGGGTTTATACTACATAATTAAGCATCTTAGTTTTCTATATATCTGTTTTGAAAAAAAAAATTCCTACCGAATTTTCTAGGGTTGTTCTTTTGACTCTTTTTGAAAATATAGATGGGTTTGTTCCTTTTTCTATGCATAAAATATAATTTCGGTTTTATGTCCTGGTAACATAAGGGATTTTGCCTTTGATTTTGCCATCGTCAAACCCATTTCCAGTTTCTGTTTTATGGTTTTTAACTTTTATTTTTATTTTAAATTTTTTTTTTAATTTGAATCATATCTGATTTAGATTGGGTTATTCTTTTTTAATATTTGTGCTTCTGAACGTTTGTTTATTTAATTAATAACTTTTCAACCTCTTTGAATTGCCGCCTCTCCTCTCTCCTTACTGTTTGTGCTAAAAAAACACGTTCCCTGTTTTATTGTGGATGTATATTTGTTTTAAAGAATCAGTGAATTTTTTTGACAGTATATTATGTTTTTATTTGCTTAAAATTATGTCGTTAAATATTTAGGGATTAATTCTTAAACACTGTTGTGTGGTGTACACATTAATATTTCGATTAGTTTGTTTATATTTAGAATAAAACTTTTTATTCTTCTGTTTTGAACAGAATTCCAGTAACTGATACATAGTAGAGCATAATGCCAATCTAGACTCAATTCTTATCCTTGAGCATAATCTCTTGGTAACAGAACTTTGTGATTTTTTTAAGGTTCCGCTTTATTATGGCTCACCATATATTCATCGAGAATGAACAATCACAAAACAAGTGATACCTGCTTTCAATTATCTTTTTACAAAGAACACACTGAGTATTAAGATTAGTACCCCATCGCTGTAGACTTAATCTATTGTGGATATTTTTTCTTCCTAATACAGTTTGATGCACCTGCACAAAAATGTCATTGTTTTCTCAGTAATCCAAATTAGTATATTTTCCCTTCGATATTAGTTTGTAGTTTATATACTATAGCTGTAGAAATATGTGTAAGTTAGAATTTAGTTGACTCAACCTATATCATCCTTTATGGACTTATAAATAAGTCTCTCTCTTTCTCCACAAATTTATTGGTTTTTTTCCTTTCTCCCATTAATTTGAGATCGATATACTACTAAATCAATGCAGTTGTTCCAATAGAATTCATCTTTTGAAAATAACTTTCAAATATTTACGACTGAAGAGTTTCTTTATTTTATCCCAGTATTGTTAATTAATTCCATAAGAATTCTCACATTGTGTCAAAAAGTGTTACTGTTTGATGTTAATTTTGCCATCATCATGTAGGAAATATCCAATAAATTGTTAAGAACTAAAACAATCTTTCATATTTTTTGCAACTTAAACCATATTACAATGTTTACTTCCGCTTCTTTTGTATTCTTGCTGTCATCTTTCTTTGCTGCAGTTTTAAAAAACTTCTTACCCTTTCATTTTGTTCAATGCTGAGTTTTTTGCCAGGTACAACACGGTTATTTTGCAAGAAGAGTTTCTGCATCAAACTAAGAGGTTTCGATAGCCTGATTTTCCCTCTATTTATCTCATAATTTGAATTAAATTTTCTCCGTTGATCTGTTTAGTTTTGATTAGGCTCTGACTTGCATATTTTACTCTACTTTTTCCTTCAATTTTTATTAATTTAATGTATTCTTATTTTGTATTTTACTGAATTGTTAGACTGTCATTACTTTTATTTATTTATTTATTTTGCTATGCTTTTAATGGCCTGCATTTGATGCCTCCATCATGTTCACGTATTGAATTAACTTGATTTCCCACATTCTTAAACAAACGGCACCTTTGTCAATAAAAAATTGACATCCAGTCTGTTTTGCTTCTTTTTTGTCAGCACCTGTACCCAAGGTCAGCATTTTGTTACTTGATGTGTTATATTCTTTACTTTGATACTTTCTTTTTGAGTTATTATAACCCAATTTTTTTGTGAGTGGCGTAATGGGGTTTACCGATTGAATATATGTAAGGAAAAACATGTTTGGCATTTAATAATAGTTGAATATTGATTTGTAATGAATATTAATGTTTATAGGACATGTTTGGCATTTAATAATGGTTGAATATTGATTTGTTATGAATATTAATGTTTATGGGATGGACAAGAATAGTAGAACCATCTATAAATCAGATTGACCTCTATATGTGCTGAATTTTGAAAAAACAGGCTGAACTTTTCATTTAAAAGGAACATTGGCAAGTTAATTGAAAATTAAAACCATTTTACAGTTTAGTACAGTTTGTTTAAATGCTGATATCCTTTTTACTTATCTCATATTTGGAATTACATTTTATTCATTTACTGTAATCCTGTTTTAATTGGCTTTGATTTACATGTTTTACCTAACTTCTGTCTTTACAAATTCATTTCTTCAGTCAATTCTCCCTTTTACTTATTTCACATCCTCACCACTATTTTTTATTTTTTGAATTTGAATTAAAATCCGGATGTTTATTATCTCTCTTCCAATGCTTTGGCCTGAGATTTACTGTGTTTTTTCAGATTGAACTGCATTTTCTCTGATTGCCTTTGTTGTTTTTCTTCTTCATAATTAATTTTATTATTATTTCATTATTGATGTATGACTCTAATTTACTAGAATAATTATTAAACTTTGTGTTTTTTTAAGCTTTGTACTGCTGCTTATTAAACTTTGTTTCCTTTAATTTTTGTACTGCTCAGGCCTTTGGGCACAGTTTATTAGCAGCCTTTATAAATGTTGATGTTGTTAGTTTTGTTTATTTTGTTTATTCATTTTATTTTTATTGTGTTTACAATAGTGTTTTGGATTGAATGCTTATAGATGCTTTAATTCTATTTATTTATTTTATAACACACTTTCACATATGTATAAGATCTCAGTTTATAGCAGCTCATTTCTGAAGTTTTGAAAAAAAAAAATGGAAAATGCAAGACAAGCACGATTAAAAAGACGGATGCTAATGTTTGAAAGACGATCCAGCAGAAAATGGCATGAAAGGAAAAATAGTTTACAAAATAAGCTTATCCAGGCTAGGAAATCCAGGGGAATGGTCATTGCTGAAAAGAGGAAAAAAAACAAGAGAGATAGAACAGCATTAACACATGACTGCTCTATGGTCCATTCACCTGGTACAAATATAGATTTTTATGGGTCAAGAGGTACGTTTTTGTTTCTGTTTCTGCCACTTTACTCTTATAAATTTTTTTAACATTTCTTCATAAAAAATTGAAAATAAAACTTTCTATTCACATTGGTTATTAGATATTGATGTTGGCATGGATCATTCCTATGAAGAAACTAGATTGAACATAAGTACGGATGATACTTTGGTAGAAGATGGATTCAATAATTGTGATATATCTCAACAAATCCAACAACCAGAAAGTCAGAGTGGTTGCGAAGAATTTCCAAGTAAATGACTTGACTTAAATTTACAAAGGAAAAAAAAATTATATTCTTTTTTGTTTATATCATTATTGTTGTTCTGATATTTTAAAATTCATATAGGAAAATATACTGAACCTTGGAATTTTGGCTCGCCTTCTTATATATGCATGCATTGCAGTTCAATTTTATGGTATGAAGAGAGAACAGTTAAATCTAAGAGGCCTAGGAACCCAAAATTCTCTCTCTGTTGTATGGAGGGTAAGGTTAAGTTACCTTTGCTTAAGAAGCCACCTCCTCTTATTGATGAGCTTTTAGATCCTCTTGGTAGTCAACGATCTAAAACGTTCAGAACTCAAATAAGAACTTATAATGCAATGTTCGCAATGACATCTATGGGTGGCAAAGTAGATAGTAGAATTAACGATGGAAGACACCCTTACATTTTCAAACTTAATGGCCAAAACCATCATAGAATTGGAACTCTTCTTCCCAATGATGGCCAAGATCCACAATTTGCACAATTATATTTCTACGATATTGAAAATGAAGTTGAAAATAGAATGAATATCTTTAGTACTGATGAAATTGATAGTGACCTTGATCCATCTATTGTTGATGCATTGGTCCAAATGCTTGATGAAACAAACACTTTAGTGAAGATATTTCGGATGTCTAGAGACCGTTTCTTTGATACTGATGTTCACCGTTTAAGATTGCGCCTTATTGGCTCACGAACTACAGATGGAAGAGAATATAACCTGCCTACATGTTCAGAAATTGCAGCAATTATCATTGGTGATATCGGTGCTGAGAATGCACATCGTGATATTATTGTTGAGTTAAAAGAAGGAGGGTTACAACGTATTAATGTGCTGCATCCTTCATACATGGCATTACAATATCCTCTTTTATTCCCATATGGTGAAGATGGTTTTAGGCTCGGCATTTTGTATAGTAATGTAGATGGAATCAGATCTGATACAACTGATTCTGTCACTATGAGAGAATATTATGCATATCGCTTGCAAGAACGTGAACATGAAGGACATACTTTGGTAAATGGTGGTAGATTGTTTCAACAATTTGTTGTAGATGCCTACACATGTATTGAAGAAATCCGGCTTATGTGGGTAAAAGAGAACCCAGACAAATTAAGGATAGAATTGTATAAAGGACTGAAAGATGCAGTTATGAGAGGAGATACCACCCCTGCATCTTCAGGCAAGAGATTTGTTCTACCTTCAAGTTTCACTGGAAGTCCAAGGTATATGATTGAAAACTATCAAGATGCAATGGCAATCTGTAGATGGGCAGGTTATCCAGACCTATTTATTACCTTCACTTGCAACACGAAATGGCCAGAAATTGATCTTTTCCTATCTAGGAAACCTGGACAGAAAGTAGAAGATCGACCTGATGTGATTGCAAGAGTGTTCAAGATAAAGCTTGATCAACTCTTATATGATTTAAAGCATGGTCAACACTTTGGGAAAGTAATTGCAGGTATACTAAACTTTATATTTTAAATATTTTTCCCTTCTTCTTTACTTGGTTTAATAGTAAATCTAAATAAATGTAACTAACTTACTATTTTGGTGGCAGTTGTCTACACTGTTGAATATTAAAAGAGAGGGTTACCTTATGCACACATTTTACTTTTTCTGCATCATGATGACAAGCATCCTACAGCAGCAAAAATTGATAGAATAATTTCAGCAGAAATTCCAGATTTGAATGAAGACTCTTTGGTTTATGAAGCTGTCAAACAATATATGGTTCATGGTCCTTGCGGCTCTATTAATTCAAAGGCAAGTTGTATGATTGAAAACAAATGTACAAAGCACTTCCCTAAAAAATTTTGTTCGCAAACCACTGTTGATGAAGATGGTTTCCCAATATATAGAAGAAGGAATAATGGAAGATTTGTTGAAAGAAATGAAGTCAAACTTGATAATCGATTCATAGTTCCATACAATATTGACTTATTGGTGAAATTTCAAGCACACATAAATGTCGAGTGGTGTAATCGTTCAAGATCTATCAAGTACTTATTTAAATATATAACAAAAGGACCTGATCGTGCAACTTTGATTCTTGAAGAAAATTTACATATTGATTCTTCTACTGGAATGCAGCATATGACAGATGCTGATGAAGTTAAGACATATTTAAATTGTAGATATGTATCTGCCATAGAGGCATGTTGGAGGATATTTGAATTTCCTATTCACCATCGAGAGCCTGCTGTTCAAAGACTGAATTTTCACAATGAGGATGAGCAACCAGTTGTTTTTGAAGATACTGATTATTTAAATAATGTTGTGAACAAGCCAGATATTGAAAAAACCAAATTTACAGAGTGGATGAAAGCGAATGCATTGTATGAAGAAGCAAGGGAATTGACTTATTCTGAATTTCCTACTAAATGGGTTTGGCATAATAGAGACAAAGAATGGAAATTAAGAAAATCTGGAAGATGTATTGGGCGTATATATTATGCTCATCCTGCAAGTGGAGAACGGTTTTATTTGCGGATGCTACTCAATGTTATTAAAGGACCTAGATCATTTGAGGAAATACGAACTATAAATAATGTTGTGTATCCAACTTTCAGATCAACATGTTATGCACTTGGTTTGCTTGATGATGATAAAGAGTGGCACGAAGCTTTGAATCATGCATTGTGCTGGGCTTTAGGAAAACAGCTTCGAGAACTTTTTGTTACAATGTTGATTTTTTGTGACGTTGTAGACCCATATAAATTATGGATTTCAAATTGGCAGTTGTTATCTGAGGACATTCTGCATCGTCAAAGAACAGTTCTACGGTTTGACAATCTACATCTTGAAGACTTCCAATTACAAAACTATGCACTATGTGAAATTGAACAGATTTTGATAAAGAGTGGCAGGTCTTTGCATGAATTTGAGACAATACCATATCCAAATACATTACTTCTCAGACAAAGTAACAATAGAGTATTACAAGAAGAATTGGATTATGATAGAAACTCTTTGGCAGCAGAACATATTAAACTTCTTGCTGGTCTTAATATTGATCAAAGAAATATCTATGATGAAGTAATTAATTCTGTTTTAGAGAATAAAGGTGGTTTTTTTTTTGTTTATGGGCATGGAGGAACTGGAAAGACTTATCTCTGGAAGACTATTATATGCCGATTGCGCTCAGAAGGTAAAATTGTAATTGCAATTGCTTCATCTGGCATTGCTGCATTATTGTTGCCTGGAGGGAGAACAACTCATTCAAGATTTCAAATACCAATAAATGTGACAGACAGTTCAAGTTGCGGTATTAAACAAGGTTCACAAATTGCAGAACTTATGTCAAAAGCAAGTCTTATAGTTTGGGATGAAGCTCCTATGGCACACCAAAATTTTTTTGAAGCTGTTGACCGGTCATTAAGAGATATATTGCGTTTTTCGAACTCAAACAGTGCAGAGACACCTTTTGGCGGAAAAGTAGTTGTTCTTGGCGGTGATTTTAGACAAATATTACCAGTGATATCTAAAGGACGAAGAGAACAAATAGTTGAAGCATCAATTAACAAGTCATCATTATGGAATAGTTGCAAAGTTTTCATTCTGACAATAAATATGAGGTTGACACAAAACCCAGGTGATATTGCAGCAAGGGAATTTGCTGAATGGATATTGAAAATTGGTGATGGTGAACTTAGTAATAGTGAAGATGAAACATTGATTGAAATACCGCATGATTTACTAATTCAGCCTGGTGCTCATCCTTTCAATGATATTGTAAAAGCTGCCTATCCTGACTTTGATACAAAATTCAACAACTCCAAGTATTTAGAGGAGAGAGCAATTTTAGCTCCAACAAATGAAGTAGTTGAAGACATAAATGATTACATGATTGATCTTATTAATGCTGATGAAGAGACATATCTTAGTGCAGATTCATTATGTAAAGCTTCAAGCAACATTCTAGACCAAGATGTCATGTATCCAATAGAATTTCTCAATTCATTGAAGTTCCCTGGTATTCCAAATCATAAACTCAGATTGAAAGTAGGTCTGCCAATAATGTTACTTCGGAATTTAAACCAAAGTAATGGACTTTGTAATGGTACTAGACTTTTGGTCACTCAATTATCAAAATGGGTTTTAGAGGCTCAAATAATATCAGGAACTCATATTGGAGAAAAAGTGTTTATTCCAAGAATAGTCTTATCCCCTTCTGATTCCAAATGGCCTTTTGTACTAAAAAGAAGGCAGTTTCCAGTATCTGTTTGCTTTGCTATGACAATTAATAAGAGCCAAGGTCAATCTCTGCAGCGTGTTGGACTTTATTTAGATAGACCAGTTTTCAGTCATGGACAGTTATATGTTGCCGTATCAAGAGTTACAAGTAAAGATGGTCTCAAGATACTCATTGTAGAAAATGATGATGCTGATCGTTTTCATACAAAAAATATTGTCTACAAAGAAATATTCGAAAATTTGCCTAAAGGTAACACATACTGTTTATTAAATTTATTTCAAATTGTTGATAATGTAAACTACATTGTCACTTATATTGTAAACAGTAGGTTTTTCTCCATTATTATATATAAATTTTACTAATGTTTAAAATGTTCTAATATTACAGTTTCATATCGCAATGGAGTAGAAAACTGTGAAGCAGATATCAGTGAATGTGAGATGGAGTTAACGGAGCAAACAACCATGATCTAACCAATATTGTTATGATCTTGGTTGATTAATAGGTAAATTTTAACTTTTTTTTAAACAACAGAACATAATAACTTATAGATGTTGATTTATCTCAGTTCTATAGATTGTCTTTGAATTCTGAACTGTTCTGGACCATATATATGAACTGCTTCATGGAAAATCGATAGGTTTCTGATTGGAGGATAAAAGAGTTTACATATATTACATCAGAAACAACTTTGGAACTTAAAGATTGCATTGCTCCTTTAAATTGGCCTGCCCCCATGACAATATGACCTTAGAAACTTACAATTAACTGGTCTTCAACTAATTATGTTTAATTTTTCTTACAAATTAAATCAAACTTAGCTATGACCTTTGTGCCTTGGTGATACTGTCCTGTCTTCCCGTTGGGTGAACCTGAATACATATTTCTCACCTCTCCCACTTGAAAAGAAAAAAAAAATCGAACTTCATGTCTTCAACTTCCTAAACTATTAAACCATGGCTAGAGTTTGGGCTGTCATTTACTTCTTATCAATTATTATGTTGTCTGCCCCCATCCCTTCTCTTCAACGGTGTATTCTGAAGGTCCGCACTGATTCGAACTTGAATTAAAATCTGGCTGTTTATTCTATTTTTTTGGATGCTTTGGTCTCCGATTATAATACCTGTTTACATGTTTTAATAACTTTAGGAAAATTGCCCTTAATTAACGTTTTATGCTTTCAAATCTAAAAGTTTAGTGTTCAATTATTGAAAGCTTAGTTGTTTGGGTTACGTTACGTTTTAATTTGTTTTTTTAGTTTCTCTCAAAATTTATCTTTCTCAATTTAATTTACAATAAGCCTATTAAATTATATTTGTTTTTGTTATGTTTTATAGATTGCTACAATTGAATTGTTATTTTTAGTTTTTTGGGTTTTCACTGTGAAGAAACAGAATGCTTATTAGGTTTTAGATTCATTAAAACACTGATTTCAAGTTTCTCAATATAAAAAAACTATTTTTATTCAGTATTTTCGGTAATGGATTTGTGTTGAATTTATCTCTTTTGAATTAACATCATTCGGTTTCTTTTTCAGCTGAAATGAAGTGGAAAGTTTCTTCAATCTATAACCTTTAATTTCATCAAAACAGAAGTAGAATTAAAGGTATTAATTTCTTTTCCTAATATTCTTTTCAATTATGGTTTGTTGTCCATTTAGGAATTTTGACTCATAACTCTTTTCCTCCCTATAAGTGGAAACACCCATCAAATGAGATCCTACATGAGTTTTAATTGTTAGTAATCCTTTAAAATCATTTCACTTTAATTGTCAAATTTTGTTTTCCCTCTTACCTGTTCTATTTTTTGTAAGGGGGATTGAAATTATTGAATTTTGAAATCTGAAATTATAATGTTTGGATGGAATTAGATTTTCGTAGTCTAAGGCATGTCCATGGCTTCAAGGCATCAACTTTGATCTTCCTCATGTTGTCTCTGTTGCTGCAGAGATCAGCGGAGTTGAAAATGTTGGGGGTGATATGTTTGAAAGTGTTCCAAAGGCTGATGCTGCTTTCATATTGGTAAGTTCATGCAAATGAAAATGGTGCCCTGGGTGTATAGGTTATTTATGTGTTTAGGAAGCCACTAAAGAAGACCTGCTGTTCACCTAACTGAAACACACATATAAAAGGTTTTGTAAAAGGTCTTCAAGTAGTTTCAACTTTCAAATCTTTCATACCTCCGAAATATATGCTATTAAGCCTAGTAGATAAGACAATGCTATGAATTTGAAAATAAGAAACATGAACAAGAGTTACAATACACGACACACAATATACAAAAATTATAGTAATTAATTAATACGTCTTTCGGTATATTTTAGTAATTTAAAAAAAATATTTATATTTAAGTTTTCAAAATAAAATCATTGAAATTATGTTTAAAATAGAAGGAATTTTTAAATAAGAAGTTATAATGTTTTTTTCTTCCAATGCAGAAAATTATCCTAGACATATTTTTGTTTGTCATGCTTGACAAGGACATGTCAAGGATTTTATTGAAACGTCCGAACTTCTTTAATTTAAAATAGCAATATTGTTACTTCAACCGTAAGCTTAAATTTTTCCTTGGCCCCCATACTCTATTAGAATCAAAATTGGTTTTGTATTTCTCAAGTTTAATTAAGTACACCCTTTTTATGATATCTGGTTCTTTGGCTTAAGTAGTTTACTTTGAATATTGCAGTGGGTTCTGCATGATTGGGCAGACAGAGTGCATCCAAATCCTTAAAAAATGCAAAGAAGCAATTCCAGAGGACAAGGGAAAGGTAATAATTGTTGATGCTATGATCCAAGAACAAGAGGAAACGGACAAGCTGACTGATGCAAGGTTGATGCTAGACATGGTGATAATGGCCCATACAACTACGGGCAAAGAGAGGATAGCATCAACAATTAAGTTTTCACAATTATAAAAGATTTTTTTCCCTCGTTTATTTCCATTTAAAAGATTTTTGTTAGGATTTCACTTTTCTTTCCTAATTGTCTTTAAGAGTATAAATTTGTTAATGATTTTTCTTAAACTAAAATTATGGTTTCCCTAGAATTATTTACTGTATATTAAATTCTGTTTTGCTGCATTACTTAATAAGTATTAGGTTTGAATACCTTTTTCTCTATTTTTCCAGTTAGTTTTTCAAATTCTTAAAATCTTTTTGTTTCATTTTTGTATTGAATAAATATTGTTTTTGTTTTACAGATTTTAAAGATGAGTATGGAATATACAACTTTGAAACAGATATCAAGGGACAAAGATAATTCAAAACTGAAAGTTAGAGTTTTACGAATGTGGGATGCAATTAATATAGCAAACAACCATGATCTGATCAGCCTTGATATGATATTGGTTGACAAAGAGGTAAATTCATAATTGATTCCCTTTTAGAATAAATTGTACTAATATTATTTTATTAAAACTTGAAACCAGATAATGTAAATTGATTGTTATTTACTGCTCCTATTGATTATAGAATAATATTACTTTATTAAAACTTGCAACCAGTCAATATAAACTGCTCCTATTGATTAAGGAATAATTCATTTGAAATATTCGTAGGGAACATCGATACATGCAAGCATCAGAAAGAATCTTGCTCAAAGTTTTCGTCCACAACTAAATGAAGGCAGCATATATACAATTACAAATTTCTTAGTTGAAGAAAATAAAGGGAACTATCGTCCAGTACATAATCAACTCAAAATACTTTTCAATTCAACAACTTCGGTCTCAAAATTCAACGGATTTGATCATTCAATTCCTCAATCCCAATTTGAATTTGCTGATTATGGAACAATAGCTTCCCGTTGCTATGACAATACTTACTTGACTGGTAATTTTAATTGTTTTACAATCCAAGCATCTACTTTTACAGAACTAAAAAATAATGAAATTCATATGTTAATACTGATTCTTACTTTAAAAAAAAATGTGTTCTTACCAGATGTGATTGGCATATTGGACTACATTGGAGCCATTGAGGAGATCAAAACAAGAGGGCGTCCAACAAAGATGAGAAACATTCAACTGTTGTTAGAAGAGTAAGATATATAAACATCTTTTCAAACTCATATGTTATAATTTTTAAATAACTCAAATTTACATATATACAAATTCAGGAGCAAATCAATTCGAACAACTTTGTGGGGAAATATTACACAACAAATAGATGATGATTTCTACAAAACAAATAAAGGGCCATTCATTCTAATAGTCACTTCAACTATTGTGAAATCTTTCAGAGGTAACAACTGATTAACTCATTTATTAAATACATAATATTTACGTATCTATAATGCTTATAAATTTTATAACTTTTTTGTAGGTGAGTATCAGCTATCGTCAACTTTTGCAACAAAGTTGTACGTCAATTTAGACATTCCAGAAGTTGTAGAAATTAGAAACAAGTAACTATTATTACACTTTCTCTTTTCAACAGTGTACCTACTTAGCAATATTCCTTAAGAAAGAAATGTTTATTTCAGTTTGCTTTCATATATATATACATATAGAAACTGTTCTGTTTATTTTTAAATGAATTATACCTAATTTTTTGTTAGATACACCACAATGAACATAACCGTAAAAGATATACTGCCAAAGGAACTACCTAAACCACAAGATGAAGAACTTGCCTTACATAATAAAAAAACAGTGGCTGAAATAAAGAACTTGGAATGGAACTCAAACACAAAGGTATCAACTATACTCTCACATTATGAATTTATCATAATTAGTAACTGTTTATATGTTTTATAATAAGATATAATTTTATAAACTGACTAAACTTTGTATTATAGGACTTACTGGTAACATGCAATGCCAAAATCATTAATGTCAACAACAAATATGGATGGTATTATGTTGCATGTCTTATATGCAAGACGAAAGTGAAACAAGTCAAAGGAGTTCTATGGTGTGAACGTTGTAAAAATCAGCCAAAATTTGCAGTCCCAAGGTAATTATTCTACTAACAACTTTATAAATTCTCAAACACACATAAAATATATATAATATTCTACTAACAACTTTCTATTTCAAACAGCTATAGAATTCAAGTCCAAGTACAAGATGAGACCGATTCAACCACATTCATATTGTTTGACAAAGGAGCTGAACGAATTATATCTAAAACTGCAAAAGAACTTGCAGAGATGCAAGAAGAGGTAATTTCATATATAAATGTCAGCCCCATATCTTTATTATCTGAAAACTGAAGTTTTAATACATTTTTACCAATGTTGTACACACAGATACACACACATATTGCTAATTGTATGAAACTTTTTTCAAACAGATTTTCAAATTAGATGGGAATACAATACCAAAAGAAATTCAAAAAATAATTGGCAACGAATATTTGTTCCAACTGCATCTTGATGAATATAATTTGAAGTATGGAAAAGAAAATTACACAGTTTCGAAGATTTTGGAGATAGAAATTTCACATAAGCAAAATGACTCATGTAAAGTTGAAGAGCATCAGGTAACTAAAGCATAATTACTTACTATATGATTCAAACATTAGTTTACTCATAATTTACTATATAAATCTAACTGATATATAAAAATGCAAATTATTGCAGGACACAATGGAGGAAATTGTAAAAAAATCAAGGAAGGACAAATACATAGCCAGTCCAAAAACAGAAATAGGAGAAACATCTGTTGAAAGACCTGAAAGAATACCGCTCCAAATGCTTCAAAAACGCCAGAAAAGTGCTAAGCAAAATGCAGCAAAAAAGAAAAAAAACTGAGCTCTAATGTATATACTACCTTACTGTACAAGTGTTTGTGTATTTCATTGTATTGTTATTTTTATTTTCTTTAGAAGAGTAAACTGAATGTTCTACTAAATTACTGCAACTGTAATATTTCGTTTATAAATTATCATATTAAAATTGTAATATTCACCAGGTATGATGAGAAATATTTATATGATAAGATTTTTTAACGTAGTGTTGTATGTTGTAGTATTATTGTCCTCTATTTTTTTTTCTCCACTTTATAGTGGTCCTCTGAAGGCTTATTGTTTTGATAAAGGTATTTGGTTACAATCTGCTTTCTTTAGGATATTTGTGTCACATTTGGTTTGCTTTTGTTTAGAGTATTTGGGTTAATTGGTTTTGGGTATTTGTCAATGATTTTTTAAAATAAATAAAAAGAAACTCAATTATGCCTTTTCTATTCATTTTTCTATTCCTACAGATAGCCATAAGTCCAAAAGGCCCATTGAACATCCTCTAGGTTTGAGTTTAATGGCAGAGTGAATTACGTCCATGGAAATAATAGTGATTTTAATGATACAATGTGAGTGTATGTGTGTGTGTGTGTATATGTATATATTTTATCCTTACTGTGTTTGTTTAATCCATATACTCATTGTTAAAATTAGAGAAATGCACATGTTTTGATCCTAGCCACTTTGAGATGTACATATATATTCTTGATTGCCGTCTTGATTTGTAGTTGATATTTCTCCACTTTGTTGTTTATTGTATGGTTCTCTTCATTTTAAAACATATTCACCAAATTGCAAGTTACAGGATACAAGAAACGAAAGACAAAGATGGCTACACGGAGAAAGGAGAGAGATCGAGAGAAAAGAAAGAGAAATAGAGAGACAGAGATAGAGAGAAGGGCGATGAAACAGAGAGAGGTCGAGAAAGAGAGAGGGTTCTTTTCGCTTCCTTTGCAATTTTCTTAACACTGATGCTTGCGATCCAGAGATAGAGAAGGAGAAAAAAATAAACCTTGCGATACAGAGATGAGAAGGGGACAGACATTGAAAGAACTACCACCGGTAAGTTTTTTTTTTTTTCATTCTTTCTTAGATCTGGGTTTGGGTATGAAATATGAATTAGTTTTGAGAAATTTGGTTGGATTGATTTTTATTTAGGTATTTGGGAAACTTTAGGTTTTGATTTGATATTTTGAAATTTGGGGTTATATATGATTTAGGTTTGGAGAGAGCAAAAACAGCGAAATAAGAGAGAAGGAGAGAGTTCTTCGTTCCCATTTATTTTGACAGTTTCTTGGGTTTTGTTTTGTCGATTATTGTTTTTTTGCTTAGAATTTTGTTCCTGTTTGGAAGTTTTTTTTTTTTGGGGAAGAGATATGAAAGCACAGAATTTTTTTTTGTAACTACCTAGGCAGAACGTTGCTTCTATAGATTAATTTAGGCATTCTTTTGTTTCTCTAAAGATGTGCGACTGTGTGAGGTGTTTGAGAAAGTTTTCTGAATAACGCACCTTCGCCCAATTTGAAAGTTTCAATTGGAGATCTGAAAAAAGTGAGTCCAGTAAAAGAGAATTAAAATTTCGTAGATTGAAATATGACTCAATAACTTGACAATAACTTGAATCAAAAAATTAAAATGGAACATAGCATTACAACCCCCAAAATGTTTTTGTAAAAACCAAAGGTTCACCACCGTTTTAAAAGAAAGGGTGAAGAATCAGAACCGAAGTTGAATTTTTTGTTTTTGATTTTTCTCATTGGCGGTGTGCATCTGTAACCATAGCTTTTACTAATCAAGTTTTTCCCTGTTTGCAGAAATACTCGGAAACAAGGCTTCTTTTCTACCTTTTAAAAATAATTAAAACAACTGAATCAATATACATAGCAGCGGAAATTATCTAAAAAAAATATACAATAAAATACATAATATAATGGGAAATAAAATAAGATACATACACAAAATAAAATAATAGATGCAAGAAACCATTGTTTGCAAGGGACTAAACCATTGTTCCAACGCTACTTTATATATATATATATATATATATATATATATATATATATATATATATATATATATATATATATATATATATATATAAAACACACACACACACACACCAAATAGAAAGGAAGAAACCAAAAAAATTAAAACAATAATAAATAAAAAAAGAAATAGGCATTCCCTCAGTTCCCAACTCTTGGTCTGTACTGAATCTAATTTAAGGAGATGACAGACATCATCAAATAATTTGCCACCAACAACAACTGTTTCAAAGGAGAACCCAATCTGGAATTCTTAGAAATTATTTTTAGCATTGCCACTAATTAGCTAATATCAGTCAGTTATATTCAAACTAACTAAATTCATTCATGCACTAAAGAATTAAACCTAGTATGTAAACATTATAAACTGGAAAATCAATGTGTATATAAATAATATCAAGGATAAATACTTGTAAACTAAAGTATCTCTTAATTAGCACACATACACAATGCAAATAACTCAAAATTCCATTTATACACTTCTTTGATTATGGGATTAAATCTAGGGCATGAATGAAAGGGGAAAAAAAAAAGAAAAAAGAAAAAAAGAGACTTGTTCTGAAAATGACCAACCTGGCATCAACACATGATTTAGAAAAAATGATAACTGAAATCTTATAAGTTATAACTGTAAGAGCTTGTACCTTTGAGTAAAACATTTGAATTTTAACCTTTGAACTATTCGTAGTTGTTCTGGTTTTCACTAATCATAATCTTGTGTTAGTGATATGGCTCACTGCTTCATTAAATTTTTCTCCAAAAAAAAAAAAAAAAAATCAACCAAATAAACCTAAAGCATAGCCAATTAAACCAAATACCCAAATGTAAAACATAATTAACACCTAAATTTCAAAAATAAAAAACAGAACATAATTCTATCTCTACCTTTCAACAGCAACCATCATATAAGGATTGAAGAAAAAAGAAAGAAGGAAGAGAAGAAAAGAAAAAAAAAAAAAAAGAATTCAGAGAATGAAATTGAAAGGCTTGATGTTTTAAAGTCAAATTTTTGTGTTCTTTTCTGGAAAATGGCAAATTTTTAAGTGGGGTTTTTTCCTACATGTAGCAACATCCTTAATTGTAGAGACTTACCTTCTCTTAGCTTCTGCTTTTATATATAGTATTAGATATTTGATTTGAAATCACGTCTATAAGACATTTGAAATGTAAGACCATGTTAATAATAATGCAAAGAGTACATTTGATCAAGTAATTTTAGAAACTGCATCAAAGTGAACACTATAAATGAGAAATAATATAGGCTCAGATGATGCATGTGATGTCTTAAAAATCGGAATTCAAAATACCATGAATGAAAAATGAAATAGTTATAGTGTGGAATTATGGCCATTAGATAAACTCAAAGAGACAGTTGGTTATCATGTAGTTTAATCCATTAATATCTCGTATGACTATGTAGCGCACCACTACTACTACCATGAAACCTTGTCATTTCTAAGCCTAAGAGAATGCATCAATTCATTTTTCTAAACACATTAAAACACAAATGTACAATCTGCAAACTTCCCCAATAATGGCAAGTTTAAAGGCTGTCTCTAAGAGAATATGTCAATCTCAAATCAATATTTTTTTCCAAACACATTAAAAGTTAAAACACATACTTGTACAATCTGCAAAATTTCAGATTTAAGTTTAAGTGTTAACATGTTCAGGCTTAAATATTTGTCTAATTTCACCTATTTGAAGGCTAAATCTGCTCCAACTAAAAAAGTTGTTTACAAATTGTCAAAAATTTACACATAAGATCATTATAAATATTAAGAACTAATATATTACGGTAATCACAATGTGCTCTTATATTTGGCTTAAGTTGCTCATAATGTGCTCTTATAGAATAATGATTGAGACCCAACAATTAAATTGCAGCAAATTGAAGGTAAGACCAAAATTAGACTATATTAAATGGATTAAGTTACCTGGGTTGCAAACTCTTATTGACTTTGCCATAAACAGCCATCAAGTTGGGTATTCTAATACCAAACAGAACAATTAATAAATAAGCAAATTTCAAGCATAGAGAAATTGATTTTGAAACGTAATCATATTTAATAAACAAGCTTAAATGTGGAGATAAAAAAAGACCCGAACAAATTTCAAAACCTGATTAAAATATGAAACTGAAAAGCCAAGAGAAACACTTAATTTGAAGATCCAAATCAAAACCAATCGAAACAAAACATCAAAACCTAATCATATTTAACAAACAAACTTAAATGCAAAGATAAAAACTCACTGGTAGTGGTTCCAGCCTCTCTCTATCTTCCCCTACATGGGACCTTTTTTTATCATTCTCCTCCAAACGGTAGGAAAAAAAAATGGCAGAGTTTGTTTTTTAACAAATCTTAGGCTTGTCTTTTTAAAGTTGTTCTAAATGGTGTCTAACTAATTACGTTTGATAGTTGTTCTGCTTTTATATATAGCAAGTTGTGCATGATATATTCTACAAAACCAACTTGAAAAAACACGTCTAAAAATCTCAATTCATGACAGAAGAACTTGATCAAATCATGCTTTGTATTCAAGAACTACCTAAATAAAATTGATCAATTTAAAAAAAAAAAAAATGCATGCATGATAATTATACAACTCAATAAATTTTTTTGGCTGAATTATTATTAAAAAAAAAATCACAACATAAGCACTAAAAACCTATAATTTGAGAAAACCCAAGCAAGATATGCTAAGTATCCTCTATCATTGTTACACGAAAGAAAGGTTCTTGATGTGTCCTAATTACATAGCATGTGTATGCCTATCTATGTCTATATGTGTAATGAATATTATGTTGGATTCATTGCCAAGAACATAAATCATAATCAATGGTTACTACAAATTAGAAGGTTTATATATACAATTTGTTCATATCATAAAAAAACTTCTAATTGTAAGTGAGGCTACTAAAGCAAGCTGCTAACAATATTTTAATATCAGAAATCTCTAGTTGTTGAAATTCACTTGCTGCATTATTGCAGTATGTTCACTTTATTCCTTTAATTGCAAATATACCCAATTATCACCTTTTAAAAAAAAAACATGAAAACAGAATATGTCACTTTTAAAATATGATTTTTGAGAATCAACATGGTGACATAAATATACACGTTTGTATGATCTAAAGGACAAATGATAGGGAACTTATTACAAAATCATTCCCACACTGCCATATATGCAAAAAAAGACTCTCATATATATATATATATATATATATATATATATATATATATATATATATATATATATATATATATATATATATTTAAAAGAGCAGTGGAGCTCAAAAGGGTACAACACTAAAATTCAAATAAATCTCATCAACGAACAAAAAATACCCATATCATTTTGTAATTAAATACATATGCTTTAAAGTAATAAAGTCACATGCTTCTTAATGCTCCCAAATTTTACTAAAGCACAATCCCGAAACGAGATAGAGAATATAGGATAATGTTTGAGACCCACCAATTAAGTTGCAGAAGATTGAAGGTAGCACAAAAATTAGACCAAATTATATGCATTAACTTACCTGGGTTGCAAAAGGGAGTTTATGATATAAATGTTGATAGTTTTTAGCCTTTCAAAGCAACAAAAACACTATCAACAGAAGTGAATAAATGGTTGGACTTGTCAACACCCACTACGTCTACAACCCCATCAGTCCATGAATTCAATTTCTAATTCATCCATCATCCAAGTCTATGCATAACGTATTAAAATAAACAATAACCAATATAGCAGATTTAGGGACAACATAAAAATTATTAAATGATTATCCCAACAACGTTGTGAAGACAAACAAATAAAACATATTGAAACCTTAACTATAAAATTAATAATTATTATCTAGTAATCATCCTAAACAGTTACATACCCAAAATTAAGCCTAAATCAAAAGCAATTCAATTGAAATACCAAAGCCAAAAACATATTTTGTCAGCAATTTTTAAAATCATAACTGAAAACTTTACAGGAAATGTTTCAGGAGGTATAACGGTGACTTGAAGGCGGAGTTTGGAGGGAGACCGGTCTGATAAAGTCCCTCAGATTTCCCTATCTCTCTCTCCGACTCTCTCTGGCTCTTTGCGACTTTGCCCCTTATAGCCATTCGCTCCCAACTATAGTGAAAACTGATAAGGGCTGGTGGGCCTTTTTTAACATTGTAAAGGTTTAGTAATTCCACCAAACCAAACGATTTAAGTACCGAAACGGATCGCTCAATATTGGACCAAGCGAATCTCTATTTTTTTTTTTAGGGTTTGTGAATGGATAAGAGATGGTAGTTTTGGTACGTTGAAGATGGTATCGAAAGAATAATGAGGCATGAAATATGTAAGATCAGAAATTAAGAATGGAACCTTTCTTGTTACAGGGAAGGAGCAGAAAAGTGGGAGAAGATGGAATTGTAGGCGACATTTTTTTTTTTTTTTTTTTTTTTTTTTCTTGAGAAACAAATGCAATGAATTTCATAAATGATCACTCAAACCAAACCAATCTAATTCAAGCCAGAACCAATGCAAAAATAATTTAAGATGTAAAAAATAAACAACCGGCCAAATTACGTATTAGAGGCATGCTAATGGAAGCCTAACTCAAAACCAAATCTAACTATAACTAAATCTAAACCAATCCAACCAAGAAATTCAAAACAAAATCATATTCAATCCTCAGATTTGAAAACGAAAAGGAAAAAAAAAAAAAAACAATAACTTTACCAGTTACAGTACACGACTTGTCTCTATATGCCTTACGGACTCTATTTGGTGCATACTGTTCCAGCAGGAAAAGCCTAAAATAAGTTTGAAGGAGGAAAATAAATGTTAGAAACGGAAATACCCAATGATTTCAATCTTACAATCTCAATGATTTAGTAATTTCAATAATCTTACAAAAAAAAAAAACAAACAAACAAACAAAACAAAAGCAAATATCTAGAATTAAGGAAACAAACTTTTTGATAGAAAACCCAAAAAGTCCAAAACAAAAGCAAATATCTAAAATTGAGGAAACAAAAATTTTGATAGAAAACCCAAAAACCCAAAACAAAAACGAATCAAATCTAAACCCATTCAACCAACTTCTGGAGTTTTAAGATGCATACGAAACAACCTTTCACAATTTAATTGGCAATGTGGATTAAGAATTCTAGAACAAAACAAAAGATCGATTAGTAATTTTATCAAACAAATTGCATATTAAAAATTAAGTTTTTCGTCTAATACATTCAGATTTTAAATAATCCAAGGTGAATTTTGACTTTTAACCACGGTAAATCAAGGGCAAAATCCCTAATGTTACTGATGATGCCGAAAATATCACCAGTGAGTTGCTAGCACTCCTCAAACTAAAGCAATACCTGCAAAAAGAAAATAAAAGACCCAAAAGAGAGCACCGGTGTGGTGCCGGCCAAAAACCCTCCGAAGGTCAAGTTAGAATCTTGTTTCTTTAACCCTAGAGTAACAGAGTTAAGAATATTGTGCGTACCTTCATATCTAGGGTTTCTGGGGTATTTATATTGGGTAGAATTGCCTTTCTTTTAGGATACAACTTCCCCCTCAAGTTCCTTTCCATATAGGAGTCTTTTCAAACGTGTGTCGCAAGAAGTCCCAGTATGCACGCTGGCGTGGGGATAAAGCAAAAGTTGATTTAAAGCATATCAGATGACACACAACCTGGAATCTTCAATTAATTAGTACATGACGGATACTCAGTTAAATTTAACTGTCATAGTCGCGTCACCTACGGTGTCGATCTGTCTACATGCCCTCCGTCCCTTCGTGTTCTATGGGAATACCCGTCTCCTATTTTTATCCACTTCAGTTGCCCCATTCAGTCCTTGGATCCGTCCTTGAAACCTGACGGATTCATGGAATGACTAAAAGCAATGTATTGAGAGGGGACGGTCTTAGTATACCATAACGGATGACACGTGGCCTGCATTTCTGACAAAGAACACGTGGTAATTGTGGATTGGCTATTTCCCCAAAACGAGGCGTCACTTCGTATCCCGCGCCCTTTGTTCTATAAAAAGTCAGACATTCCTCCCTTCATTTTCTCTTCTTATCAAAAATTTGTGAGCAGAGCGCAACCGTCACAACTATCGTGCCTTCCTGTTGCTTAGCAGATCCGTCCGTCGTTCCTCATTAGAAACCCTCTCGATCCGGTATGTATGCCAAACCTTTCTCCGTCTTTCTTTCATTTTCATTGTTACACATGTATAAACTTTCTTTAGATCCGTCGGTGTCTTAGGTTATACCGTCATAAATGTAGGTAATGTCTAGTGCGTCAAGTAACCAGTCGTGTGTCCGCGAGGAGGAGGGCTACGATGAAAGGTTTCCGTCAGGTCCAAGAGATCCTGACACTTCAAGTGAAGAGAGGAATCTGTCCAGTACCTCTTCTTCCCTTGATGGTGGTCTGGAGACGGAGAGTTCAGAATCGTCCAGTAGTAGCTTGGACGGTGTGGATCCCCCCGTCCAATCAGTAATCGGCCCAGATGGACTTAGAGAGTTTCTCATGCTGCCTCTTTGGACGGTAAATGATTTTAGGTCATCTATGACTGAATCTCAACTCAACACACTTAGGACCAAGTACCAAATACTAGACAACATCCATCTACGTCTACCCGAAAAATCCGAAAAATGTTACTATAGGGGGGTAGATGGTGTTGGGATCTATGAGCAAGCTTTAAAGGCGGGGCTCAGATTTCCATGAAATTCTCTTCATCGACACCTTCTTCAGTACCTTGGCCTGTTCGTCACCCAAATCTCCCCAAACGCCTGGAGGGTGTTCATTGGGGTTGAAGTCTTGTATAGGGCAATGTCTGACGGTGCTTGAAGGTTGACGGTGGAAGAATTCTTCCATTGCTATCGTCCAACGGAGATTGTCAAGTCCAAGGGGATGTATAGTTTTGCAGCTAGAAGCCCATTATTGAGGCTCGTCAGTGATACTCCAGACTCAAACAGAGACTGGAAGAGTCGTTATTTCTTTTTGGAAGGGGACGAATGGATGTGTCGTCCAGGAGATATAACTTACATGCCCGTCGACACAACATGGGGCATAATGCCTCCATCGGGTATGTATCCCTTTTATTTCCGTCCAGTCAGTCTTCGGAGTTGATTTATTTTTTAAGGTCTAACCGTCTTTTGCTGCAGCTCGGGACTGTCCACAAGTTAACTTGGAGCAGTGGAGTTTTCTGGAGAAAATTTTTAACAAGACAAAACTGCAAGAGAGGACTTGGGCTCAACTAGTCACACTTGATACTCTACACTGGTATTGTGATGGACCCGAACCTTCATCCGTTGCCCGTCAATACGATAACAGAATTCGAAAACGTAAGTTCGTCGAAACTCTACCCGTCTTTCTTCTTTTTTGTTTCTACCTTACCTTTCCTCTCACATCCGTCTTTGATTTACAGAGATGGACGCCGCTAAGAGGAGAGCCTTCATTAAACAACAGGCAGCGAAGAAGAAGCAGGAGGGGGGTCAAATAAAGGGGACGGTCCCACCTGTACCATAAAAACGAACTCAACATGAAAAAACGGATCGTCCACCAAAGAAGCAAAAGACCACCCCTGAACCCGTCGTTGCCTTGGAGGCAGAGAAAACGCCTATCAAGCATGGAAAGGGCAAAGGCTTGATGAAGGGTCCAGGACCCTCTGGCGAGAAACCTCCCGTTCTCTTTAGGGAGGATTCAAGCTATGCCCTCGAGAAGCTGTTGTCTATCCTGACAGCTGACGACTACACAGATCTCGGCAACCATTCAACGGAGGCGATGGGTGAGACTGGTCTTTTCACCCTTACACAGGTGATTTCGAATCCGTCTACTAGTGTTGCTAAGTTCCTTCACACCCGTCATATTCATGACGTTGTATTTCGTTTCTAGGCCATGGTGATGATGAAAAGGCTCTTTGGCCGTTGTCTCAATCACGAGACAACCATGGACCGTCTGAGAAAGAAAAACAAGACGATGGAGGATGAGCTTTACGAGCTGAAAACTTACAAGATCAATGTGGACAGAAAGCTCAAGTGCTCGGAGCAAGTCAGAAGTGAGGTGGAAAAGGAGAATGGGCATTTGCACGAGATTTTGAAGGACAAGGAGAAGCAGTTGACGGAGACAATGTCCAAACTCGACAACGCAAAAGAGATAGCCGTCCAGGAAAATCGTGATTCTGAACTCCTTCTGACGGAGCTTGGGAGCTCCTTTGCTGACGGATTCGATGACGCCATCCGTCAGGTGAAGTCATCGTATCCTCATCTGGACGTATCCCACATAACCATTGAAGCTCAAGGGCAAACACTTGCACAGTCCGTCCGCTCAGAAAGTACAGATGAAGTGTTTGCCGTCACTGCTCCAGCTGACGAAGGTGAAGCTCTTCCTCCTAGTCAGCCAATTGACGGTCCATTGGTCGGGAACTCTTCTCCAAAGAATGAGTAGGATACTTTTCTTTTTTGTAAAAAAATTCTTACCGTTGTAAGAGAACTTTGTTGAACCGTCGTTTGTAATTATTAAATTTAACTTATCAAATCTTTTATTGCCTATTGCTTATTATCCGTCGTATATTGTATGCTTGTTTACCTCATTCAGATAACCCGTCTACAAAGAAAATTTTAGGCGTCCGTCCTTTATTCGGACTTGGACTTTCAAATGTATTTTTAAGACCCGTCCACTTAGTGAACTAGATTTTTCATCCCTTTGGGGTGATCCGTCCATTTTATGGACTTGAACGTTTCCATCCCTTTGGGACAATCCGTCCACTTTGTGGACTTGTAGATTTTCATCCTTTGGACAATCCGTCCACTTTGTGGACTTGTAGGTTTTCATCCCTTTGGGACAATCCGTCCACTTTGTGGACTTGTAGGTTTTCATCCTTTGGATGATCCGTCCACTTTGTGGACTTGTAGGTTTTCATCCTTTGGGTGATCCGTCCACTTTGTGGATTCGTAGGTTTTTCATCCCTTGGATGATCCGTCCATTTTGTGGACTTATAGATTTTCCAACAGCATGCATTTCGTCTAAATAAAAATTCCTCTCATAAGTTCAACAAACCAAATTGTCAATGGAAAAGAAAACTTGAGTTTTAAAAAGTAAAAACCATGACTGTCTAAAATTAAACTAAAAATAAGGCAGTAGGTATCGTCTTATGACAGCTGCACTACTGGTAGTACTTCTTCAGGTGCTCCGCGTTTCAGGGATGGCCCAACTTCCTTCCATCTAATGTCTCCAAGTAGTATGTCCCTTTCCTATGCCATGAGATGATTCTGTACGGGCCTTCCCAGTTAGGACCCAGCTTTCCTAATGATGCATCTTTCGTAGCGCCAAGCACTTTTCGTAACACTAGATCTCCAACCTTGAAGTCTCGGTGCCGGACCTTGGAGTTGTAGGGTTTTGCCATCATGTTTTGGTACCGTGCAAGTCTCTGGGCTGCTGCTGCCCTGACTTCATCTACAAGGTCAAGCTCTAGACGTAATGCTTCAATATTCTTACTCTCGTCATAGCTTTCCACGCGGTAGCTCATCAATCCCACTTCTGCCGGTATGAGGGCCTCAGTACCAAATGCCAATCGAAACGGTGTCTCTCCTGTTGGCGTTCTTGCCGTTGTTCTGTACGCCCATAGCACACTTGGTAGTTCATCTGGCCATATGCCTTTTGCCCCCTCGAGTCGGGTCTTGATAATCTTTAACAAGGACCGGTTCGTGACTTCAACTTGTTCGTTGGCCTGTGGATGAGCAGGCGACGAGTAGTGATTCTTGATTCCCAGCTGAGAACAAAAGCCTCGGAATGCATCGTTGTCGAATTGCTTCCCATTGTCTGAAACGAGCACTCTCGGGATCCCGTATCGGCAAATAATACTTCTCCATACAAAGTTGCGAATGTTTTTCTCCGTGATAGTAGCAAGAGCTTTTGCTTCCACCCACTTGGTGAAGTAGTCGATACCAACCACCAAGAACTTCAGTTGTCTTGCCGCTATTGGGAATGGACCCATGATGTCTAACCCCCATTGTGCGAACGGCCATGGGGCCGTCATGGGTGTGAGTTCCTCCGTTGGCTGTCTAATAAGATCGCCAAACCGTTGACACTTATCGCAGGCTCTAACGTACATGTGGGCATCCTTCTGCATTGTCGGCCAATAGTACCCTGCTCGGAGTAGCTTGTGCACCAGAGACCTTGATCCGGAGTGGTTTCCACAAATTCCTTCATGAACTTCCCTCATCACGTAGTCTGCTTCGTCATGGCCAAGGCATCTCAGATATGGTCGGGAGAATCCTCTTTTGTAGAGGACATCTTTTATCAGTATGAATCGGGCAGCCTTAACCTTCAATATCCTTGCATCTTCCTTCCCGTCTGGCAGCTTGCCGTCCTTGAGGTACGCCACAATTGGAATCGTCCAATCATCTTTAGTGCTTAATTCCTGCACTTGAACGTTATCTAGCAGCGATGAATGTTGGACGAAGGACAGTACCTGCTCTGGGACGATCATTGGTTCGGCCAAAGCAGCCTTTGCGAGTCGATCCGCCTCTTGATTCTCTTCTTTCGGGATCTGAGCTATCGTGAATTGGAGGTCACTCGTTCGACCCTTCACTTCTCCGAGGTACCTTCTCATTCGTTCACTCCTACAATCATAGCTCCCATTAACTTGGCTAGCTACGATTTGGGAATCGGAGTAGACCACTGCCTTCCTGGCCCCAGCCGCTATTGCAAGCTCCAATCTCGCCATCAAGGCCTCATACTCCGCTTCGTTATTTGTACTAGGGAACTCCAGACGGATCATGCATTCAATCTTATCTCCTTCCGAGGTGTGGAGTACAACTCCGACTCCTCCCGCTTGCTTATTGGAGGATTCGTCTATGTGAATTCTCCATGTGGGCGTCTCTTCTGCCCCTACTCCTCGGGTGTAGTGAATTCCGCGATGAAGTCTGCCAATATTTGTCCTTTCACAGCTGTTCGTGGCTGGTATTGGATATCGTACTCACTCAGCTCGACTGCCCATAAAGCCATCCGTCCGGCAGTTTCAGGATTGTTCATTGCCCTCCGCAGGGGCTGATCCGTCAGGACTATTATGGTATGTGCTTGAAAATAGGGCTTCAGTTTTCGAGCTGCAGTTACAAGAGCGAAGGCAAGTTTCTCCATCCGTGGGTATCTCTCCTCTGCGCCTCTTAGCGCCCAGCTAACAAAGTACACGGGCTTCTGTATCTTCCCTTCCTCTCTGACGAGAGCTGCACTTACCGCTTCTGATGAGACGGCAAGGTACATGAACAATTCCTCCCCCGACGTGGACAGACTAAGCAATGGCGGGGCAGAGAGATACGCTTTTAACTCCTCAAATGCCCTTTGGCATTCGTTCGTCCACTCGAAAGATCTTCTTAGTGTTCTGAAGAAAGGTAGACACTTGTCCGTTGCTCTCGATACGAACCTGTTTAGGGCTGCTATCTTCCCTGTCAAGCTTTGTACTTCCTTTACCGTCCTCGGAGGAGATAGCTCCATAATTGCTTTCACTTTCTCAGGGTTGACCTCAATGCCCCGCTGGGACACCATGAATCCTAGGAATTTTCCAGCGGTTACTCCGAATGCGCATTTGCTTGGATTCAGCTTCATTTTGTACGTTCGAAGAGTGTTGAAAGTCTCCCAGAGGTCCCTCAGATGATCCGACACCTTTACGCTTTTCACCAACATGTCATCTACGTAGACCTGGACGTTCCGGCCAATTTGGTGTGCGAACATTTTGTTCATTAATCGTTGGTATGTGGCTCCTGCATTCTTGAGCCCGAATGACATCACCTTGTAGCAAAAAAGCCCTTGGCTCGTCACAAATGATGTTTTCTCTTGATCTGTTTTCTCCAACTTAATCTGATTATACCCCGAGAAGGCGTCCATGAAGCTCAACAACTCATGTCTTGCGGTGGAGTCCACTAAGGCGTTAATGCGTGGGAGCGGGTAACTGTCTTTAGGGCACGCTTTATTCAGATCCGTGAAGTCAACGCACATTCTCCACTTCCCATTTGACTTTTTGACCATTACCACATTTGCCAGCCAGTCTGGGTAGTACACCTCTCGTATGAAGTTCGCTTCTCGTAGCTTCTGCACTTCCTCTGCTGCGGCTCGATCCCGTTCGGGGGCAAACACGCGCTTCTTTTGTTGAACTGGAGGGAAGGAAGGTGATACGTTCAATTTATGAAATATGACTGCTGGATCTATTCTCAGCATGTTGTCATGGCTCCATGCAAACACGTCTTGGTTCTCTTTGAGGAACAGTAGGAGCGCATGTCGAACCGTTTGGTCAACCGAGGTCCCTATTCTGGTGGTCCGGTTGGGCTTCGAATCATCCAGTTGTACCTCTTCCAATTTCTCCACAGGTTCTACTACCGCTCTCTGTTCTTTGATGTTCATTGCCTGTACATGGTCATCCATTTCCATCATGGCAACATAACATTCCCGCGCAGCCACCTGATTTCCGCCCAGTTCTCCAACTCCATATTCGGTGGAAAACTTGATCATCAGATGATAGGTAGAAGTGACGGCCCTCCATGCATTGAGAGTGGGTTGCCCGAGTATGGCGTTATACGCCGAGGAGCAATCGACCACGAGAAAGGAAACATCCTTGACTATTTGCTATGGGTAGTCTCAGACTGTCACCGCCAACATGACGGACCCTAAAGGATAGATTCGAGTTCCACCAAAGCCAATAAGGGGCGTGCATGTCAGAATTAAGCGCTCTTTGACAATCCCCATCTACTGGAACGCGGGGTAGTAAAGGATATCTGCCGAGCTCCCGTTGTCCACTAAGACTCGGTGGATGTTGAAGTCTCCTACCTGTATACTAACAACAAGTGCGTCGTCATGGGGGTGGTGAAGGCGTCGGGTCTCTTCTTCAAAAAATTCGATACGGGAGCCGTTCCGTCGTGTTCTTTCCAGTGAAGGGCCCGTTGACTGGAGATTTTGTACTGTCTGTAAATTGGTCTTTCTGGCCTTTTTGGACGATCCCGTTGAAGTACTACCCCCTATTATCATCTGTATGTCTGCCACCGGTGGTCTGGGACGTTCGTTTTCCCGTCTAGGATTCTGCTCCTACGGTTGATCCGTTCTCTCCTTCCTTACGAACCTATGCAACCTTCCTTGCCTTATAAGGGCTTCGATCTGTTGTTTCAGGTCATAACAGTCCGTCGTATCATGGCCGTGGTCACGATGAAAACGGCAGTACCTATCTCTTGGTCTCTTGTTCGGATCTCCCTTCAACTTGCCCGGGAACGTCAAGCTTCCTTCATCTTTGATTTGCATTAACACTTGGTCAATTGGGGCTGTGAGGGGGGTGAAACTTGTAAACCTCCCTGAAGGTGATTTGGATCTCCGGTCTTCTCGTTGATCTCTGGTTCTTGCCATTTTTCGTCCATTATCTGGTTTCATATCTTCCTGTCTTTCCCTTTTTCTTGGCTTATAGTCGTCTCTGGCCAGCAAGGCATCCTCCGCGTTCATATACTTCGTCGCCCTGTAATATACATCGGACATAGTCTTTGGGTCATTCTTGCATAGAGAAAACAAGAACTTACCCTCTCATAACCCGTTCGTGAATGCTGCCACAAGTATCTTGTCATCTGTTTCGTCAATTAAGAGGGATTCCTTGTTAAAGCGGGCTATATAAGACCTTAATGTCTCGCCTTCGCGTTGCTTAATACCCAGTATACATGCAATAGACCTCTTGTGTCGATGACTTCCAATAAAGTGTGATATGAACTGTGCACCTAGTTCCTTAAAAGTGCCGATGGAATTAGGCGTCAGCCTATTGTACCAATCTCTCGCAGGCCCTTTCAGGGTGGTGAGAAAAGCCCTGCACATGATTTCATCCGGTACACCCTGAAGATGCATTAGGGTTCTGAAAGACTCCAGGAGATCCAACGGGTCTTTGGATCCGTCGTAGTTTTCCACGTGGGGCATGCAAAACTTTGGAGGAACGGGGCACGAATTCACCAACGCTGTGAATGGTGAATCCGTTCTATGGACAAGGTCGTCCAGGTTGCTGGATACCCGTCCTCTAAGGGCGTTCATCATCACATCCATGCGTTCCCTCATCTCCTGCATTTGGGCGGCTATGTGAGTCGGTACAGCGTCTGAGACTGATGGTTGATTGTTTTCCTGTCGCTCGGGTCTGGTTGGAGCGTTACTGCCCTCAGGTCTTTCTGCGTTCCTTCCTTCCGGACTAGCGCCCTCCTAGTCTTCTTGTGGTGCACTTGGGTGCGCAGTCCTTTGTCACAACTGTTCTTCCAAATCATGATTCTACTTGGTGAGGCACTCAGCCGCTACCACAAGCGTTTGGACCTGTCTTTCTAAAGTGGTGGTGTGTGGTTTGTCGCCTTGATTGTTGTTCGTTGCCATCGATTGAGTGAGTACCATGCAACTTTTTGTCTCAGAAATAGAGTGAGGCTAAAGTAATAAGGAGATTTTCTCTTTCCTACAGATGGCGCCAATTGATGATGTCGAAAGTATCACCAGTGAGTTGCAAGCACTCCTCAAACTAAACCAATACCTGCACAAAGAAGATAATGGACCTAAAAGAGAGCACCAGTGTGGTGCCGGCTAAAAACCCTTCGAAGGTCAAGTTAGAATCTTGTTTTTTTAACCCTAGAATGCCAGAGTTAAGAATATTATGCGTACCTTCATATCTAGGGTTTCTGGGGTATTTATATTGGGTGGAATCGTCTTTCTTTTAGGATGCAACTTCCCCCTCAAGTTCCTTTCCATATAGGAGTCTTTTCAAATGTGTGTCGCAAGAAGTCCAAGTATGCACGCTGGCGTGGGGATAAAGTAAAAGTTGATTTAAAGCATATCAGATGACACACAACCTGGAATCTTCAATTAATTAGTACATGACGGATACTCAGTTAAATTTAACCGTCATAGTCACGTCACCTACGGTGTCGATCCGTCTACATGCCCTCCGTCCCTTTGTGTTCTATGGGAATACCCGTCTCCTATTTTTATCCCCTTCAGTTACCACCAAAAAAAATATAGAGGGGCAATTTGAAACCAAAGCAACCAAAGAAAGAAAATCGACCCTTTTTTTTTTTTAAAAAGGGTTAAAAGAAGAACCCTAGAAAATTAAGTAAGGGGAACTACCGGTTTTGAATTCAAAAACATAGATATATTGAAGATTTAAGATTCTAATTCGAATAGGAAAAACAACGGTGAGGAGTTTCAGTCTTTCAAACAACAAAAATAGTATTTAAAGAGGAAAGGATTATGCTGACCTTCAGTACAAAAAACAGAGACTATACCGGTGGAGGGTACGGTGGTCTGATGGTGGCAAAGGTCTCAGATTTTTCGCTCTCCACCATCTATGACAGATCAAATCTCTTCCTCTGTCGTTCTCTTTCTCTGTTGCTCTCCTTTTCTTTTCTTTCCGCAACGTATGTTTCTCTGAAGTCTGAACTGTGTTTTGGGTTTTATTCTAACGCAGTGTTTAGGTTTCAGCTTTTAGACGTGTTTTAGCGTAACTTTTGACATTTTTAATTGTAAACGTGGTTAGGTTTTTTTAATTGCAACGTTTCTTTCCATTTTATTTTAACCGGTTTTTTATTTTTAAGATACCAAAAAAACAGTCAAACGGTGTTTAGCTTGTGAGACAATATAATGTATCGCTTTTTAAAGTGGAACGTGTCTGAATTTTAAATAGGTAGTTATCCTATTTGTCAACACGTCCTTAAATGCAGGAACCAACTTTCTCTGAGCTTCGTCTATTATATATATATATATATATATATATATATATATATATATATATATATATATATATATATATATATATATATAGATATAGATAGTATTAGATTAGATTAGATCCTTAAAAATAAAAACTTAACCATATTATAAATCAAGCAAGCTATCTCTAAGTTAATATTTCATATCATACTTCATGGCGACAGCCATAATAATAAGAGAAGTGGCAAACATTCAAAAGAACAGAGTCCAAACATCAAGTGCAAATGACAAAACAACTTTTCTTTGATGAAAATATGCTATTGGTCCCTAAAAATTTGGGTCTAGTTCTATTTTAGAACCTGAAATTCGAAAGTTCTGTTTTAGTCCTTGAAAAATTGTAAACTTACCAAGATAGTCCTTCCATAGCCTTACCGTTATAACAAAGGGCCACGTTGCTTTGTCAAATTTTGCCACGTAAATAAGAATTATAATGGCAAGCCTACGGAAGAACCAAGACTAAAATAGAACATGACAAAAATTTTCGAGACCAAATGAATATTTTTACGCAATGGACCACCATCACTCAAGTGCAAATGATAGATAAACAAATATCAACCTATAAAACCTCAAAACGCATTTAAATCAAAAACCAAAACAAAAATCATAGAATAATTGCAACTAACAAAACAAATCTACAACAAATACAATACTCCACGAATTACATATCTTCTCAAACAAATGTCTACTTACCAATTGGGTAATGAAGAGATAGTTGTTTAGGCATTCACCCCAATCGTTCTTTATGCACATAATTTTTTTAATGAGTACTAAGCACTCTAAAAGATATATTATACTCCGTTCACAACAACCAAAAAATCAACTAATCCTTTGACATTACCAAGTCTTCCCGTTGAAAGCATTCACATATGACAATTCTTAAATCCTAGAGTGGAAATGAAAGTTTAAAACTTTCAACTTTGTATCACCCTCAAATCTAATTTTTCATCAGTGGATGGGTATGCCACAACATTACGGTTTGCAAAAATTTGCCAAGCACTAATTCTACTTTCTCCGAATTCGATTAACAATAATAAAAAAAACCAAAAACAAGTTATTCTAACTAACTTTCCAAAGCTCCCTGCCTATTTATATTTAACATTTATTTTCACAAAAACTGGATTTTTTTTTAATTATTTAAAGTTTGGTCTTTGAATACGTTTTGCTTGTTTGATTAGCACAACAGTTACTCTGAAACCAAAACCAATGGCCTCTTTGAAATACTGCACCGAATTTTAAGGATTTAATCTCCATAGAAAATAAAACCCTAGAAATTGAAAGTTCGGAAAACCGATTCCGTCTTGAATTCGATTTTCCGTTGTTTGGCTACCTCACACGCTAATAGATTTGGAATCGAATTCCAAAAATTCTATGCATCTCAAATCCACATTAAAAATAAAAGATAAATAAACTTAGAGTGAGAGTTCAGAGTTGTGCAAACCAATTCTCATGCTTAGAAAAAAAAAATATTAAATTAAAAAAGAAAAAATTTTACACGCAAATAACTGCAACTACTGAAATTGAATTGAATAGTATAATATATAGTATAGAGTTTGAAAGGATATTTCGATTACCGATTAAAGAAGATTGGAGATTCCTGGCGATGAAGAGAGACGAGAATCGAGCTACGGAACAAGATGAGAATTGATTTCTATTAGCGTTTTTGTAATATATATAGACTCACTAAACTACGTCATTTTTGTTTATATACATAGAAAACTTATGCTAAATCACATCCTATAATATAGTGTCCTTTTGTTTTTTTGGTAGAATATAATATAGTGTCCCGTTTAATATAGAAATCTTTTACAAACAAAATAAATCTACAACAAATACAACACTCCATGAATTACATATCTTCTCAAACAAATGTCTACGTCCCAATTGGGTAATGAAGAGATAGTTGTTTAGGCATTCACCCCAATCGTTCTTTATGCACATAATTTTTTTAATGAGTACTAAGCACTCTAAAAGATATATTAAACTCCGTTCACATCGACGAAAAAATCAACTAATCTTTTGACACTACCAAGTCTTCCCGTTGAAAACATTCACATATGACAATTCTTAAATCCTAGAGTGGAAATGAAAGTTTAAAACTTACAAATTTGTATCACCCTCAAATCTAATTTTCCATCAGTGGATGGGTATGCCACATCATTCAGCTTTGCAAAAATTTGCCAAGCACTAATTCTACATTCTCCGAATTCGATTTGCAATAATCAAAAAAACCAAAAACAAGTTATTCTAACTAACTTTCCAAAGCCCCATGCCTATTTATATTTAATATTTAATTTCACAAAAACTGGATTTTTTTAATTATTTAAAGTTTGGTTTTTGAATAAGTTTTGCTTGTTTGATTAGCACAACAGTTATTCTGAAACCAAAACCAATGGACTCTTTGAAATACTGCACCGAATTTTAAGGATTTAATCTCCATAGAAACTAAAACCCTAGAAATTGAAAGTTCGGAAAACCGATTCCGTCTTGAATTCGATTTTCCGCTGTTTGGCTACCTCATACGCCAATAGATTTGGAATCGAATTCCAAAAATTCTATGCATCTCAAATCGACATTAAAAAAAAAAGATAAATAAACTAAGAGTGAGAGTTCAGAGTTGTGCAAACCAATTCTCATGCTTAGAAAAAAAAAATATTAAATTAAAAAAGAAAAAATTTTACATGCAAATAACTGCTACTACTGAAATTGAATTGAACAGTATAATGTATAGTATAGAGTTTGAAAGGATATTTCGATTACTGATTGAAGAAGATTTGAGATTCCTGGCGATGAAGAGAAAGGAGAATCGAGCTACGAAACCAGATGAGAATTGATTTCTATTAGCGTTTTTGGAATATATATAGACTCACTAAACTACGTCGTTTTTGTTTATATATATAGAAATCTTTTACTAAATCACATCCTATAATATAGTGTCCTTTTGTTTTTTTGGTAGAATATAATATAGTGTCCCATTTAATATAGAAATCTTTTACAAACAAAACAAATCTACAACAAATACAATACTCCACGAATTACATATCTTCTCAAACAAATGTCTACGTCCCAATTGGGTAATGAAGAGATAGTTGTTTAGGCATTCACCCCAATCGTTCTTTATGCACATAATTTTTTTAATGAGTACTAAGCACTCTAAAAGATATATTAAACTCCATTCACAACGACCAAAAAATCAACTAATCCTTTGACACTACCAAGTCTTCCCGTTGAAAACATTCACATATGACAATTCTTAAATCCTAGAGTGGAAATGAAAGTTTAAAACTTTCAACTTTGTATCGCCCTCAAATCTAATTTTCCATTAGTGGATGGATATGCCACATCATTCAACTTTGCAAAAATTTGCCAAGCACTAATTCTGCTTTCTCCAAATTCGATTAACAATAATAAAAAAAACCAAAAACAAGTTATTCTAACAAACTTTCCAAAGCCCCATGCCTATTTATATTTAATATTTAATTTCACAAAAACTGGATTTTTTTTTAATTATTTAAAGTTTGGTTTTTGAATAGGTTTTGCTTGTTTGATTAGCACAACAGTTACTCTGAAACCAAAACCAATGGCCTCTTTGCAATACTGCACCGAATTTTAAGGATTTAATCTCCATAGAAACTAAAACCCAAGAAATTGAAAGTTCGGAAAACCGATTCCGTCTTGAATTCGATTTTCCGCTGTTTGGCTACCTCACACGCCAATAGATTTGGAATCGAATTCCAAAAATTCTATGCATCTAAAATCCACATTAAAAAAAAAAAGATGAATAAACTGAGAGTGAGAGTTCAGGGTTGTGCAAACCAATTCTCATGCTTAGAAAAAAATATATATTAAATTAAAAAAGAAAAAATTTCACACACAAATAACTGCTACTACTGAAATTGAATTGAACAGTATAATATATAGTATAGAGTTTGAAAGGATATTTCGATTACCGATTGAAGAAGATTGGAGATTCCTGGCGAAGAAGAGAAAGGAGAATCGAGCTACGGAACCAGATGAGAATTGATTTCTATTAGCGTTTTTTTAATATATATAGACTCACTAAACTACGTCGTTTTTGTTTGTATAAATAGAAATCTTTTACTAAATCACATCCTATAATATAGTGTCCTTTTGTTTTTTTGGTAGAATATAATATAGTGTCCCGTTTAATATAGAAATCTTTTACTAACAAAACAAATCTACAACAAATACAATACTCCACGAATTACATATCTTCTAAAACAAATGTCTACGTTCCAATTGGGTAATGAAGAGATAGTTGTTTAGGCATTCACCCCAATCGTTCTTTATGTACATAATTCTTTTAATGAGTACTAAGCACTCTAAAAGATATATTAAACTCCATTTACAACGACCAAAAAATCAACTAATCCTTTGACACTACCAAGTCTTCCCGTTGAAAACATTCACATATGACAATTCTCAAATCCTAGAGTGGAAATGAAAGTTTACAACTTTGAACTTTGTATCACCCTCAAATCTAATTTTCCATCAGTGGATGGGTACGCCACATCATTGAGCTTTGCAAAAATTTGCCAAGCACTAATTCTACTTTCTCCGAATTCGATTAAAAAAAAAAAAAAAAAACCAAAAACAAGTTATTCTAACTAACTTTCCAAAGCCCCATGCCTATTTATATTTAATATTTAATTTCACAAAAACTGGATTTTTTTTAATTATTTAAAGTTTCGTTTTTGAATACGTTTTGCTTGTTTGATTAGCACAACAGTTACTCTAAAACAAAAACCAATGCCCTCTTTGAAATAATGCACCGAATTTGAAGGATTTAATCTCCATAGAAACTAAAACCCTAGAAATTGAAAGTTCGGAAAACCGATTCCGTCTTGAATTCAATTTTTCGCTGTTTGGCTAACTCACACGCCAATAGATTTGGAATCGAATTCCAAAAATTCTATGCATCTCAAATCCACATTAAAAAAAAAAAAAAGATAAATAAACTGAGAGTGAGAGTTCAGGGTTGTGCAAACCAATTCTCATGCTTAGAAAAAAAATATATTAAATTAAAAAAGAAAAAAATTTACACGTAAATAACAGCTACTACTGAAATTGAATTGAACAGTATAATATATAGTATAGAGTTTGAAAGGATATTTCGATTACCGATTGAAGAAGATTGGAGATTCCTGGCGATGAAGAGAAAGGAGAATCGAGCTACGGAACCAGATGAGAATTGATTTCTATTAGCGTTTTTGTAATATATATAGACTCACTAAACTACGTCGTTTTTGTTTGTATATATAGAAATCTTTTACTAAATCACGTCCTATAATATAGTGTCCTTTTGTTTTTTTGGTAGAATATAATATAGTGTCCCGTTTAATAAAGATATCTTTTACAAACAAAACAAATCTACAACAAATACAATACTCCACGAATTAAATATCTTCTCAAAAAAAAGTCTACGTACCAATTGGGTAATGAAGAGATAGTTGTTTAGGCATTCACCCCAATTGTTCTTTATGCACATAATTTTTTTCATGAGTACTAAGCACTCTGAAAGATATATTAAACTCCGTTCACATCGACCAAAAAATCAACTAATCCTTTGACACTACCAAGTCTTCCCGTTGAAAACATTCACATATGACAGTTCTTAAATCCTAGAGTGGAAATGAAAGTTTAAAACTTTCACCTTTGTATCACCCTCAAATCTAATTTTCCATCAGTGGATGGGTATGCCACATCATTTAGCTTTGCAAAAATTTGCCAAGGACTAATTCTACTTTCTCCGAATTCGATTAACAATAATAAAAAAAACCAAAAACAAGTTATTCTAACTAACTTTCCAAAGCCCCATGCCTATTTGTATTTAATATTTAATTTCACAAAAACTGGATTTTTTTTTAATTATTTAAAGTTTGGTTATTGAATATGTTTTGCTTGTTTGATTAGCACAACAGTTACTCTGAAACCAAAACCAATGGCCTCTTTGAAATACTGCACCGAATTTTAAGGATTTAATCTCCATAGAAACTAAAACACTAGAAATTGAAAGTTCGGAAAACCGATTCCGTATTGAATTCGATTTTCCGCTGTTTGGCTACCTCACACGCCAATAGATTTGGAATCGAATTCCAAAAATTCTAAGCATCTGAAATCCACATTAAAAGAAAAAAAAGATAAATAAAATGAGAGTGAGAGTTCAGGGTTGTGCAAACCAATTGTCATGCTTAGAAAAAAATATATATTAAATTAAAAAAGAAAAAATTTTACACGCAAATAACTGCTACTACTGAAATTGAATTGAACAGTATAATATATAGTATAGAGTTTGAAAGGATATTTCGATTACCGATTGAAGAAGATTGGAGATTCCTGGCGATGAAGAGAAAGGAGAATCGAGCTACGGAACCAGATGAGAATCGATTTCTATTAGCGTTTTTGTAATATATATAGACTCACTAAACTACGTCGTTTTTGTTTGTATATATAGAAATCTTTTACTAAATCACACCCTATAATATGGTGTCCTTTTGTTTTTTTGGTAGAATACAATATGGTGTCCCATTTAATATAGTAATCTTTGACAAACAAAACAAATCTACAACAAATACAATACTCCACGAATTACATATCTTCTCAAACAAATGTCTAGGTACCAATTGGGTAATGAAGAGGTAGTTGTATAGGCATTCACCCCAATTGTTCTTTATGCACATAATTTTTTTCATGAGTACTAAGCACTCTAAAAGATATATTAAACTCCGTTCACATCGACCAAAAAATCAACTAATCCTTTGACACTACCAAGTCTTCCCGTTGAAAACATTCACATATGACAGTTCTTAAATCCAAGAGTGGAAATGAAAGTTTAAAACTTTCACCTTTGTATCACCCTCAAATCTAATTTCCCATCAGTGGATGGGTATGCCACATCATTTAGCTTTGCAAAAATTTGCCAAGGACTAATTCTACTTTCTCCGAATTCGATTAAAAATAACAAAAAAACCAAAAACAAGTTATTCTAACTAACTTTCCAAAGCCCCATGCCTATTTGTATTTAATATTTAATTTCACAAAAACTGGATTTTTTTTTAATTATTTAAAGTTTGGTTATTGAATACGTTTTGCTTGTTTGATTAGCACAACAGTTACTCTGAAACCAAAACCAATGGCCTCTTTGAAATACTGCACCGAATTTTAAGGATTTAATCTCCATAGAAACTAAAACACTAGAAATTGAAAGTTCGGAAAACCGATTCCGTATTGAATTCGATTTTCCGCTGTTTGGCTACCTCACACGCCAATAGATATGGAATCGAATTCCAAAAATTCTAAGCATCTGAAATCCACATTAAAAGAAAAAAAGATAAATAAAATGAGAGTGAGAGTTCAGGGTTGTGCAAACCAATTGTCATGCTTAGAAAAAAATATATATTAAATTAAAAAAGAAAAAATTTTACACGCAAATAATCGCTACTACTGAAATTGAATTGAACAGTATAATATATAGTATAGAGTTTGAAAGGATATTTCGATTACCGATTGAAGAAGATTGGAGATTCCTGGCGATGAAGAGAAAGGAGAATCGAGCTACGGAACCAGATGAGAATTGATTTCTATTAGCGTTTTTGTAATATATATAGACTCACTAAACTACGTCGTTTTTGTTTGTATATATAGAAATCTTTTACTAAATCACACCCTATAATATGGTGTCCTTTTGTTTTTTTGGTAGAATACAATATGGTGTCCCATTTAATATAGTAATCTTTGACAAACAAAACAAATCTACAACAAATACAATACTCCACGAATTACATATCTTCTCAAACAAATGTCTAGGTACCAATTGGGTAATGAAGAGGTAGTTGTATAGGCATTCACCCCAATTGTTCTTTATGCACATAATTTTTTTCATGAGTACTAAGCACTCTAAAAGATATATTAAACTCCGTTCACATCGACCAAAAAATCAACTAATCCTTTGACACTACCAAGTCTTCCCGTTGAAAACATTCACATATGACAGTTCTTAAATCCAAGAGTGGAAATGAAAGTTTAAAACTTTCACCTTTGTATCACCCTCAAATCTAATTTCCCATCAGTGGATGGGTATGCCACATCATTTAGCTTTGCAAAAATTTGCCAAGGACTAATTCTACTTTCTCCGAATTCGATTAAAAATAACAAAAAAACCAAAAACAAGTTATTCTAACTAACTTTCCAAAGCCCCATGCCTATTTGTATTTAATATTTAATTTCACAAAAACTGGATTTTTTTTTAATTATTTAAAGTTTGGTTATTGAATACGTTTTGCTTGTTTGATTAGCACAACAGTTACTCTGAAACCAAAACCAATGGCCTCTTTGAAATACTGCACCGAATTTTAAGGATTTAATCTCCATAGAAACTAAAACACTAGAAATTGAAAGTTCGGAAAACCGATTCCGTATTGAATTCGATTTTCCGCTGTTTGGCTACCTCACACGCCAATAGATTTGGAATCGAATTCCAAAAATTCTAAGCATCTGAAATCCACATTAAAAGAAAAAAAGATAAATAAAATGAGAGTGAGAGTTCAGGGTTGTGCAAACCAATTGTCATGCTTAGAAAAAAATATATATTAAATTAAAAAAGAAAAAATTTTACACGCAAATAACTGCTACTACTGAAATTGAATTGAACAGTATAATATATAGTATAGAGTTTGAAAGGATATTTCGATTACCGATTGAAGAAGATTGGAGATTCCTGGCGATGAAGAGAAAGGAGAATCGAGCTACGGAACCGTATGAGAATTGATTTCTATTAGCGTTTTTGTAATATATATAGACTCACTAAACTACGTCGTTTTTGTTTGTATATATAGAAATCTTTTACTAAATCACACCCTATAATATGGTGTCCTTTTGTTTTTTTGGTAGAATACAATATGGTGTCCCATTTAATATAGTAATCTTTGACAAACAAAACAAATCTACAACAAATACAATACTCCACGAATTACATATCTTCTCAAACAAATGTCTAGGTACCAATTGGGTAATGAAGAGGTAGTTGTATAGGCATTCACCCCAATTGTTCTTTATGCACATAATTTTTTTCATGAGTACTAAGCACTCTAAAAGATATATTAAACTCCGTTCACATCGACCAAAAAATCAACTAATCCTTTGACACTACCAAGTCTTCCCGTTGAAAACATTCACATATGACAGTTCTTAAATCCAAGAGTGGAAATGAAAGTTTAAAACTTTCACCTTTGTATCACCCTCAAATCTAATTTCCCATCAGTGGATGGGTATGCCACATCATTTAGCTTTGCAAAAATTTGCCAAGGACTAATTCTACTTTCTCCGAATTCGATTAAATATAATAAAAAAACCAAAAACAAGTTATTCTAACTAACTTTCCAAAGCCCCATGCCTATTTGTATTTAATATTTAATTTCACAAAAACTGGATTTTTTTTTAATTATTTAAAGTTTGGTTTTTGAATACGTTTTGCTTGTTTGATTAGCACAACGATTACTGCGAAACCAAAACCAATGGCCTCTTTTTAATACTGCACCTAATTTTAAGGATTTAATCTCCATAGAAACTAAAACACTAGAAATTGAAAGTTCGGAAAACCGATTCCGTATTGAATTCGATTTTCCGCCGTTTGGCTACCTCACACGCCAATAGATTTGGAATCGAATTCCAAAAATTCTAAGCATCTGAAATCCACATTAAAAGAAAAAAAGATAAATAAAATGAGAGTGAGAGTTCAGGGTTGTGCAAACCAATTGTCATGCTTAGAAAAAAATATATATTAAATTAAAAAAGAAAAAATTTTACACGCAAATAACTGCTACTACTGAAATTGAATTGAACAGTATAATATATAGTATAGAGTTTGAAAGGATATTTCGATTACCGATTGAAGAAGATTGGAGATTCCTGGCGATGAAGAGAAAGGAGAATCGAGCTACGGAACCAGATGAGAATTGATTTCTATTAGCGTTTTTGTAATATATATAGACTCACTAAACTACGTCGTTTTTGTTTGTATATATAGAAATCTTTTACTAAATCACACCCTATAATATGGTGTCCTTTTGTTTTTTTGGTAGAATACAATATGGTGTCCCATTTAATATAGTAATCTTTGACAAACAAAACAAATCTACAACAAATACAATACTCCACGAATTACATATCTTCTCAAACAAATGTCTAGGTACCAATTGGGTAATGAAGAGGTAGTTGTATAGGCATTCACCCCAATTGTTCTTTATGCACATAATTTTTTTCATGAGTACTAAGCACTCTAAAAGATATATTAAACTCCGTTCACATCGACCAAAAAATCAACTAATCCTTTGACACTACCAAGTCTTCCCGTTGAAAACATTCACATATGACAGTTCTTAAATCCAAGAGTGGAAATGAAAGTTTAAAACTTTCACCTTTGTATCACCCTCAAATCTAATTTCCCATCAGTGGATGGGTATGCCACATCATTTAGCTTTGCAAAAATTTGCCAAGGACTAATTCTACTTTCTCCGAATTCGATTAAATATAATAAAAAAACCAAAAACAAGTTATTCTAACTAACTTTCCAAAGCCCCATGCCTATTTGTATTTAATATTTAATTTCACAAAAACTGGATTTTTTTTTAATTATTTAAAGTTTGGTTTTTGAATACGTTTTGCTTGTTTGATTAGCACAACAGTTACTCTGAAACCAAAACCAATGGCCTCTTTGAAATACTGCACCGAATTTTAAGGATTTAATCTCCATAGAAACTAAAACACTAGAAATTGAAAGTTCGGAAAACCGATTCCGTATTGAATTCGATTTTCCGCTGTTTGGCTACCTCACACGCCAATAGATTTGGAATCGAATTCCAAAAATTCTAAGCATCTGAAATCCACATTAAAAGAAAAAAAGATAAATAAAATGAGAGTGAGAGTTCAGGGTTGTGCAAACCAATTGTCATGCTTAGAAAAAAATATATATTAAATTAAAAAAGAAAAAATTTTACACGCAAATAACTGCTACTACTGAAATTGAATTGAACAGTATAATATATAGTATAGAGTTTGAAAGGATATTTCGATTACCGATTGAAGAAGATTGGAGATTCCTGGCGATGAAGAGAAAGGAGAATCGAGCTACGGAACCAGATGAGAATTGATTTCTATTAGCGTTTTTGTAATATATATAGACTCACTAAACTACGTCGTTTTTGTTTGTATATATAGAAATCTTTTACTAAATCACACCCTATAATATGGTGTCCTTTTGTTTTTTTGGTAGAATACAATATAGTGTCCCGTTTAATATAGTAATCTTTGACAAACAAAACAAATCTACAACAAATACAATACTCCACGAATTACATATCTTCTCAAACAAATGTTTACGTACCAATTGGGTAATGAAGAGGTAGTTGTATAGGCATTCACCCCAATTGTTCTTTATGCACATAATTTTTTTAATGAGTACTAAGCACTCTAAAAGATATATTAAACTCCGTTCACATCGACCAAAAAATCAAGTAATCCTTTGACACTACCAAGTCTTCCCGTTGAAAACATTCACATATGACAATTCTCATATCCTAGAGTGGAAATGAAAGTTTAAAACTTTCAACTTTATATCACCCTCAAATCTAATTTTCCATCAGTGGATGAGTATGCCACATCATTCAGCTTTGCAAAAATTTGCCAAGCACAAATTCTACTTTCTCCAAATTCGATTTGCAATAATCAAAAAAACCAAAAAAAAGTTATTCTATCTAACTTTCCAAAGCCCCATGCCTATTTATATTTAATATTTAATTTCACAAAAACTGGATTTTTTTTTAATTATTTAAAGTTTGGTTTTTGAATACGTTTTGCTTGTTTGATTAGCACAACAGTTACTTTGAAACCAAAACCAATGGCCTCTTTGAAATACTGCACCGAATTTTAAGGATTTAATCTCCATAGAAACTAAAACACTAGAAATTGAAAGTTCGGAAAACAGATTCCGTATTGAATTCGATTTTCCGCTGTTTGGCTACCTCACACGCCAATAGATTTGGAATCGAATTCCAAAAATTCTAAGCATCTGAAATCCACATTAAAAGAAAAAAAGATAAATAAAATGAGAGTGAGAGTTCAGGGTTGTGCAAACCAATTGTCATGCTTAGAAAAAAATATATATTAAATTAAAAAAGAAAAAATTTTACACGCAAATAACTGCTACTACTGAAATTGAATTGAACAGTATAATATATAGTATAGAGTTTGAAAGGATATTTCGATTACCGATTGAAGAAGATTGGAGATTCCTGGCGATGAAGAGAAAGGAGAATCGAGCTACGGAACCAGATGAGAATTGATTTCTATTAGCGTTTTTGTAATATATATAGACTCACTAAACTACGTCGTTTTTGTTTGTATATATAGAAATCTTTTACTAAATCACACCCTATAATATGGTGTCCTTTTGTTTTTTTGGTAGAATACAATATAGTGTCCCGTTTAATATAGTAATCTTTGACAAACAAAACAAATCTACAACAAATACAATACTCCACGAATTACATATCTTCTCAAACAAATGTCTACGTACCAATTGGGTAAAGAAGAGGTAGTTGTATAGGCATTCACCCCAATTGTTCTTTATGCACATAATTTTTTTAATGAGTACTAAGCACTCTAAAAGATATATTAAACTCCGTTCACATCGACCAAAAAATCAACTAATCCTTTGACACTACCAAGTCTTCCCGTTGAAAACATTCACATATGACAATTCTCAAATCCTAGAGTGGAAATGAAAGTTTAAAACTTTCAACTTTGTATCACCCTCAAATCTAATTTTCCATCAGTGGATGAGTATGCCACATCATTTAGCTGTGCAAAAATTTGCCAAGCACTAATTCTACTTTCTCCGAATTCGATTTGCAATAATCAAAAAAACCAAAAAAAAGTTATTCTAACTAACTTTCCAAAGCCCCATGCCTATTTATATTTAATATTTAATTTCACAAAAACTGGATTTTTTTTTAATTATTTAAAGTTTGGTTTTTGAATACGTTTTGCTTGTTTGATTAGCACAACAGTTACTTTGAAACCAAAACCAATGGCCTCTTTGAAATACTGCACCGAATTTTAAGGATTTAATCTCCATAGAAACTAAAACACTAGAAATTGAAAGTTCGGAAAACCGATTCCGTATTGAATTCGATTTTCCGCTGTTTCGCTACCTCACACGCCAATAGATTTGGAATCGAATTCCAAAAATTCTAAGCATCTGAAATCCACATTAAAAGAAAAAAAGATAAATAAAATGAGAGTGAGAGTTCAGGGTTGTGCAAACCAATTGTCATGCTTAGAAAAAAATATATATTAAATTAAAAAAGAAAAAATTTTACACGCAAATAACTGCTACTATGAAATTGAATTGAACAGGTATAATATATAGTATAGAGTTTGAAAGGATATTTCGATTACCGACTGAAGAAGATTGGAGATTCCTGGCGATGAAGAGAAAGGAGAATCGAGCTACGGAACCAGATGAGAATTGATTTCTATTAGCGTTTTTGTAATATATATAGACTCACTAAACTACGTCGTTTTTGTTTGTATATATAGAAATCTTTTACTAAATCACACCCTATAATATGGTGTCCTTTTGTTTTTTTGGTAGAATACAATATAGTGTCCCGTTTAATATAGTAATCTTTGACAAACAAAACAAATCTACAACAAATACAATACTCCACGAATTACATATCTTCTCAAACAAATGTCTACGTACCAATTGGGTAAAGAAGAGGTAGTTGTATAGGCATTCACCCCAATTGTTCTTTATGCACATAATTTTTTTAATGAGTACTAAGCACTCTAAAAGATATATTAAACTCCGTTCACATCGACCAAAAAATCAACTAATCCTTTGACACTACCAAGTCTTCCCGTTGAAAACATTCACATATGACAATTCTCAAATCCTAGAGTGGAAATGAAAGTTTAAAACTTTCAACTTTGTATCACCCTCAAATCTAATTTTCCATCAGTGGATGAGTATGCCACATCATTCAGCTGTGCAAAAATTTGCCAAGCACTAATTCTACTTTCTCCGAATTCGATTTGCAATAATCAAAAAAACCAAAAAAAAGTTATTCTAACTAACTTTCCAAAGCCCCATGCCTATTTATATTTAATATTTAATTTCACAAAAACTGGATTTTTTTTTAATTATTTAAAGTTTGGTTTTTGAATACGTTTTGCTTGTTTGATTAGCACAACAGTTACTTTGAAACCAAAACCAATGGCCTCTTTGAAATACTGCACTGAATTTTAAGGATTTAATCTCCATAGAAACTAAAACACTAGAAATTGAAAGTTCGGAAAACCGATTCCGTATTGAATTCGATTTTCCGCTGTTTGGCTACCTCACACGCCAATAGATTTGGAATCGAATTCCAAAAATTCTAAGCATCTGAAATCCACATTAAAAAAAAAAAAGATAAATAAAATGAGAGTGAGAGTTCAGGGTTGTGCAAACCAATTGTCATGCTTAGAAAAAAATATATATTAAATTAAAAAAGAAAAAATTTTACACGCAAATAACTGCTACTACTGAAATTGAATTGAACAGTATAATATATAGTATAGAGTTTGAAAGGATATTTCGATTCCCGATTGAAGAAGATTGGAGATTCCTGGCGATGAAGAGAAAGGAGAATCGAGCTACGGAACCAGATGAGAATTGATTTCTATTAGCGTTTTTGTAATATATATAGACTCACTAAACTACGTCGTTTTTGTTTGTATATATAGAAATCTTTTACTAAATCACACCCTATAATATGGTGTCCTTTTATTTTTTTGGTAGAATACGATATAGTGTCCCGTTTAATATAGTAATCTTTGACAAACAAAACAAATCTACAACAAATACAATACTCCACGAATTACATATCTTCTCAAACAAATGTCTACGTACCAATTGGGTAATGAAGAGGTAGTTGTATAGGCATTCACCCCAATTGTTCTTTATGCACATAATTTTTTTAATGAGTACTAAGCACTCTAAAAGATATACTAAACTCCGTTCACATCGACCAAAAAATCAACTAATCCTTTGACACTACCAAGTCTTCCCGTTGAAAACATTCACATATGAGAATTCTCAAATCCTAGAGTGGAAATGAAAGTTTAAAACTTTCAACTTTGTATCACCCTCAAATCTAATTTTCCATCAGTGGATGAGTATGCCACATCATTCAGCTGTGCAAAAATTTGCCAAGCACTAATTCTACTTTCTCCGAATTTGATTTGCAATAATCAAAAAACCAAAAAAAAGTTATTCTAACTAACTTTCCAAAGCCCCATGCCTATTTATATTTAATATTTAATTTCACAAAAACTGGATTTTTTTTTAATTATTTAAAGTTTGGTTTTTGAATACGTTTTGCTTGTTTGATTAGCACAACAGTTACTTTGAAACCAAAACCAATGGCCTCTTTGAAATACTGCACCGAATTTTAAGGATTTAATCTCCATAGAAACTAAAACACTAGAAATTGAAAGTTCGGAAAACCTATTCCGTATTGAATTCGATTTTCCGCTGTTTGGCTACCTCACACGCCAATAGATTTGGAATCGAATTCCGAAAATTCTAAGCATCTGAAATCCACATTAAAAGAAAAAAAGATAAATAAAATGGGAGTGAGAGTTCAGGGTTGTGCAAACCAATTGTCATGCTTAGAAAAAAATATATATTAAATTAAAAAAGAAAAAATTTTACACGCAAATAACTGCTACTACTGAAATTGAATTGAACAGTATAATATATAGTATAGAGTTTGAAAGGATATTTCGATTACCGATTGAAGAAGATTGGAGATTCCTGGCGATGAAGAGAGAGGAGAATCGAGCTACGGAACCAGATGAGAATTGATTTCTATTAGCGTTTTTGTAATATATATAGACTCACTAAGCTACGTCGTTTTTGTTTATATGTATAGAAATCTTTTACTAAATCACATCCTATAATATAGTGTCCTTTTGTTTTTTTGGTAGAATATAATATAGTGTCCCGTTTAATATAGAAATCTTTGACAAACAAAACAAATCTACAACAAATACAATACTCCATGAATTACATATCTTCTCAAACAAATATCTACGTACCAATTGGGTAATGAAGAGGTAGTTGTTTAGGCATTCACCCCAATTGTTCTTTATGCACATAATTTTTTTAATGAGTACTAAGCACTCTAAAAGATATATTATACTCGGTTCACTTCGACCAAAAAATCACTTAATCCTTTGACACTACCAAGTCTTCCCGTTGAAAACATTCACATATGACAATTCTCAAATCCTAGAGTGGAAATGAAAGTTTAAAACTTTCAACTTTGTATTGCCCTCAAATCTAATTTTCCATCAGTGGATGGGTATGCCACATCATTCAGCTTTATAAAAATTTGACAAGCACTAATTCTACTTTTTCCGAATTCGATTAACAATAATCAAAAAAACCAAAAACAAGTTATTTCTAACTAACTTTCCAAAGCCCCATGCCTATTTATATTTAATATTTAATTTCACAAAAACTGGATTTTTTTATAATTATTTAAAGTTTGGTTTTTGAATACGTTTTGCTTGTTTGATTAGCACAACAGTTACTCTGAAACCAAAACAAATGGCCTCTTTGAAATACTGCACCGAATTTTAAGGATTTAATCTCCATAGAAAATAAAACCCTAGAAATTGAAAGTTCGGAAAACCGATTCCGTCTTGAATTCGATTTTCCGCTGTTTGGCTACCTCACACACCAATAGATTTGGAATCGAATTCCAAAAATTCTATGCATCTGAAATCCACATTAAAAAAAAAAAAGATAAATAAACTGAGAGTAAGAGTTCAGAGTTGTGCAAACCAATTCTCATGCTTAGAAAAAAATATATATTAAATTAAAATTGAAAAAATTTTACAGGCAAATAACCGCTACTACAAAAATTGAATTGAACAGTATAATATATAGTATGGAGTTTGAAAGGATATTTTGATTACTGATTGAAGAAGATTGGAGATTTCTGGCTAAGAAAAGAAAGGAGAATCGAGCTACGGAACCAAATGAGAATTGATTTCTATTAGCGTTTTTGTAATATCTATAGACTCACAAAACTACGTTGTTTTTGTTTATATATATAGAAATCTTTTACTAAATCACATTCTATAATATAGTGTCCTTTTGTCTTTTTGGTAGAATATAATATAGTGTCCCGTTTAATATAGAAATCTTTTGCTAACAAAACAAATCTACAACAAATACAATACTCCACGAATTACATATCTTCTCAAACAAATGTCTACGTTCCATCGACCAAAAAATCAACTAATCCTTTGACACTACCAAGTCTTCCCGTTGAAAACATTCACACATGACAATTCTCAAATCCTAGAGTGGAAATGACAGTTTAAAACTTTCAACTTTGTATCGCCTTCAAATCTAATTTTCCATCAGCGGATGGGTATGCCACATCATTCAGCTTTATAAAAATTTGACAAGCACTAATTCTACTTTTTCCAAATTCGATTAACAAAAATCAAAAAAACCAAAAACAAGTTATTTCTAACTAACTTTCCAATGCCCCATGCCTATATATATTTAATATTTAATTTCACAAAAACTGGATTTTTTTTTTAATTATTTAAAGTTTGGTTTTTGAATACGTTTTGCTTGTTTGATTAGCACAACAGTTACTCTGAATCCAAAACCAATGGCCTCTTTGAAATACTGCACCGAAATTTAATGATTTAATCTCCATAGAAACTAAAACCCTAGAAATTGAAAGTTCGGAAAACCGATTCCGTCTTGAATTCGATTTTCCGCTGTTTGGCTACCTCACACGCCAATAGATTTGGAATCGAATTCCAAAATTTCTTTGCATCTCAAATCCACATTAAAAAAAAAAAAGATAAATAAACTGAGAGTAAGAGTTCAGAGTTGAGCAAACCAATTCTCAGGCTTAGAAAAAAATATATATTAAATTAAAAAAGAAACAATTTTACACACAAATAACTGCTACTACTAAAATTGAATTGAACAGTATAATATATAGTATAGAGTTTGAGTCGATTACCGATTGAAGAAGATTGGAGATTCCTGGCGTTGAAGAGAGAGGAGAATCGAGCTACGGAACCAGATGAGAATTGATTTCTATTAGCGTTTTTGTAATATATATAGACTCACTAAACTACATCGTTTTTGTTTGTATATATAGAAATCTTCTACTCTATCACGTCCTATAATATAGTGTCCTTTTGTTTTATTGGTAGAATATAATATAGTGTCCCGTTTAATATAGAAATCTTTTACTAACAAAACAAATCTACAACAAATACAATACTTCACGAATTACATATCTTCTCAAACAAATGTCTACGTTCCAATTGGGTAATGAAGAGAGAGTTGTTTAGGCATTCACCCCAATCGATCTTTATGTACATAATTTTTTTAATGAGTACTAAGCACTCTAAAAGATATATTAAACTCCATTCACAACGACCAAAAAATCAACTAATCCTTTGACACTACCAAGTCTTCCCGTTGAAAACATTCACATATGACAATTCTTAAATCCTAGAGTGGAAATGAAAGTTTAAAACTTTCAACTTTGTATCACCCTCAAATCTAATTTTCCATTAGTGGATGGATATGCCACATCATTCAGCTTTGCAAAAATTTGCCAAGCACTAATTCTACTTTCTCCGAATTCGATTAACAATAATAAAAAAAACCAAAAACAAGTTAGTCTAACTAACTTTCCAATGCCCGATGCCTATTTATATTTAATATTTAATGTCACAAAAACTAGATTTTTTTTTAATTATTTAAAGTTTGGTTTTTGAATACGTTTTGCTTGTTTGATTAGCACAACAGTTACTCTGAATCCAAAACCAATGGCCTCTTTGAAATACTGCGCCAAATTCTAATGATTTAATCTCCATAGAAACTAAAACCCTAGAAATTTAAAGTTCGGAAAATCGATTCCGTCTTGAATTCGATTTTTCGCTGTTTGGCTACCTCACATGCCAATAGATTTGGAATCGAATTCCAAAAATTCTGTGCATCTCAAATCCACATTAAAAAAAAAAAAAGATAAATAACCTGAGATTGAGAGTTCAGAGTTGTGCAAACCAATTCTCATGCTTAAAAAAAATATATATTAAATTAAAAAAGAAAAAATTTTACATGCAAATAACTGCGACTACTGAAATTGAATTGAACAGTGTAATATATAGTATAGAGTTTCAAAGGATATTTCGATTACCGATTGAAGAAGATTGGAGATTCCTGGCGATGAAGAGAGAGGTGAATCGAGCTACGGAACCAGATGAGAATTGATTTCTATTAGTTTTTTTGTAATATATATAGACTCACTAAACTACGTCGTTTTTGTTTATATGTATAGAAATCTTTTACGAAATCACATCCTATAATATAGTGTCCTTTTGTTTTTTTGGTAGAATATAATATATTGTCCCGTTTAATATAGAAATCTTTTACTAACAAAACAAATCTACAACAAATACAATACTCCACGAATTACATATCTTCTAAAACTAATGTCTACGTTCCAATTGGGTAATGAAGAGATAGTAGTTTAGGCATTCACCCCAATCGTTCCCTATGCACTTAATTTTTTTAATGAGTACTAAGCACTCTAAAAGTTATATTAAACTCTGTTCACATCGACCAAAAAATCAACTAATCCTTTGACACTACCAAGTCTTCCCGTTGAAAACATTCACATATGACAATTCTCAAATCCTAGAGTGGAAATGAAAGTTTAAAACTTTCACCTTTGTATCACCCTCAAATCTAATTTCCCATCAGTGGATGGGTATGCCACATCCTTCAACTTTGCAAAAATTTGCCGAGCACTAATTCTACTTTCTCCGAATTCGATTAACAATAATCAAAAAAACCAAAAACAAGTTATTCTAACTAACTTTCCAAAGCCCCATGCCCATTTATATTTAAAATTTAATTTCACAAAAACTGGATTTTTTGTTAATTATTTAAAGTTTGGTTTTTGAATACGTTTTGCTTGTTTGAATAGCACAACAGTTACTCTGAAACCAAAACCAATGGCCTCTTTGAAATACTGCACCGAATTTTAAGGATTTAATCTCCATAGAAACTAAAACCCTTGAAATTGAAAGTTCGGAAAACCGATTCCGTCTTGAATTCGATTTTGCGCTGTTTGGCTACCTCCCACGCCAATAGATTCGGAATCGAATTCCAAAAATTCTATGCATGTCAAATCCACATTAAAAAAAAAAAAAAGATAAATAAACTGAGAGTGCGAGTTCAGGGTTGTGCAAACCAATTCTCATGCTTAGAAAAAAATATAGATTAAATTAAAAAAGAAAATATTTTACACGCAAATAACTGCTACTACTGAAATTGAATTGAACAGTATAATATATAGTATAGAGTTTGAAAGGATATTTTGATTACCGATTGAAGAAGATTGGAGATTCCTGGCGATGAAGAGAGAGGAGAATCGAGCTACGGAACCAGATGAGAATTGATTTCTATTAGCGTTTTTGTAGTATATATAGACTCACTAAACTACGTCGTTTTTGTTTTTATATATAGAAATCTTTTACTAAATCAAACCCTATAATATAGTGTCCTTTTGTTTTTTTGGTAGAATACAATATAGTGTCCCGTTTAATATAGAAATCTTTGAGAAACAAAACAAATCTACAACAAATACAATACTCCACGAATTACATATCTTCTCAAACAAATGTCTACGTACCAATTGGGTAATGAAGAGATAGTTGTTTAGGCATTCACCCCAATTGTTCTTTATGCACATAATTTTTTTAATGAGTACTAAGCACTCTAAAAGATATATTAAACTCCGTTTACATCGACCAAAAAATCAACTAATCCTTTGACACTACCAATTCTTCCCGTTGAAAACATTCACATATGACAATTCTCAAATCCTAGAGTGGAAATGAAAGTTTAAAACTTTCAGCTTTGTATCACCCTCAAATCTAATTTTCCATCAGTGGATGAGTATGCCACATCATTCAGCTTTGCAAAAATTTGCCAAGCACTAATTCTACTTTCTCCGAATTCGATTTGCAATAATCAAAAAAACCAAAAACAAGTTATTCTAACTAACTTTCCAAAGCCCCATGCCTATTTATATTTAATATTTAATTTCACAAAAACTGGATTTTTTTATTATTATTTAAAGTTTGGTTTTTGAATACGTTTTGCTTGTTTGATTAGCACAACAGTTACTCTGTAACCAAAACCAATGGCCTCTTTGAAATACTGCACCGAATTTTAAGGATTTAATCTCCATAGAAAATAAAACCCTAGAAATTGAAAGTTCGGAAAACCGATTCCGTCTTGAATTCGATTTTCCGCTGTTTGGCTACCTCACACGCCAATAGATTTGGAATCGAATTCCAAAAATTCTATGCATCTCAAGTCCACATTAGAAAAAAAAAAAAAAAAAAAAAGATAAATAAACTAAGAGTAAGAGTTCAGAGTTGTGCAAACCAATTCTTATGCTTAGAAAAAAATATATATTAAATTAAGAAAGAAAAAATTTTACACGCAAATAACTGCTACTACTGAAATTGAATTGAACAGTATAATATATAGTATAGAGTTTGAAAGGATATTTGGATTACCGATTGAAGAAGATTGGAGATTCCTGGCGATGAAGAGAGAGGAGAATCGAGCTACGGAACCAGATGAGAATTGATTTCTATTAGCGTTTTTGTAATATATATAGACTCACTAAGCTACGTCGTTTTTGTTTATATGTATAGAAATCTTTTACTAAATCACATCCTATAATATAGTGTCCTTTTGTTTTTTTGGTAGAATATAATATATTGTCCCGTTTAATATAGAAATCTTTTACTAACAAAACAAATCTACAACAAATACAATACTCCACGAATTACATATCTTCTAAAACAAATGTCTACGTTCCAATTGGGTAATGAAGAGATAGTAGTTTAGGCATTCACCCCAATCGTTCCCTATGCACTTAATTTTTTTAATGAGTACTAAGCACTCTAAAAGTTATATTAAACTCTGTTCACATCGACCAAAAAATCAACTAATCCTTTGACACTACCAAGTCTTCCCGTTGAAAACATTCACATATGACAATTCTCAAATCCTAGAGTGGAAATGAAAGTTTAAAACTTTCAACTTTGTATCGTCCTCAAATCTAATTTTCCATCAGTGGATGGGTATGCGACATCATTCAGCTTTATAAAAATTTGACAAGCACTAATTCTACTTTTTTCGAATTCGATTAACAATAATCAAAAAAACCAAAAACAAGTTATTTCTAACTAAGTTTCCAAAGCCCCATGCCTATTTATATTTAATATTTAATTTCACAAAAACTGGATTTTTTTATAATTATTTAAAGTTTGGTTTTGGAATACGTTTTGCTTGTTTGATTAGCACAACAGTTACTCTGAAACCAAAACTAATGGCCTCTTTGAAATACTGCACCGAATTTTAAGGATTTAATCTCCATAGAAAATAAAACCCTAGAAATTGAAAGTTCGGAAAACCGATTCCGTCTTGAATTTGATTTTCCGCTGTTTGGCTTGCTCACACGCCAATAGATTTGGAATCGAATTCCAAAAATTCTATGCATCTCAAATCCACATTAAAAAAAAAAAATAGATAATTAAACTGAGAGTGAGAGTTCAGAGTTGTGCAAACCAATTCTCATGCTTAGAAAAAAATATATATTAAATTAAAAAAGAAAAAATTTTACATGCAAATAACTGCTACTACTGAAATTGAATTGAACAGTATAATATATAGTATAGAGTTTGAAAGGATATTTCGATTACCGATTGAAGAAGATTGGAGATTCCAGGCGATGAAGAGAGAGGAGAATCAAGCTATGGAACCAGATGAGAATTGAATTCTATTAGCGTTTTTTTAATATATATATATAGACTCACTAAACTACGTTGTTTTTGTTTATATATATAGAAATCTTTTACTAAATAACATCCTATAATATAGTGTCCTTTTGTTTTTTTGGTAGAATATAATATAGTGTCCCGTTTAACATAGAAATCTTTTACAAACAAAACAAATCTACAACAAATACAATACTCCACGAATTACATATCTTCTCAAACAAATGACTACGTACCAATTGGGTAATGAAGAGATAGTTGTTTAGGCATTCGCCCCAATCGTTCTTTATGCACATAATTTTTTAATGAGTACTAAGCACTCTAAAACATATATTAAACTCCGTTCATATCGACCAAAAAATCAACTAATCCTTTGACACTACCAAGTCTTCCCGTGGAAAACATTCACATATGACAATTCTTAATTCCTAGAGTGGAAATGAAAGTTTAAAACTTTCAACTTTGTATCACCCTCAAATCTAATTTTCCATCAGTGGATGGGTATGCCACATCATTCAGCTTTGCAAAATTTTGCCAAGCACTAATTCTACTTTCTCCTAATTCGATTAACAATAATAAAAAAAACCAAAAACAAGTTATTCTAACTAACTTTCCAAAGCCCCATGCCTATTTATATTTAATATTTAATTTCACAAAAACTAGATTTTTTTTTAATTATTTAAAGTTTGGTTTTTGAATACGATTTGCTTGTTTGATTAGCACAACAGTTACTCTGAAACCAAAACCAATGGCCTCTTTGAAATACTGCATCGAATTTTAAGGATTTAATCTCCATAGAAAATAAAACCCTGGAAATTGAAAGTTCGGAAAACCGATTCCGTCTTGAATTTGATTTTCCGCTGTTTGGCTACCTCACACGCCAATAGATTTGGAATCGAATTCCAAAAATTCTATGCATCTCAAATCCACATTAAAAAAAAAAAAACGATAAATAAACTGAGATTGAGAGTTCAGAGTTGTGCAAACCAATTCTCTTGCTTAGAAAAAAATATATATTAAATTGAAAAAGAAAAAATTTTACATGCAAATAACTGCTACTACTGAAATTGAATTGAACAGTATAATATATAGTATAGAGTTTGAAAGGATATTTCGATTACCGATTGAAGAAGATTGGAGATTCCTGGCGATGAAGAGAGAGGAGAATCGAGCTACGGAACCAGATGAGAATTGATTTCTATTAGCGTTTTTGTAATATATATAGACTCACTAAGCTACGTCGTTTTTGTTTATATGTATAGAAATCTTTTACTAAATCACATCCTATAATATAGTGTCCTTTTGTTTTTTTGGTAGAATATAATATATTGTCCCGTTTAATATAGAAATCTTTTACTAACAAAACAAATCTACAACAAATACAATACTCCACGAATTACATATCTTCTAAAACAAATGTCTACGTTCCAATTGGGTAATGAAGAGATAGTAGTTTAGGCATTCACCCCAATCGTTCCCTATGCACTTAATTTTTTTAATGAGTACTAAGCACTCTAAAAGTTATATTAAACTCTGTTCACATCGACCAAAAAATCAACTAATCCTTTGACACTACCAAGTCTTCCCGTTGAAAACATTCACATATGACAATTCTCAAATCCTAGAGTGGAAATGAAAGTTTAAAACTTTCAACTTTGTATCGTCCTCAAATCTAATTTTCCATCAGTGGATGGGTATGCGACATCATTCAGCTTTATAAAAATTTGACAAGCACTAATTCTACTTTTTTCGAATTCGATTAACAATAATCAAAAAAACCAAAAACAAGTTATTTCTAACTAAGTTTCCAAAGCCCCATGCCTATTTATATTTAATATTTAATTTCACAAAAACTGGATTTTTTTATAATTATTTAAAGTTTGGTTTTGGAATACTTTTTGCTTGTTTGATTAGCACAACAGTTACTCTGAAACCAAAACTAATGGCCTCTTTGAAATACTGCACCGAATTTTAAGGATTTAATCTCCATAGAAAATAAAACCCTAGAAATTGAAAGTTCGGAAAACCGATTCCGTCTTGAATTTGATTTTCCGCTGTTTGGCTTGCTCACACGCCAATAGATTTGGAATCGAATTCCAAAAATTCTATGCATCTCAAATCCACATTAAAAAAAAAAATAGATAATTAAACTGAGAGTGAGAGTTCAGAGTTGTGCAAACCAATTCTCATGCTTAGAAAAAAATATATATTAAATTAAAAAAGAAAAAATTTTACATGCAAATAACTGCTACTACTGAAATTGAATTGAACAGTATAATATATAGTATAGAGTTTGAAAGGATATTTCGATTACCGATTGAAGAAGATTGGAGATTCCAGGCGATGAAGAGATAGGAGAATCAAGCTATGGAACCAGATGAGAATTGAATTCTATTAGCGTTTTTTTAATATATATATATAGAGACTCACTAAACTACGTTGTTTTTGTTTATATATATAGAAATCTTTTACTAAATAACATCCTATAATATAGTGTCCTTTTGTTTTTTTGGTAGAATATAATATAGTGTCCCGTTTAACATAGAAATCTTTTACAAACAAAACAAATCTACAACAAATACAATACTCCACGAATTACATATCTTCTCAAACAAATGACTACGTACCAATTGGGTAATGAAGAGATAGTTGTTTAGGCATTCGCCCCAATCGTTCTTTATGCACATAATTTTTTAATGAGTACTAAGCACTCTAAAACATATATTAAACTCCGTTCATATCGACCAAAAAATCAACTAATCCTTTGACACTACCAAGTCTTCCCGTGGAAAACATTCACATATGACAATTCTTAATTCCTAGAGTGGAAATGAAAGTTTAAAACTTTCAACTTTGTATCACCCTCAAATCTAATTTTCCATCAGTGGATGGGTATGCCACATCATTCAGCTTTGCAAAATTTTGCCAAGCACTAATTCTACTTTCTCCTAATTCGATTAACAATAATAAAAAAAACCAAAAACAAGTTATTCTAACTAACTTTCCAAAGCCCCATGCCTATTTATATTTAATATTTAATTTCACAAAAACTAGATTTTTTTTTTAATTATTTAAAGTTTGGTTTTTGAATACGATTTGCTTGTTTGATTAGCACAACAGTTACTCTGAAACCAAAACCAATGGCCTCTTTGAAATACTGCATCGAATTTTAAGGATTTAATCTCCATAGAAAATAAAACCCTGGAAATTGAAAGTTCGGAAAACCGATTCCGTCTTGAATTTGATTTTCCGCTGTTTGGCTACCTCACACGCCAATAGATTTGGAATCGAATTCCAAAAATTCTATGCATCTCAAATCCACATTAAAAAAAAAAAAACGATAAATAAACTGAGATTGAGAGTTCAGAGTTGTGCAAACCAATTCTCTTGCTTAGAAAAACATATATATTAAATTGAAAAAGAAAAAATTTTACACGCAAATAACTGCTACTACTGAAATTTAATTGAACAGTATAATATATAGTATAGAGTTTGAAAGGATATTTCGATTACCGATTGAAGAAGATTGGAGATTCCTGGCGATGAAGAGAGAGGAGAATTGAGCTACGGAACCAGATGAGAATTGATTTCTATTAGCGTTTTTTGTAATATATATAGACTTACTAAACTACGTCGTTTTTGTTTATATATATAGAAATCTTTTACTAAATCACATCCTATAATATAGTGTCCTTTTGTTTTTTTGGTAGAATATTATATAGTGTCCCGTTTAATATAGAAATCTTTTACTAAATCACATTCTATGAATGTCGTTTATATTTTAAAAATATAAATAAAAAAAATTTAGAATATAGTTTTTTTTTAAGAAGAAAGAATATAGTTGTTCTTAAAAAATTGTGATGTTTTGACAAAACCAAATAATTTAAAAAAAAATTGGAAGAAAAAAAAAGTCGAAGAGATAAGTATGTTTTAAAAACCGGACAGAACCTGGCAGTTTTATTGTTTCAATGGTGAACCAGAGTTTTATTCCAGTTCGGTTCTAGTGAAAAACCAAAAATTAAGAAAAAATCAAAGAAAAAAAACTTGAAAACCGGACTGGTTGAACCGATTTTTCACAATGGATGAAAACAGACGTAGAACAGTGTGTTGGAGCAAAAAAACTCATATATATATATATCCCCCCCCCCCCCTCTCCCCCCTCAAAGCTAGCTTTTTGGAGCTGTGAAAATTCCTACCTTGTTTGGATTTGGAAAGGAGAGACCACAATTAATACTGATACATAGCCTCAATCCATTAGAAACCCTGTGTGTGGCCACACCTTTCACTTTTTTTTCTTAAAGAATCAACTACTTCTATTAGAGAATAGAGGACTGATTTTTGGCTTTTGTGAAGTGCCCTAACCGTATGAGATGATTTTATCCCCACTGTCCAAATTTAATGTGATCCACTTGTCAATATGCCACCTAATTTACAATATTCTTACTTTTTAGAGCATCCATATACCACATTGGTGGAGCTATTTTTAAGTTATTTATCACCACAAAAAACTACTTTATCTATTTTACCTTCTCACTTTACAAAACATTCAACATCAGTGGTTCTTTTTTTTTTTTACCTCCTCATTTAAATATTATTTCTTTGTTATTTTTTTATTCTTTCTCTTTTCTTTCATCTCTGTCTTTCCCCGTCTCTCTCTCTCTCTTTCTTTGAAGGAAGAACAACCATGAACAATCCCACAAACCCAGCAAACCAATAGCCATCACTAGCCATCGTCAAACCAAACCACAAACCCACAACCCCCACATCATAACCACCAATCCAACCTAGCCACAGCCACCCACTGCCATAACCATAACCAAACCACCGAAACTCTGATTTAAATAAATAAATAAATAACCACCACCATCACCACGAACCCACCTCAAAAACCACCACAAACAGCCACAAAACCAAGCAACCCACCACCTCTGCACCTCACCATTGTTGCTACAAACACCAAAATCTCTCCCACTGCCGCCACAATCAAATCCAACCAAATAGAACAGCGCAGAGATAGAGATGAGTCCACATTCATATCAACTTTCTTGGGCTTTTTTCTCTCTCTCATTTTCTCAGTTAATCTTCTATATCTTTGTCTTTTGGGTCAAAACTCAAAAATGGGGGATTTTTTTTCTTTGGTGGTATAGAGCTTTGTGGGTTTTGCTAGATCAACCAAAGGAGAGGGAGAAGACATGGTGAGGTGAAGAAAGAGAAGAAAGAGAAAAAAAAGTGAGGAGAGGAATGACATGGTAAGGTGATGAAAGAGAAAAAAGTGAGAGAGAGAGAAAACATAGTTTTTAATTAAAATATAAGAAGGAGAATAAAATATTAATATATGGGTTTACCTTTGAGCTACAGGGGCTGTGCACTGTAGCTAAGAAGCTAAATTTTTTAACTATAGCTCCACCATTGCAGCCCTATTTTTGTGATTGGTGGTGCTAAAAATAGTAATACAGCTTTTTAGCACCACCAATACTAATGCTCTTACGCACATGCTGCACTAATAGATCTCAATCAAGTATTATTATCATGCTTCACAACTTATATACTACTATCTTGGTGGCTTTTAACAATACTAGATTTTATTCCTGTGTCTCAAAATTTATTCCAAAGCGTAATTGGAGAAATTAATTACTGGGCTAGTGGGCTCAGTCCGTGACCAGTCCTACTCATTTAGGCCATAGCTTAGCCTTCAGCCAAGTAACTGGGCTGCTTTTGAGCTTATTTTAGGCCCAGTGTTTGTCCCAGTCCTACATTCATAGGCCATAGCAAAGCCTTCCAACAAGTATTTGGGCTAAGTTTTGGGCTTTTTTTTTTTTCCTTATACACCATTATAAGCTCACGACCAACCACCCAAAAAAAGAAAAAATCCAAAATTTTATCCAAGTATTTATTTCGGTGGGACAGCATACCCTTAATGAGTTAGTTAAGACTTTAAAAATGCTAGTTAGGGCAGCACTAGCATGGTATGTGCTTGCCTTGGAATAAGAACATTGATTAAGTTCAATTCTAAATTTTATTTATATCACAAAACAAAGGTATAAATCATTTGATTTTTAAAATACATAGAGATTTGCATTAATCACAAAAAAAAAGACATTAATTTTAAGAATTTTGATAATTATGTCATAAAAAGTTAATCTCATTCGTATAAGGATTTTGATCTCACACAAAATTAGGGTAGCTATTGAACATATAAATATCTATTTTACTATAACAGTTTTTTTAGTACCTATTTTCTAAGGTAATATATCCACTCAATAAAAACTTCTAAGAATGATAACAAATATCATCATCTTCCAACAATAGCAACTGAGTTTTGCTCAGAAAAAATAAAGGGCATGTGTCATCAAATTTTTCATTAGATAAATTATAAGTTTCAAAAAATTTAACCTAGAACAAATAAAACTCCTTATATCATCATTCCAACTTTCCAAGCATTACTACCATCTAGAACTCAAAATATATATGTGAAGAAAATTTTGGGATGTTAAAATTTAGTGGAAGTATTTTAGATATTACACAATAAAATATTTTAAGAAGCATAAGTTTTCATTAGGATTTAACTGAGAGAATCACAATACGACATAGTTGTGGGGTATTGGCCTAAAGGAACCTGAACGGCCCATCTGCAGGGGTTTCGGCCTGAATGACCAAGAGCAGCTCGCATGACCGAAGCCCAGGATCATTAGGCTAGAACTATCCCACTAGGAGGCATGCTGGGATTGGGACATAATGGTCAGCAATGCCTCTTTGATTGGGGTCGTGTTTGGCCTGCCATAAGTACCGACTGGGTGGCTCGACAAGAAAACAAGGTTGGTCCAGGCCGGTAATCAAACGCTAGATAATGTCCTTGGGGAATTGAGGGAAGTCAGGGAGAGGTTCTTAGATTAGGGGTTAGAGAGGACACACTGGGCTAAGCTGAGAGCCCCATTAGTAGGATCAAGATATAGCCCATGTATAAATTAATTGGGGGCCCAAATATTGTCACGCAAGGGGTATTCAATGCCCATAATTGGTGTCGTCTGTGCAAATCTTACTCATTTTAGGGGCTTTGAGCTAGTCTGATACTATATGATCATGGAAGGTTTGCATGCAAGAAAATGTTTTGAGGCGGGAAATCATTCAAGGGCTTCGTCATAGGGTCATAGGAGGCAAGAAATGGAGCATAGAAGGGAGTAGAAGTGCATGCAGGATGGGTGTGAGACGAGGGTAGACTCTAACTAAGGATCTTCACAAGGGGAGAGTACTGTATCTTATGTCCCCAAGCGATCTCGTCGGAGTGATCAGCTAAGAGAACTGGAGAACCTGCGAAAGCAAGTTAATGATTTGGAAATTGAGTTGAGAGGCTGACACCGCAGAAGAAAGTAGGACGATTAATCTATTGACCCCAACTACATTCCGGGGGCGTTATCCCGAGGTAGTGGTTCACGTTGTTCGAGGGAGAGATCCCGTGAGACAACCGGGCGGTGTAACGAATCTCCCTTTCATAGTCGGCATTATCATCATAACGTGGCTCTTGATGCTATGAGTAGAGCGCTGAGGAGGGCTGCCCGGTCACCTTTCTCTGAATAGATAGAGTGCATAGAGATGCCAAGGCGGTTTACCCGTCAGCCATTTACCATTTATGATGGAAAAACCGATCCGGTTGAGCATGTAAGTCATTAAATACAAATGATGTCACTTTATTCTCTTAATGACGGGTTGATGTGTAAGGTGTTCCCATCCAGTCTTGGCCCAACAACTATGAGATGGTTTAACGAATTGAGAAAATGATCTATTCGAAATTTCGGTGAGTTGATGCAGGAGTTCGATGTTCGATTCATAACATGTAGTAAAGTGCCTCAGCCCATAGATGCTTTGTCGTCCATGAGGATGAGAAGCAGGGAAACCTTCCGTTCTTACGCTAATAGGTATTGGGAATTCTATAATGAGATAGGAGGAGGTAACAAGCAGGTCACCGCCCGCATTTTTTGGTTAGGTCTCCCTGAGGATTCCGAGTTAAGGGACTCTTTGACCATGCGACCTCTCGAGGGCATGCATCAACTAATGAGAAGGATTAAAGAGTATAAGAGATTAGAGGATGATCGCTTGTAGGGTAAAGGCAAGGCCCTAGCTTCCTCACAGTACCGTAAAGAGCATTGCCCTAACAAGTTCCTACAGCGGACTAGGAAAGAGCTGAGGGTCCCCAGCGATGATTCGACACAATGCCTCGAAGGAGTTAATCTGACGTTCAAAGAGCCCATTTATAAGATCCTTGAATGCATTGAGAATGAGCCTTATTTTCGGTGACCTGGTAAGATGGGCGGTGATCTGGCAAGGAGGAACCAAAGTTTGTATTGCACTTATCTTAGAGAGAAATGTCACACCACCGAACAATGTCATGTCATGAAGGATCACTTAGAACAGTTGGTGAAAGCAGGGCACCTCAAGGAGTTTTTGGTCGGTCAAGGGGGAGGGAATGCGGGCTAGGGATCAGGGAGTCGAAATGACTATGCCCTTCCCCCTCCATTAGGAATTATCACGGTTATTCATGCAACCTCGCTGGGCATAAGCTTGAGCAGTCAGAGGGGAGTTTTGAGTGTGGTATCTTCCTCTAAAGTGGATGACGAGGGCCGACTAGAAAAGAAGCTCAGGAGGGCAATTGCCTCGATTACTTTTAGCGAAACTGATTTGGAAGGAACGTCCCAACTACATGATGATGCTTTGGTGGTAACTTGTAGGATTGGTGGTTTCCTGGTGAAGAGAGTAATGGTAGATCAAGGGAGCATGGCCGAAATTATGTACCCTAACCTCTATAAGGGGTTGGGACTGAAACTTGAGGATCTAAGTATGTATGACACCTCCCTGGTGGGTTTCGATGGAAAGGTAGTGACGTTCGAGGGGCAAATAAAGCTCTCAATGGTAACTGAGGGTAAAGAAGTGGAAGTTAACTTTATAGTGGTCAATGCCTATTCACCCTACACGGCGATACTTGGACATCCCTGGATTCATACTATGGGGGTGATTCCTTCGACACTACACTAGAAGATCAAGTTTCCCACGGAAGATGGAGTCGTGGTAGTCCGTGTCAATCAGAAGGTAGTGATACAGTGTCTAGTGGCTGCAATTAACCATAAGATTAAGCAGAAAGAACAGATGATCGAGAGCAATTGTAGCAATTACTGATAGCCGAGAGACTGTCGAGCGTAGATAGTGCGGAAGAGTTGGTCCAAATCAGAATATTGCCGCATTCGAATAGGTATTTTCAAATTGGTAAGAGCTTATCGGTAGAGGATCGAGTGGAAATCTTGTTATCATTAGTGCAAAACTTGGATGTGTTCGCATGGAGCCCGTATGAAGTACTTGGGGTGGACCCGGCTTTTATCATGCAAAAATTGAATGTGGACCCCTTGGTCCCCCCTCCCCAAGAAGCAGAGGCCAAGGAGAGCTGCAAAACCTCATGTTGAGGCTGTAAAGGAGGAGGTGGAGAAGCTAAGAAGGGCAGGGGCCATTAATTGAGCATCATTGACCTTAATCGAGCATGTCCGAAGGATCATTTCCTAGTGCTGAAGATAGATCAATTAGTGGATGCAACGGTCGGGCATCAAAGAGTGAGCTTTTTGGACGCATTCCAAGGTTACCATCAAATCGCATTAGCACTCAAGGACCAGGAGAAAACATCCTTCATTACGCCTAGGGGAACTACCATTATACTGTAATGCCCTTTAGGTTGAAGAATGCAGGGGCCCCTTATCAGCAAATGGTCACCCGGTTGTTTAAGGACCAGATTGGTAAGTCTGTAGAGGTATACATCGATGATATGGTGGTGAAGACGAATGGGATTGAAGGGCATACATCTGATTTGGCCGAGGTTTTTGATGTACTAAGGCAGCACAAGTTATGCCTCAATGCCGAGAAATATTCCTTCGGAGCAGGATTCGACAAGTTCTTGGGTTAAATGATAACCACCCGAGGGATAGAGGTGAACTCCGATCAGATTACAGCACTCCAACAACTGCAACCTCCCAATAACCCAAAGGAGGTACAAAAACTAACTGGGATGATTGCTACCTTGAACAGATTCGTATCAAGATCGGCAGATAGGTGCCGACCATTTTACCAGTTATTGAAGAAGTGGAAAGGCTTTTAATGGGTGGAGGAATGTGATGTGGCATTCAAAGATTTAAAGTCGTACTTAGCCAGCCAGCCTGTTTTGTCATGACTGGGGCTCGAGGAGGACCTTTACCTGTATTTGGCTGTTTCTGACCATGCTGTTAGCTCAGTGTTGATCAGGTAGCATGAAAGGATTCAAAGGCCCATATATTACCTCAGCAAAACCATAATGGATGCAGAGACTCGGTATTTTCCATTGGAGAAAATGGTATTGGCCCTGGTGCATGCTACAAGGAAGTTACTGCATTACTTTCAAGCCCATACAGTTTGGGTGTTGACCGAGTACCCTTTACAATCGCTATTGAGGAGATCTGATTTCATAGAGAGGATAGCGAAAATGGGGGACGAGAATAGGGACATTCGACGTACACTACAAGCCGAGAAATTCCATTAAAGGACAGGTGTTGGCAAACTTTGTTGCTAAGTTCACTCCTTCCTCGGGGGCTTCTTTGACGATATGCCAAGTCATAGTTAAATGATGGAAGATGTATGTGGATGGTGCATCTAACGCGAGAGGTTCGGGAGTCGGGTTGTGTTGGTGTCCCTTGAGGTCATAAGAGTAAAAAAGTCACTCTGGTTAGGCTTTCAGGCTTCGAACAATGAGGCCGAATACAAAGCCCTCATTACAAGGCTAAGGGCGATACAGAAGCTTGGGGCAGAGGAATTAGAGGTATTTTTAGATTCCAAGTTGGTGGTGAGTTAAGTATATGGGAGTTTCAAGGCAAGAGACCAGTGTGTGTTGCAGCACTTACAATTGTTTGGGTCTTAAAGTGCGAACTTCCATGAAGTCAGTGTAGTCAGGGTACCAAGAAGTTAGAATAGCCATGCTGACTCCTTGGCCACGCTGGCATCTTCTTCGAATGATTGCATTCCTGAATGATACTATTGGAACTTTTGGAGCACCCGAGCATTGAACGACAGACGTTAATGGAAGCTACATCAAAACTGGGGCCGAGTTAGATGGATTAGTATGTAGCCTTTTTATCTAATGGGTCTTTGTCGAGGGATGCAAAAGAAGCTGAGAAAGTGCAGAGGACGTCGACTCATTTTTGGCTATTCGAGGATAAAAGGTTGTACCGATGTTCGTACAGGGGACCATACTTGTTGTGCCTTCATCCCTGTAAAACCGCTAAGTTGTTGACCAAGCTTCACTAGGGAGTATGTGGTGGACACTCGGGGGGTAGGTCCCTTGCCCACTAAGCCATGACTCGGGGATATTGGTAGCCAAATATGCAACAGGAAGCGACAAATTATGTTAGAAAATGTGATTGGTGCCAAATGCATACACCGTTATTGCAATAGCTGGGGGGAAATTTCAACTTGATCGCTAGTCCTTGGCCCTTTGCCCAATGGGTGCTAGATATAGTCGGATCTTTCCCTCGGGTTTTGGGGAATAGACGGTATGTAGTAATGGCGATAGACTATTTCACTAAGTAGGTGGAAGCCGAAGCCTTGGCAAATATCAGGGACGTAGATATAAAGAGATTCGTGTGGAAAGAACATTGTCATAAGGTTCGGAGTTCCTCGAGTGCTAGTGTCCGATAATGGGTTACAGTTTGATAGTAAGCTTTCAGGAATACTGTGGCAGCCTCGGGATAACCAACAGGTACTCATCACCCGCATACCCCCAGAACAATGGGCAGGCCGAGGCAACGAATAAGATGATTGTTAAAGGTTTGAAGAAGGGACTAGAAGGAGCAAGGGGAAATTGGGTTGAAGAGTTGTCGAATGTTCTATGGGCATACCGAACAACTCCAAGAGGTCGACAAGCAAGACACCATTCTCTATGATTTACGGCACCGAGCAGTTATACCAATTGAAATCAGTTTGTTAAGTTCGGGGGTTGCATGTTTCACACAAGGACATAATGATAAGAGTATGGTTGGCAATCTGGTGTCCATGCGGCTTGCTAATTATCAACAAAAGTTAGCTCAGAAGTACAATAGGAAGGTTAGGCCTTGGGAATTTGTGCTTGGGGACCTCGTCCTGCAAAAGGCCGTTGAGAGTATGAAAAACCAAAGTGCTAAAAAGTTGGCCCCAAACTAGGAAGGGCTCTACTGGGTGACAATTATAGCCAGAGCAAGAGTCTATTACTTGGAAGATCTAGAAGAAAGACCCTTGCCCCCACAATGGAATGTCTGCAATTTAAATAAATATTACCCGTGAATGTAATGGGTTGCATGGGATCGCCATTTTAATTTGTAAGATAACAAGGATGATGGAATTAAGTAATTTTCAGTTAACTGATCATGTGTAAAGTAGGGGTGAATGATGAAGTATCCAGGACAGAAGTCTGGCCTCGGCCTGACCCCGGTTATTGACCAGATGGAAACCTTATTGTTTTTTCTAAGGACAGAAGTCTGGCCTTGGCTTGACCCCAACCACTGACCAGATGGAAACCTTATTGTTTTTCCTAAGGACAAAAGTCTGGACTCGGCTTAACTCCGATCACTGACCAGATGGAAAAGCTTAATGTTTTTCCTAAGGAAAAAAATCTGGCCTCAGCCTAGCTCCAATCACCGACCAGATGGAAACCTTAACATCTCTCTAAGGATGAGAGTCTTAACTATGCTCGATCCTGAATATATGTGAAGGTTGAGGGTACAGTCATCACATTTTGTACTAATCAAAGATGTCATTTACAAGAAGGGTTTCTCTCGTTCGTATCTGAGGTGCTTAGCCCTTGCAAAAGCAGACTATGTCATGAGGGAGGTCCATGAAGGAGTATGTGGGAACCACTTGAGGGCTCGCTTGCTGGTCCATAAGCTAATACGAGCAGGATACTATTGGCCCACCATGCAGAAGGACACCTTTTCCTATGTAAAGGCCTGTGACAAGTGCCAACACTTCAGCAACATCATATGACAGCCAACAGAAGAGCTTATGCCAATGAGCGCCCTTTAACCGTTTGCCTAGTGGAGATTGGACATAGTAGGACCCTTCCTCATAGCGATGTAATAACTCAAGTTCCATGTCATAGGGATCGATTACTTCACCAAATGGGTAGAGGGAGAACTATTGGCCACTATCATGGAGAAAAATGTCCGAAACTTCGTCTGAAAAAGTATCATTTGCCGCTTCGGGATCCCTAGGGTTTTCGTCTCTAACAATGAAAAGATATTCAATAATGACGCATTTAGAGATTTTTGCCAACAATTAGGGATCAAGAACCATTACTTCTCTCCTGCCCACCCTTAGGCCAATAGATAAGTTGAGGTTACTAACCGATTCTTGCTCAAGATGATCGAGACTCTGCTTGAGGGGGCAAAGGTTATATGGTCGGACAAACTACCTAGAGTCCTATAGTCATATCGGATGACGGCAAGCACACCTATAGGGGAGACACCTTTCTGCCTCGCATTCGGAAGCGAAGCCATCATCCTAGCGGAAGTCAGATTGACTAGTTACTAGATAACCTACCATAACGAAGAAATGAACGAGGAGGAGATGCACCTACAAGTGGACCTTCTGGACAAAATTAGAGTGACGACAGAACTGTAGATAGCTTGTTAGCAGGACCTGATGGTAAAACACTACGACACCAATAGGCCTCATCATTTTCAAGTTAGGGACCTAGTCCTAAGGAAAGTGACAACGGCTACTAGAGATCCTGCACATGGCAAATTGGGCCCCAATTGGGAAGGAGCTTACAAGATCGCCGACTGCCATAGAAAGGGTACTTACTACCATGAGACCCTCAACGAGTAAAAGCTCTGTCACCCATGGAACATCGAGCACTTGAGGAAATACTACCAATAGTGGACGAGTGCAGCCTATTTTATCGCTTTCTTTTGTTGCTTATGTTAAAGTTGGATATTAAAAGACGTTGAAACAATAAGAGTATTAGTCATTTTAAGCTTTTCTATTATTATTAATAAGACTTGGAAGGATTATTAGAAACATTTTTTTGTACCCTCCAGTGAATTTTATTAAGTCCTACCCACAGGGTGAACAGACGACCAAAGATACCAAGGGGTACTTGGTCACGAAATTTTACTATGTCCTACCCACGGGGTGGACAAACGACTAAGGATTCCGACGGGTACTTGGTCACGAAATTTTATTAAGTCCTACCCATGAGGTGGACAGACGACCAATGATACCGATTGGTACCTAGTCACGAAATTTTGCTAAGTCCTAACCATGTGGTGGATAGACGAACAAGGAAACCGACAGGTACCTGGTTACGAAATTTTACTAAATCCTACCTATGAGGTGGATAGACGACCAACGACACTGACGGGTACTTGTCGAAAAAGTCCTATCTATTACAATGATGGACAGACAACTGAGGATGCCATTAAGGTGCTTGGTTAAATCTTTACCAAGTTGTACCCAACAGAAGGATGAACAACCCAGAACACTGACAGGTGGCCACCAAAATTTACAAACAGGTAATAAATATGCATGCAAATAGTTAATAAATATGCAAGTCTTTACAACGAGCTAAGGGCATGTCAGGAGTAATAACATACAGAACAAAGATAACTAAAGACAATAATAAAATAAGATAAATATACCCAATGGGGTAAAATGTTTATCCATAAATGCCCAAAATAGGACCTAACATTGTCTCAAAATGAGATTTAAAGTAAAAACATTAAAAATTACAAGTAAAAAATTAAAAACTAAGGAGCTTTGGAAGGGGACTGGTCTTTGGTAGACATGCTTTCAAGGGCAGATGGATCCATGCAAGACACTGGATTGTTAGGAGTTATCTGTTCCTTAGGGGCAGGTTGATTGATGGTCCCAGGCTCGAGTTCCCTCACCTCATTCTCAACCATACAGATGGAGTCGTCAGCTTTGTCACTAACAACGTTAGGAGCGCCAGGCGTCGGTGGGATGGTTTCGTCTATGGCGATCTGAGACAAGTCCAGATTTGGGTAGACAGTTACAACTTGTTTCAAATAGTCGTCAAACCCATCGCCATAGTAGATGCCGCACTCGTCAAAGAATGGCTGTGAGGTCTTGAACGCTGCCATGACGTCAGCTTTGGACTTGTCCATTTGATCGCGGAGGGCAGCCAGTTCGATTGATAGGTTGGTGGCCGTCTTTTCCAACTCCTCCAAGCAGCGAATCTCCTTCTCCAACTAGGCAAGGTTCGCCGTTAGCTCGGTGTTGAGAGTGCGAATAGCCTCCTTGTACTGGTCCCTCTCTTTGTTCTCTATCTCCTAATGCTTCCGAAACCAACGGATCACCCCCTCATTGGCTACACATCTGTCTTGGAGGGCCTTCATCCACACCATTGCTTGAAAGTAAAAATAGCAGTTAGAGCAAGTATACAAAAATGATGGTTAAAGCAAACACTAAAGCTGACGCAAGCATACCTATGACAGGTTGTAAAGACTAGAAGCCCCCAGGTCCCTAGACGAGTGCTCACCACAAGGGTCCAGGTTCATATCCTTAATGATCGAATTGACCATCTTGAAGGCGTAATCCTTATGGTTAACCAACCATTGGATGGAGCCAGGGACGACGGGACCCTTCCCTATCATCAAGCATTTTCCAGCTCCATGACGAGGGGGAGGAGGGGGCGGAGGGGACTTCTGCTACTGATCCCCAACAGATGGGCCTGTCCCCTTCTTAGACAGATTGTCTTCCTTGGCATTGTTCTTCCTATTGGGGGAAACTTTAGGGCCCACCTTGGAGGCCAACGCTGACATTCCTTCTTACTACTTGCGCGCGGCAGCAAACTTCCTCACCATTGCTCTCTGCCTGCCTGCGCGTCCATTTCTGCAAAAGGAAGACAGAGAGAGTTAAAGAAAGGACAAATGAACTAAAAGGAGTATACTAACATAAAAACTTACGACGGCAGGAGAAAGCGTGTAACCGTCAGGCTACGAGCATTAGTTCCGGGCCACCATAGAAAGCGTGGAGAGTGTTAAGGGTGACCAAATCCTTCCACTTCCTCTGCTCAAAGGGTATAGCCCAAACTCGTTTGAGGAAACTCTCCTACTTGTTGTTAATCTACGGACGGGTTTGAGCTGAAAACAAGAAAGAAACATGTTAGATGCACAACTAAAATTGACGAAGCAAAAGTAAAATGGATTGATGACCCACCTAACTCCCTTACAATGCCCATAGGTGTTGTTAAAATTATTGGGCATACTATCCCACTCCTCAGGTCTACATACCCAATTTGTCCCTTGAACAAAGAAATATCTATTCTTCCAATTCCTATTAGAGTCAGACATGTCTGACACCAATGTTTTCCTCACTTAAAAAATGTTAGATGCCCTTCGATGAGGAAATCTACTAGGGCTTATAGCAATAGAAGAACTCCTCGAGGGTGAGGCGACGATTACCACTACTTAATTGGCCCCATATCACCTCAGTGCCAATAAATATCCTCCATGCATTGGGAGCGATCTAACTAATGGACGGACCCAGGTAATTGGCAAGTTGACAATGTAACTTCGTCAGTGGGAGTTTCAACCCTGCAGTTTACATGGCATCATACATGCCGACGTCTGCTGTCCTCTTAGAGTAACACCTCTCGAACTTTCTTGGCAGACAAAGGGAAATGTTCTCGGGGATTTGGTAACGATCACGAAGGGTGTTAAAGGCCTTATCGGACATGGTCGGGTAAAAATCATTAGCTGTCCATATCAAAGGAAGGATGAAGGGTCGGGCACTACCGTCTACTTGGCCTACTGCCTCGTCACCCTCAGCCTGACCCTCCTTATCAACTTCCTCCTCGTCATCTTCCTCCTCCTCGTCATCTTCATCTTCTCTTCCCTTGTCACCCTTTTCCTCTTCCTCTTCCTTTCCTTCCTCATCTTCCTCATCCTTTTCTTCTTCTCCCTCAATAGGGGAGTAAGTAGACGGTTCCCTCTCTGGGGACCAAATTACATCCTCCTTGGGCTCGTGCCTTGGCGAATAGACCTCATTGTAGCTTGCACCTTCACAAACTGATGACGACTGTTCAGTTGTCGCTTCTCTATCACTTGACATCTATTCACCTATAAGCGACAGAGGTATTCTAAGAGCCTATTCGATGGGTCTCTAAAAAAATGACAACTAGATGAGAAAAAATATAAAGATGATAAAGGAAAGAAGCTTACAAGAAAAGTGGACAGCGGCTCGAAGCAACAGATTCCTCGATAACAACAGGGTGTCACAACAACGGGTTGCTTGTGAGCGACGGCGCGGCGTAACAACTTTAATCTTAAAAGCTCCCGAAAGATAAAAGTAAAGTAAAGAAAATAATAAGAGTAGGATGAACTATTTATAGAGCGAAGGGGCACGGTATACGAAGTGGCACTTTTGATTAGAAACGAGGCCAACTAACAGGTGCCATGTGTCACCTAGCATTTAAATCTAGGGATGCCTACGCTATTTAATGACACTCCCTTCAATAAAAGCATCTAATTAATTATCATAAATATCCTTATTACTCCATGGCTCGTCAGCTAAAGCCGACGAAACCATGGAGTAGGGGGCCTAATAGGGGGTATTTTTGACCTAAAATCAACACGCTAAGAAAGCAGACGATGCCTATGGGTCCATCAGCTACACAGAAATGAATGGAGGTCCTAGAATGACGACAATGAGTGTGACGATGCCACCATGAAGCCTGATGGACACACCTCTCCCATGAACCGATGAGAGGACCTCAGGCGAGGAAGACCATAGATTGACGGGGTGGAAAGCCGACGGGTCCTATGTGGCCTAGCGTGATCCTCACGAACACCCATATATGGAAACATCTTGCGTATCACATACAAAACCCCATACTCATTCATATCTATCTCATATGGAAAAACACTCCAAAATCTGGAAAACCCTAAATATCAGATCTTCCCTATAAGGAAAAATCCCTACTTTGAAGGGATCTCAATTTGCTACTCACCACTATATAAGCACCAGACCTCCTCTTTTCTCAGATACGCAGAAAATCCATAGTTCTCTCACTGCAGAGTTCTTAGAGATTTCTCATTTACTAACTTGATCTTAGGAGGGTTTTTGGCTGGTACCACGCCGGTGCCTTTTGTTTGATCCTTGTGTCCTTGTTCTGTAGGTGTCTATTAGTGCAATTTGGGGCCCACAACTCACTGACGATTTTCGTGCATCATCATCAAAGAAACTTAAAAAGAAAAGAAAAAGATCCATATATGTAGTAGTAGCATCAGTTCATAAATAAAAAAAAGTAGTAGTAGCATCAGCTTCGTTCAGTTGGTTGGTTGGCGTGCTTTCTTCAAATACAACGGTTGAAACTAGGTTTTTTAGCAACACCAACACCCACATAAAGCTCTCAATATCTTCAAGGTTCAAGCTAAGTTCCCTCCCCTTGGCCAAAATGGCCAAATACCATTATTTGATAAAATATGTAAGGATCTGGTTTTGGAAGTATATATAGATGTAATCGTTTTTTTGGAACTTGAGTTTGTGAAACTCAAGTTTGCCTTGTAACTTGAGTTCTAGGAATTCAAGTTCTTTGAAAAAATAGTTTTCAAGTTTGCCGTACTATTTTTTTATGGAACTCAAGTTCCTAGAACTCGAGTTACATAAAAACTTAGTGGCTATTTTTCATGTAAATTGAGTTTGTGAAATCCCTAATTATTTCGCAAATGGTGGTAGATTCCTATATATTTTGCCAAATAGTAGTACTTAAGCATTTTAGCCCCCTATCCTTTACTTCCGTAAAGCATAATAAAGTACAATGCTGTCAATATCCGTTATTGAGTTCGACGGTGTTAAGTTATAGGGGACACGAGTGTAATTGTTAATTTTTTTTTATATAGAACATGAGTGTAATTTTATCTATACTACTATTTAAGGGGCTTCTCTTGTTTGGGATCCTCGTTTTTTTGGTTGAAAAAAACCCCTACACCCCTATATTTAAGTAAAGACAAAATTAAAGGACAATTTGGTAAAAATACAATTCTAATTCTCACTAAAATATTGCCTAAAAAATAGGAACACTATTCTGTTGATTTTTAAATTACTTTATCCACTTATAAATTAGATTCTCAAAATAAAAATTATATATAGAATAAAAATGCAAGTTTTTTTTTCTACAAAATAAATGTGTAATATTTGTTCATTTTTTTAATCTAGCCTCAGGACACTCCTGGTTGTATTAGTAGTTTTAAATGCGTAATATTAATGAGAAAACATGTAAACCTCAAATTGAAATTAATGAAAAATTATGACACTATAAAAAAAAAAAAAAAAAAAAACCTCATTGCACATGTGAGGTGTGCGTGATAAGGCTAGTATTTCAAAAATGCCTATACACCTCTATGTTTAAGACTTTAAGTAGAGACAAAATTAAAGGATAATTTGGTAAAAATACAACTCTAACTCTCACTAAAATATTGCCTTAAAAATAGAGATATTCTTTGATTGATTTTCAAATTATCTACTTATCAATTAGATTCTCAAAATAAAAATTATATATATAATAAAAACATGTTTTTTTTTTTGCTACAAAATAAATATGTAATATTTGTTCATTTTTTTAATGTAGCCTCATGACACTTCTGGTTGTATTAGTAGTTTTAAATAAGCAATACTAATGAGAAAATATGTATACCTTAAATTGGAATAATGAAAAATTATGACACTATATCAAAAAAAAAAAAAAAAAAGAAGAAAAACTCATGTCGAAGGCCAGTATTTTAATAATAAATGAGGTTTTTCTATAATTCGAAAAAAAAAAGTTCCCTATAATTCTCCTGTTTATGAAAATGATAAATAAATATAAAGGGTGCCACTATCGCAGAATAAAGTGGCAGGGAGCATAGGGAATTGAATTGATTCGATTTCTCTGTAAACATTACATCCCAAAAATCTTAGGCTAAAACTAAAGCCACAGATTGAGAAAACAAGTTTTCTTCTTTTAGTTTTGGGTCCAAATGAATCACCACAGGCACGGCACAGGTACACTTTCTTTACTATGCATATGCAAAGCAACGCAGCGCAGCGCACACACTGTAATATGAAGCATTTTTCACCAAATCTTTTCTTGCATGCACTTATTATTAATGTTTTATTCCTTTTTTTTCTTTTTCTTTTGGGTTTGTGTCAAAATTGGAGCTTTATATTTCTAGCTTAGAAATGATGATGATGTTATTGTTGTGGGCATTTCATATCTTTGTATGGTTTCTTTAGTTTTTGGAGAAGTGGAGCTTTGTTGGTTAGTTTAGATAGATACCCATTTGGAACAGATCAGACCAACCTTTGATTCTACTACGGAAAAACCATACAAGAGTTCGTTTAGATAGAGAGTCAATGCTCGCTTTTAGAATTCTGTTGTTAGTCCCAATTCTAATGGAGAGTTACTATGGGTCTTTTGAATTTGCATTCCTGCTCTTCAGGGCTCCTGCTAATGTTTGATGATTGTTTCTTGTGATTTAAATTTGAATTTGCTTTTCTTTTAATTTTTTTTTTTTAATGGGGGGTTTTATGTGGGTTCTTCATGTGCTTCCTATAGGTTTCATAGTTGAAATGAAAATTTAAAATTTTATTCTTCTTTTAAATGTATTAGTTGATCTCAATCAATCTCAATTTTGTAAATTACATACCAGTTTTTATTTTATTTTAATTTTTTTTATCAAGTACTTATAAATATTTTCTATGACCATGTCTCATTTAGCTGAGTATGAGACTGGGACTTGTGACCCAAAGTTTTGACTTATTTAAGTCCCTGATACATTCGTGATGGTGTGGTGAATATAAATTGTTTCTATGTTGTTGATTTGTTGCATAAAAGCCCGATTGCCATAATAAATGGAACACTAATATTCTGATGTAACAGCATTTTTTCTGTGTTGTTTTTGTAATTTTTTTTTAATCAGCTGTTTGAAGGGTCGGCTTGTCTGCTGACTTTGCTCTTTAGCGGCATTCAGAGTGAAACAGGTTACATTATTACTTATTCATTTTATCTGCATTTCAAGTTTGTAACACTGTCTCTAATCTAGAAAGGAAGGAAAGTGAATATACCATATATAAACATGGGTAGTCCGCTGCAACCTAAGACAAGAGTAGCATTTGTGCTGATTGATGGGTTGGGTGACGTGTCGCTGCCAAGGCTTGGATTCAAGACTCCTCTGCAGGCAGCCAAAGTGCCCAATTTGGATGCCATTGCATCCGCTGGAGTTAATGGTCTTATGGACCCTGTTGAAGTAGGCTTGGGTTGTGGGAGTGACACTGCTCACCTCTCTTTATTGGGTTATGACCCAAGAGTGTATTATCGGGGTCGAGGTGCTTTTGAGTCCATGGGTGCTGGTTTGGCAATGTCTCCTGGTGATATTGCATTTAAGGTGAGTAAATTTTTCTTTACATTTTCTTATTAATTTTCATTTATGGCCACTATGTCTCCTGTAGCTAATTATGCATCATATGATGTGTGGTATGATAGTAGTACATTGGACAATGTGATTTGTGATAAGAATTTTCAACATGTGAGCATTGCCACACAGTGCTATTATTTCTTGTCTATTTGATGACAAAACGAAGTGGTTGATATAAATGTTGGTCTACATTTTAAAGAAGAGACAATCTACAGTTGATGTTAGTTTATAATTGTTTTGACTTTATAATTTAGGATGTTTACATTTAGCTTTTTGCTATCCTAAGTAATAGGATTGTTATGTGTGCTACTCTCTTCCTTGTCAGAGGATACAAAATATGTCTATGTGAGTTAAGGTCCTTTTTGAGACTGTATTCATACTATATGCCTATGCCTGAAATATCAAATTATGTTTACTAAACATGAAACTTTTCTTATTACTGAAGAAAAATAATAATTGTGTGACTCCCTTCCACATAAAAATTTCAACCAATACTTTATGATGAGTGCATGTGGTAGAGTCAATTGTTTTGAGCATTGGAAATTCATTTCCTTTCCATATTTTACCAGTTATCATTTGTCCTGCTTATACTTGTTCTAGTAGACTGTGTGTATTGTACATTTTAAAATTTATTAGTGGTTGGCTATTATGCATGATGATTTGTTGCCATCTTTGGATTTCTAGTCAAATTTTGCAACCTTGGATGAGAAAACGGGAATAGTCACAAGTAGGAGGGCTGACAGGCACTTTGAAGAAGAGGGGCCCATACTCTGTGCAGCATTAGATGGAATGAAGCTGCCATCTTTTCCTCAATACGAAGTTAGAGTCAGGTGCGGATGCTTATATCTGCTACGGTATTGCTTGTGAATTAGTGTTGGATTATGCTTCCATATCTGTGTTGTTTGAGATTTTTGCCAACCACAACCTTTATTTGGAGTACTCTATGAATTATCAACTTCTCCTGTTATTGAAACGATTTTGAATAACTTTGAAGTTTCAAATATTTATGAACAAGGTATATCAAATTTTTATCAGTTTTAAAAAAGGTATTTTTGCCTAAATATATCAATTAATATGTAGTTTCAAGATACTGGTCCCAGCTTTTAAGTTTATGTAGGTCCTTTGGTCACCAATATATAAGAGAGAGAAGTCCTACCTTTGTTACTAAAGAGCTCTACAAATGGCACCTCCTCCCCTTTTAAGAGCAGGTGGAGGGTAAAATTGTGGGTTCCAAGACCCACCATGTTCATGTGTGACTTAACAATTAAAATGCCTACCTTTATTCTTTAGTTAAAGCTTAAGGCTTTAATTTTAATAATAAACTAAACACAGATGAACACAATAACATTTACTACAGGTATGCAACAGAGCATAGATGTGGAGTGGTTGTCAAAGGACCAAGATTAAGTGGGAATATATCAGGGACAGACCCATTAAAGGACAACCGCTTACTTTTGCAAGTTGAAGCTCTAGATGATACTGATGAAGCAAGGCACACAGCTGTAGTTGTTAATGAGTTATCCAAGGAAATGTCCAGAATTCTGATTTCTCATCCATTAAATGCAAAGCGGGTTGCAGAAGGGAAGAATGTAGCAAATGTTGTCCTTCTACGGGGTTGTGGTATTCGACTTGAGGTCTGTTGGATTCGAAATTTGATATCTCTCAATAAGTGGTCTGGCTTTTGCTTTTTTAAAAGTATAATTATTAAATTCAGAATAATTTTTTTGAGCTCAAACAGAAGCTGGAGGACATAAGGTACTAAGGAAAACAGTTTTGCTCTGAGATGTGCTATTCTTTAATATTCTATACTTCCTCACATCCTGTTGTTCTTGTAACTTATCCTGAAAGTTGATATATTACTGTGAGAAGTCTAGCATGTGGTTGTATTCCAGAGTCTTGAAAATCCTGTGAAACTTTAACATTTTGATGGTTTTAACATAAATCAACCTTAAGCTTCTGTTTTTCAGAGCATCTTTGTATTTGACCGGATTACTATATTAGGTAGAATCTCTTTGTTCTTCTTTTTCAGATTTTCTTGGATTAATATAATTTTAGGCTATACTTTTTTAAGGGTTTTCTTTTGTGTACTCCACCTGTCCCCTGTACACTCAAGTTCCCTTTTTCTTACATATTGTAATGTAACATCAAGTAAATCCCTAAAATATGAAAATAAATAAATAAAATAAAATTTGAGTACCTTACATTTACAATAACAGCTTTGTTTTAAAAAAATTTTAATTGTATATTTCAGGTTCCTCCATTTGAAAAAAGACATGGACTGTGGCCATGCATGGTAGCTCCCACCAAAATTATTGCTGGACTGGGCTTGTCTCTTGCTATTGATATCCTTGATGCCCCTGGAGCAACTGGAGACTATCGAACACTTTTAACTTCCAAAGCAACTGCAATAGCTAAGGCACTCTCAGCTCCTTTGCAGTCTTGCCCCTCTGCTTTTGTACCTGGGGAGGATGAGAACAAACCTGGTCGATCAGATGGCTATGATTTTGGGTTTCTTCACATCAAGGTCATATATTTCAGGATTTTTTTTTTAATGTTTTCTTCTAAGACACATGCAACTATAATAGCTCTTCAAAGAGTTTAATTTATCTTAATAAATTTTATATCATTGTTTTCAAGCTAGAAATACTATGTGGGGCCTGCTTGCATTGAGTTTCAAATTGAATTGCAGGATCTCATAGCTCTCATGCAATGATACAGCACATTTGCCTCATCTATAGTGGTGCATGACTGGCCTGAAAAGATGGCTTTGGATTTTTTTTTTTTTTTTTTTTGAGAAACAATGGTTTTGGATTGAATAGTGAAAATCATTCTAACAAATGATCATAGACCATTTGAATTAAATACCTATTGGGCATCTTGTTTGCAGAAATTTTCAGATAATTTGAAATAACAGGGTAGATTAATAGCAACAAATCATTTCACTATGAGAACATTTGATTATGCATGCTGCTTACTTTGTTTATTTACCTCTGGACTGAGTCTGTGCCAATGGACCACTGGATGGTAAGGGAGGTCGAAGTACTTGGCTCAATATTTTCCATTGTTATGATGGTGATGTAGTCTGCTTGATACTTGGTATTGCAGGCAATAGATGATGCAGGTCATGACAAGGCAAGCATTTTCAAAGTCAAAGGGCTGGAAGCTGTAGATCGAGCTATAGGACAGTTGGCTAGGCTCCTCTGGGAGGCAGAATCAACTGGAAAATTTCGTTACTTTCTTTGCGTTACTGGAGACCACTCAACTCCAGTTGAATATGGAGACCACAGCTTTGAGCCAGTTCCATTTGCAATGTGTCGGTTGAAAGACTTTGTGAGTGCAGTAGGTGGGGAGTCCATTGTTTTGGGAACTTCTCTTGATCCATTTCCGCTCCCAGCCACTGAAGTTGATGATGACCTAACAGATGATATGGGAATTGAACAAGAGAGAAGCAAACAGCTCCAAGCTTATAATGGTGATTCGGTTTGTGAGTTTAACGAGATTGCAGCAGCAAGAGGTTGTCTTGGGCGTTTTCCAGGAGGAGAGATGATGGGAATTATAAAGAAATTTCTTAAATTAGATGCATGAATTGTCTGGAAGTTAGGAGATTCATGGTGGCTGCATATCACGTAGAGAATTAATAAGGCTGGTCTTTCTTTTTTTTTTTTTTTGGGGGGGGGGGGGGGGGGGGCGCTGATAAAGAGCTATAATCAAGTTATTTCAATCACAAAATTATTGAAACTTAAAACTGATTTTGCTTGGAGAAAATGAAGTTTGTACATACAATCTGAAAAAAGTTGATCCAATTTTCTGTTTCCTCATGTTCTCTTGCCACATGGATCTATGAGTAGACTTCCAAGGCGGAATCAAATCCATTGTTTTTTGGCAACATGCACATGGTATGATCTTCTTAATATCTGAGTAGTCAGTGGCAACATGTATTTCTCGTGTTTAATTCATTATTAAAAGAAAACTTGATTCAAGTGTTTCCCCTCTTTGGCTGCTCATGGGAATGGATTCATAAAATTACCTTGCTTCAAAGTTTTGATTCAATTTTCCTACCTTTAACATCAAACAACACAACTTACTAATAGAAGAGTCAGAATGTAGGTTTTTTGCGTGTAAAATCTCCTATTTATAGCTGTTCTTACAAGCATGTTGCTGGGCAGGTGTGGTGGTAGACAAGGCCCTTTTTCAATTGATTTAATTTTAAAAAGTACACTTTTACTTACCAAAAGTATGATTCTTCTTGCCTCAAAGCACAAACTTTTTATCAATATGTGCTTGCTTCTAGACCTGTGTATTGTCCTGCAATTGATGATGTCAATGCTGTCATTGTTAAGCTATAGGAAGCATAGACACTGACCCGTGTCAAACCGGCTAATCATGTTATATATATATATTTTTTTTCAAAAATTGCTTGTATTACTGTGTTGGATCTGTGTTTGTATTAGTACTTGTACTTGTGTCCATGTCCATGCTTCTTAGGTTAAGGCTGGTGCAAGATTAAGTATTTTGTGATTTTAACTGTGCCATACTAAGATGCACATTTTAGGTAGAACTAGAATGAAGAGATACTCCAAGAGGTTTGCATGTTACTGCATTATACTTCATAGAACTCTGCCTTTCAGATGATGAGAGAAGGGGTGGTAGATTTTTGTTTTGGAGTAGATGAGAAGAGGAGATATGGGACACGTTATCAGTCTGCATTATAGTTTCATGATGCCAAACTTGAATAAGTGTCTCTTAAGCGCCAGATATTGGTTTTAAAATGCATATCTTTTGTGATCTTTCACTTAAAAATACGACGCTTGATCTAATTGCTTCCATGAGCGTGCTCATAAGTCATAATGTAATAATAAAGGTACAGAGAGGGATAGGATTAGGACTTCCACGTTTAATGGAGAAGAGGTAACATTTGACTACAATAGTGGCTTGTATAATATTGTCCAATATGGGATCTAACTATTATACGAGAGAAAAGAGTATCATTTCTCTGACTCCACTTATTTATAAATAAGTATTCATTCTAAGACTCAAAAAGTAAAACTTATTATAAATAAAGTATGATTGATAAAAGAGAAAATAAACAATTTAACATTAGAAAAAACATATCTGAAGAGTAAAAAATCATTTCTCACCTTGACTATAGGCAAATATGGGATCTAACTATTATATGAAAGAAAAGAGTATTATTTCTCTGACTCCACCCATTTATAAATAATTATTCATTCTAAGACTCATAAAGTAAAACTTATTATAAATAAAGTATGATTAATAAAAGAGAAAATAAACAATTTAACATTAGAAAAAACATATCTAAAGAGTAAAAAATCATTTCCCACCTTGACTATAGGCATAAACACATAAATCCACCTAATTTTTTAAGATGACAAATTAATATCAATAAAAAGCAATTATCAGCAGCGGATGCCATATGATGAAACTATCTTTCAAAACAAAAGAAAAGAAAAGAAAATCAATAATGCCCAAGTGATTTATATATTCTATAAGCTATGTATTAAAAATTTATAGGTCAAAATATTCTTTTGGTTCCTAAAGTTTATCAAGTAACTGCTTTTGGTGCGTGAAATTTCAAATAAGCATTAATTAATCATTGGAGTTCAAAAAAAAATGAGTGGTATATATACAAGTGGAAATAAGTAATTTAGCATTAGTAAAAAGAAATTTGAAGGTTGAGAAATCAGTCATTCTCCACTTTGATTATATAATTGCATAAACCCATGGATCCAACTAATTTTTCAAAGAGACAAACTAATGTCAATAATGTACACACAATCTATGTCTTGTATAATGTATGTAACAAAATTTATTAGCCAAAAAATACTTTTGGTTCCTAAATTTTTAGATAAGCACCTATTGAATCCTGAAGTGTGAAAACTGAGCACTATTGATGCAAGTGGAAATAAACAATTTAGCATTAGATAAAAACAGTTTTGAATGATAAAAAAGTTGTTTCCCACCTTAATTTTAGGCATAAACGCATGGATCCAGCTAATTTACAAGAAGAGAAACCAATATCAATGATGCTCACGCAATTTATATCTTCTATAATATATGTAAAAAAAAAAATTATCAACATAATACAGTTAATACTCTTTTGGTCCATAAAGTTGATCTAGTACATATAATTCCGGAATTTCAATTGAATATTATTGGTCCGAGTTTTCATGAATGAACGTTATTGATTATTTATACAAGTTGAAATAAACAATTTAGAATTTAGAAAGAAGAATCGGTAGGTAAAAAGTTGTTAAGAAACACTTCTTTTTTTGAGGAAAAAAATAATACTTTATTTGAAATAAACAATTTAGAATTTAGAAAGAAGAATCGGTAGGTAAAAAGTTGTTTTCCATTTTTTTTTTTTTATTTAGGAAAAAATAATACTTTATTAGAATACACAAACATGAAAGTAATATATAGAATTTTTTAAACAGACCTATAATATATTATATAATTAGATTACCTAATATATTACATAATTAGATTACCACTATAAAAGGCCTAACATTTGTAGTAATAGTTTGAAGTTATAAGGACTGAAACTCTAGCACATACAACTAATGTGGGATAAACATCTATATATATATATATATATTTTGAGAAAAAAGTAATAAATAAGCTTATAATACATTATATAACCAAAGTACTACTACAAAATGGTCTAACCTTTGTAGTAGTAGTCTAGAGTTATAAGGACTAAAACTCTCTCACACACCACCAATGTGGGATAAAAATGGTAGGCAAAAACATATGGATCTAACTAATTTTTTAAGGAGACAAACCAATATCAATAATGTTAATGCGATTTATATTTTCTATCATCTACATAAAAAATAAAATAAAAAATTATAGGTCAAAATACACTTTTGGTCCTCAAAATTTATCAAGTGAACGTTTTTAGTCTCGAAGTTTCCTTCAACACTATGCATTCTTGAATTTTCATAAATGAACGCTATTTATATAAGTAGAAATAAACAATTTAGCATTAATAATAATAATAATAATAATAATAATAATAATAGGAGGATAAAAAATTGTTTTCCACGTTGAGTATAAGCATAAACACATGGATCCGACTAAATTTTGAAGGAGAAAATCCAAGATTAATACTACCCACACGATTTACATCTTCTATAATTTCTTTGTGTGTGTATATAAAATCTATAGGCTGAAATACACTTTTGGTCCCTAAATTTTATCAAGTGAGCGCTTTTGATTCTTGAATTTTCATAAATAAACATTACTAATAGAATAGGAAATAAATTAATTAACAATTGAAAAAAATATCTAAAGGATAAAAAGTCATTTCCCACCTTGATTATAAGCATAAATACAAGAATCCAACTAATTTTTCAAGGAGACAAACCAATATCAATTGTGCCCACACAATTTATATTTTCTATAATCTATGTCAAAAAAATTTATAGGCTAAAATACACTTTTAGTCCCTAATTAAATGAGTGCCTTTGGTTTTTGAAGTTTCAAATAAACCCTTAGTTCACAAAAAAAAAAAAAAAAGAGCATAATTGATATAAGTGGAAATAAACAATTTAGTATTAGGGAAAACTTAGTTGGAGTAAAACTTGTTTCCAAACTTTTTTGTTTTTAGAAACACACACAAAGGAGAGGGAAAGGTTTCCAAACTTGATTACAGTACACATGGATGCAGCTAATTTTACAAAGAGACAAACCAATATCAATAATGCCCACACGATCGAAGAAGAAAAAAGCATTCGAATCAAAATGGACATTCTGACAACCCACTGTTTTGCTTAGAAGAAAAGAAGTCACTAATCATAGTTTGCAATGATTATGATGCATTTGCAGCTACATCACATGATTTTCTTTTTGGCAATAGCATCATCACCAATGACAAATTAAAACATTTTGCAGCAAAACCTGAACACTGACCACATGAAGAATTAGTATAATCCACTGTTCCATGCCAACTGGCTGTAGGAAGGTTTCAAAACTATACTGCACTATTTTATGAGTCTAGATTTTGGGGTCTCACCAAAGCTGACGACCTCAGAAAAAACTCAGCCAATTGACAAGATAACTGATCATTCTTGCCATAACATGGAATGGAAAAATGAAAATTGACGTTTAACATTTCTGAATATAAGTTCAAGCTTTCAATTAAGACTGTCGAACTTGATCACCTACTTTGCAATAGCCTCAGAAAACATCCAAGTACCGGCACCACTGAATGCAATCTTAAAATTTAGACTAGTATGAGGTTTGTAAGCACAACCAACTTACAACATAAAAAATAAGTGAACAGCACTAAAAATCCCAGTTTCATGTTTGCTGAATTACCCCTTTGTGTTGGAACCCCTTTTCCCAGTAAATCCACTTACAGAAAGAAGCCTTGACAGAAAGCCCTGGTTGCTGTCACAATTGTCCTTGTCACTGAAATTGCTTAAATTGCTTATAAGAGACCAGTGTGTCTCAAAGTCTGGCTCATAACCCCTTTGTTGCATCACTTGCATGAGCTCTGATGCCTTCTTGAGATTGTCTTCTAAGCGATACCTATTAATTACAGTGCAATACATCTCCCTTGTCGGAGTTTCACCAACCTGAAGCATAGAAATTAGAAAATCTTCAGCTTCTGCAGTTCGACCATTTTGGCAGAAGGCATGGATGAGCATGCCTGAAGTTTTAATGCTCTGCTTAAGATTCCTACACAACATCTCAGTATAAAAATCCATTGCTTCATCCAATGTATTCTGGGTACAAAAACCTTGAATTACTGAATCATAACTAGCAGAATTCGGAACATTTCCTTTCTTCTGCATCGTGTTCATAAGATCAACAGCTTTGTTCAGTCTCCCATACTGACAAAAGCACTTAATTAGATTGTCATAATTAATATTATCAGGAATTAGGCATTTCTCTACCATCCTGTCCAACAGATCTTCTGCTTCTTGAAGCTTACCATGGGAAAGAAGGCCCCCAACAATTGCATTTTGGATGCTTGAACCATGAACCCAACCTCTTGATTCCATTTCTTGACTCAACTGCAAGGCTTTTCCTAGCTCACCAACATTACACAAGTTGCTAATTACTGCTCGCAAGCTCCGATTACTAGGCCTAATTTTCTTAGAAATCATTAAAGACAGCCAGTGCACAGTACTCGATACATCTTTACACTGAGAAAATCCATACACGAGAAAATTATAAGTGACTTCATTGGCTTGCAATTCCTTCTCTTGCAATTCATCTAGTATTTTATTTACAAGTGAACCGTTCCCTGTTGCAAAAAGAGAGAATATCAAAACGTTGTAGATGATGAGGTCATTTGACTTGCTTTGTCCAAGCATAAGCTCCTTCAGACTCAATGCACGAAGGACCCTACCCTCCAAAAACATCAAGTGCACCAAATTACGGTAACTTGAGATTGAGAGGCCTAAATTTTTTCTTATAATAATACTAAGGAGCTCCTCAACTTTCCTCATGTTTTTCACTTGACAATGCCCTTGTACCAGCATGTTATAAATTCCTGCATCTGGGAGTAGCCCCTTCAAAAACATATCCTGGAATAGAGTGGATACTTCTTGAATGTTGCCTGTCATACAAAACCCTTTCATTAGTGCACAATGTAAAGGAAATGAATATGACGATTGCTCTCTTAAACCAATCTCTTTTAAGGCAATGGCTTTCTCATATCTGCCAGCCCTGCACAGCTCGGGAATTAATATTACAGAAATATCCCAGGATGGAGCCAAATTTTCACCCAGCATATGGTCCAATATCGTAAAGACCACTGAAAACTTTTTCTCCTTACACAACCCTCTTACAACATGGCCAAAAGCTGTGTGATCCAAGATGCAACCATACTTTAGAATTTCATCCAACAATAAATGGGCAACTCCTGTAAAACCTCTAATGCAAAGCGTTTCAAGGAATGCAGAGAAAATATCGAACCCTAAGTGATGGTTATCAACTAGCATACATTCAAGAAGCTGTAATGCTTCCACAAGCATTTCTCGCTGGCAAAGACACCCCACAAGAGCTTTACAATCTTCCAATCCCGGTAACCATTTGTTTCTTTGAGCAATTTCCCAGCAACCATGAAGGTCCTTCAAGTTCCCTTTCTTACATAAACTCATTATTAGAGCAGTGTAGGCCTCATTCTTGACAATCAAATGCCGTTGGTGCATCCCGTCCAATATTAGCCTCCCACCGTCTGTCAATCCTTTCTTGCTGTATGCTTTGACAAGCAAATTGAGAGTTTCCTGGTCAAGCTGATTAGCCAACTCTGGCATTTTCTCCAACAGCTTAGTGACTGTCTTGATATGGGAACGGGATGAACAAAGCCCTTTAACTAACACTGAGAAAACAGGCAAAGATATTTCTTGTCCCCATCGAATCATTTCATTTAACAGTTCCAATGCAGCTCTGAAATTTCCATGACTGCATTGCTCCATTACTAGTGAGTTAAAATCCGGTATCATGGAATCTTCAAGAACCCTGGAAACTGTTTTATCATACTCATCAAGGTCAGTATCTAAGTAGAGACCATTCCCAAGATTATCGAGAAACTCTGTTTTAGAAAATCCTGCATCATTGTCCCTTTTCAACCTCACAGTTGATGGATTGAACCCCAAGACAATAAATGCTTTGGAAAGTGGATCCTCCAATGAAGAGAGCTGAATAAAACCATGGCTAGCCATCTTGCGAACTATCTTTTTCACTTCATAAAATTGTCTACCTTCACAAAATCCTGCTAATAGTATTCTGAAAGTTGATGCATTAGGTGGCGTCCCCTGATCTACCATTTCATCAAGGATGTCCTGGACATGCTTCCATATGCCTTCCTTAAAAAACCCACTGACAAGAGCATTATAGGAACATATGTTAGGTTTCAGTGATTTAGTCAACATTTCTGACATATAGACGAAGGCATTTTTCAGTTTCCCTTCACGACAACTCCAACCAATCAAAATTCCAAAGGTTATTTCATCAGGATTGAAACCCAAATCTTCCAATTCTCGCAAAAACAACTCCGCACTTTCTGTGCCAGAATTGCTACATAGACAATGTATAACCTTATTACCAGCAATAACAGTTGGGGCACACTTCATCTCAGCAAAGAAACTCAGCAGATCCTCAAAGTCCTTCTTCTCACAGTACCCACGAGCAATTTCATTAATAACTAGGCTACTAGGCTCCAAACCAGAAACTACAGCTTTCTTGACAAGATTTCTTCCTTCTTGAATCTTTCCATCCCTACAAAGTAGTCTAATTACACTTTCAAACTTAGCTTTCTCTGCATCACTCAAATTAACATTCATCTCCAACATATCCCAACAAACTCGATAAGCCAATTGAATTTTCTTCTTTCGAACCAAAAGATTAAGAAGAACACAACAACACATCATGGATGGCACTAAGCCTTGCCCCCTCATTCGATCATACACAATAATAGCTCTCTCTAATTCACCCTCACCAACATAAGCTTCAATCAAATTACCGAAAATTTCATGACTATCCAGTGAAATTCCTTGACTTTCAATTTTACAAAGCAAGAATTCAGCTTCCCTAAGCATCTCCACATGGACAAGCAACAAGGCCATGACTTCACACGACCGAGGGAGATGCTTAAAACCATTATCCTGTTCATTAGCCCACTTGAAAATTTCCCACAAAGACTCAACCTTTCTAGCTTTAATCCCAACTTTCCCACTCTCATACTGAAAACCCAGTAATATTTCAAGCACATTTTCGGGTTTCAACACCGAGACCCTCAAAAATTTACGAACAGTATCGGGCACTATATCAGATAAATCTAAAAGGAGGTCCTTCAGAGCGGCATGAGAAAAGTCGTTGCCTTTGTTCTTATCCAACAAATGGGAACACTTGAGAATGACAGACTGTGCAAAGCCAGTGAAGTTTATAGAAGAAAAATCTAAGTGGGTATTATTATTTTGGGTTGTTGGTGATGATTTTGAAGGTGGGTCAGAAGTGGCGGTGGTGCTGGTGCTGGTGCTGGTGCTGGTGCTGGTGCTGGTGCTGGTGCTGGTGGTGGAGAAGTGGCGGTTGGTGGAGAAGAGTGAGAAGAGAGAACGAACCTGTTTGATGTGAGGCCTGTGAGAGTGGAAGGTGGAGAGGAATTGGAGCATGTGATTGTGGAGAGCTGTGATGGTGATTGTAGTGATTCTTGGTTGCATCTACGAAGAGATGCATAGCTTCCGGACAGAGATTGAGGTGAACGCTGAAACTGAAAGCTTTCAGTTGCGCCCCACGGTCACGGGCACGGCAAATGACATTTTTGGTAGCGAAATTTCGCTCCGTTTGTTTTCTAAAATGTTTTTTTTTTTTTTTTTTTTGAGAAGATAACAATGTTTTCAAATATAAAATATTTTAGGTATTTAATTTTGGGTTGACATATAAAATTTTATAAGCATGGTAAAATGCTTAAAATATTTTCTATAAAATATTTTATAGACAATAGAATTGTTGCATAACCTTGTGGAAATAACAATGTAATTAAGAGATGGTTTTTTTTTTTAAATTTATATTTCCACAACTTATTTTTCGAATTATTATCAAAATATATAATTTTTAGGTAAGTTTTATGCTAAATGTGTTTTTTTAATAAAAAAAATAGTTTTGTTAAATTTAAAGTTAAAATAAAAAATGGACAAGAAGACAAAAATACTTATTAAATCTATTTAGGGTATGTTTGCTAATTATTTTTTCCCTTATTTTTTATTTTCAAAAAAAAATTTCTATTTTTGAGATTAAAAAACTTGTTTGGCAATCCAAAATAGACAAAAAACGAAAACTGTTCTTAAAATTCAATTTGTGAAGGAAATTGAAAATATGTAAAATACTGTTGTAAGTGCACAATTGCACCTGGACCCAAAGACAATCACGGGCTCAGGCCCAATGAGCCTTAAACAATAAAATTTGTAGAGTGTGGGTTTTAAACCTATGTTAGAAACGCTGGGATCTTGATAACAGGCTTTTATAAGCAAACACAAGTAAATAAAGAACGATAATGACAAATGGGTTTCCTCGGACTCAAGCCGAGGACTATTTCTTTATTATTTCTCTTTCTTCCTTCAAAATTACAAGTTCTTAATTTCTTTCTTAGTTTTCCGATCCCCCATTTCTTTGGCCTTTACCCCCCTTTTATACTTCCTTTTCTAATACTTTTTAAACAGTGACTAGAAGTTTCCACCTCACTGTTCAGGGGTCACCTCCCCATTAATGCGGCCAGGGAGGTAGGTGCAGAGCCTTTAATGCGGAGGTGGTAGCCTTTATTCTTGATATTTTCTTTAATACTGGTGCATCTAGAAGATTCAGGATGTCCCCTTTTAACCACTGGTCTCTCCAGAGTTGTGCTTTGACCTTCATAATGAAACTTTGAATTCTCTAGGGCCTTTCCGAGGAGAATCTCGTCCTCGGCTGTATCCTCGGCGTATGGGCGGACTCATAGAGTTTAACCCTAGAGCAGGTCGGCCCTCCATGTTACAGCCCAAAGGCCCATATGCCCATTTGGGCCCTTTTACTCCCCACAATAGCCCTTCAAAACTCTATTTTTCATCATCCGAGAAGAAAAATAGGGTTTTGATCCAACGAACACCTCCTCCACACTTTCTGCAAATAACCACACGTGTGAAAACCGTTTCGCGTTCCGGAGGGTGACGCTTGGCGGTTTTATTTTCAGAAATGCGCGCATTTATTATTATGAATTACACCTTGTCCCCCACGTTCAACGGTGAGATGTGCATCCAACGGTCCCCGTTATTTCACGAAAAATTGGGCACGACAAATATAATTTCGAGGCCGCTTTCCGCACACCATGACGCTTCAGGAACCTGCGCCTTCATTTAATTCATCAGGGACTAATCCCATCAAAACATCAGTAAACATACTTTACCCGTAGAAAACCGTGGAACTCTGCACAACTTGAGATTCGTAAGTTTTTTATTCTCCTTTTCTTAACCTTTTCTCCTCGAATCTTGTCCTCGGCTATACTTGTAGACTTTTTCCCTTTTAGAGTTTAGTCTTTCGCCCCTCTCTGATGGGAAGATTTAAATGTCTAGTTGATACCGCCGCTGGAATGGAAGGCTTCAGAGCCAAGTATCACATTCCCGGCGATGTAGGTTTAAAATATTGCCCGGCGGAAGCCGTGGCCGGCTCTAGAAAGGAGGGAGAGGTTATCATCCCAATGGTAGCCTTTGTAAAGGGTGGGATGACCCTCCTAATGAAGCCTGTAACTAGGGAGTACCTTCGCAACCACCGGTTGTGTCCCGATCAGTGCCTCCCAAATGTTTTTAGAGTTTTGGGTAGCGTTGATGCTCTAAACGAGCAAATGGGTCTAAACCTCACCTGGCACGATGTCGTTTTTCTGTACGAGTCCCATAAACTTACCAATTTAGGTTACTACATTAAATCTCGCTCCAGTGTCGTTAGGCTAATCTCCTGTCTGCTCAAATCCAACAAAGGCATGAAGGACGACTACCTGATCGTCTCTGGGAACTGGCACGACGGCCTCCACTGCCCAGTTGAGTGGGGAGATCCAGGTGCGACACCTTAGGATTAAACTCCCCACCGCATAACTTCCTCTAACACTCACAAAAATGCGTATTCACATGTATTCATATCTATTTAAGTTTATTATACATTGTGTGAATCTGACCAGGTTCGTTTGCTTTGACGTCTTTCTTCGCAGATAAGCAACACGTGCGCCCACGCTTGAGCCACTGCAACGTCGCAAATCTAAACCGGGTACTGCGCTCCGAGGTGTTTGTCAGCGAGGACCTACAACTCAGAGCTGCTCACTTGATTCTAGGGTACGACCCCGTATCCTCGGACTTCCAGGCAATAGAGAACGCCATTATTGCAGGTGACCGGCGGCGTAGGAAGATCAACGTAGCCAGACCTCGCTTCCTGGACGATCGCGACCTCCCTGACAGCCCTGACACCATACTCTATTTACAACCGATCGCTGCGGTCCCTCTAGCTACACACTCCCAGGAAACTATTGTCCCAGAGGAGCAAGTGTCTTCTTCAAACACACTAGACGAGGAGATAGAACAGTTCCAACTTGAAGACACCGAAAGACCTCGAGGGAACCAGTTCATTGTACTTTCTGACGAGGAAGAGGAAGCCACTGAGGCCTTTGGGATTGCAGGGTTAGTCGTTGCCCAACCAGAGGACGAATCCGAGGAAAACATGGACAGGATGAAGGGTCTCCTAACCACGAGAGCTACGAAGGTTGCTGAGAGAAAGACGGGGGGGTCCCAAGTTCTTTCACCTTTGCCACCTCCCCCTCCTCCAGCTGAGCCAAAACTTCCAGCCGAGGATCCCAAAAAGAAAAGAAAGGGGGAGGTCGAGGAGACAGGCAGCAAGGAACCAAAGAAATCGCGACAACAACCGCCACCCGTTCAGCAGCAGAAGCTGGATAAAGGCAAAGGCAGGGCCCGCTCAGTTGAAAGCGGGGAGATCAGGAACGTGGCAGAAGTGCGTCGACCACCGGCCACCTGGTCCCCTGATCTAAGACTGGACGGCGCACCTATCTCCTGCCAGTCCAGTATCAGGGCGGCCCAGCAAGGCCATGCCCACCACTTGGCCGAAGTGTTGGAGCGCCCTTCCTGTGCCCAAGGACATGGAAACCTTGGAAAAAATGAGCCAGCCACAACTATTCCTCTCTTTAAAAAGGGATTTAGCGCTGGTAAGTTTAACCCTTTTAGGAAGATTCCACTTTTAACAATATCAGATTATTCATAAGTGTCTTGCTATATCTGACTTCCTCGCACTTTATTGCAGCCCATTCAGGAAGTCTTCGTAGCCGAGAAATTTATAGAAGACACTCGGAAGAAGGCCAGAACTGAGCTTGAAATCAGGCTGGAGACTGAGAAGTCCTTGGGCACAGCCCTTGCTGAAAATGAGAAGCTTACCTCGGAGGTGGTTGAGCTAAAGAGAGAGAAACATAGGGCCGAGGTGAACCTGAAGACCATGAAGACCCAGATAGAAGGGCAGCGCAAGCTTCTTCGTGAAAAAGATGACGAGCTCTCCCAAGTCCAAAGGGAGCGCTCGGATTTGGAGAAGGAACTTGCGCGAATGAAGGAGGAAGCCGGCGCATTCCATCGTTCTCTAGAAGCCGCTGCCGGGCGAGTTATGAGGAAGGGGTAGCGGTCATCGAGAGCGGCAGAGCGAGAAGCCTTTGCGGCCTTGTGCCTCGGAGTCTTGTCAAAAGGTCCGGGGAAGCTCTGAATGTAGCAGGAGTTCCTCTATCCTCGGATCTGAGGAAGTCCGAGAATATTTGGCTTCCCCTGGAGATACAGGAGATTGAAGAGGCTCCTGCTGCTACTCCTACCCCTGAAACAACTCTTCCTGCTCTTCCTCCCATGGTCCCAAAGCTAATTCCAGATCCTACAGAACCTTCGGGTTCCAATAAAGAAAAGGAAGGAGACAGGGATGCCGAGAAGGACCTGAGCCAGAATGTGGAGTCCAACGTCCCTCCAACAAAGGCAGCAGACAAAGGAAAGCAAGTGCTGTCTCCCTTTGAGCTGGAGTTGAGAAAGACCGAGGCCACCAGCACTTCTCAGCAAGACCCCCCTCCAAAAGCTTAGGACCTAGCTTAGGACTTCTCTTTTTCCATATTTGAATTAAATATGTAACGTATATTTGAATGATTAATGAAGAACAATTTCATTTAATTTTTCTTCGTGTTGTATCTGTTTTTACTTTATTCTTTTTGTACTTGTTGCAAAAGTTTCCCATTAGTACATAGATAAAAAAAAAGAAGAGTCAGAGTAAACAAATCTAATTCCAAGGATTGCACAATCATAACCTCCACGCAGTCATGCGCATGTTTTAGTATTAAAAACTTAACAGCAGATGACATGGTTGAGATATTTTAAACCATGCCTTGGTTAAAAAAGAGAAGACCTCATATAACGATTAAACCCTTATAATGTGTGGTATTGTTTTGAGTAGGATGAAAGATCCGAGGACCATTCCTTATATAAATTTGCTTAACGCTTAAAGATATAGAACTTAAGATCCGAGTTAATAACCAGTAAGGCACTAATTTTCAGGCGCAATAAGAAATTAACTTTAATCAAGTTTGTGGCCCGAGGACAAGACTTAACCAATTTCCTATTTGATTCTTAAGATCAATAAGTTTAAATGTCAATTTTCCCAAAGTAGGAGGTCCGAGGACCCAGCATAACTAAGGTTCTGTTTAACAAATGACAAGACATCAATTTCCACAAGGTTTGTGGTCTGAGGACTACACTTAACCAAGTTTCTGTTTGATTCTTAAGAACAATAGCCTCAAATGTTAATTTCCCCAAAGTAGGAGGTCAGGGACCGGCATAACTAAGGTTCTGTTTAACAAATGACAAGACATCAATTTCCACAAGGTTTGTGGTCCGAGGACTACACTTAACCAAGTTTCTGTTTGATTCTTAAGAACAATAGCCTCAAATGTTAATTTCCCCAAAGTAGGAGGTCCGAGGACCCGGCATAACTAAGGTTCTGTTTAACAAATGACAAGACATCAATTTCCACAAGGTTTGTGGTCCGAAGACTACACTTAACCAAGTTTCTGTTTGATTCTTAAGAACAGTAGCCTCAAATGTTAATTTCCCCAAAGTAGGAGGTCCGAGGACCCGGCATAACTAAGGTTCTGTTTAACAAATGACAAGATATCAATTTCCACAAGGTTTGTGGTCCGAGGACGACACTTAACCAAGTTTCTGTTTGATTCTTAAGAACAGTAGCCTCAAATGTTAATTTTCCCAAAGTAGGAGGTCCGAGGACCCGGCATAACTAAGGTTCTGTTTAACAAGTGACAAGATATCAATTTCCACAAGGTTTGTGGTCCGAGGACGACACTTAACCAAGTTTCTGTTTGATTCTTAAGGATTGTAACTTCAAATGTTAATTTTCCCAAAGTTGGAGGTTCGAGGACCCGGCATAACTAAGGTTCTGTTTAACAAGTGACAAGATATCAATTTCCACAAGGTTTGTGGTCCGAGGACGACACTTAACCAAGTTTCTGTTTGATTCTTAAAAGTAGTAACTGCATGCGTCAGAGGTACTCATAACTTTGAAATGTTAACTGACAAAAGCACATTTTATTAATAATAATACCTTCTAAGATTATTTACATTCCATGGGCGTGGTACAATTCTTTCATCTAGGTTAGCTAGCCGATATGACCCTATGCCTGCTACTGAAACAATGCGATAGGGGCCTTCCCAGTTGGGTCCTAGTTTACCCCAAGTTGGGTTCTTAGAGGTGCCCACAACTTTTCTTAGCACAAGATCACCAGGTGCAAGTGGCCTTAGCTTCACGTGGGCATCATATCCTCGTTTTAGCTTCTGTTGATAATAAGCCATTTGGACCATAGTTGCCTCGCGTTGTTCCTCGAGTAAATTAAGACCTTTCTCCAAGAGTCCATTGTTATTCTCCGGGCTAAATGAGCTCGTCTTTAGGGTGGGAAAACCAGATTCCAGAGGTATCACCGCCTCGGCTCCATAAGTCATAGAGAATGGCGTTTCTCCCGTGGACCTGCGCGGTGTGGTCTGATACGTCCATAGAACATGAGGGAGCTCTTCTACCCATCTGCCTTTCGCATCGTCCAACCTTTTCTTAAGCCCACTGACTATGACTTTGTTAACGGCCTCGGCTTGCCCATTTCCCTGAGGATAAGCTGGGGTGGAGTATCTGTTTATGATACCCATGTCACCACAATATTGCCTCAAGGCCTTGCTGTCAAATTGAACGCCATTGTCGGAGATAAGTGTGTGTGGTATACCGAATCTAGTGATAATATTTTTCCAGACAAACTTCTTGGAATCAATATCCCTGATATTTGCTAAGGGCTCGGCCTCAACCCATTTGGTGAAATAGTCTGTTCCCACAAGAAGCCATATTTTATTTCCTGCTGCTCTCGGAAATGGCCCCACTATGTCCAATCCCCATTGCACAAAAGGCCAAGAACTGGAGAGAGGGTTAAGAACCCCACCAGGTTGATGAATATTAGGGGCGAACCTTTGGCATTGATCACATTTTCTGGCATAGTCCTGGGCCTCTCTCTGCATGTTGGGCCACCAATAACCTTGAGTTAGAGCTCTATGGGCTAAGGACCTTCCCCCAGTGTGGCTCCCACAAATTCCCTCATGTAGTTCCTCCAGTAATGCTTCCGTTGATTCAGGGTGCACACACAACAAGTACGGTCCTGAAAATGATCGTTTATACAGCTTCTGATCCTCGGATAGCCAAAAACGTGGCGCCTTCCGACGCACCTTCTCTGCTTCAGACTTGTCCTCAGGGAGGATGTCGTTCTTAAGAAAAGATACGACTGGGTCCATCCAACTAGGTCTAAACCTTATTAGATGGACGCGAGCCGCCCTGGCGGGGATAAGAGTTGGCTCCAGCAGATCCTCCACAAGGATAATCCTGGGCAAGTCCTGAGCCGAGGACGTTGCTAACGTAGCCAAGGAATCGGCATGAGTGTTCCCACTCCTAGGGATGTGAGCTAAGACAAAGGAGTCAAACTCTGCTTGCTGACGCTTGACTTGGGCCAGATATTCTTGCATTCTTGTATCCCTGGCCTCCATGGTCCCCATGACCTGGCCGACCACTAACTGAGAGTCCGAGAACGCATGGACTTCCTTTCCACCCATCTTATGTAACATGTTCATGCCTACCAGAACTGCTTCGTATTCGGCTTCATTATTAGTGGCCGAGAATGATAACCTTAGAGATTTTTCAAAGATAATTCCCTCCGAGGATATCAGAACAAGTCCCACACCAGACCCTCTCTGATTAGCTGCCCCATCCACATACATTTTCCAAGGCGAAGGCCCTGCGGCCATGATCACACCAACTGATTTTCCATCCATGCGTGCTTCTTTTAGAGTCTCTTCTGCCAATGGTTTAGTAAACTCTGCCACCAAGTCAGCGAGGACCTGACCCTTTACCGAGGTGCGAGGTTTGTATTTAACGTCAAAAGCTCCTAAAATGGTTCCCCACTTTGCTACCCTACCAGTGTAGTCGGCGCTGCGTAACACTGCCTTGAGAGGCAATTGGGTCAGAACCACCACAGTATGAGACTGAAAATAATGAGGGAGCTTCCGCGTGGCATGAACTATGGCCAGAAGCGCTTTCTCCAAGAGCAAGTAGCGCACCTCGGCCTCATTCAAAGACTTGCTAACGTAATAGACCGGTCTTTGCACCCCACTTTCATTCCTGATAAGGACTAGGCTGACCGCGTGTACGGCCACTGCCAGATAAGCAAACAAGACCTCATCCGCCTCGGGGCAAGACAAAATGGGTGGCCGAGAAAGATATTGTTTAAGCTGTTGGAAAGCTAACACGCAGTCCTCGGTCCATTGAAACCCTTTCCACTTATTCAACAATTGGAAGAAGGGACGACATCGGTCAGCTGACCGAGAGATAAACCTATTCAATGCGGCAATCATCCTGGTCAATTTCTGATCATCCTTTGGGTTGCGAGGAGGCTGCAAGTCCTGAATAGCCTTCACCTGTGCTGGGTTTACCTCTATGCCTCTATAAGTGATCATGTACCCCAAAAAATTTCCAGACCCAACGCCGAAAGAGCATTTTGAGGCATTAAGGCGCAGCTTGTGCTTTCTTAACACCTGAAAGGTGTCAGCCAGGTCTCTCACGTGTGAATGTATCGTTTTGCTCTTTACCACCATATCGTCTACATACACCTCAATAGTCTTCCCCAACTGCTGTTCGAACATCCTGGTCATCATTCTTTGGTAAGTAGCCCCAGCATTTTTCAAACTAAATGGCATAACTTTATAATGATAGTTCCCGGTTGGAGTAATAAAAGCAGTCTTCTCTTGGTCCTCCCATGCCAAGGGAATCTGGTGGTAACCTTGGAAAGCGTCCAAAAAACTCATCCGAGGATGTCCGACAGTGGCATCCACCAGTTGATCAATACGCGGCATTGGGAACGAATCTTTGGGACAGGCCTTGTTCAGATCAGTAAAGTCCACACATACCCTCCACGTTCCATTCTTCTTTTTAACAACGACTGTATGGGCCAACCACTCGGGGTAGAAAACTTCTTTGATAGCCTCAGCCCTCTTGAGTTTAAGCACCTCTTCCTTCACAGCCTCGAAATGTTCTCTGGAAGAGCGCCGAGGTGGCTGCCTTCTCGGAACAATAGCTGGGTTGACATTTAAATGATGACAAATGAAGCTCGGATCGACGCCTGGAGCTTCGTAAGGATCCCACGCAAAAACATCAATATTGTCCTTCAGAAATTCTAACAATTCGATCTTCTCTTGGTGTGGCAAAAGTATGCCAACCTGGAAGAACCTCTCTGGATTATCAGCTACTGGAAACTTCTCTAACTCCTCACAATGGGTCTCCTCTCCTGTCACCATCCCAGATGAACCAGGAGCTGTTAACTGCTATAAGTCTTTGGTGATTAAAGCCGAAGACTCGACTTCTGTCTGATGCAGTACTGCCGTCGATATGCACTGCCTGGCTACCGATTGGCTGCCGAGGATTTCCTCAACACATTCCCCCGAGGGGAATTTAACTTTAACATGTAAGGTAGAGGAGATGGCTCCAAGCGCGTGCAGCCAAGGCCTGGCGAGGATGGCTGTATATGGAGAGTACGCGTCAACCACAATGAAATCCACCTCAACCGTTTCTGAGCCGGATTGAACGGGCAAACGGATCTGTCCCTTCGGCACAACGGCTCTCCCCTCAAAGCTTATAAGCGGCGAATCATAAGGAGTAAGATCTTCCAACTTCAACCTTAACCCCTTAAATAGATCAGGGTACATGATATCTGCACCGCTGCCCTGATCTATCATCACCCTCCTCACATCATAATTCCCTATCCTAAGCGTAACTACAAGGGCATCGTCATGGGGCTGGATAGTCCCTACCTTATCCTCGTCGGAGAATCCTAAGACGGTCAAAGTGCCCTTCAACCTCTTCGGCCCGCTTTGCATCCTCGGCTTTGAGAATGGGAAACCGCCATTACCCTAGTGGGACCCGACCGGGTCTACCAGTGCGCGAAGATAACATTGATTGTTCCCAATGCCGGCGAGACGAATTGTTCCTCTGATTGTTTGAGCCGGACTGGCTGCCCTGACCAGTAGGTTGACACAAGTGCTGCTTCAGTTTTCCTTCACTGACAAGCTGCTCCAGATGGTTCCAAAGGGTCCGACAGTTCTCGGTAGTGTGGGCCACATCCTGATGGTACTGACAAAAGAGGTTCTAATTCCTCTTCGCAGGGTCCCCTGACATCTTACCAGGCCATTTGAAGAAGGGTTCCTTACGAACTTTCTCCAGTAGTTGATGTACTGGTTCTCGGAATACAGTGTTCACGGCCTGAGGTGTCGCCGAGGCAGGCTGCCCAACATAATCCCTCCTCTGCCTGTTATTGTGGTATCTGTCCGACCTGAAATCCCTTCTCTCCTGCGGGATAACCTTTTCTTTACCCTTTCCTTGCTGTTGGTCTTCCTCCACTCTCTTATACTCGTCAATAAGGTCCATGAGGCGACGTACACTGCGGACAGGCTTTTTAGTCAAAGACTTTCTCAGGTCGTGATCAGTAGGAAGGCCTACCTTAAAGGTATTAAGCGCCACCTCATCAAAGTCGCCATCTATTTCATTAAACATCTCCCAATAACGGTCGGAGTATGCTTTCAACGTCTCCCCCTCCCTCATAGTCATGGATAACAGCGAGTCCAATGGCCGAGGGACTCGCTACGTAATGAACCGCGAGGCGAATGCCTCCCAGTAAGCTCCCCAAACGAACATATAGTCCCCGTCTTAAGGCCGTTGAACCACCTCATAGCAACAGTCCTGTGCTGAGGGAAAACTTTACACATCAGGGTCTCGTTGTGAGAGTGTACCGCCATCCTCTGGTTAAAGTGACTCACATGCTCCACCGGATCGGTCCGGCCATTATAGATGGTGAAAGTGGGCTGGGTAAACCTTCTAGGAAGCCTTCCTTTCTCAATCCTCCGGGTAAATGGAGATTTGGAGAGTTAGTGCAACGCCCTACTCATAGCATCGTTGCCTAAGCCCCTAGAATGAAGCTTCTTACGTCTGCGAGTTGGCTGGTCGTCCTCCTCACCGGAGGATGTTGCACTGGTGGGAGAGCGCGACCTTGAACTGTAGCCACCTCCCCTATCCTCCTCTGAGGAAGAATTAGATGAGGACGGTGAAAACCTACGCTTAGCATGGCGTAACCTTCTCTTCAAATGATTGATTTCCTTCTGCATGGATTTAGAACCCTCATCGTGGGTGGTGCTACCCCCTCATGAATATGGCTAGCACCTGGGTATTCTGTATGGACACTTCCCTCACGATCCCTTCGATGTTCAAGACGTTCGAAATGATCTTCCGGCTGTGATCCCTGTGACTCTGCATGGTGAGCACCTAAGCCTGCCATAGTATCCCTACCTCTTCTAGACTAGATTTCCCACAGATGGTGCCAATTGTAAGTGCACAATTGCACCTGGACCCAAAGACAATCACGGGTTCAGGCCCAATAAGCCTTAAACAATAAGATTTGTAGAGTGTGGGCTTTAAACCTATGTTAGAAATGCTGGGATCTTGATAACAGGCTTTTATAAGCAAACACAAGTAAATAAAGAACGATAATAACAAATGGGTCTCCTCGGACTCAAGCCGAGGACTATTTCTTTATTATTTCTCTTTCTTCCTTCAAAATTACAAGTTCTTAATTTCTTTCTTAGTTTTCCGATCCCCCATTTCTTTGGCCTTTACCCCCTTTTATACTTCCTTTCCTGATACTTTTTGAACAGTGACTAGAAGTTTCCACCTCACTGTTCAGGGGTCACCTCCCCATTAATGCGGCCAGGGAGGTAGGTGCAGAGCCTTTAATGCGGAGGTGGCAGCCTTTATTCTTGATATTTTCTTTAATACTGGTGCATCTAGAAGATTCAGGATGTCCCCTTTTAACCACTGGTCTTTCCAGAGTTGTGCTTTGACCTTTATAATGAAACTTTGAATTCTTTAGGGCCTTTCCGAGGAGAATCTCGTCCTCGGCTGTATCCTCGGCGTATGGGCCGACTCATAGAGTTTAACCCTGGAGCAGGTCGGCCCTCCATGTTACAAGCCCAAAGGCCCATATGCCCATTTGGGCCCTTTTACTCCCCACAACTGTTTTCAGTTTATAATTTTTAAAAGTCAATAAAAACACGTATTTAATTTAATGAATATGTATCATTTAATGAGTTAGCATTAGAGTTAAAATCCTAGTAACAATTTATTTTAGTATTTTCTATTTTTTTCTTCAAAAAACTATTTTTTTAATTTTAATTAACCAAACAAGTTTTTTTATATCAAAATTACAAGAAAATTGTTTTTTCTTTATATTCTCAAAAACAAGTTTTTAAAAATAGAAAATAAAAACTGTTACCAAACATAACCTTAAATTTTGCCAAATATATATACATGTTTTGAGACTTTGTGCGGTCTTCTCATTTTTTTGGGGGTAAATTACACTTTTGTCCTTTTTTTTAAATGAGTACATTTATTATACTTAACCTCATAAGGCTGTTGTTATTATTATTATTTATTTATATTTTTCTTATCAAATAATCAATAAGCCATTATCTTTTTATCAAAAAAGAAGAAGAAGCCATTATCTTGAAATAATTATGGATGAGAATCCATTTGAAAAAAAAAATCAACTCAATTTGTGATAAATATAAATGATCATATGAAGTTATCTGTTATATAAATCAAAATCTTACGAAGAGAACTATTATTTATAAAAATAGGAGTGAATTTTAAAAATTCTGAATCTTAAGAGGTTATTATTATTTATCCTTATTCTCTTTTTCAAAAATAAAAAAATAAGAAATAAAAATACACAGTATATATGGGCACTCTTTTACAATCTATTCATATATTTTTCTCCAAAAAAAATTGTTCTTTATACTCCTCCTTCATATTATATGGCATTGAGGTCTACCTAAATGCAAATGTTAATATCAAGTGTACTTTGTGGCAGTTTTAATGGAAAAATGATTCTAATCATACTTCAAACTTAACTTTCGTGTTGTGGAAAAATTATTCAATTCTCTAGAACAATAGCAATGTTCTTACCTCTCATATAAACTATGGTGCCTATCATGAATTTAATAGGTGGAAATCACAATTATATGAGAGGAAGGAACATAAATCCAAAAATATTGAATAATAACTCCCATATTGTTCAGATACTGGCCATGATTGTTTGGAGGCACTTACATTGGCATTCATGTTGATCATTCAAAAATCACTTGCTTCCATTGGTGAGATCCATAGGTTGTAATCATGAATTAGATTTGGTAACTACATATCACATATTTGTTTCTCATAGAATAACGTTTGATTACATATATGAAAAATCTTAGAAAAGAAAAAAAATATCATTAATTAGATTTGGTAATTGCATATCACATATTTGTTTCTCATAGTATACCGCTTGAATACATATATAAAAAATCTTTAAAAATGAAAAAAAAAATCAAAATTTATCAATCAAAATCTTAGTTTTATTCATGGAAATATTGAAATTTTTCTAAAAATTCACTAGAAAATCTTAATCATTAGCATATTAAAATATTTGTAGGGTCAATAAGTCCAGGAATATGTATTGGGCCAAAGGCCGAATCCGAGGACACTAGATTGTCCGAGGATGTGGGAATATTGACTCAAGAGGCAGTGTTGATGGATAAAGAAGCGGATGCTGATCAAGGTCATCCCGAAAAGTTGTCCGAGGAGGAGTCCGTTCTCAGCTAAATAAAGCCGAGATAGGAAAGGGTTGTCCAATGTCCAAAGGTGATATTATAGGAGATCCTAATGAGTAAGGATATGCATGGAGGGTGTACAAGATAGGAATAAGGGCTATGAAATATCCAAGATAAAGCTGCTACCATTGCATTAAATGCTCTGTAACTAAACCTCTTGTCGCATTAATGGGAAAATGATGCCTGAGCATCAGGTTTTTAACTTTACAACTATCTTCAAAGACTTCTGGAATGGGCTGATGGGATAAGTATCTAAACCAGTAATCTGATCCATACATGGAGGATGGAGAGAAGAAAGAGGATAAAAGGAAGGGGAGACGTTCAGGATAGAGGGGAAAAGATAGGAGAAAGAAAAACATTGTAGACATTAAGATCAATTTTGTAACTTGTCTTTAAGGAAGAGAAATATAGGATCCAGCCTTCTCGACTTGAGTCTGAGGACAATTTTTGTTATATAAACTATCCTATATGTATGATGTTACAATCTAGCCCATCATCTTTGTTAGTTAAAATCACTAGAACCTAGATTTCAAGCAAACTCTCTACAAATTCATTGTATTGGATTTTTTGGGCCTATCCCAATCTTATTTTTTAGATTTGGGTGCAAATTGTGTCCTTATAATATTAATCATAACATAAAGTGCTAATCAAGGTGTTAGAAAATATTAATATTTTCCATATTTAAAACTTTGTTATACACCTACTTTTTTGCCTTTGTCCCTCATTTCCCCAAATCCTTGTAAATCATGATCCTCTCTATTTCTTCACTTGATCCTCTTCGATTCAAAGAAAATAGAAATGGTCCATTTCATGGTCAAGAATGAATCTAAGGCCATGATTGATTCCTCTCAAAATATGGTGTATTTTTATTTCCTGTTTTTTTTAGGGACCCACTAGTGAAAAACATGTTTGATTTTTTTTTTTTTTTGGTTCTTAGGCTGCGTTTGGTTGGGTGTAAAATATTTTTCGGGTGTAAAATATTTTCAGGTGAAAATATTTTCGGGAAAGGAAAATAATTTCTAGTGTTTGGTTGCAATTTTAAAATTATATTGAAAAATAATTTGAAGTGTTTGGTAACATTCAGAAAATGCAAATTTTCCACTAATTTCTCAGCTTCCAAACAAATTTTATATCAAAAAAATCTACCAACACCCACACAGCAACCACAGAAAAATCCACCACCACCCACACACCAGCACCACACAACACAAAAACCACCAAAACACCACCACCCACACCACCGCAACAGCAATAACAAAATCAGAGATCAAAAGCCACCAAAACACCAAAAAAATCAGAGATCAAAAGCCACCAAAACGCCACTACCCACGCCACCACAACAGCAACAAAAAAATCAGAGATCAAAGAGAGAAAGATTGAGAGATTGAGGGAAAGAGATCGGTAACGGCGGCCAGATTGAGGGAAAAATGATCGGTAACGGTGGCCAGATTGGTAACGACGGAGGTGGGTTTGGGCTTGGGACGGTGGTCTCGCGGCTCGATCTCGCCAACGCGAGCTCGCCGGCATGGTAGCAATCTCGCGGCTCGATCTCGCCGACTTGAGCTCGCCGACGTGGTAGTGATCTTGCGGCTCGATCTCGCTAGCGCGAGCTTGTCTGGGCTTGGGGCTTGGTCTGGGCTTGTCGGCCCGTCTGGGCTTGGGGCTCGATCTCGCCGGCGCGAGCTCGTCGGCTCGTTGGCACTTCTCTCTCTTTCTCCTCTCTTCGTTCTCTGTCTCCCTCTCTTCATGCTCTCTCTCTTTGTTTTCCGTGGAAAATGTGATTTGAAGGTAAAATAGGAACGGATTTCATTTTCCATCGTATAAGGGTTGTTTTACGGTCAAACTGTAAAATAATTTCAGTTGATCAAATTTTTTGTGCTCACCAAACACACGCAAATGGGGAAAATAATTTCTGAAATTGGTTTACCGTTAAACCAAACGCAGCCTTAGTTTTCATTTCCAAGATCCAAAAATGTGGGTATGAATATAAAAAATGAAAATAACAGTGGCATTCTTGTCATAAATGTGAAAATGGATGGTACCTAGTGCTGTGTTTTTTATTTTTTTTTATAATTCGATAGCTATAATAGGAGAGAGAGATTTGATCCTTGAATATCTTTATTGAAAATACCAAAAATGTCAATAAGTTGAACTAAAAGCTCTTGGCGAAGTGCAGTTTCTTTCTATTTGCACATATAGTTGACAAACTAGCTAAATTGCCATCTCCTTTCTCACCAGTTTTCTGAAAATTTTCAGGTTCATAAAAATACCTCCAAATTTTATAAACGCTGATGAAGTTAGGTACTGGTTTTTTTTTTTTTTTTCACTTCTGTTGCAGTGTAGGTTACATAATGCATGCATGGTATGACATTTCATTTTCTGGCTCATGACGTCTTTTGCTTTATCTTTTCAGAAAACTGCACATTTGTGTAGTGCATAAACGGGATCCATCAATACGTAGAGAATATTAGTCCACATGGATGTGCAGTTTTCTGAGAAGATAAGGCAACTATAATATCCTAGAAGTAATAATCAGTTTTCAGATGCCACCTATTCTGCCTGAAGGTTATGAATATTCAAAATTCAACCATCATCTTCACCAGGCAGATCTGCTTCATTATCAACAGTTGTTGTCCATCTATCAGCAATGCAAATATAATGCAGGCTTAGTGTAAACAAGTGGATGAGATAAATTAAACTACCATATTGCATCAATCCAGTAGAGAGAAAGAGCCAAGTAGAAATCACTCACAGCAAGTCAAACAGGAGGAAATGAAGTCAAGTATGTCAATTGAGGGTAGCAGGAAAGAGCAGAAACCAAACAGAAGTTGGCAGCCAAGCACATAAATCTAATAATTATTCACAACTACACAAGTGCAATCAACATTACGTTAAAACAATTATTATTTTTCTCTTTAGCATATATCATGTTAATAGCCAGTACTCCAGTATTTAGTCAAAGAATTGACTATAGCCTAAAATAACTATTGAAAAAGGGCCTTATTTTTTAAACAAGTGCAATCACCATTACGTTAAAACAATTAATATTTTTCTCTCTAGCATATATCATGGGATAGCCATTACTCCAGTATTTAGTCAAAGAATTGGCTAAAGCCTAAAATAACTATCGAAAAAAAAGGGCCATATTTTTTCATATGTATGCAAGTATGCAAGATTGCTCCCGTATTTCAAGGCAGTTAAGGGCCGGTGCACAGGGGCAGGCTGGCTGTTCTTGAGCAGAAGGCACCATCACTACCTATTGAGAACTTTACTAGCACAGATCTTTAAATACAACAATAACAAACATTTTGGAAGAAACACACGAAAAAGATATCCAAAGATTCTGAATTTCCATTTAACATCATATAATTTGTTGAGAATTAATAGCCAACCCCAAAATTTTGGAATTAAAGCATATTGTTGTTGTATATATTTTTAATGCTTACAGTCAATTCCGTACAACAAGGACAAACTAAAATCAATTTAAAAGAAAAAACAGCACAACCTATTCTCTTTACCAGCGGAGGCATCTACACAAGTACAATCTGAACTTGTGTTCTAGTATGACCATCCTACTCCAGCAGGTGATTCAACAAAGTGGAGATTTGATGCTACAAAACGAAAATAATAGAAATGATTAGATGGAAGCACTAGTATCAGAATTTGAACATTAAACAAAGGAAAATTAAGTCCATACTACTCACTCCCAGTCAAATGAACACAAATCCACATCATATGCTAGTGACGTACCTCTATTCCATGCCAATGAATTTTTTCAAAGGCCTTGACCATCACCTCTAGGATTAAATGGACCCAACTCTGTAATGGCACCTCCACTAATTGAGGAAGAAACTGGAACTCGACCATCACTATCGAGTATTTTGTGTCTAAGAACCTCACATTATGGTTTCACAGCTCTGTCTCTCTCTCTCTCATGAATGAATTTTATCGAGTATTTATAAACTTTACATCCTTTTTCACCCTCAAAAAGTAAGCCCATGACTTCAATTGGAAGCTCATGGGACAACAAAATTACAACTCTTCCTATCTCACTGCTAAAACTGGGAAAAGAATCAGAAAATAATGTTTTAGAAGTAGAGTTTCATACTCTTGATCATAATAGCATGTTATGAATATCAAATAGGCTTTCTTGGAACAATCAAAATGGAATTGCTAAATGCCTGAATCTGAAACAATTTTTTTTCTATCAAACAGAGAGAACCAGAAATGAGGGACTTTGTGCAGATCTAGACCTCCAAAAACATTGGTCTAGCCCACTTAATCCGGTTGGTTCTTAGCCAAATACTTCATTCCGAGTGAATGTCTTCTACCCACCAATCTACTTTATCTTATTTGGCATAAACGGACAGGATCTTGTCTTAATGTTTGCTAAAGTAAGACCAGATATAAGAGGGCTTTTACCACTCTTCCTCAAGTAAGAAAGAATCAGTGTCAGCAACATAACCATCTTCTTTCATTAGTGCTGTCAAATCCTTCAGAGTTGCACAGATTTCACCAGCACTGGTATGAGACCTATCGCCTGCAACAAATAAGTTCTTCTTTTGTTCCACTTCAATCCAGCTACACCCAGGAAACTTTCTAACTCCTTTTTCTTTCATTTCCCTCCTCAGAAAGTTAACCCCATCCCAGTTTCCTGATGCAGCATATATATTAGAAAGCAGCACATAGGATGAAGAATTCAGGGGATCTAACTCAATAAGTTTCTCAGCTGCCCTCCGCCCCCTTATATCATCTCCATGTAATCTGCAAGCACCAAGAAACGAGGCCCAAATCATAGCATCATGTTCAAATTTTACTTTGACAACTAATTCTTCTGCTTCTTCAAGGGAACCCCATCGGCCAAAAAGATCAACCATGCAGGCATAATGGTCTACTCTGGGCTGAATGCCATAGTAATTGACCATATTGCAAAAAATATGACGGCCTTCAGATACCTTCCCTGCATGACTACATGCAGTGAGAACACCAAGGAACGTGACATCATCTGGCATAACACATTTTTGCTTCATCTCATCAAATATCTTAAGCGCATATTCTGCATAACCATTTTTAGCTAACCCCACTATCATAGAGTTCCAAGAAATAACATCATTTTTACTGCCCATTTCTTCAAAAACTTGCACAGAGCTTTTTACATCCCCACATTTGGCATACATATCTACAAGGGAACTACCAATTAACTCATCTAAGTCAAAACCAGTGTGGAAAATGAGGGAATGGATCTCCCAACCATCTCTCAAAGAAGATGAGACAGCACATGCATGAAGGACACTGACAAATGTAGCTTGGTCTGGTAGGGCATTCTCCCTACGCATTTCTCGATATAAATGCAAAGCCTTCTCACAGAAATCATTTTGAGCGAGTCCTGAAATAAAAGCAGTCCATAAAACTGTACTTTTCGGATTTGGAAACTCTGAAAAAAGAATATCTGCATCTTCTATTCTTTGGAATTTCAAATACATGCCCAACAGAGAGATGCCCAAGAAGTCACCATCAAACAGAAGGCCCCATTTTACTATAAGACAGTGGATTTGAATTCCCAGTATTAGCATAAGTGATCCATTACATGCATCTAAAATGCTTGCAAAAGTGATTTCAGTTGGATTCAGTTCTACTGCCCGCATCTCGCAAAACAAATCTATTGCTTCCTCTAAATTATTTTGTGCACACCCGGCAATCAGAGCATTCATGGAGACCACACTTTGCTCAGGCATGCAAGCAAAAACTATTCGTGCTGCCTCAATAACCCCACACTTAGCATACATATCAATAAGAGAGCCCCCGACGTACAGGCTTGTTTCCAGACCAGATTTAACTGAGAGACAATGGACTTGCTTTCCTTGCTTAAGTGCTCGAACATTTGCACAAGCACTGAGTATACTGGCAAGGGACACCTCATCAGGAACAATTCCATACAAATTCATTCTACGGAACATGTAGAAAGCCTCATTTTCCTCCTCTTCCTGCACATACCCAACAATAATTGCATTCCAAGAGACATTGTCTCGATTGCTTATGAGCTCAAACTGTTTCCTTGCCTCCTTTAATGTCCCGGATTTAGCATACATATCAACCAATGCATTACCCACAAATAAATTTGATGACAATCTGTTCTTAATAATAACTGAATGCAATTGGCGACCCATTTCTAGATCTTCCAAGCAAGCACATGCACTCAAAATGCTAGTATAGGTAAAATCATCAGGATGAAAGCCACATTCTTTCATTTTAAAGAACAATTGGATTACTTCATGGGCATACTCATTCTGTGCATAACCTCCAAGCATTGCATTCCACAATACAACATTTTTCTCATCTAAAGCTTCAAATACTTTCTTCGCAGCATCCAGTTTCACACACTTGGCATACATATTAATCAAAGAACTGCCTGCATAGACATTTGATTCCAACCCCTGTTTAATTGCCTGAGCATGAACTAATAGGCCGTAGTCTAGAGCTCCCAAAGTGGCAATTGCACTTAATACACTCCCAAGTGTAGATCTTGTGGACTTCACTCCAGCTTTCCTCATATTCAGGAAATATGTAATAGCTTCCACATTGTAACCTCTCTGGGCGTGCCCTGAAATCATCACATTCCATGCAACAACATTCGGATTGGGCATCTTGGCAAACATTTCGCAGGCATAATCAAGCTTTCCAATATTCATACACGCACTTATGACAGTCACAAAGGCCACCAGGTCAGGAACATCGCCAACTTTCTGCATCTCCTCGAACACTTTAAGTGCCTCCTCAGGCAAACCAACTTGAACATAACCAGCAATCATGGCAGTCCAAGAAACCGTGTCTAAATCCACAGCCCCATCAAATATACACCGAGCATCACTCACACAATTGCACTTGGCATACATATCAATAAGTGCACCTTCACAGAAAGAGCTTGATTCAAGCCCCATCTTAAAAACACTACAATGGACTTGCCTACCATACACAACATCCACCATTCTTGCACAAGCAGACAAAACAATTGCATACGTGTATTCATTTGGACATACTCCACAGTTCCTCAATAACCCAAAGCACTCAACAACCTTTTCCCAAAAGCCCCGCCTTGAGTACATGGAAAGAAGTGAGTTCCAAGCCAATACACCCTTGTCCTCCAACTGATTAAATGCCTTCTCAGCGAAGTCCACATTGCCACACTTAGCATAAAGATCTACAATGGCGTTTCCTAGAGACCCTTTTGAAGAAAAACCAAGTTTCAGGCTCTGGGCATGGATAATTTTGCTGGTGTTCAAAGCATGAGCCAGCAGTTGAGGCATTTCGTCGAACAGGTGGCGGGTTCGGATTTGTTTGCATTGTTGTAGGCAGGACCGTAAGAGATGGGCATATATGTGATTCTCTGAAGGCAAAAGGGGTTCTGGGTTTTGGGTATGTTGAAAAGAATCATGTGGAATAGCGGAGAAGTTGTAATGGCGATGGAGAGAGTATGGGGCTCTGAGTCTGAAGGGAGGTCTGGAGTGCATTGAGTCATGGACTCGGGTAAGTTGACGTGGCCTATTTCAAATGCTTCGCGCCAAAGCTTAATATAGCATTAGAATTTATTTATTTATTTTGGATAGAATAAATGGCGCAATGGACAGTACAGTAGGCTAAATTATGTAATAACTAATGTTTAATTGTAAAACAATCTTTATGAAAGAACTCGGGGAAAAAAAAGAAGAAAAAGAAAAAAAAGAAGAAGAGATTCTTATAAAAGGGTTGTACTTGTCGTAAAGTTAAAGTTTAAAGTTAAACTTAAAATTTTTAATGTTTTGCAATGGCTGTAATAATAATCAAAATCTTCTATTCCCCTTCCTCTTTTATTTTTATTATTTTTTTATAATAATCTTTTATTTCATTAAGAGGGCATTTTTTTTAGTTAAATTATTTGTTTAAATCCACTTTTTGTTTACCTTTTAACAAACAAACAAAATAAGCAAACGTTTTTATTTTTTTATTTTTTTTACTTAGAGCGTTTGGTTCTTGAGTTTTCAGCCACGTTTTTCATTTTTAACCTTTTTTCTTTTAACCTGCATTTATTGCACTATTTATGGGTTTTGAATAGTGCAAATAGGCAAATGAACAGTAACCCATGGGTAAACAGTAACTTTATTATTATTATTATTTTTTATTTTTTTTCGTTTTCCGTTTTTAGTTTTCAGCAAAATAAGCGGTATCCAAACGCACTCTTAAAATAACTTTTTATCTTGTTTTTCAACAAATAAACTAACGGAAAAAATATGGGATGCCCAACCTAACCGTGCTATGTTTTTTGTTGAATAGTTAAATATAAGACACTTGTTTTCTTTTAGAACACTCCTTTAAGTTTTGAATGGTAAGATGAGATGAAAAAGTGGGAGAATGGAAAATATAGAAATGATGGAAAAATAAGAAGAAAGAAAATATTATTTTATGTTATTTTATTTCATGTGTATAAAAAAAATTGTAAGGATAGAAAATGATTATAACTTTCCTTTATTTTTCCCTCAAAAATAAATTTTTTTCTCTTTTATTTGGTTGATTGGAGAAATAGAAGGAAAAAAAAATTGTTATTTGGTTAAATTTCTATTTGATATGATTCATAAATTCTCATCCTCTCTTATGAGAAATTTATTTGGAAAGTTGGTGAAACAAAAATAGAATTTCATTTGAAAAGAGGGAGTAAAAACCAGGAATATAAGATTTTTAAAAATCATTTTTAAAATTCCTATCGTAGATTTAACGGTATTAAGTAACAGGGGAGGTGAGTGTAGTTTATTTTAAATAGTAAAGAAAATTTGTATATAATTTGATATAAGAAGAGAGTTCATTGCAATTTCAATAATCTCAAGGCAAGTCAGTGCAATTGTTGACCATGACCATCATAGTTTTCACCATTCGTCTTAAAGGTCACAAATGGTAGGTATTTTAACCTATCAGCCCCACAGGTTGCAATCGTTGAAACAAAAAGAAAAAAGATAAAAAAAATACAGATCTAACATATGAAGTTGTAAGACTCAAAAATGTAAACCATGTAGAAATCAAGCAAAAAACAGCTATCTTACCCCACCAATTGGGAGAATCTTTCCACATGGTTCCCACCATATATTCCAAGTTGAAATGAAGTTTCATTTTTTATTAGATGGAGTTTTATGATTGATCCAGTTGGATTATATTACAATGACTGCAAGTTCACCATTTGCAAGGAAGACACTGTGAATTGCACGAATATATATGTCCTTATATATTTGAACCTGTTTGGTTTTGCAGTTTAAACAATAATTTTCGTTGTTTAAATAATACAAAACGTACTTTTACAATATTTTTTCACCCTCACGTATTTTCATAACATGTAAACAACGTTACTAAAACAACATTATCAAACGACCCTATTTTCGAAGAGTATAAGATTAGTTGCAGTTGTTCTCATTGATATTGGTTCTGTTTAATGGGTTCAATTTCTTCAATTTGCTCCCTCCAGAGGAATATGATTCACTAGCTTCTAATATTTTAATCTCGTGGAGTTTATATTTTATTTTATTTTATGGGTTTACAATCCTTTCTTTTTTTAGCTAAATCACGTTGAAGTCTACAAATTAAGATGCCCAAGAAAATTTGGATCAAGGTTATTCTTATTGTGTACTAATTAAATTGAAGTCATACGAAGAATGAAAAATGTCACACTGCAAGAAGTATGCAGTCAAAGAAAGCCAAGTTTCTCCCACGTGCTTGTGTTTGAAAGTCTTGTATATGTTCATATTGTCAATAAAGAAATATCCAAGGTATAAAAGAAAGAAGAAGAAAGTATTCATTCTCAGGGACGGACCCACTAAGGAGGGGCTGGGGGCCATGCCCCCAATTTTTTTGAAAAACTTAAATAGTATATAGGATGAACAAAAAATCCCCATTTCACCAATAATTCATAACCAAAAAAATCTCATAGAAAAAAAAAATTCCCTTATGGGAGTTACAACAATTTATATGACTTTTTAAATTGATTTATAAATTATGGGAAAAGATAAAATGCTGAAATTCTTTTAGAAACCAATATTAATGATGTAGTATTGCCAATTCTTAATATTGATATCCCAATTTTTTAAAATTCTCAAACAAAGTTTTGAAAAACTTCATTAGTGTAATTTTTAGTTGCATCCAAAAGTATGAGATTATCATATTCGTGAGTTGGTTAACATGATAAAATTAACATTTTAATTCCAATTATCCAAAATTTGGAAATTCGAAGTCCTCTTCTTTTTTTCTTCTTCTTCGAAAAAGGTTAGAATATCATGTTGTAAGTTTCAAAATTTTTGGTTCATATTATATCCTTCTTGACTTAAATATTTAGGTAATAAAGTGCAATTTTTTGTCTACCATGATTTTTTTTTAATAAACCATGTGACATGAAATTTTTTTGATTCATGCTTTGGCCCCCCTAAGTTCAAATCCTGGTTCCGTCCTTGATCATTGTTTATGATTACAAATTTCAAAGATTATAATCCAAGCACAAGGGACCATTGTTTGAAACTGAAGTAATGTTTACAAGACTGTCACCAACTTTTTCTTCGTCAAAAATAAATAAATTCAAGTAAAAGAGTACTGCACAGAAATGGAGCCAGGATTTCTCCTCTGGTAGGCTAAAGTATGAAAAAAAAATCACTATATAATAATTTAGAATTATAAAAAAAATTCACAAAGAAGTTAATGCATAGAAAATAAAACATATATCTATGAAGGATTAAACAAAATATAGATAAAAAAGACTAGTTATTTCTTAATGTATTTCAAGTTAATCATCTATAAAGGTGTACTAAATTTTGTAGTAATTTCCCTTACTCTAAAGTTAGAGGTTACCATAAATTCTTTTATATAATCAACTTTGAGAATCCTTCTCAAAAAAAAAAAAAAAAAAAAAAAAAATTTGAGAACCTAAAAAAAAAATGATAAAATGATGGGTATAAGGATGAAAGAAAAATCTAACTTTGAGAAGATACAAAAAACCAAACAATTTAATATGAAAACAATGCATTCAATTTGATGCTATTGAAAGAAGAAGATTAATTGAGTAACATAAAAGAAGAAGATTATTTTCAAAACATAACCTGTTTTCAATTCTCTTAATTACATACGGAAAAAATTAACCTATGTTTTCTTTATTTTTTTTATAAAAAATTAGTTGTATAGCTAAACTTAGCAAATTAATTGAGTAACAATAAATAAAAGGGAAAAATAATAATATGATGGTGAGCTAAAACTTGAACTCCAATTTGTCCATGAGAGTCGTCCATGTCAGGAAGATGAGCATGGCCGTGACCATCAAGATGGCCGTCCATGTGCCTATCAGGACGTTCCGTTAGCCACGTAAACATTTTCTGTTAGTGAGTTAACAGTAAAGACCAAATTGATTGCTATCAAAATATACAGACTAAAATTGACTGTGACCCCAAAATATAGGGACCAAAATAATGTTTTCGCTTATTTTTTATCATCAGACCAAGACACCAATTGGTTTTTGGTGTAGGTAGGCGATGATTGAGCTCCAAATTTCTTATTCAACCATCAAAAACTTTACCAGTTGAGCTAACTGGAACCTACAATATAGTAACTATTCTTGATTCTAGGTATTTATTAACTAAAACTCATTTTTATTTTTGGTTTCAAGAGGGTCATGTGAAGAGAATTAAATGAAATTACTAAAAGCCTAATTATTAAAGAAATATGGTAAAATACTATTTTAGTCTCTAAATTTTAACAAAAATTTATTTTGTCTCTAAACTTTAAAAAGTAGTTTTTTTTTTTTTTTAATCCTTAAACTTTGTAAATAGTTTTTTTTCAATAGTTTAGAGGCAAAAATAAGGATGAAAAAAGAAAAATTTTCAATACTTTAAGAATGAAAAACAAACTTTTAGTAACGTTTTGAGGACATAAATAAAACATTTTTAATAGTTTAGGGATGAAAGATGAACTTTTTAATAATTTAGGAATGAAATATGAACTTCTTAAAATTTATGGATGAAAAACAGACTTTTAGTAAAGGTTTGGGATCAAATAGTATTTTACCCAAGAAAATTATTCATCGGTGTAGGGGAGCTCACTCTTGCCCCTTAGTAGCTCTGTCTCTGGTATTACATTCTAGAGTCTCTAAATCTAAAGAGGAAACTGCATAAATAGAATTAGAAAGTATGTGGTTGATGTGAAACCTAAAAGATTGATTTGATGAACTTTTTCAAGATATGAAATAAAGAAAATCTATGGATAAAGAAACCAAGCCGATTGAGAAAAATAATTTATGGGGCCTCACAACTTCTCCATAAGGAAAGCAGGTCATTATAGTCAAATGGATATAAAAAAAGAAAAAGAAAATGCTAAATCAAAAGGTGAGGGGTAAATGCAAACATTACAATTTCATTATGATGAAGTAATTATTCATGTTGTTTGATTAGAGACCATCAGATGGATTACTTGCTCCCCAGAATAGATAGATAATCTATCAAATGGATGTTGAGCAGTCCATGGGATAATCATTAGAGGGCATGAAGATAAAGTTTTTAAGTTGAACAAAGCACTAAGAGAATAGAATAACAGAATAGATATGTTTTTGAGCATGCTTGTCTTGCACTATGGCTAAAAAATTTGATGAAGAATCTGCACTTTGCATAAAAAGAGAAGCTATATAAATTTTCATTGACAACAGATTAGAACATAAGATAAGATTGGTCAAGAATTCAATGTTCTAATAGTAAGCAAATCAATACTAGGCATCATTTCATTGGAGAATATATTGTAAAAAAGGAGTGAAGCTTAAGTTTATGAAATCATAAATTTAAATTACTCATATTTTTATCAAGCCATTCAGGAGTAATATTTATTTAGTTACGCTTTGTTTTTTGAAGTAAAATATTTTTTCATTTTTAGGCTCTTACTTGCATGTAAAATGTGATTAAACTTATAAAATATTTTCCGTTGATTGTAAAATCACATTTAAGAAGTTGTAAAACATTTCACATTTAAAAACTTGGTAAAACATTTTACAAAAATACACAGTGGCCCTCCTCCCATCTGGTGGCTAGGTTGCCTGTGTTGACAGTTCGGTTATCGAAGCTGTTATTTTGAAAACCGGTTTTGCCGCTTCAATTGTGGGTGCTAGTTGTCAGGTTGCCAAAGACGGCAGTTCAACAATTGGAATTGTCCGTTTGATAGTTGATGCTGACTATCCAGTCGTTGGAGTCGTTGCTTTGGCGACCAATGCTAGTAGTTTGATTGAAGGATTTGTTGGTCTAGTAGCCAAAGTGGCGGTTTGATCACTGGCAGTTTCAGTGGCTAAGCTACCGATTTTGGTAGTTTGTGCTTGAAAAATTTACATATTACACCGAACACTGGAAAATATTTTTTTTCAAAACAAACGGAGCTTAAAAATCAACTTTAAAAGTAGTAACGGAGAAAAAGATTTTTTTTTTTAATTTTTATTTTTAATATTGATACATTGAAAAAATCCTTCTAAAAATGCATATAGAATAATCCATGTATGTAATTGATGGAATTCTTGTACATGTACCTCTAACCTACAGATACCCATATAATCTATCAATTTGATGAAAGTAAAAAGAAAAAATACGTTGTCTTGAGTTCCTAAAATATTCAAGTCTTTTACTTGTAACTTCTAATGCTAAGCATTTGTATAAAACTTCAAATTCCAACAACATCCAGTACAAAGAGGAAAAGAATCAATAAAAAAAAGGATTGCAAATAGTTCTGGGCAAATAATTTAAACTAAATCCAGTCAAAGATCTCTTTCTACTGTTAATTCAGTAAAAAAATGGATCGAATTTAATTGGTGGATAGTGCAGAAGATTGTTTTCCACTATGCTGATACTGAAAATTTTGTTAAGATGTGAAGCCAGGGCCAAAAGGAAAAAAAAAAAAAAAAAAAAATAACAAAAGAAAAATAAAAGTGGAGAGTGTGAGACCACGTATTAGTCAAGCTCCTCTGTCTGTACTAACTTCATTGAACAAAAACTACTTGACTCAACATGGACTAAGAAAAGCTTGTATGCTTTTTGTGTTTTTTTTATTCTTAGATTTAATTCCGTCATGGTTTCAAAATAAAACTTTACAGTCTATGCTTTTATTCAAAGGGGAAAAAAGTGGCCATATATGGTAGCTCTAATGGAGGGTTCACCGCAGTTATAGATGGAATATACCTTAGTATATCCACACTTAGTATCTCCCGAAAAGCTCCCATGATCTTGGTTTTTTTGTTTTTTAAAGATTATGTCTTTATCCTTACAATACGGCCTGGTTTTGAATATTCCACGCTAATTCCACCTTCTAAATAACAACATTTATGCCTTAATCCATATTGTTGGAGGTGGTTTATGGATTTCATTATATTAGTGAGACTCAACTAAATGAATTCTTTTCTACAATTTCATTTTATCCCAAGTTATATTTTTTATTATTTAATTAATGTTAGTTTTTTTTTTCTTCCTTTATTTTTTTTTTTCATTTTCTCAATTTAGATCAACTCATTCTTTTTCACTGTTACATAAGTCACTCACCTTTGAACATGATCAAACCATTTCAAATGACTCTCATTTATTTTTTTATCAATAGAAGCTTCTCCTCTCTTTAAGTGAATTTCTCAATTTCTTCATTTTATATTTTCGCGTATTTCTACTTACCCATAAAAATATTCTCATTTCAACTACGCTAATTTTTTGAATACACTGTTTTCTAGCAACCCAACATTTAGTACAATAGAGCATAGTTAGTCTTATAAAATTTTTTTTCCTTTAACTTAATAATTTTCTATGGTCACACAATGCTACTAATATGCTTTTTCTATTTTATCCACCGTAATCTTATCCTATGATTCACATATTCTTCAATTTCTCAATCTTAAGGAATTTATTAATCCAAAGATATTGAACGCTCTTGCTCTTTGAAATCTCTTGAATATCGAGTCTTACAACCATTTCATCTTCGTTTCTAGTTTTCTAAACTCACATTTCATGTACTCTATTTTAGTCCAACTTAATAGAAAGGTTTTAGATTCTAAGGTGTAGTGTCAAACTTCCACATTGACAATAACTCTTTGTCTAGTTTCATCCACTAAAATAATATTATCTACAAAACGTATATACCCAAAGAATTCCCTTTGAATCGATTTAATGAATGCATTTATCACTAGTGCTAAGAATATGGACTCAATGACTTTACATAAACCTCTAAAGAACAGAAAATGGTGATGAAATTCACCTGGTAATTACCCTATATTTTTTTTCCAAGTCTTGGGTTCACTTTATGAAGTCTAGCTAGCTCTTTCCAAACCTGTAGTATTATTTTATCCTTAATGGCATCATGATTAAATATTCCTTAGGGCCCTACGGTCCCCATAAAATGTTTTGTGATAGTTCCATTGTTATAAACTGAGAATAGCTAGCTAGCATACTATAAATAAATTAAGGTGTTAATTATTCTTAGCGACAAGACTACGTAGAGAGAGAGAGAGAGAGAGAGAGAGAGAGAGAGAGAGAGAAATGGTGAGAGGCCCCTTCTATGACAAAAATGGACTTAAGAAAGGTGCATGGACTCCAGAAGAAGATGATAAGCTAAGAAGTTTTATTCATAGAAATGGCCACTCAAATTGGTGCAAACTTCCCAGGCAAGCAGGTATAAAGCTATTTTATATATTTTAAAGCATGGATACAGTCTTTAGCTTTCTTTTTTGAAAATTAAAATTTACCGGGCTAGGGTTCTATGATTCTATATATATATATATTTTGTCTAGGTTCAGTGAATACGAATATGAACGTACCATTTTAGCATTCCATTTGACTAAATTGGAAGATTAAAAGAGATAAGTTATAGGATTTCATCTAGAAGACAATTTTTTAAGGAAAAACATCTTTTCTTGCATGTTAATGTTTCTCACTCTGTTGATGTAACAAAATTTCTCTTCATGCATGACGAAACTTCATTATTGTATGGCTTTCTTACATTAATTCTGTTTATCTAACTATTAGTTATTTGTTTCCGACAACCTTACATGAATGAGAGAGATAAGAAATGAAAATAATTAAGCAGTATGATGTAGCAATACTATATGATGTTTTGGACAGGTTTATCAAGGTGTGGCAAGAGTTGCAGGCTGCGATGGGTGAACTACCTCCAACCAGGTGTAAAACGTGGAAACTTCACTAAAGAAGAAGAGGATTTAATCTTCAAGTTGCATGAAGAAGCTGGAAACAAGTATGTATAAAAACATTTTAACTTTGAAACTCCTCAATACATTTTTAGCATTATGAAATCAAACTAAGTTTATGAACCAAAATATAAAACAATACTATGTTTTTACCCCCCCAAGTTTCCATAGGTATTATATGCGTACGTCAGGATAAACAATTTCTGTAACCAAAAAAAATTAGAAACTAAATCTATTTTCACTTGCCAGAACAAGTAAAAATATTTGTTTGTTCGTTTTTTTTTTTCTTGCTATCCTTCATTTATAAGCTTGTTCATTGAACGTGAAATGTTTTCCTTTCAGGTGGTCTATGATTGCCAAAAATTTATCCGGACGTACAGACAATGAGATAAAGAACCATTGGCACACGCACCTAAAGAAGCATGTAAAGAAAGTTTCAAATACTTCCCAACGCAAAGCGAAGAAAATCAAAGAATCAGAAAGTGAATGTCTTCGTGCCAGTTGTTCCTCTAACCAAAGCTTAGAGAGCTCTCCATTGACCACGGAACTTTCTTCCTCTAAATTATCCTCTTTGAGCTGTGACAATTCAACTGTCACTGGCACAAATTGGGCTGAAGAAGACAGTCTTTCTTCTTTGGAAATATCGCAAAATTCCTTTGAAAACATGCACTTGAAGAAAGATTCAAAGAAAACACTCAAAACTGAAAGCCTTCATACCAATGATCCCTTCCACCATATCTTAGAAAGCTCTCCATTGTCCCCAGAAGTATCTTTTGCAAAATTCTCCTCTTTGGGCAGTGATCATTCATCCATACCTGGCATAAATTGGATTGAAGAAGACGCTCTTGCTTCGTTCGAAACATTTGACGCAGCCTTTGGAGACTTTTGGACTAAACCATTTGTAGCAGACAACATGTATATCCCAGATGAGCTTCCAATATCACCATATATTTCATACTACGACGATGGCACAGATTTGTTTGACCAAGTGATGCAGGAATTGCCAAAGAATTAATGCATGTTTCCTCACTACTAGGATCTATTTTTATTAATAACAATTGTGCTAGTGACTGATTGTAAAATATCAAAGTAATGTTGTGTTATTTTCTCTAGCTACAAATAGCCACCTACATGTCAGATATGTATAAGAAATCATGCAGGGAAGTTTTACACTTTCTGCTATAATAATGCAGGGAGTATTTGCTATGCATATGTACCTCTTGGGCTAGCTTGTTAAGCTCTAACTTCCTAATGATCAATGCAATAAGTGTTGTAATCTTCCTAATCAAATTTGTGTTACTAGAAGTTGAATTTATATTCTTCAGTCCCTTATTCTGTCTAAAAATCATAGTATGAGGATCCTCTTAATTTAAAATGCATTGATTTTATGATTCTAATTAAATATTATAAATTTAAAGGTGTATCCAATATCCCGTCATAATTTGTAAAATTTAAAAAATAAAATATTAATTATGAAATGGACTTTCTCAATTGCACTGATTTCAAGACTATAGTCATACGAGAAAGATTGTGCACTTTTTTTGATTGATGTGGGATGACACAAATGGCATTTTCTAATGCATGAAAATGTGATACTTATTTATGGATACTTCAAGCAATGTAGAACCAAAAATAATTTAAGGATTAAAATATAGGGCATATTCAATTGAATGTATCATTTGACTAATGACATGATATGATTGAATTAGCTGTTTCAAATGCAAGTACTTAGGACATGTCTGGTACATGTGTTTAAACACATGTTTTCAGTATTTAAACAATTTTATATGTATTTTTTCACACACTTTTTTACCTACACGTATTTTCAAAAAAATTAAAAACTGTTGTTTAAATATATGTACCAAACGGCCCTAATTTTGAAAAGAAAAAGAAAAAGGAGGCTTGTCTGTACAGCTATCCAAGCCAAAGGAACTAAAATATTTACATGAGCAATGAGACATTAATTAGAGTCCTAATTGATAAACTCAAAACATTCAATGTATGGATCAGTTTACGCATTTCTCATGCAATTGAAAGAAAAAAAAAAAAAAAAAAACTGAACAGTTTAGAAATAAATTAATTAAGCTGACTTTAACTATTCTTTCTCTAATGCAAGCATTTATTAAATAGGTTATACTGTGTGTGAAAGGAACGAATCATACCCATGAATGTCCAAAATGGGTGAAAAACGTGTTGTTCAAATCTTTGAAGATGGACTTGTGAGGTGAAAGTGTATAGGGCAGTTGGTTTATATATAATTAATATAGTATAGACCATATATAATCGGTTCAAATTAATCCTCACATTTGAAACCCCCAAAATAAAACAAGAACAGAAGATAAGATAAAGGACTGATTTATATCGATCGCTCTCCGAAAGTGGAAATTCGTGGTAAACGTGATGTGAACTAATTGAATATCGAAATTCTTCTATCGACCAAGTTTCAGTGTGAATATATTGTGTTCCACAGATACTCCAAAAATTCTCGTACTTTTAATCTTTACTTGGAAAAAGTAGCTAGGTTTAAGTTTTCCCACTTCCCAGTAAACATGGTGGACCAAACTTTTTAACCACAGACACAAACGTACATGCAGGTGCAAGTGCAACTGTAAAGCAATCGAGAACGCTTGGTCATGATTCCCAGTTGGGTAGTTCAAATAGTGGAAAAAGTAATGAAGTTTATTAAGTTGAGAAGACATTATATATATTTATGACATATATGATGATCTAACTGCTCCAACTACGACCATATATGACAGCTAAAATATTTGTAACTAAGAAGTACTGTGGCATTCTCTCACTCTCCCTTGCTAGTTGTCAATCAAACAGCAAAGAAAATAATACTAGTGACATATATAGTCCAAGAAAAGATTATCATAGACTATAAATAAATAAATAAATAAATATTAATCTATATAATTAACAAAATAAATAAACAATTAAATAAAAATGTTATTATATATCATAGACAATATGACATATGTACACATAATTGAAATTTGGTCTCTACCTTAGAATTTTTTTTCTTAATTATTAAGGAGCATGAAAGAAATTGAAAGATAAAAGCATAGTTCAATGATATTGTTACATACCCCCCCTCCCTTGTTATAATAATAATAATAATAATAATAATAATAAAAAGATTGATAAGCTTAAGAAAAAAGAAACCATAACCTAATAAAAATTAGAACATGCTAAAATTACCACTAATGTACTACAAAAATACTATTAATTAACGTGACAATGAATATAATTAGTATCTCATTAATAACATAATAATTATATTTTACATTGTATAATTTTTTTTAGTAAGTTTTTATGTTTTTTTTTAAGGGCGAATAAGTCTTTATGTTATGTTTAATATTTAACATATCAATTTATAAAAAATTATGCAATAAAATTTTTAATTTTTTTTAGAGAGAGTTTCAATCTATGGCGTCCGTTTTTAATGATATCTCTTTTATCATTAAATTAAGACATTAATCAATTTTTCCTGTAGGAGGGGATTGAACCTCAGATCTCTTATTCAATCATCAGAAACTTTACCAGTTGAGCTAACTAAAACCTACTTGTAATATTTTTTAAGACAATAATATGTTTACATTCACTATACAATTCTATAAAGTGTACGTATAAAATTGTATACATTTGCATAAAATAATATATGATATTATACATATATAATGTTCATGCAAGTACATACAATATTTAGTCTACAACGTAAAAACATAAATTTTCTATTGTTTGAATGGGCACGCAAGAGAATCTTGTAATTGATCCATGGGTTTGGTTTTGGTACTTTGGTAGTCATGGAGGGACCCATATGTTTGTTTTTAGGGCGAGGGTACGTGGTTTGGCTTTTTTCTATATCACTTCAAAGCTATCTTCTTCTTCTTCTATTTATTTATTTATATTTATTTTTTATTTTTTGAGAAATGACTTCAAAGCTATCTAATTAAGTTCATTGTGAGCGACGGAGACAGGGAGGCACGATTTTTCTCGATTTTCATGTTTTTGCCATTTCTTAATATTTTATTTATTAGTCCCTCAATTATAATTGACAGAAATTGGTTATATGATCTGCATATATTATATTATTAATTATTTTTTTTTGTTAGTTATGGGTAAAGAAATTACAATAGAATATGTGGGGACGAGGACCTCTAATTCAATTTAATTAGTTGGTTAAGGTTAATTTCGAGGACACACCTTGGACCTTGGGGACAAGAGCTAATTGTGCGAGGTACATGGAGTTTAAACACCAAAAGGAATAGACGGTAGACTGGGCACGGAACACGAGGAGGAGGAAGAAAGAGAGGTGTAGAAGCCGTCCTCTCCACATTAAATGCATGACAACCACTCCTCCGGCTGCATTAATGAGGAAATAACCGTGAATAGTGGTGACATAACTAAGATTATAGGGTAAATCAAGTTAGCATGCTTTGGATGAGACGGAAACTCAGGGACTGCAATCTCAGCTCTCCAAGTGTAAGACTCAGATGAGTTGCAGCTGGATATAAAAGCAAGAGGAAAATGCAGACGCAGATGGAGAGGGTGAGAAAGGAGAGAGAAAAGAGAAAAAAAGGTCCATTTCATTTGTAATTTCATCATTGAACTAAACCCGGGGACCAACACTTGTATTTTCTTTTTGAACTAGTTCTTGAACCGTGGATTAATAGAAGAAGTTTGGTTTTCCTTCCCGTGTTTATGTCATAACATTCTTACCCTTGTATGCTGGATATCATAAACAGATTTGACTACCCATCTCTAAACAAGTTTATTGTGATAGCAAACAGTAAAAATCTTCATTAAGTTGATAAGTTGCATTTTTCGTTGTTACAGAATAGAATGGTTAAATTTGGACCATTCTTAAAAGTTAAGATTTAAGAATTAATAATACGAAATTGATAAGACAGGAAATCAGTTTGCAATTTATCTAAAACTTAAGGGATCTTTTTGCAATTTATCTAAAAATGTTCATTTCAAGTATTAATAGTTTCATATTTCTTGTCTTTTTTAGCTATATACACTTTCATTTTTGAAAGGCAAATGACAGAAAACTTTATTGATTGAACAGTTATACAATTACAAAGCAGCATGTCGCGGGGTAAGGTATATATGTTCCTAATATTACAAGAATAGGAATCCATTTGGGAATTGGGAGCATTAATTAATTGTGTCATTAGCTGTATGCATAGTTAAAGCATATAATGGTTGTATTGGAAGATTTTGCCCCAACTTGAATGGAGCTTTAGATGCGTGGCTACCCAGTGTCAACTAATTAAACTCCAAAGTGAAGAACTATAAGAGTAGCTATTGATCAGGACAGAAGTTGAAAGAACTATAAGAGTAGCAAAGCACTGTACAAATAGAATGCATTTGGAACTTGAGGAACCAGGTTGAACACAAAGGAACCCAGGTGAATCTCATCTCCAAGACTCCAACATCAAAAATTTAGAACAAAGGATTGTGGAAATATATAAACATGATTTAATGAAAAAAAAATTGAAATATATAAAATCCACTTGATATGCACGAGAAATAAAATTATCTAATATATCACGTTAAAGACCTTATCTAACTGTTCTTATTGCTCTCTAAACTTTTATAAACCAAAAAAAAAACCCCTGTTCTTATTGCTAATGATATGCAATTATGCATGACCTTGTGTACGGAATGATAAGCAATTATGCATGACCTTAATCATTTAATTATGGAAGAGAGATATTAACATTAAAATTTTGGACCACTGCACACTCTTAATGCGATGGTCATTCTATAAGTATAAGTGTTTGTGAGGTGTGACGGGGGGAGGGGGGCAAGAGCCGGGATTCAAGTTTTCAAGAAGAGGTTTCACACACATATACATTTAGATTAGATTAGAGTAGAACTTCTATATATATATAACATTAGCACCTTGGAGCCAAGATTTCTACTGAGGGGGCCGAAGTTTTTTATTTTTATTTTTTTTGTGGCTATCCAAATTAGCAACTATTTATAACAAAATATCAACAAATGAAAAACAGCTATTTTTTAATACATTGCAATGAAATAATCTTTTTAAAATAAAATTCATTGTTCTTTTAAATCTCAAAAATCATAATGATTAATTCTATACTAAATGTCACAATAGGAACCAAATTTGACCAAAAAAACATTAAAAGCACAAAAAAAGGGGAAATAAATACCCCAAACCTAAAATAACTAAAATTACATAAAAATACTAAAATTAATGAATTACACAAATTAAATTGTCAATTTTGTCCTATATCAGACCTCTCCACTTGAAAAAAAAAAAAATTCATCAACTTAAAACCTTTCATGTAAAATAAATAAGTACTTTGAAAACTTTGTCTTCTTGCCAAACTTGAAAACCATTGATTGAACAAACATATCAACTTAAATATCTTTTTCTTTGTTCTTCATATAATTGAAGCTATTCACCTAATACAATTCAATTATCACGTCAAATCGTTCGATTCCACCCCAAAAAAATCAACAAACTACGGTGTATCGCCTACCACTAAAACATTAGGATCATGACGTTGATAGTCATTTGATTTGATCTCATTAAGCTCCTTGACAATTTCCTCTTCTATTTCTTTTTCAATGGTCTTTGTCATCTTGACTGCAAGATTTTTCTTTATAATAGAATGTTTAATAATCTCCTTCACAATCTTGATTTTTAGAATCTTATTCTATAATGAGATCTTCATGAACTTCCCTATAAACTTCTATATTTTCTTTAAAATGAAATTCTTCCCTTAATGGTGAAATATAGGTCTCTTCAAAATAATCCAATTATGAAATTCTTGGCCAATAATCTTGTTTTGTATATATATGAGAAAAGTTTATCACAATCTAAAAGATAAAATTTGATAGAAAGCATCTTTTTCATCATTGGCTATGAACGAATTTTGTGTTTACCTTGCTGGATTCTATCAAATTACATTAGTGGCCACCAACGTAAGGCATACTTACTAAGTTTGTATAGAGCAAGTCTAACTTTTCTCTTATTATAAATATTCTTATAATCAAATAAATCCTCTAAATATTCCTATAGTCAAATAAATCCTCTAGATCAAGCAACCAATCAAGAAAATATTCTTTATAAAAATAACCATTAAAACTTGCAATTTTTATAAGGCCTATATGAAATTTGTTTACCAATAGGTTGCTTGTGAGTTACGTCTTTGCGGCTGTTATCCCTATTATCTCCATACTTGTACGACGTTGTCCTTATAAAGATATTTGTGAGTGCTTGCTATATGTCATGTAATACTTGCTAAGTCATCCGTCACCAAGAAATACTACATCTTATACGTTAGCCACCAGACCAGGATAAGTCAAGGTTTTGATACCAATTGATGTGGGTTGCAGAAGGAACAAGAAGTAGATCACATTTACTTCTAGGAAATAAGAAACAAGACACTTTTTTCTTAATTTAATCTTGAATCCATAAGGAGAAAGAGTCTGGAATCCACCAAAAAACAATGAGACAAAAGTCTGAATTTTATTGATATTATTAAATAATTATTAAAAATGTTTATAGAGTTGGAGGCCGATTTAAAGCTTCGTAAAACCTGATAGAAAAGAAAATATATTCTAAAATAAATCTTAATTAGTACCAAACCATAGTAAAAACCAAATTTTACCTAAAAGTATTAAAAGTACTTAAAAAAATAAGGAAATAAATACCCGAAACCTAAATTACATAAAAATACCAAAATTAATTAATTACAAAAATTAAATTTTAAATTCTATCATAGATCAAAAATCCACTAAGTGGAACTAGCCAATTGAATAACACCAAAATCTCAATGTCCCAAACTTTTAATATTGGGTCCCAAATAAGCAAATAACCAAAGTGTCATACCAATATTTTCTTAAGGGATTTTTTTTGTTATGTTAGTAAAAACTGAAGTTTTTTTTTTTTTTTTGAAAGGGATCACCAACAAAAAATATTGGGTTGATGACCATTTTAATTAATTTTAGATTTTTTATGGGTTAGATGAATTTTAATTTTTTTAGTTTCAATTTGGGGGTGGGGGGATATGAAATTTTTAACCAAAAAATGTTAACAATATTTATAAATATCATATATTAATAAAAAATTTCAAAAATTCAAGGAACCCGTGGCCTCTCTAGTCAAAGGGTATTTTTATCCCTAGTTTAGAGGAATTTTCTTTAACTCACTACATCGCATTTTATAAGACTATATATATTATTTAAGCAAGTCACATGACCTATTAAAAATATTATGGAGGTTGTCCTTCTAACCATTAGATAATGAGTTGAGTTTCACCGATCCAAATTAGTTTAGAACGAGGAAAACTTTTTCCGGAAAAAAAACACATGGATTGGGCTTCAAGTACAACGTGTTTCTTCTCCTCATTGATACATACCCACTAATTGTGTTATAAACGAGTTTTTGATTTTTAATTTTTTTTTCACGCATTAGGCATGCTATTACAGACAAGTAATAAATAGTCCTTGCGAGTTGTGTCTAAATATTTGTAATCGATAAATCAATACGGCACCTGATCATAGGCTACTTAATTATTGTGCGGTGGCTGGTCATATAAGACAGAAAATAACACATAAGATGATTACGACGCTTAAAAGGAGAATTAACCGGCCTATACAAATTAAGACAAACTAAACTAGCTTTTAACTTCAACTTGAGGGAAATATGTATCCAAAGTTGTAAAAGCCAGCAAGAAAAAAGGAGGTTGAAGTCATAAAACAATGACCAATAAATAAATCAAACACCCATGAAAAAGTTGGAAAAATACAAGAAATTAGATAAATCCTTAAAAAATGGAGACAACAAAGCTGGAAAGAAGACATCTACACCACGCATGCATTCTTTCTCTTTTTCTGTCTTCTTTATATTATTCTCTATATTTTGTAATTCTCGAACAACCAAAAAAAAGCAACAACAGTTATCAAAAAAAAAAAAAAAAAACCAAAAGAAATAAGCGAAACCTGCAACAAATGTCATAGTAGTAACACATGACTATAGAAATAAGCAACAACTATCACAGTAGTAACAACACAATACAATTGCTATTTCTTTTTTAATAATTTTTTTAAGTGTTGGACACATTTTGTTCCATCCGTTTCTTCCTTAGAACCATTATTCATCAACGTCAACATTTGGATCATGGTTACCCAAATAGGGATCATCATAGCCAATTAAAAGATCAACCATTTCCCACAAAATTTTACCTTCATCATCTCTGTTCTATATTTGGTATCAGAGCCATATAGTCGAGGGAAACATGTATCCAAAGTTGTAAAAGCTAGCAAGAAAAAAGGAGTTTGAAGTCTTGAAATAATGACAATAATTAAATCAAACACCCATGAAGAAGTTGGAAAGATACAAGCAATTAGAAAAATTTAAAAATTGGGTCCGGTTAATGTGTGCCCCAAGGGCACACATTAAACCATCAATTTTTGGAAACATTTTATGGGAAGTTGAAAAAGCTGTAAAAATTTTTCAATTCCCGCTAAAACTTTTACCAAAAATGGTGTACTATTAAGTGCAGTCAGGGCACACGTTAGTAAAATCCTTAAAAAATAGAGACAACAAAGCTGGAGAGAAGACATCTAGACCACGTCTGCGTTCTTTTTTTTTTTTTTTTTGTCTTCTTTATATTATTTTCCATATTTTGTCATTCTCGTAGAACCAAAAAAAGCAACAGTAGTTATCAAAAAAAAAAAAAAAAAAGCAGAAATAAGCGACAACTGCAACAACTGTCATAGTAGTAACACATGACTGTAGAAATAAGTGACAACTGCAACAACTTTCATAGTAGTAACAACACAATACAATAACTTTTTTTTTAAAAATAATTTTTTTAAGTGTTGAACTCATTTAGTCCTATTTGTTTCTTCCTTAGAACCATTATTTGTCAACGTCAACATTTGGATCATGGTTATCATAAAAGGGATCATCGTAGCAAATTAAAAGATCAACCATTTCCCTCAAAAGGTTACCTTCATCGTCTCTGTTTTTTATTTGGTATCAGAGCCATATAGTTGAGGGAAACATGTATCCAAAGTTGTAAAAACTACCAAGAAAAAAGGAGGTTGAAGTCTTAAAACAATGACCAATAAATAATTCAAACACCCATGAAGAAGTTGGAAAGATACAAGCAATTAGAAAAATTAAAAATGGGTCCGTTTAATGCGTCCCCTTAGGGCTCACATTAAGTCATCCATTTTTGGAAAATTTTATGGGAAATTGAAAAAGCTGTAAAACTTTTTCAATTCCCGATAAAACTTTTTCCAAAAATGGTATACTATTAAGTGTTGTTAAGGCACACGTTAGTAAAATCCTTAAAAAATAGAGACAGCAAAGTTCGAGAGAAGACATCTAGACCACGCCTGCGTTCTTTCTCTTTTTTTTTTTGTCTTCTTTATATTATTGTCCATATTTTGTCATTCTCGTACAACCAAAAAAAGCAACAGCAGTTATCAAAAAAAAAAAAAAAAACACAGCAGAAATAAGCGACAACTGCAACACACGACTGCAGAAATAAGCGACAACTGCAACAACTGCCATAGTAGTAACACACGACCGCAGAAATAAGTGACAACTGCAACAACTTTCATAGTAGTAACAACACAATACAATAACTTTTCTTCTTTAATAATTTTTTTAAGTGTTGAACTCATTTAGTCCTATCTGTTTCTTCCTTAGATACATTATTTGTCAACGTCAACATCTGGATCATGGTTATCATAAAAGGGATCATCGTAGCGAATTAAAAGATCAACCATTTCCCTCAAAAGGTTACCTTCATCGTCTCTGTTTTTTATTTGGTATCAGAGACATACAGTTGAGGGAAACATGTATCCAAAGTTGTAAAAGCAAGCAAGAAAAAAGGAGGTTGAAGTGTTAAAACAATGACCAATAAATAAATCAAACACCCATGAAGAATGTGGAAAGATACAAGTAATTAGAAAAATTAAAAATGGGTCCGGTTAATGTGTGCCCTTAGGGCACACATTAAGTCATCCGTTTTTGGAAAAATTTTATGGGAAATCGAAAAAGCTGTAAAACTTTTTCAATTCCCGATAAAACTTTTTCCAAAAATGGTATACTATTGAGTGTCGTTAGGGCACACGTTAGTAAAATCCTTAAAAAATAAAGACAACAGATCAGGAGAGAAGGGATTACCAACAAAAAATATTGGGTTGAAGGCCATTTTAATTAATTTTAGATTTTTTATGGGTTAGATGAATTTTAATTTTTTTAGTTTCAATTTGGGGGTGGGGGGATATGAAATTTTTAACCAAAAAATGTTAACAATATTTATAAATATCATATATTAATAAAAAATTTCAAAAATTCAAGGAACCCGTGGCCTCTCTAGTCAAAGGGTATTTTTATCCCTAGTTTAGAGGAATTTTCTTTAACTCACTACATCGCATTTTATAAGACTATATATATTATTTAAGCAAGTCACATGACCTATTAAAAATATTATGGAGGTTGTCCTTCTAACCATTAGATAATGAGTTGAGTTTCACCGATCCAAATCAGTTTAGAACGAGGAAAACTTTTTCTGGAAAAAAAACACATGGACTGGGCTTCAAGTACAATGTGTTTCTTCTCCTCATTGATACATACCCACTAATTGTGTTATAAACGAGTTTTTGATTTTTAATTTTTTTTTTCACGCATTAGGCATGCTATTACAGACAAGTAATAAATAGTCCTTGCGAGTTGTGTCTACATATTTGTAATCGATAAATCAATACGGCACCCGATCATAGGCTACTTAATTATTGTGCGGTGGCTGGTCATATAAGACAGAAAATAACACATAAGATGATTACGACGCTTAAAAGGAGAATTAACCGGCCTATACAAATTAAGACAAACTAAACTAGCTTTTAACTTCAACTTGAGGGAAATATGTATCCAAAGTTTTAAAAGCCAGCAGGAAAAAAGGAGGTTGAGGTCATAAAACAATGACCAATAAATAAATCAAACACCCATGCAGAAGTTGGAAAAATACAAGAAATTAGATAAATCCTTAAAAAATAGAGACAACAAAGCTGGAAAGAAGACATCTACACCATGCATGCGTTCTTTCTCTTTTTCTGTCTTTTTTATATTATTCTCTATATTTTGTAATTCTCGTACAACCAAAAAAAAGCAACAACTGTTATCAAAAAAAAAAAAAAAACCAACAAAAATAAGCGAAACCTGCAACAAACGTCATAGTAGTAACACACGACTGTAGAAATAAGCAACAACTATCACAGTAGTAACAACACAATACAATTGCTATTTCTTATTTAATAATTTTTTTAAGTGTTGAACACATTTAGTTCCGTCCATTTCTTCCTTAGAACCATTATTTAAACATGTATTTAAACATATATTTGGTATCCAAAGTTGTAAAAACTACCAAGAAAAAAGGAGGTTGAAGTCTTAAACAATGACCAATAAGTAAATCAAACACCCATGAAGAAGTTGGAAAGATACAAGCAATTAGAAAAATTAAAAATGGGTCCGTTTAATGTGTCCCCTTAGGGCTCACATTAAGGCATCCATTTTTGGAAACATTTTATGGGAAATTGAAAAAGCTGTAAAATTTTTTCAATTCCCGATAAAAGTTTTTTCAAAAATGGTATACTATTAAGTGCTGTTAAGGCGCACGTTAGTAAAATCCTTAAAAATAGAGACAACAATGTTTAGAGAAGCCATCTAGACCACGCCTGCGTTCTTTCTCTTTTTTTTTTTTTTTGTCTTCTTTATATTATTGTCCATATTTTTTCATTCTCGTACAACCAAAAAAAGCAACAGTAGATATCAAAAAGAAAAAAAAAAACAGCAGAAATAAGCGACAACTGCAATAGTAGTAACAACACAATACAACTGCTGTTTTTTTTTTTAAATAATTTTTTTAAGTGTTGGATTCATTTTAGTCCTATCAGTTTCTTCCTTAGAACCATTATTCATCAACGTCAACATTTGGATCGTGGTTATCATAATAGGGATCATCGTAGCCAATTAAAAGATCAAGCATTTTCCTTAAAAGGTTACCTTCATAGTCTGTATTCTTTATTTGGTATCAGAGCCATATAGTTGAGGGAAACATGTATCCGAAGTTGAGGGAAACATGTATCCGAAGTTGTAAAAGCAAGCAAGAAAAAAGGAGGTTGAAGTCTTAAAACAATGACCAATAAATAAATCAAACACCCATGAAGAAGTTGGAAAGATACAAGTAATTAGAAATATTAAAAATGGGTCATGTTAATGTGTGCCCTTAGGGCACACATTAAGTCATCCATTTTTGGAAACATTTTATGAGAAATCGACAAAGCTGTAAAACTTTGTCAATTCCCGATAAAATTTTTTCCAAACATGGTATACTATTGAGTGTTGTTAGGGCAGACGTTAGTAAAATCCTTAAAAAAGAAAGACAATTGAGCAGGAGAGAAGACATGTGGACCACGTGGGAGTTCTTTCTCCATTTTGTTTTCTTCTTTATATTATTCTCCATATTTTGCCATTCTCGTACAACCAAAAAATGCAACAGTAGTTATAAAAAAAAAAAAAAGCAGAAATCAGCGACAACTGCAACAAATGTCATAGTAGTAACACACGACAGCAGAAATAAGCAACAACCGCAACAACTGCCATAGTAGTAACAACACAATAAAACTGCTATTTTTTTTAATAATTTTTTTAAGTGTTGAACTCATTTAGTCCTATCAGTTTCTTCCTAAGAACCGTTATTCGTCAACGTCAACATCTGGATCATGGTTATCATAATAGGGACCATCGTAGCCAATTAAAAGATCAACCATTTCCCTCAAAAGGTTACCTTCATTGTCTCTGTTGTTTATTTGGTATCAGAGCCATATAGTTGAGGGAAACATGTATCCAAAGTTGAAAAAGCTCACAAGAAAAAAGGAGGTTGAAGTCTTAAAACAATGACCAATAAATAAATCAAACACCCATGAAGAAATTGGAAAGATACAAGCAATTAGAAAAATTTAAAAATTGGGACCGGTTAATATGTGCCGTAAGAGCACACACTAAACCATCTATTTATGAAAACATTTTATGGGTAATTGAAAAAACTGTAAATCTTTATCAATTCCCAATAAAACTTTTTCCTAAAATGGTAGACTATTGTTTGCCCTTGGGGCACACGTTAGTAAAATCCTTAAAAAATAGAGACAACAAATCTGGAAAGAAGACATATAGACCATGTGTGCGTTCTTTCTCTTTTTTTGTCTTTTTATATTATTCTGCATATTTTTTCATTCTCGTACAACCAAAAAAAGCTACAACAGTTACCAAAAAAAAAAAAAAATAAAGAAACAATAGAAATAAGCGACAACTGCAACAACTGTCATAGTAGTAACAACACAATACAACTGCTGTGTTTTTTGTCATATAATAATTTAAGTGTTGAACTCATTTAGTCTCATCCGTTTCTTCCTTAGAACCGTTATTCATCAACGTCAACATCTGGATCACGGTTATCATAATAGGGATCATCGTAGCCAATTAAATGATCAACCAAATCCCTCAAAAGGTTACCTTCATCATCTATGTTCTATATTTGGTATTAGAGCCATATAGTTGAGGGAAACATGTATCCAACGTTTAGGGAAACATGTATCTAAAGTTGTAAAATCTAGAAAGAAAAGAGGAGGTCGAAGTCTTAAAACAATGACCAATAAATAAATCAATCACCCATGATGAAGTTGGAAAGATACAAGCAGTTAGAAAATTTTAAAAAATGGGCCTGGTTAATGTTTGCCCTTAAGGCACACATTAAGCCCTCCATTTTTGGAAAAATTTTATGGGAAATTAAAAAAGCTGTAAAAGTTTTTCAAGTCCCAATAAAACTTTTTCCAAAAATGGTATACTATTGTGTGCTCCTAGGGCACACGTTAGTAAAATCCTAAAAAATGAAAGACAACATAGCTGGAACTAAGACATCTCGACCACGTGTGCATTCTTTCTCTTTTTTTGTCTTCTTTATATTATTCTGCATATTTTTTCATTCTTGAACAACCAAAAAAAGCAACAGCAGTTATCCAAAAAAAAAAAAAAAATGAAACAATAGAAATCAACGACAACTGTCATAGTAGTAACAACACAATACAATTGCTGTTTTTTTTTTCTTTATATAATAATTTAAGTGTTGAACTCATTTAGTCTCATCCATTTCTTCCTTAGAACCGTTATTTGTCAACGTCAACATCTAGATCACGGTTATCATAATAGGGATCATCGTAGCCAATTGAAAGATCAACCAAATTCCTCAAAAGGTTACCTTCATCATTTATGTTCTATATTTGGTATCAAAGCCATATAGTTGAGGGAAACATGTATCCAAAGTTCAGGGAAACATGTATCTAAAGTTGTAAAATCTAGCAAGAAAAAAGGAGGTCGAAGTCTTAAAACAATGACCAATAAATAAATCAATCACCCATGAAGAAGTTGGAAAGATACAAGCAATTAGAAAAAATTAAAAAATGGGCCCGATTAATGTTTGCCTTTAGGGCACACATTAGGCCATCCAATTTTGGAAACATTTTATGGAAAATTGAAAAAGCTGTAAAACTTTTTCAATTCCCATGAAAACATTTTCCAAAAATGGTAGACTATTGTGTGCTTTGAGGGCATACGTTAGTAAAATCCTTAAAAAATAGAGACAACGAAGCCGGAAAGAAGACATCTAGACCGCGTGTGCGTTCTTTCTCTTTTTTTGTCTTCTTTACATTATTGACCATATTTTTTCATTCTCGTACAACCAAAAAAAGTAACAACAGTTATAAAAAAAAAAAAAAAAAGAACGAAACAGTTGAAATAAGTGACAACTGCAACAACTGTCATATTAGTAACCACACAATACAAATGTAGTTTTTTATTTATTTTTTATATAATAATATTTTTAAGTGTTGAACTCATTTAGTCTCATCCGTTTCTTCCTTAGAACCATTATTCGTCAAAGTCAACATCTGGATCATGGTTATCGTAATTGGGATCATCGTAGCCAGTTAAAAGATCAACCATTTCCCTCAAAAGGTTAGCTTCTTCGTCTTTGTTCTATATTTGGTATCAGAGCCATATAGTTGAGTAAAACAAGTATCCAAAGTTGAGGGAAACATGTATCCAAAGTTGGAAAAGCTGGCAAGAGAAAAGGAGGTTGAAGTCTTAAAACAATGACCAATAAAAAAATCAAACACCCATGAAGAAGTTGGAAAGATACAAGCAATTAGAAAAATTTTAAAAATGGGTCTTGTTAATTAAGCAATCCATTTTTGAAACATTTTATGGGAAATTGAAAAAGTTGTAAAACTTTTTCAATTCCCACGAAAACTTTTTCCAAAAATGGTATACTATTGTGTGTTCTTAGGGTATACGTTGGTAAAATCCTTAAAAAATAGAGAGAATGAAGCCGGAAAGAAGACATCTAGACCACGTGTACGTTCTTTCTCTTTTTTGTGTTCTTTATATTATTGTCCATATTTTGTCATTCTCATACAACCAAAAAAATCAACAGCAGTTATCAAAAAAAAAAAAAAAAAAACAGCAAAAATAAGCAACAACTGCAACAACTATCATAGTAGTAACACAGGACTGCAGAAATAAGCGACAACTGCAACAACTGCCATAGTAGTAACAACACAATACAACTAGTGTTTTTTTTTTTCAATAATTTTTTTAACTGTTGCACTCATTTAGTCCTATTAGTTTCTTCCTTAGAACCAGTATTCGTCAACGTCAACATCTGCATCATGGTTATCATAATAGGGATCATCGTAGCCAATTAAAAGATCAACCATTTCCCTCAAAGGTTACCCTCATCGTCCCTATTCTTTATTTGTTATCAGCGCCATATAGTTGAGGGAAACATGTACCCAAAGTTAAGGGAAACATGTATCCAAAGTTGTAAAAGCTAGCAAGAAAAAAGGAGGTTGACATCTTAAAACAATGACCAATAAATAAATCAAACACCCATGAAGAAGTTGGAAAGATACAAGCAATTAGAAAAATTTAAAAATTGGGTTCGGTTAATGTATGCCCTAAGGGCACAAATTAAACTATCCATTTATGAAAACATTTTATGGGTAATTGAAAAAACTGTAAATCTTTATCAATTCCTAATAAAACTTTTTCCTAAAATGGTAGACTATTGTGTGCCCTTGGGGCACACGTTAGTAAAATCCTTAAAAAATAGAGAGAAAAAATATGGAAAGAAGACATATAGACCACGTGTGCGTTCTTCCTCTTTTTTTGTCTTCTTTATATTATTCTGCATATTTTTTCATTCTCGTACAACTAAAAAAAGCTACAACAGTTATCAAAAAAAAAAAAAAAGAAACAATAGAAATCGGCAACAACTGCAACAACTGTCATAGTAGTAACAACACAATACAACTGGTGTTCTTTTTTTAATATAATAATATCTCTAAGCGTTGAACTCATTAGTCTCATCCATTTCTTCCTTAGAACCATTATTGGTCAACGTCAACATTTGGATCATGGTTATCAAAACCGGGATCATTGTAGTCAAGTCAAAGATCAACCATTTCCCATAAAAGGTTACCTTCATCGTCTTTGTTCTATATTTGGTATCAGAGCCATATCGTTGGGGGAAACAAATATACAAAGTTGAGGGAAACATGTATCTAAAGTTGTAAAAGCTAACAAGAGAAAAGGAGGTGGAAGGCTTAAAACGATGATCAATAAAGAAATCGAACACCCACGAAGAAGTTGGAAAGATACAAGCAATTAGAAAAAATTAAAAAATGGGTCTGATTAATATTTGCCTTTAGGGCACACATTAGGCCATCCATTTTTGGAAGCATTTTATTGAAAATTGAAAAAGCTGTAAAACTTTTTCAATTCCCATGAAAATGTTTTCCAAAAATGGTATACTATTGTGAGCTCTGAGGGCACACGTTAGTAAAATCCTTAAAAAATAGAGACAACAATGTCGGAAAGAAGACATCTAGACCACGTGTGCGATCTTTCTCTTTTTTTGTCTTCTTTATATTATTCCCCATATTTTTTCATTCTCGTACAACCAAAAAAAGCAACAACAGTTATCAAAAAAAAAAAAAAAAAAACGAAACCGTTGAAATAAGCGACAACTGCAACAACTGTCATATTAGTAACCACACAATACAAATGTTGTTTTTTTTTTTTTTAAATATAATAATATTTTTAAGTGTTGAATTCATTTAGTCTCATCTGTTTCTTCCTTAGAACCATTATTCGTAAATGTCAACATCTGGATCATGGTTATCACAACCGGGATCATTGTAGTCAATTAAAAGATCAACCATTTCCCAGAAAATGTTACCTTTATTCTCTTTGTTCAATATTCGGTATCAGAGCCATATAGTTGAGGAAAAAAAGTATCCAAAGTCGGGGGAAACAAGTATCCAAAGTTGGAAAAGCTAGCAAGAGAAAATGAGGTGGAAGGCTTAAAACAATGACCAATAAAGAAATCAGACACCCATGAAGAAGTTGGAAAGATACAAGCAATTAGAAAAATTTTAAAAATGGGTCCCGTTAATGTGTGCCCTTAGGGCACACATTAAGCAATCCATTTTTGGAAACATTTTGTGGAAAATTGAAAAAGCTGTAAAACTTTTTCAATTCCCACGAAAACTTTTTCCAAAAATGGTATACTATTGTGTGCTCTTAGGCTGTACGTTGGTAAAATCCTTAAAAAATAGAGACCATGAAGCCGGAAAGAAGACATCTACACCACGTGTGCGTTCTTTCTCTTTTTTTGTCTTCTATATATTATTCTCCACATTTTGTCATTCTCGTACAACCAAAAAAAGCAACAGCAGTTATCAGAAAAAAAAAACAGCAGAAATAAGCGACAACTGCAACAACTATCATAGTAGTAACACACGACTGCAGAAATAAGTGACAACTGCAACAACTGCCATAGTAGTAAGAACACAATACAACTGCTGTTTTTTTTTTCAATCATATTTTTAAGTGTTGCACTGAATTAGTCCTATCAGTTTCTTCCTTAGAACCATTATTCGTCAATGTCAACATCTGGATCATGGTTATCATAATAGGGATCATCGTAGCCAATTAAAAGATCAACCATTTCCCTCAAAGGTTACCCTCATCGTCCCTATTCTTTATTTGGTATCAGAGCCATATAGGTGAGGGAAACATGTATCCAAAGTTGAGGGAAACATGTATGCAAAGTTGTAAAAGCTAGCAAGAAAAAAGGAGGTTGACATCTTAAAACAATGACCAATAAATAAATCAAACACCCATGAAGAAGTTGGAAAGATACAAGCAATTAGAAAAATTTAAGAATTGGGTCCGGCTAATGTGTGCCACAAGGGCACACATTAATCCATCCATTTTTGGAAATATTTTTTGGGAAATTGAAAAGGCTGTAAAACTTTTTCAATTCCCAATAAAATGTTTTCCAAAAATGGTATATTATTGAGTGCCGTTAGGGCACATGTTAGAAAAATCCTTAAAAAATAGAGACAACAAAGCTGGAGAGAAGCTATCTAGACCACGTGTGCGTTCTTTCTCTCTCTCTCTCTTTTTTTTTTTTTTTTTTTTTTGTCTTCTCTATATTATTCTCCATATTTTGCCATTCCCGTACAAACAAAAAAAACAACAGCAGTTATAAAAAAAAAAAAGAAACTGCAGAAATAAGCGACAATTGCAACAACTGTCATAGTAGTAACACACGACTACAGAAATAAGTGACAATGGCAACAACTGCCATAGTAGTAACAACACAATACAACTGTTGTCTTTTTTTTTTTTTTATTATAATTTTTTTAAGTGTTGGGCTCATTTAGCCTTATTGGTTTCGTCCATAGAACCATTATTCGCCAACGTCAACATCTAGATCATGGTTATCATAATAGGGATCATTGTAGCAAATTAAAAGATCAACCATTTTCCTCAGAAGGTTACCTTCATCGTCTCTGCTATTTACTTGGTATCAGAGCTATATGGTTGAGGGAAACATGTATCCAAAGTTGTAAAAGCTGGCAAGAAAAAAGGAGGTTGAAGTCTTAAAACAATGACCAATAAATAAATCAAATACCCATGAAGAAGTTGGAAATATACAAGCAATTAGAAAATTTTAAAAATTGGGACCGGTTAATATGTGCCCTATAAACGATCCATTTATGAAAAAATTTTATGCGAAACTGAAAAAGATGTAAAACTTTATCAATTCCCAATAAAACGATTTCCAAAAATGGTAGACTATTGTGTGCCCTCAGGGCACACGTTTGTAAAATCTTTAAAAAATAGAGAGAAAAAATATGGAAAGAAGACATATAGACCACGTGTGCGTTCTTTCTCTTTTTTTTTTTTTTTTTTTTTTTCTAGTTTATGTTATTCTGCATATTTTTTCATTCTCGTACAACCAAAAAAGGAACAGCAGTTATCAAAAAAAAAAAATGAAACAACTCGAATAAGCGACAACTGCAACAACTGTCATATTTGTAACCACACAATACAACTGTTGTTTTTTTCTTATATAATAATATTTTCATGTGTTGAACTCATTTAGTGTCATCTGTTTCTTCCTTAGAACCATTATTCATCAACATCAACATCTGGATCATGGTTATCATAATAGGGATCATCGTAGCCAATTAAAAGATCAACCTCACTAAAAAGGTTACCTTCATCGTCTCTATTCTATATTTGGTATCAGAGCCATATAGTTGAGTAAAACATGTATCCAAAGTTGAGGAAATCATGTATCCAAAGTTTGAAAAGCTAGCAAGAAAAAAGGAGGCTGAAGTCTTAAAACGATGACCAATAAATAAATCAAACACCCAGGAAGAAGTTGGAAAGATACAAGCAATTAGAAAAATTTTAAAAATGGGTCCGGTTAAGCCATCAAGCCATCCATTTTTGGAAACATTTTATGGGAAATTGAAAAAGTTGTAAAACTTTTTCAATTCCCACGAAAAGGTTTTCCAAAAATAGTGTACTATTGTGTGCTCTTAGGGCACACATTAGTAAAATCCTTAAAAAATAGAGACGATGAAGCCGGAAAGAAGACATCTAGATCACGTGTGTGTTCTTTCTCTTTTTTTGTCTTCTTTATATTATTCTCCATATTTTTTCATTCTCGTACAACCAAAAAAAGCAACAGCAGTTATAAAAAAAAAAAAACGAAACAGCTGAAAGAAGCGACAACTGCAACAACTGTCATAATAGTAACTACACAATACAATTGCTGTTTTTTTTATATATAATAATTTTTTTAAGTGTTGAACTCATTTAGTCCCATCCATTTCTTCCTTAGAACCATTATTGGTCAACGTCAACATTTGGATCATGGTTATCATAATAGGGATCATCGTAGCCAATTAAAAGATAAACCATTTCCCTTAAAAGGTTACCTTCATCGTCTCTGTTCTATATTTGGTATCAGAGCCATATAGTTGAGTAAAACATGTATCCAAAGTTGAGGGAAACATGAATCCAAAGTTGGAAAAGCTAGCAAGTAAAAAGGAGGTTGAAGTCTTAAAACGATGACCAATAAATAAATCAAACACCCATGAAGAAGTTGGAAAGATACAAGCAATTAGAAAAATTTTAAAAATGGGTCCGGTTAATGTGTGCCCTTAGGGCACACATTATGCCATCCATTTTTGGAAACATTTTACGTGAAATTGAAAAAGTGTAAAACTTTTTCAGTTGCCACAAAAACTTTTTCCAAAAATTGTATACTATTGTGTGATCTTAAGGCACACGTTTATAAAATCCTTAAAAAATAGAGACAACAAAGCCGGAAAGAAGACATCTAGACCATGTGTGCGTTCTTTCTATTTTTCTTTCTTCTTTATATTATTCTCCGTATTTTTTCATTCTCGTACAACCAAAAAAAGCAGTAGTAGGTATCAAAAGAAAAAAAAAAAGAAAAAAGAAATAAGCGACAACTGCAACAACTATCATAGTAGTAACACACGGCTGCAGAAATAAGCGACAATTGCAACAACTATCATAGTAGTAACAACACATTACAACTACTATTTTTTTAATAATTTTTTTAAGTGTTGAACACATTTAGTCCCATTTGTTTCTTCCTTAGAACCATTATTCGTCAACGTCAACATCTGGATCGTGGTTATCATAATTGGGATTATCGTAGCCAATTAAAAGATCAACCATTTGCCTCAAAAGGTTACCTTCATTGTCTCTATTTTATATTTGGTATTAGAGTCATATAGTTTTCACCTCCTTTAATTGGTATACTTTGATTATTGTCCTGATTAGTATGCTCTGTGATTTATAGTTTCATCCTCTGTATTGGTCACATTAGAAAATTGGACTTGATAATCAAGTGGAAAATTAAGTAGTTTGTTTTTCTTAAGTTTCAATCCAGTTTCCCATTGTAACCTTGTGGGCGTTTGAGCCTAGAGTTGGTGCTCTTGTCTTGTCAGGTTTTGAGTAAACAATTCTTTCTTGAAGAAATCACTATGGCTAGTTCATCTTCTGCAGTTACTGATACCCCTAAACCTCTTTTGATCTTTCCCTTTGTACATCTATTGCAAATAGATTAGACTACATGTATGAAATCTCTCATGTATTCGAAGATAGTAAAATTCCTATTATCGACTTCTCTATTATAAATCCTTACACTATGTTTAATAGATCCCAACCTTTATTCAAGAAAACCGTAAAAAAATTTATTGGTCCTTTTCACCCTTCTACCATCAAAGAGTATGTCTAGGCTTCCAAGTTCGATCAATTCGATATCCCAACAAGCGAAAATGAAAATTTCATCACCCTTGCTCTTCCTAGAGAATTTGTAATTCCATGGCAAAAAAAAAAAAAAGGGGTACACATATCTTCATTTTGGTGTTGTAAGATTAGTATTAACTTTCTATGAAAGAAAGGGGCTCCCTATAGTCTCTAGGATTTCATTCTTTGACTTAAGATTTTTGGAATATCAAAATGCGGTCATAGGAACTGTTTAGACCACATTAAATGTGGGAACAATTTTTGTTACACTCTTTGCAACTTCAATATGCCCCTTAGAGACCCTCATCTTTATGATGCTTTCAAGGTACAAGTCTAGATTATAGGAGCTTCTTAGGTACAAGATACATATGCAGCTACACTTCACTATCAGCTTGTTTATAGGCTTTAAAACCATGCCTTTGATATGGAAGTCCTAGATTTGGCCCAAACTAATGATGCATTGTTAATCCAAGTTGATCCAGGAATGACCTCCATGTGTACGTTTGTCCCAAGACGACTTACAAGAGACCAGATGACTTCCCTTTTTCCAGAATCATGAAATATGAAATATGAAATATGAGACGCTTCGCTAAGCATTTAAGCCAGTCCAGTCTAACAATCCTTTCTTTATCAAAAAAGAAAATGGCAAAGTTGAGACAAGATTTTTGAAGGCCCCACTAGAAAAGAAAGATGTGACAGTTTTCCCAACTCAGATTGCTATGATCTAACTTGTGTTATATGTTTGTGAAGATGGCCTTAAGATTAAAGCATTCCATGAAGATGGAAAACCCTACTATGAAGGCAAATCACCCTCTAGCCATATATGGTGAGATATTTGTGGTTGTGCTGAATGCAGAGAAGAAGAAGCCTATGATGATGATCATCCAAGAAGAAGGAAGAAAAAATCTACCCAACAAATCCTAAAAGAAAGATATGAAGCAGGTGATTCTGAGGTAGACCTCCTTGGAGAACGCTCTGAAAAATTTGATTATTATGTTCTTTATCCTAGAATCAGAAAGCAAAAAACCCCTTCTTCTCCTCCGTGTAAAGAAATTGTGCTTAAAGAAGATCATGATGGAAAACCTAAACCTCCACTAATCCTATACTACCAGAAAGTTCTTCCTTATCTACCTAGATGCCAACCACTTCCTCCTAGTCAAACCCAGACACAAAAACTTTTACCTTGTTACATGTTTGACTATGCTTCACCTTCCTACTCACAAGATTTTCCTTCTCTTGAAAGTTTTGAATACCCTCAAACCAATACAATGCATGTTTGGAAAATCAAAAACCTCGTCTGAACCAACCCAGATGGAACCAAGAAACATGTTTCGTCAACAAAAGCAGCTCCAAAATTGGCAAGCAGAAAATGCTATGGCACAAAACCAAACCCTTTCAAAAATTGTTGATAACCAATAGAAGAAGCTGATGCAGTTACTCACACCTTGTCATCCTCACATTCCTTTCAATGATTTGAAGAAAAAAATAAAGATGATTGAACAAGAGCTTGCAACAATTGTATCCATAGTCAAAGATATGTCTGTTTCTTTCCCTCTCATAGGGCAAAAAGAAAAGGAAAGAAAGCAATTGTTGACACAACTTTAGTCCATAGAAAGATAACAAAAGACAACTACCCAACCCTCCCCAATGTTTGTCTATACCCCTTACCAACCTAGAGAATCATTATATATAGATCTATCTATACCTTTAACCTCCCAATTTTTAACAATCTCTTCTAGACAAAATCTCCAACCATTAGCCATGACACATCCTGATTATAACCCCTTTAAGATAAGTGAAATTCTTCTAGTCATAACATATCCACTTCCACCTAAGCCAAAATTTGAAGCCAAGCCACAAAATAAACCCTCCTATAGTAAAAAGGACAAAGAACCATTATACTAGCTTCCAGATCCAACCATTGGTGCTTCTTCAAAACCTTCAGATGAACATGTTGGCTATAGATCCTAATCCACCAAATCCAATTTCCTCATTCGTGAAGAACCTTATTCTTGAAGATCCAAGAGATCCTTTTGTGCTCTTTAATTGCTGACATTGATTTAGACTTGACTAATTTTAGTCTAGAAAAAGTGTTTATGCACCAACTAGAAGATCAGCCAACTATAGAAGAACATGATGTCCTCCATCCTCCACCACCATTGCCTATTTTTCCTCCACCTATTATCCTTAACAACCAAACTTGCCTTACTCACTCATCAAACATATATTCGAAGAACTTGTTTACCATTGATAATGTTCCTCCCTCCAAAAGGCATGAAGAATTCTTTAACATGTATTCTTGGTGCACGAATGAACTCCAAACTCCAAATTCTACTGTTGCCCAAGTCATTGCTAAGTTCATTGCAAGATTTACAGGAAGAATAAGAGAATGATGGATCAATTTAGGAGAATTTTGGCAAGGACAGGCGGCCCAATCCCAAACATTAGAAGACCTTTTCACAATCCTTCATGATGAATTTCTTGGCACACTAATGCATTATACAGAAGTTGCACGAGAAGAATACCTAGCATGAAATGCTATTCATTTGAAAGGAAAGATTTGGATAAGCACTTTGACAGAATGTCAAGACGAATTAACTCTATCAATGGCATGGGTGATGTAAACATTAAGTGCACCTTCCTCAACTTCCTTCTAGAACCATTGGGAGATGAAAATCTTTACATGATGAACATCTAAAGAATAACATTGCCACAAGCCTCCTTGGGAGAAATCTATTAGCACATGCTCATTGCTCTAGAAAAGCTCTACAGCTAGAAAAATTCCTTTTAGAAATGGAAAGGGTTTAGAATAAGCTCAAAGGTAGTTGCCAAAACAAAGATTAGCAGATAATTTGCTATGAGAAAAAATGCGATTGTCTGATGAAAAGAAGAAGTCATTTCAAAAAGTATCCTCTAAAAAGAAATACCATGCAGAATGAAAAAAAAAAAGAAGAAAGAAAAAATGTAAGTTTTTCAGAAGAAAACAATTTAAAGGAAAGATTTCAAAAGTTTGTTTTGTGTGCAAAAAAATAGGCCATTTTGCAAAAAAACTGCCTCAAAAAAGAAAAGGCAGCATAGCTTCTTGAACAAGCACAGATCCATACAGAAGATACTCCCTTCTCAAATGTAGAGTCACTCTTTTCAGTTGATGATGACTACTCTCCCCAATTTCTACTAGTCATGGCATATTCCACATTAGAAGAAGATTCATACTCGTCCAATTTGGATGCCTCAGACCCAAAAATCCAAACCATCTATACGTCCTAGCCCATTATAGCTCCCTTATTTAGCCCTACTCCCATAGCCCAAATACATATCCTCCTAGATACCTACTCTAGACCCATTCTAGTCATAGCCCTTTTTGACACTAGAGTTGTAGCAACAATTCTCTATTCTAAGATTTTACCTATAGAATTCTGGTTGCCTCATAACCAAATGTTTCGTGTAGCAAATGGAGAAACATTCTTAATCACCCAAAAAAGTAAGCCCATCCTCATCAGAATTTTTCCAACACTCACCATAAGACACTATGTTCTTGGTTCCCCTCTCACTAGTAGAGACCTCCTTATAGGATTTGATCTCCTTCATCAAATACCCAGTCTTAGATGGTCTTCAGAAGGACTTTTTTCACAAATAACACCTTCTCACTTGGACTCAAGTTCCTCATCTATTTACAGTCGACCCCTATGATTCATTGAGAACCTAGATAATTAACGATTGTTATGCAAATAGCCATCCTGAATACCTATTTAAAAATCCAAACCCCTTATGAAAGAACCTAGATTTTTCATGCACCTCCCTTTCAAAAAGAATAAAGATGTAAATCCACAAAAGCCAATCATAGAGGAATGAACCCAAAACATTTGACTTTAGCTAAACAAGAGTTATCTACCCTCCTCTCAGAAGGTCTTATTGAATCCACATCCTCCCCGTGGGCATGTGAAGCTTTATATGTCAACAAGCATACAAAGCAAATCTAAGGAAAACTCAGAGTGGTAATTAATTACCAAGATCTCAACCATTTACTTACAGATGACAAGTTCCCTTTGCCAAACAAAAGCGCTCTCTTCCACCATCTTTCAAATGCAAAAGTGATTTCAAAATTTGATCTTAAAGCAGGATTTTGACAACTAGAAATCCACCTAGAAGAAAGGTACAAAATAGCATTTTGCATCCCTGATCACCATTACCAATGGACGGTCATGCCATTTGGTCTAAAAAATGCACCAACTTAGTTCCAAAAGGCAATGGTAACATTGTTCCAGCCACTCTTAGCTAATGCATTAATCTATGTAGATGATATTCTTCTGTTGGGTTCTAAGACTTTCGGTTTAAATGTATTAGAACTTCATTTTGTAATGTTGGCAAACCATGATCAAAATGTTTAATCTTGTTTGTAGACTTGCTCAAAGTATGTTTATGTGTAAAGTTGGAATCAAGTGTACTGTAGGATTTACTGTGTAAATTTGCCTGGCTTGATTGATCGAAAATTAGACTTGATCGATTGAAGCTCGTGCAGATTGTTTTTCTACATAATTTTTCAACTCAGCCCAAGCCTGGTTTGACGTGTAGGGTTTAATGTTTTGCCCTAGGTATAAAAGGGAAAACCCTAGCCACGTTTTAGTTGTTGTTGCAGTTGTTGTTTATGCTGTGTATGTGACTCTCTTGTGAGATCTAGAGGTGTTTGCCTTCACATATACTTAGGGTTATCAAGAGTTAAGATTTAGGTCAAGAGCTTGATGATTATTTAGTTGTTGCATTAAGAGCTTAAAGATACATAAGCGGGAGTGCTTGTACTTGCTGTGAATCCAAGAAAAAAGTAGTTCGTGGACTCGGAGCTATCACGTGGTCATGGTAGTAAGTTTCCTACTCGAGGTAGCAATAGGATGTTAGTGGTCTAAGTTGCTATTGTGTAAACTTCAATTCTTTCATAGTAGATTTGTTTTACCTTGAGGATAGTTAGGTTAAATCATCCCTAGGTTTTTTACCGGTTTGGTTTTCCTAAGTTATCATATCGTTGTGTTCTTTATTTTCCGCACTTTACAATGATATGATATATTTGTGTTAACCTAGATCTGCATAATTTATCTAAGTTAATCACTTGGCTAAATAACTAGGTTAATCTGGTTGTGTTTAAGGGGTCTAAAAACTGTACAAGTGGTATCAGAGCCAAGGTCATGGGTTCGAGTCACGGGAGTGTCATTGTGAGGGAGGGATTATTGGGGGGACCACAATTTGACTCCCTACAACCACTCTAAAAACAGGCCCGCGTGGCGTGATGTCGAATGCCATAAAGGATTTGAGTGCGTCTTTGCATAATATGATTGTTTTGTTTTAGCCTAGACCTGAATAATAAACCTAAGTATTCACTTGGTCAATTAATTAGGTTAAACAATCTAGTTTTTACAGGGGTCTAAAAACGTACAAGTGGTATTAGAGTGGGTTAGCTCTTGTGTTTAGATTCTTTGATCTAAGAGTTGATCCATGACCCCTGTTGTCATGGAACATGGTTACTCTCTTGTGATCTCACCTCACTTTGATGGGAACAATTATGCTTATTGGAAAGTAAGGATGAAAGCATTCCTAAAATCTATTGATGAGAGAGTCTAGAACTCCGTTAAATACAAATGGGAGAAGCCCACTACTCTAGTGAGTGAGTGGCAAACTTCTCAAGAAGAAGCAGCCACTTTTAATAGCAAAACTACAAATGCCATTTTTAATGCTGTTTTTATGGAGGAATTCAAGAGAATCTCTAATGTTGAGGTTGCTCACACTGTATGGAATATTCTCCAAACTATGCATGAAGGCACAAAGGCAGTTAAGATCAATAAGCTGTAGCAGTTAACAACTAGATTTGAAAGCATTAGGATGTTCGATGATGAAACTTTTGATGAATTCTATGCTAAGCTTAATGATATTCTTAATTCTACTTATAATTTGGGTGAAATCTATGATCAACCTAAAATTGTTAGGAAGATACTTAGATCTTTAACTGAAGATTTTAGACCCAAAGTAACTGCCATCACTGAAAGCAAGGATGTGGACTTCATCCCTATTGATGAACTTGTAGGATCTCTTCAGTCCTATGAGTTGGACCTACCTAAGACTAGCAAATCCAAATCAATGGCTCTTAAGTCTGTTGATGACGTTGATGTGAGTGGATTTGATGATCAGCTCTCTGCTATAGAGATTGCCTATCTTGCCAAAAACTTTAGAAACTTTCTTAGGAACAACAACAGAGGGGCAAGAGGTAAAAACAATGCTGAACCTAGAAATTTTAGGAGGAATGAACTCACTAAGGTGAAAAATAATGAGAAACCTAAAGAGAAAGTAGGTTAACCTTCTAATAATTCTATGGGCCAACAATGTTTTGGTTGTCAAGGGTATGGTCATGTGAAATCTGAATGTCCAACATTCTTGAGGTCTAAGGGTAAGGCTATGGCTGTAACCCTTAGTGACGGTGAAGTTTCTAACAATGAGTTTGGTAGTGATGAGGATGGAAACTTCATTGCTTTCACTGCTACTCCTATAGTTGATGAAAGTGTTGCTGTTGATGAGAAACCTTCTGATGGGGAACCCTTCTGATGGGGAACTCTTTGAGGATGTAGATTTGCAAAAAGCCTATAATAAACTTTACAAAGTTGCTGCAAAGGATGCTATGAATGTTGATTTAGGCTTAAAGAAAATTGCATCTCTTGAACTTGATAAGAAAAATTTGCTTGTGAAACTGTTTGATGCTAATGAATTGTTGAATAATGTGAAGACTGAGAACATACTTTTGCTTGATAAAGTTAAGAATTTGGAACATGAATTATCTATTGCTAGAGAACAAACTAATAGGTCTGCTAGTTCCAAACTTGATCACATGCTGAGTGTTCAAAAGTATCCTTTAGACAAAACTGACTTAGGTTTTGTAGAAAGCCTCTCTGTACCTAACCATGTTCCACAAACTTTGTTCCTTCTTCTGAACCCCTTGTGAGTGAGGTTGTCAAACCCTCTGTGAGTGAGGTTGTTAAACTTGTAGCGGTCTCACCTCATAGGAAGATTAGGGTTGATCTTAAAGAGTCTAAACCTAAGAATTCTAATCCTTCTAAGGGCAAATTGCATGATAGACCTGCATGGGTTTGTCATTTTTGTGGAATGTCTGGGCATATTCGTCCAAACTATTTCAAGTTGCAAGTTGCTTAGTGAGCAAATAAGCCAAAAGTACCTGTGCCTCAAGCACAAGATCCTATGGTACTTATTGGTGAGTTGGTAAAGGCTTTAAACATTTATTCCAATCCTGGAGTTGCTCAGAATTCTAATTTGAATAATAATTCCAATGATAGAGTTGCATCTAAAAAGTTTTCGATGCAAAAGGCTCGATCTAATTGAGTCTTTTTGACATGGTCCTTGTGCTTCATCGCTCTACTCTTTGTGACCTTTGTTCTTTGTTGTTTTTGTTTTCTTTGCTTTTCTAGGATTTGTGTTGGGAAATTTAGACCCCAGTTGATAGAATTAACAAGTTTTAAATCCAACTTTTTAATTAGATTTATTATGCATAAACTTGTTAAAACAGACAAACATCAATATTATGTCAAAATCATATGCAGCGGAAAAATAAATAAGACAAGATATAATGACCTAGGAAAACCAATGAAACCAACCAGTTTCACAGTAAAAAACCTGGGGGGAAACCTTCTCGAAAAGCAATTCACTATAGTAAAGAGAAGTTTTAGATCTAGTACAAAACCTTTGTCCCTAGACTCTACAATCCCTGTAGATGAACTCACATCAGAAACCTTCTACCGCTTCAGAACCTCTGAACTCTTCAATATATGAACACTACCCTTTGATGCATGGATCCTAGTACATGACTCACTCCTTTGCACGAATCCTAATACGTGACTCACTCACCAACTTGAGAAAGAAGAATGTTGGCTGCAAAGTTCTTCACTCCATCAACAATGAAGATCAAGAAGCACTTGGTTACAAAACCCTAAGGCGCAAAGACGCAGTAGCTTCTTTTTAGAGAGAATAAGGCTTCAGTCACCTTTTGCATGTGTTCTCCTTGTATTCTCTTATGTGATGGCCTCTAAAATAAGTCTTATATATGCCTAGGGTTGTGAGAAAAGAAACCCTACACAAATACAAAAGCCTGGCCCAAAAATCAGATTTGAAAATCTGAATTTTCGTAACCTCGATAGATACCTCGATAGATAGCAGGTGTCGAGCCTCATTAAACCTCGATAGTTAGCTATCTGTCGAGAAGCTGTCGAGCAGCTGTCCGCAGGTGTCCAGCTTTAGTAAACACCTTTTTTTCACTTGTTTCTTGGTCAAATCTTCATCGCTTTAATACTAAACTTGAAGAACATGTTCTTTGAGTATTAAACACATCCTAGATCTACCCAAATACAATTGAAGTGCGTTTTGTCAAAGGATTAACCAACTACATAAAATATGTCCTTAACAATTTGCATTGCATAACATTCATGCATTTCATTCTAGGGTTGTCTTTGTTTTTTTCAAAATAAAAAAATAAAAAAAAGGAAAAGGGAAGCAAAATGTATTTTGCATTATTTTTCTTGGATTTGAAATCAAGGTTGGCCAATTTACTTTTACATAACATGTCTATGTACCTTGTTTAGCTTGGATGAGCTTATTTATTGCATTTTACTAGTTTGAGCTTTGTAGTGCATGTTGTGTGGGAAGATGTTTATAGTTTTTAATCACATAATCTTGATCTTGAAATCACATGCCTTTGATTGTCTGACTTGAATTTATTGAGAAAGGCATAAATAACAATCTCACCACTGTTTACTAGCCAATCGTGAACACCTTAGTGCATATCATAAGATTTTGTGCTTGAGAAAGTGTAGCACATGCACAATAAGAACATAAGGTGTAGCCTTGGTTTAAATGCTAAAATTGGTGTGTACATTATTGGACTATACTGAATTCAATCAAATAAAATTGGTGTGTACATTATCTTGGCTCTTTTAATAAGTTTCAAATCAAATAAAATTAGTGTGTACATTATGAGGCAAAATCAAGAAACTTACGTGATTGCAAACTTTTATTCTAGGAGATGTGAGAGTTATATGATATAACTCTTTAAGAGATAGTCTCTTTCAAATTCATGTTATGAATTTTGTAGATATTGTACTTGATTTCTATTCGCATATCACCTGACATGTATCTCAAGCTTTTGCTAGTTGCACACACTACACAAGTTACTCTTTGCTAAACTTTGTACATGTATTATGTGTGATTGTGTTTTGACCATCCAAGATTGAAACTTCCTTGATTGTTATGCAAAATATGTTTGTAGTTTGAGAATTTAAGGAAAATTGATTAAAAATCTTACTTTTGGATAATGAGGGTTAAATTCAAGGGTTTTTGAATAACTTTTCACCTCATACTCATGCATTTTATTCATAAAATCCTATGTTTTGAGGAGTTCCTTCATTAAAATGGTCTATTTTTCAAAATTTTTTTTTTTTGTTTTTTGTTTTTTTTGTTTTGTTTTGTTTTGTTTTGTTTTTTGGTTTTTCGATTGATCGAGTGTGTTTTTCGATCAATTGAAAATGCGATTAAAATTTTGGGTTGTATCTGTCCTACTCGATCGATGCTCGATTGATGTTAGATCGATCGAATGTAATTTTTTATCGATCGAACCTGTTTTTTGATCAATTGAAAATCGCATAGAGAGTTTTTTAAAACCTTTAGCTTTTCACGAGTTCATCACTTTTTCAAAAGCTATTCTCTCTCTCTTCGATCAGTCAAGGAGCCAATTCAAATTTTTGTCGTTTTCCCTCGAATCATTTGCAAGGTTTTTGTCTTCTAAGGCCGGTAAGACCTTTTTGCCCCTCATTTTTCATTTATTTTCATGTTTCATGCATTTTTGTCATGCATATTGGGCATATTTCGAACCTTCAGAAAATTGGGGATTTTGATGTTTTCAACCTTTTCTTTGGAAATTGATCAATGGGTTTTTGTTGTGGGATGATATAAATCAGATCCTTGTGAATTAATTTGATCAATTTTGTTGAATTAGGAAAATTTTAATTTTCTAGGGCTTGAAACTACCCGAATTGGGGTTTTTATTCAATTGAGCTTAATTTGATGAAATTGGCTTGTTAGATTGATTGATTTGATCATTATTTTATGTTATCTATCATGTGTAATGATCAATTGATCAATTTGTTGAGATTTGTGAAAGTGGGTTTTTCAAAATTTGGGGTTTTTGATATAAACTCTATGCTCAAGCCAATTTTGTGATTTTAAAGTGCAATTGAACTTATTTAGCCTACATTAGAGCATGCATCATGTGTTGATATTGTTCATGCATCATATAGATTGTTATTTTTTCTATATTTTTGTGCTAACTTGCAATCTGCCCTTGGTTTTTTGATTTCTTTCTCTCTGTCTCTTTTGTGTCTGTCCTTTTGATCCTTAGCATCATGACTAGGAAGACTAGAGTAAATAGAAAATCCTTCTCTTCTTTTGCCTCCACCTTTGACAGTGAGAGGTTTCTGAGTGAGAAAAACCAAGAGACGTATGAGAAGCTAAACAGTCTAAGGTCTGTGTGGGCTAAGCGGAAAGTAGTGTTAGATGAGTTAGATGGTGAGATTCGGAGAAACTTTGAGAGCAGGGGTTGGCTTCCTTTGCTGGACATTTCACATCCCCCTCCGGCTGCCTTGATTAGAGAGTTCTACTCGAACCTCTCTGTCCATTCCTATGATTCCAACACTCTAGTGAGGAGTTGGATATGGGGTGAAGAGTACACCATTACTCCTTCGGTAGTGGCTGTTGCTCTTGGGGTGCTTTTGGTTTAGCATCCTGTTTATCCTTACGATGAGTCTCCACCCCTTGATGACATTATATCATATCTTACTAGGTCTTCTATCCAGTGGGGTTCTGATCCTCGGATCACTACAGATGAGATAACTGAGATTCATTATCTCTTTTTCCGGATTTCATGTCATTCCATCTAGCCTATCTCTCATCTACACATTATTCCTTTGGAGAGATGTGCATTCTTATATGCGCTTGTCACGAATGCTTCTATGAGTTTTCCTCATCTTTTCCTTCGTTTTGTGATTGAGGTTCATAGGAGTAGTTCTATGCCTCATGGTCTGTTCTTTCCTATTTTTATTCATTGGATTTTATTACATCTAGGGTTAGATGAGTTTCCGGTGACTGAGCCTGTTCATATTATAGTTTCTATAGGTGCCACCTTTCTTAGGCAGAGGGCTACTCATATGCGAGCTAGCTCTAAACGTCTTAAAGTAGAGTCTTCCTCTGGTGCACCTCCTCCTCCTCCTCCTTCTATAGGTGATCCAACTGCTGATGAGTATGTCGATCCAATTGCTGCTGCTGCTCCTCCACCATCTACTTCAGATGTTTCTAGCATTCCTCGTGATTTAGATACTGTCATGACTGTACAGGCAGCTCATAGTCAGCTTTTGGTGGATGTGCTTACTGAGCTTCAGGCTTTAAGAGTGGATTTGGCGAGTTTTAGGCGATGACCTCCACCACCTCCTTTTGATGATGAGTGAGTGCCCTTTGGCAATTCGTCACAAAAAGGGGGAGTACATATTGGATAGGATAGGAGTTTTTTGCTGATAGGGGGAGATTTGTTTTTGTTGTTCTAGAGCTGTGGAGATGTAGATTGTATCTAGGTGTCTCACCATGTATTTACATTTTTTTTTGGGTTGTCTATGATAGGGGGAGATACTATGATATGTTTATTTTTGTTTCTTGTTTCACATTGTGCTACATTGATTTTTTATTTATATTTATGAGGTTATTCATGATATATGTCTTGTAATTTATGATTATGTGAAATCCAGAATTTATTTTGTTTACTTGTATTTTTCACACATGCGTTTATGTGTTTGTTAAGTGTTACAAGAATATATAAGTTGATTCAGTCGTGCTGCTGTCTACACTTGCAACTGATAGATAGTAGTTAGGTTGAATTTGTTTTCATTTTTGGGCTTTTTGTAATAGGCTATTTTTGTAACTATGAGCACTTTGTTTAATTTGTGTTTTGTCATGGATTGCCAAATAGGGAGTTTGTTGGGTTCTAAGACTTTAGGTTTAAATGTATTAGCACTTCATTTTGTAATGTTGGCAAACCATGATCAAAACATTTAGTCTTGTTTGTAGACTTGCTTAAAGTATGTTTATGTATAAAGTTGGAATCGAGTGTACTGTAGGATTTATTATGTAAATCTGCCTGGCTCAATCGATTGATCAAAAATTAGACTTGATCGATCAAAGCTTGTGCATATTGTTTTTCTGCAGAATTTTTCAACTCAGCCCAAGCTTGGTTTGACGTGTAGGGTTTTATGTTTTGCCCTAGGTATAAAAGGGAAAACCCTAGCCACGTCTTAGTTGTTGTTGCTGTTGTTGTTTATGTTGTGTATGTGAATCTCTTGTGAGATCTAGAGGTGTTTGCCTTCACATATACTTAGGGTTATCAAGAATCAAGATTTAGGTCAAGAGCTTGATGATCATTCAATTGCTGCATTAAGAGCTTAAAGATACACAAGCGGGAGTGCTTGTACTTGCTGTGAATCCAAGAAAGAAGTAGTCCATGGACTTGGAGCTGTCATGTGGTCATGGTAGTAAGTTTCCTACTTGAGGTAGCAATAGGATGTTAGTGGTCTAAGTCGCTATTGTGTAAACTTCAATTCTTTCATAGTGGATTTATTTTACCTTGAGGATAGCTAGGTTAAATCCTCCCCAGGTTTTTTACCGGTTTGGTTTTCCTACGTTATCGTATCGTTGTGTTCTTTATTTTCCGTACTTTACAATGATATGATATATTTGTGTTAACCTAGATTTGCATAATTTACCTAAGTTAATCACTTGGCTAAATAACTAAGTTAATCTGGTTGTGTTTTAGGGGTCTAAAAACTGTACATCTTCTATTCTCAAAAGATGCAGATTATCATGAAAAATTGTTCATAGAATTTTATAATTTAGTGAAATCTCAAGGAATAATGCTCTTAGATTAGAAAATGGTCATTGGACAGTCTTCTATAGAATTTTTGGGAGTAGACATCTTAGATGGAAGATACACTTTGCCTACACATTGCTGCCTCTCTTATTGAATTTCCAGATAAGCTCACTAGTGCAAAATAGACACAACAGTTTCTTGGAATTGTTAATTACATGTCTGACTTCATCTCGAAGATCTCTAAACACAAAAGTTGTCTAGCTCAACTTTGAAGAAAGCCCCTTTAGAATGGAATTCCCTTCACATAAAAGAAGTCCAGCAATTGAAAAGGTTAGCCGAAAAGCTTCCCTTTTTACAGATTCTAGGACCAGTCAAACGAATTTTGGAGATAGATGCAAGTGATGAGTACTGGGCAGTAGCCCTTTTTGAAGAAATTGATGGAAAAAGAAATATTTGTGGATATAAAAGTGGTGCAGTCAGACCCTCATAACTTCATTACCACTCCACGTTCAAAGTAATACTTGCAATAAAACATGGAATTGAAATTTTCCAGTTTCATCTTCTTGGGCAAGAATTTCTTGTAGAGATGGATATGTCCTCCTTTCCAAAAATGCTTTAATTTAAAAGGAAAATGCTCCTTCACCCTCAGTTGCTCAGATGGTCAAATTAGTTTTTACAATGGTCTTTCAAAGTCAAGCATATCAAAGGCAAAGATAACCTAATAGCTGATTACCTTTCTAGAAAGCCCCCAACTACTAATACCACAATCATTCCCTCACCCTTGTGTGTATATCCACTTATAGATCTGTCCTTATCTTTAAGTCCATCCTCCCTTTTTGGACACAACGGAAAATGGAGTCACCACTTAGTTTTTGCAATGGCCTAGGAACCATATATATAACGTTCTTTCAAGGATGAACTTTTTGATCTTACTACCAGTGATATAAGTTCGGAGTTAAGGTACAGTCTTAGGAAGGTGTTAGGCACCCAAAATTGCCCAACCCTAAGGTTGGCTTTCCATCATTGTGTCTTATATCTTAACCCTATTAAAGGCATACTCAATACTTGCATCTAACTCACACATACACACTAAGCATACATCTAACAACAACATGGCATCAAACATCCCAAAGCATACATCTATCATGCTTGCAAACAAAGCCTACCATACATCTAATCATGGCACAACACATCATCATAGACCCTAGCATCATGCATCTAAACATGCTTCATCATATTACTTCATAGCATACCCTAACATACATCTCATCACATCATCCTAGCATTCATCTTGCATGGCATCTTAGCATATTCAAGGCAGCAACATGTAACATTAAACCAAGGCAGAAACATGTGAGCATCAAAGATTGAAAGGAAAAACAAAGCCAACCAAAACATGTCATCATCCAAGGCATTAAGATCACAAACGTAACCTCAAACTAAAAAACAATCATATCGCAAATGCATGTACATTACCAATGCATGACTTACCTTTACTTACCTTGCAACAACTCAGCACCTATGGCATTATGCAAAAGCATATATATGTGTGATCATGGCATTGAAACAAGGAAAACACATGATAAACCCTAATTCTAACATGTGATAGCAAATAAGCAAATAAACATGTGAAACAAAGACTTTGGAAGCATAAAAACATGGAAAAAGAAGCTAAACAAAACAAACATGTGAAGGCAGAAAAAAAAGAAAAGAAATAAAATTAGAGTTTCTGGGTAGCGGCCTGCGTGTGCAAGAACAAGCGTATGTGCACATGCAAGATTATGCGTACGCAAGTTCTTGCCCAGAAAGCCTTAAAAACACAACCTAGCCTAAAAAATTAAATCTAACACCCTAACATGCATTTTAAACATACAAAAACATAAACCTAGACTAAATAAACATATTAAAGCATGTTATATCAAACAAACAAAGCAAATAGAAAGAATTAAAGCATAAAAAGAAAGGAGAAGGATAAAACAAAGTTTGAACTAATACCTCAAAGAAAAGAGCTTCAAGCTCGATTTTTTACCATTCCCCTCAGTTAAATCTATTCACAAACGAATAAGAAAGTGATTAGTAACTTGAGGGTGTTTTGTGAAAAACTCCCTTTTTGATTCACTATTTCTAGAGATCCTAGTGTTTTTCCATGAGATTTTTGTATGTTTTGAAAATATACCATGTAAGACTACTTATAGTGTGAAAAAATGGGTTTGGAACAATCCTAGATGACGTGGGATTCGTTCCAAACCTCAACATAAATGTAGAAACTTGCCTTGTATAGTTTTCTGAAAACCGCTATGTGTGCACAAGATTGGGCCTGCGTATGCATGCAGAAAGTTGAGTGCGCAAGTTAATTCATGCATGCACATAGCGAGGGTTTCCTTTGGCCTTATTTTTCAAAAATTGATTTATTTGCTCATTAAAAGTTTAATTTTTCATTTTAATACTTCTCAAGTCAATTTAACTTTTGATTTGGCCCTAAACCAACCTTGGGTCCTAAAATTCAGCATCATTGGGGAATAAAGGCTTGAGTCGTAAGGGGTACAAAATGCGGTATCTACATCCTTATCCTCTGATGATATACTTAATATGATATAAGGCCTTTCCCAAGAAATAAAAGACCAAATAAAAACCCTGACCCTTGAAGCCAAATCCAAAAGGATAATTAAAGTCCTTAATGATTACCTCAAGCAAAACCATAATCATTTTCTTGATATCTATCCTAACCTAGAACAACCATGGAAAACCCCTTTTGCTTTTTGGATAACCAACTGGGCTATCATACATTATCTTTACATGTGGTATTTACTCAATGAGTATTATTTATGCCTTCATTTTGAACCAGGATTTTACAAACTTGTTTTCCCTATTGAAAATAGACACTTTCAAAAATTCTGGTTTGAGATTTTGAAAAATGATGATGGAGATTAGAAGAGGTATCTGTTGATACTCGGCCTGAAACGGAGAACCGCGGGCCTTCGTTCGACCACCCGCCGTGGCGACGCTCTCGCGTGCATGGGCCTCGTTAGAGGCCCCTCTCGAAATGATGGTTTGTGCAGTTTCGCGCGGAGTTTTGGGTGCTCTCTCTCTTGGTGGAAAATGGTATTTTTCTACCTTTGGAGGTGTGGCAGGAATTTTGGCCAAATTTTAGGTGATTACCAAAGGCAAGTGAAGTTGCCACCAATCATTGGGTTGCTCTAAAGTGTGATTGGTCACCTGTTTCTAGTTGATTTTATTACCAATCTTAAGCTAAGAAAAAGGGCATTTTTCCTAATTTAATTCGGATGACAAAAAATCTTGATTCTTGAGTCCAGAAGTTTGGTTACGTGTGGGGAAGGTGTTAGGCACCCTACAACGTCTGTCTAAGGATAGTCATTTGTTTTGATAAAATCTTAATTTTTGGAGATGGGTGGTAAAAAAACATGATTTTGGCATTGGATTTTTGGGCTTTGCATGCATGGGGGCTTTGAGGTTTGGCTTTTGAAAAGGTATGGTCCCAATCTATGCTTTCCTAAGGCATTTGGGCAAAGTACCAGATTTCCATGGCAAGAATCCAGCGACATGTCACCTTACTTTTGCGGTGGAAATTAGGCATCGCTTGCCTTAGATGACATGGACTGTGACAATCACACCGAGAGAGGCAGGTAGGTATATATATACATACATCATGCACAATGCAAGCACATAGAGTAGGGAAGTAAATGCCTATATCCCTAGAGCAAGGCCCAAAATATAAGTGCAAGAAAGTACACAGGGGTTGCCATGCTCTAGAGAAGAGGATGAATGGTACATGGCATGATAAACCTAATGCAACCCATCTAAGAAAGAAAGGAGAGAGGAAGGAAGGGGGTTTAAAAGAGTACATAACCAAATGGGAGAGGCTAGACCTCTAAACCTACTAAACATAGCCACTTGGCTCATGTTTATATGCTCACATCCGCGCCTTTTTTGGTTGTGCCTGGCAGACCTTGCCCTAGCTCTAAGCGTCCTCGCGCCATGTGTGTACAAGCAACGAGCATATGAAAGAGGTATAAAGAAGATAAGAATGATAGACATGGCAAGCAAAGAAACAAGAAAACAAGCAAACAAACGAGAAGGCGAACAAGCAAGTAGGCATAGAAACATGCACGTCCACATGTGGATCCTAGAACATAAAAATGGAAGAACATGAATCCAAGCATATAAGCATGCGAAGATAAGGATCTAACTATACAGCATGGAAATGTACACATAAACACATAGATCCAGACAAGGCATAGCCAAAAACATCATACAAGCATGTGAGCATGTAACCTTAACATCAACATAGAACGAAAAGGGCAACAAAACATAGGAAAACATGGCATAAAGCATAAAACATGTAGATCAAGACACATAACATATAAAAAAGCATGGAAGAATATGGATCTAAGCTAAGAACATGCTAGGAACAAGATAAAGCAAGAAACATGCTAAGGAAAGCAATAAATCATGTTATTAAGGAAAAAAAAAAGCAAGATAAATGCTAGAAAAAGATTTAGAAAGTTAGGGGTGTCGATAGTAGCTAAAAAGCTACAGCCAAACGCCTAAACCCTAAATCCAAGATGTAGAACCAAGGAAAAGAAGATTGGGTGCAAGAACACTACTTTGTATTTTTGGTGAAGAAGGAAGAATTAAGAGGCTTTGATGTGTGTTTTTTTTTGGAAGAGAGAAAAAATGTGTAGAAAATGTCTAGGCCAAGCAGACAACTTGGGGAGCCTTCTTCTTTTTTTGGTATTGGGGGTGCCTAGGGCTATTTAAAGCCCTGATGCACTTTTCGAGGCGGTGGCCCTTGTAGGGCTGCTGGCGGCCCTTCAAGGGCCGACACCCTCAAACTTCCTTGGATGGGTTTGATATTGAAACCTCTGGAAAGATCTTGACTTCCTAATTTTGAAAAGGTATGGAACTTGAAAATCCAACAGTTGGATTAAAATTTATGGTTCTGGGAAGTTAACGGTGCATTGATCGGTGCTTCAACCTGGTTTTCATGATATCTTAGCCTCTCTAACTCCGATTTTGACTTGTGAATAGTCGTTGGAATGAGAATTTGATTATCTTTGTAATGACATTGGTTTCAACCCGTTCTGCTGGCCGGATTGAAATTAGGGTTTTTGGATCCATTAGGGGTCAACTTAGGGTCAAACTTAGTCAAAGTTGCCAAAAATCTTCAAGAAGCTCATGTTTGATGTAAAACCATGAAAAATGTTGTTTTGTGACGATTTTGGCCTTATTTGACTTTTGGTCAACCTAGGGTTGACTAGGGGCATTTTGGTCATTTTGATTGAAAGAGGCATTTTGAGTGCTTCGGTGTTTGAACGGGTTGTGCTACGTCATTCTAGCTATTCTTGTAGCTCCATGGAGAGAAAATAATATTTTTGAATTTTTCGGGGTTCGGTACGCAAATCGAGGGCAGACAAAATATGATGTCAACAATTGCCCCTTCTTTATTTGGCATCTCGAGTGCAATGAGAGGTGTCGGATAAAGAACATGATTTCGAATTTTGTCGCCCCCAAATTGCGTGCAAAGGCACTCATGGATCAAGACCAGTTTTTATTTGGTTGGACTAACCTGTTGCAGCTGCTTCTAAAATATTTTCTAGACTTGTTTGTTTTTTAATACTAAGCAAAAACTTCATTCTTTTTTTTTTTTTTGGGCTAGGTAGAAAAACATGCAAATCCTGGCTGATATGGATGCAGAAAATTAAATGCTAGGCAAAAGTAAGGGGACTTACCTGGTGATTGGGAACTTAGGATTCTTTAGGAACTTGGTGATTGTGGGATGGTGAGACGTACGACACCACTACTAGTTAGCCTTAAAATAGGATTAGTTGAAGATAGAGGATATCTGAATAGCATGCCTGATAAATGACTCCTATGTCATGGAAGCGTGGAAAAGTTCCTACATCGTGGAAGTGTGAAAAGGGTCCTATACCATGGAAGCATGGAAGATTGTGCTACTCCATTGTTGGGTATCAAGCACCATAATGATTCCTAGAACAACAAAGGAGAATTTCTACACCGTAGAAGTGTGGAAAGGGTCCTACACCATAGAAGCATAGAAGGTTGTGTTGATCCATTGTTGGGTATCAAGCACCATAATAGATTCCTACGCCGTGGTAGCGTGGAGAAGTTCCTACACCGTGGAAGCATATAAGATTGTGCCGATCCATTGTTAGGTATCAAGCACCATAGTGATTCCTACGCCGTGGAAGGGTGGAGAAGTTCCTACACCGTGGAAGTGTGGAAAGGGTCCTACACCATGGAATTATAGAAGATTGTGGTGATCTGATGTTAGGTATTAAGCACCATAATGATTCCTACGCCGTGGAAGCATGGAGAAGTTCCTGCACCATGGAAGTGTGGAAAAGGTCCTACACCATGGAAGCATAGAAGATTGTGCTAATCCATTGTTGGGTATCAAGCACCATAATGATTCCTAGAACAAGAGAGAAGTTCCTACATAGTGGAAGTGTGGAAAGGGTCCTATACTGTGGAAGCATAGAAGATTGTGTTGATCCATTGTTAGGTATCAAGCACCATAATGTTTCCTTGAATAAGAGAGGAGAAGTCCCAATACCGTGGAAGTGTGGAAACGGTCCTATACCATGGAAACATAGAAGATTGTGTTGATCCGTTGTTGGGTATCAAGCACCATAATGATTCCTGGAACAAGATAAGAGAAGTTCCTACACTGTGGAAATGTGGAAGGGGTCCTACATCGTGGACGCATAGAAGATTGTGCTGATCCGTTGTTGGGTATCAAGCACCATAATGATTCTGGAAACTGCCTTTAAGAGGGCTGATGTATGACTTTAGGAAAAGTGCCTTTGAGAGGGTTGCTGATATGTGTGAAAAACAATACCTATGATTAGGACTTACATGCATAGTTCTAGGAAATCGCCTTTGAGAGGGTTGCTGATGTATATGAAAGACAATGCCTCTGGTTAGGACTTATATGTATAACTCTAGATAAATCGCCTTTGAGAGGGCCGTAGACATATGTGAGGAGCAATGCCTTTTGTTAGGGGTTACACGCACGATTCTAGGAAATCTCCTTTGAGAGGGCTAATGTATCATCATAGAAAAATCACCTTTGAGAGGGCTGCTGACGTGCGATTATGGAAATTGCCTTTGAGAGGGTTGCTAATGTGTGTAAGAAACAATGCCTTTAGGCAGGACTCACATGTACAATTCTAGATGTCGCCTTTCAAAGGGCTGCTGTTGTATGCATGAAACAATCCCTCTAGGTAGGACTTACATGTACAATTCTGGATGTCGCCTTTAGAAGGGCTACTGCTGTATGCATGAAACAATGCCTCTAGGTAAGACTTACATGTATAATTCTGAAAATCGCCTTTCAAAGGGTTGTTGTTGTAAGTGTGAAACAGTGCCTCTAGGTAGGACTTACATGTATAATTTTGGAAATCGCCTTTCAAAGGGCTGCTACTGTATGTGTGAAACAATGCCTCTAGGTAGGACTTACATGTACAATTCTGAAAATCGCCTTTCAACGAGCTTTACATGTGTGATATTGGTAGCACTTGCACCGCACCGTATTCTCACGGGTTTACTGATTCAATCTGATAATGATCAATCCACTGAGGGAGATGGCAAAGGGAGAGACCGCACAGAATAAAAACTGCTCCAGTGTAGGTTTTGTGTGGTTCTTGACATGACAGGAAAAGTTCCTGGCGGGATAGACCCATTCTTGCATACTGATTAGCACAAAGTGAATGGAACCACGCAAAATAAACTGCCCAAGTGTAGGATTTTATGGGGTTCTGGATCGGCAAACCGAATTGACATGGGCTTGAGCTTGTTCTAGACGATTGTACCACAATGTGTTCCTTGGTTTGCTGAATTCTAGATTCAAAGTTCTGGGCAAGATCCGCTTTTGGAAATGCTAACACTCTTGGTCATAGCTACACAAAAACTGCCTGGATGTTGAGTTTTGTGTGGTCTTGATGTATTGTGCATGCTGGGCACCTATTCAAGCTCTTATGGGGAGATATTCCTCCTTCTCCTAGTGGATATCTTGAATTGCACTAGATAAAGGGAATACCATCTATGGCTTGAAAATATCATAAATGAAACTGCCTCAGTATCAAGATTGAGACTAGGGCCAACCCTTGGGCATTGGGGGTCATGTCTAAAGCAATGACTCAGGCATCCTCTGTTGGGATGAGTTCGAGAGGCTGGAAAAGTGTTTAGGGGAGTGATGCTCAAATGGTATTTAAAACCCGGGGTTGAGCATTTGAATTTTCTAGGTTCAGGTCTTTTTGAAAGTGCCTAGTAATGATGAAGGGAGGCTTGCATAAGCTGTTGCAATCTTAAAACCTCATTTTTTTTTTCTGTAAATTCTGTTAAGGACATATTTTATTTAGTTGGCTAATCCTTTGACAAAACGCACTTTACTTGTATTTGGGTTGATCTAGGATGTGTTTAATACTTCAAAGAACATGTTGTTCAAGTCTAGTATTAAAGCCATGAAGATTGGACCAAGAAACAAGTGAAGAAAATGTGTTTACTAAAGCTGGACACCTGCAGACAACTGCTCGACGGCTTCTCGACAGATAGCTATCTATCGAGGTTTAATGAGGCTCGACACCTGCTATCTATTGAGGTATCTATCGAGGTTACGGGAATTCAGATTTTCAAATCTGATTTTTGGGCCAGGCTTTTGTATTTGTGTAGGGTTTCTTTTTTCACAACCCTAGGCATATATAAGGCTTGTTTTATAGGCCGTCACATAAGAGAATACAAGGAGAACATATGCAAAAGGTGATCGAAGCCTTATTCTCTCTGAAAGAAGCTACTGTGTCTTTACGCCTTAGGGTTTTATAACGAAGTGCTTCTTGATCTTCATTGTTGATGAAGTGAAGAACTTTGCAGCCAACATTCTTCTTCCTTAAGTTGGCGAGTGAGTCACGTACTGGGATTCGTGCAAAGGAGTGAGTCACGTACTGGGATCCGTGCATCAAAGGGTGACGTTCATAAATTGAAGAGTTCAGAGGTTCTAAAGCGGTAGAAGGTTTCTACTGTGAGTTCATCTACGGGGATTGTAGAGTCTAGGGAAAAAGGTTTTGTACTAGATCTGAAACTTCTCTTTACTATAGTGAATAGCTTTTCGGGAAGGTTTCCCCCTAGGTTTTTTATTGTGAAACTAGTTGGTTTCATTGGTTTTCCTAGGTCATCATATATTGTCTTATTTATTTTTTCGCTGCATATGATTTTGACATGATATTGATGTTTGTTTGTTTTAACAAGTTTATACATAATAAATCTAATTAACAACTTGGATTTAAAACTTGTTAATTTGATCAGCCGGGGTCTAAATTTCCCAACAAGTGATATCACAGCGGGTACACTCTGATTGGATTAATTTTCTGAGTGTGATCCTTGACCCCCGTTGTCATGGATCATGGACAATCTCTTTTGATTCCTCCTTTATTTGATGGCACTAATTATGCGTACTGGAAAGTTCGTATGAAAGTTTTCTTGCAGGCTCTAGGTGAACAGGTATGGCAAGCTGTTGAAGTTGGCTGGATTAAGCCAAAGGAATCGCCGGTGGATTGGGATGATGCAACGATCACAGCGGCAAATTTCAACAGTAGAGCCTTGAATGCGTTGTTTTGTGGGGTAACCAATGAGGAATTCAAGAAAATATCATCCACGGAAGTTGCCAAGGAAGCATGGTCAATTCTTAAGACCACCTATGAAGGTACCATGGCTGTGAAAAATGTGAAGCTTCAAAGACTCATTAGTAGCTTTGAAGAAATAAGGATGGAGGAGGATGAGACCTTTGATGAGTTTTATGCTAAACTCAAGGATATTGTGAATTCTTCTTCCAACCTTGGAGGGTCTATAGCAGAATCCAAAATTGTTAGGAAAATCCTTAGGTCCTTACCTGAAAGATTCCATGCCAAGATCACTGCCATTGAAGAAGCAAAGGACATTGATCAAATTCCTTTGACTAAGCTTGTAGGGAACCTTCAAACCTATGAGATGGGATTAAGCTCAATGGGGAAAGGTGGAAAGAGTAAAAACTTGGCTCTTAAGGGTATAGAGGAATATATCGAGGACTCTGAAGATGAAGATGAGGATGAGGATGAGGATCTAACCTTCATAACTGATGAGATTATCAAACTTCTTTAGTTTAAGAAAAAGGATAAGGGCAAACCTCCTAGGAAATCTAAATCCTATAGGAAGGGTAAGAATGAGAAACCTCTCATCCAATGCCATGAGTGCAAGGGTTTTGGTCATATGAGGATAGAGTGCCCAAACTACCTCATGAGGGAAAAGGCCAAGAAGTCAGAAGATAAAAGGTTGGTTGCTACTTGGAGTGACACCGAGAATGACTCTTCTGATGAGTATGTGGATGAATGTAGCCATGTTATGGCCTTTGCTGCCTCAACCGATAAGGTGATTGTGGAAAGTGCTAGTGACAGTGAGGATTCTTCTAATGATGAAGTATTCAATAAGATGACCTTTAGGAAGCCTATGATAAGCTATGCACTAAATTCATAAAATCTGAAAAGATTTTGCATCTTTGTAGAAAAGAGCTTAATGAGGTAAAAACTGAAAAAGCTGATTTGTTAGTCAAACTAGATTAGACTACAAGGTTAGTTGAGACTCTCATTGTGGAGAACACCTCATTAGAAGAGAAGGTCAAGAATCTCGAGGTTGAGCTTAGTCAAGCTAGAACTCAAATAGAGAGGATGTCTAGTGCAAAGCTTGATGAGGTCTTGAGTGCTCAAAAGCCTAGTTCTGATAAGACTGGCTTAGGATATGCTGTTTCCTCCGGCCCCTCCTCTTCCACGACTTCTAGATCAAGGACTATCATTGTGCCTCAATTCGAGAAAGGTATGAAATCCAAAACTATTTTGGCTAATTCTAAATCCTTTGTTAGACCTCATGTTTGTCACCATTGTGGTGTTTTTGGACACATTCGTCCTAATTGCTTTAAGTTGTATCCTCAAAAGCAAGTGTCCAAACGGTCACAGGTTTCTTCTCAAGGACCTACACCCTTGTTTGGAGAGTTATTAAAAGTTTTGAGCTTTTTAACTCAATTTCAGGAGAATTTTAATTCTTTCATGTCCTTTAGTAGACATACTAGGACACGTGCCTTTTCATCTTCACCGCCAAAGACTCGTGCTGTGTGGGTGAGAAAGGAGCCTAAGACTTAATTGTCTTTTCTATTTGTCCTCTGCTTTAATTCTTTCTATCTGTAGTAGGACTCTCTTTGCTTGATTTCTTTTCTGCTTTCGAAATCATGCTTTCATGCATCTGCATCTTTCTATCATGCCTTCATGCATTTGCATCTTTCTTTCATGCTTTCATGTTGTTTGTTTGTTTTTGTTTGGTTGTTTAGTTTTTATTTTGTTTTATTTTCAAAATAAAAAAAAAATTGAGAAAAATTGAAAAATGCAAAAACAGTGTGTTTGTGAACCTTAAAATGGCCATTGAAATAGAGTTTTCTAAACTTTGTATCTCTTGTAGCTTAGATGAGCATCTCTATGCATAACTAAGCAAGTGAGCTTTGTGGCTCTTTGTTTGTGATGAGTAAGGTTGAGTGATCTCTTGTACTTAACACTCGTATCACTCTTTTTGACGGGTAGGACTAGAAAATCCTAAGAGAAAAGCATAAATAACCATCTCACCACTGTTACCCGCCAATCATGAAATGACATTTGTATGCTTCGGCATAGCAAAAGTGCAATGTCAAAAGCTTAAAATAATTGGGTATTTCTTTTCTCTCCTTTGTATGCCCAAGAATGGTTTGCTTAATAAAAAGAAAATATGCAAAGAAAATAAAAGCAAAAAGATAAAAAAATGCTTTAAATATGATTGCAAGTGTGTTTTCTAGGAGATGTGGGAGTTATAGGATGTACCTCAAAGGTGATAGCCCCCATCAAACAGTTCTGATTGTGTATGAGTTAAAGTGATTTTCTCATATCTCAAATTGTCATATCTTAGAGACACTTATGCAATCTTGCAATGTTTTCACACACAACACGCAATATTCTTTGCTACTTTTGATACATGTGCAGGTACAATATGATTTGGCCATCACAAAGTTTACATGCGTTGATGTATGCTCACTAAACTGTCTTAACTTGTTTTTGAAATATAAAATTGGTTAGACTTGTTTAGTGTGTGTGTGTGTTTTTGGGATCTTAAATGCTTAACTCTTTGTTGTTTGAGAGATGTTTTGAGAGGTTAAAATGTTGGTTGGATCATTGGCTGTGTTGCATGTTTGATTGCATTCATATCTGTGTTTTTCTCCTCTTCGAAAAACTTTTTTTAAGCCATCTCGACACCTAGCTTATTGTCGAGCTCTTCTATTGCATCTTATCACAATCTCGACACCTCTCGATAGCTAGGTGGATCAATCGAGAAAGTTGCTATCCCCTCGATAGCTTCTTGATAGCTGTTCGATCCATTGAGGTCTACTCGATAGCTCCTCGATACCTCTCGATTGATCGAGATACTCTGCAAGCATTTTTTCATGTTTTGCATGTTTCTTTTATCTTGTCATCCATAGCATCTTGTTTCATTACATTCATGCATTTTTATGGATTCTTTGTACCCTTTTGGTCATTTTTGATCATCTTTGTGTTTCTCGAGTGAAGCTTTCTACTTCTTGTACCCATTGTCAATCGTGACAAAAAAGGGGATAAATTGGAGAAATTGTGGTTTCTTTCTTTAAGATTCTACAAGTTAGGGGGAGAAATACATGACCTTGTAAGGGAGAGATGTGTTTCATCTTGTTAGGGGGAGTGTTTATCTCCTTGTTGTTGTAGGAGCTACTTTTAGCTTCTTGTTCTTGTACCTTAGGTCTTGTGACCATTTTTACATACATGATGCTTATCAAGTGGTATATGTGATGATGTATGTTTTCTTCACCCACCTCTACATGTGTTGTTTCTTTTCTTTCTTTATACACATGTTTCTTTAATTTGCATGCAATCTATTATTTCTACTTTACACTAAGATACCTTGATGAGTTTTGTTTAAGTGTTTCAGAAATACAGGTTGTAAAAGTTTTCTATGCCATGAACTCTCTTCTTGTAAAGTTTTTCAAGAGTTTGTGCTAGGGTAGATTTTATTGTATTCAACAAGTGAGTATGAGTTAAGTGATTTATGACTTCTCTCATATGTTCATTTGTTTGTTGTGGTTTTGTCACGGATTGCCAAAGGGGGAGATTGTTAAGGACATATTTTATGTAGTTGGCTAATCCTTTGACAAGACACACTTTACTTGTATTTGGGTAGATCTAGGATGTGTTTAATACTTCAAAGAACATGTTGTTCAAGTCTAGTATTAAAGCCATGAAGATTGGACCAAGAAACAAGTGAAGAAAAGGTGTTTACTAAAGCTGGACACCTGTGGACAGCTGCTCGACAGCTTCTCAACAGATAGCTATCTATCGAGGTTTAAAGAGGCTCGACACCTGCTATATATCGAGGTATCTATCAAGGTTACGGGAATTCAGATTTTCAAATCTGATTTTTGGGTCAGGCTTTTGTATTTGTGTAGGGTTTCTTTTGTCACAACCCTAGGCATATATAAGGCTTATTTTAGAGGCCGTCACATAAGAGAATACAAGGAGAACATATGCAAAAGGCGACCGAAGCCTTATTCTTTCTGAAAGAAGCTACTGCGTCTTTGCGCCTTAGGGTTTTGTAACCAAGTGCTTCTTGATCTTCATTGTTGATGAAGTGAAGAACTTTGCAGCCAACATTCTTCTTCCTTAAGTTGGTGAGTGAGTCACGTACTGGGATTCGTGCAAAGGAGTGAGTCACGTACTGGGATCCGTGCATCAAAGGGTGGCATTCATATATTGAATAGTTCAAAGGTTCTGAAGCGGTAGAAGGTTTCTGCTGTGAGTTCATCTACGGGGATTGTAGAGTCTAAGGACAAAGGTTTTGTACTAGATCTGAAACTTCTCTTTGCTATAGTGAATTACTTTTTGGGAAGGTTTCCCCCCAGGTTTTTTACTATGAAGTTGGTTGGTTTTATTGGTTTTCCTAGGTCATCATATCTTGTCTTATTTATTTTTTTGCTGCATAGATTTTGACATGATATTGATGTTTGTTTGTTTTAACAAGTTTATGCATAATAAATCTAATTAACAACTTGGATTTAAAACTTCTTAATTTGATCAACCGGGGTCTAAATTTCCTAACAAATTCCTTGGGAAGAAATGAATAACCCTCAAGGATTTGTTTTTGGACTTGAAAAGTTTGGAGTATTTGAAATCTTTGAGGGTCATTATTTTTCCCTTCTGTTTTAATTGGTTTTGAAAACCCGGTTTAGAAATTTTGGAAATTCATTCATGATTATGAAAATCTTTTTAAATGCATGTACCATAAGATGGGTCTCGCTAAGGCCATGTTTCCTATGTGGTTTAAAAGTGTATATGCTCGACGGCTATCATTTACCTTGAGTAGGGAAAATGCTCGCAAGCAAGGATTTCTTGAGCAAAGTGCTTGTGTTTACCAAATGCATGGGTGTCTCTTTTTAAGCTTTGTAGGGAAAACATGAATGATGTGTTTGGCATTTTGAACTCATTAGGTGGGTTAGGAGAGGACCCTACCCTTTTTGAGGCATGACGCCTTGGCATAAGCAGATGATTCCGTCATCAATGATTGACCAATGTTCAATGTGCCACGACCAACCGATCCTTAGTGATCAGTGAGGTGTTTCATTAGGTTGTAACGTGACCTTGGGGTTAATTGGGTGCTTGAAATGAAGGATATTAGGCTTAAAACTTTAACAGGTAGGTGATTATTTGGCATAAGCTCTATAGACTAAGTAGTCGTTCTCAATCAAGAAGGACTTTCGTGGGACCGTAATGTAAGGATACGAGTTTCCTAGGCTCATGGGAGGATATTTTGGCTGTGAAATTCTTTGAAGGGTTTCCTAGTCAAGGATTACACTTCATCAAAAGCATTTTGGTTCCCTTTCATGCTCAGCTATATCCTCAATTTAATTCCATTTCTTGAATTTTGCCCATTTTATTTTTGGGGCTTTCATTTTATTTTCTTTAGCCCATGTTTCTTGATTATTTCGGGATGAATTTTTCTTTTGCCCTTTCTTTGCTTAGGGCTTCATTAGACTTGATTGGCCCATGACTTTTGTCATTTGATTAAGGCTTCTTTTTCATTCGTTTTTTTTTTATTTTTTATTTTTATTTAAATTATGGACTCATTTTATGGACTCAAATTGGGGATCACTTAGCATGAAATCCTTGTAACCATCTGACCTGCCCTAGTGTAGGGGGTAATTCTTGGTTGGGTTAAACAAGAAAAGAATTCAATAGGCTCAATTGGGCTAACAAGGGATACTTCTTTGCAAGCGGGATGGTAGTGAAATGAATACCTTTCTTCGTCATCTTCAACGCTTACTTCTTAGCCTTAGGAGCTTATGTGCCAATTATAAATTCGGGTGATTTTTGAAAAACATTTTCTTTCTGGCTCAAAAGTGCTATCAAGTGATATAACTGTTTGGATAGTTGAAACAAATGCCTCCATCATTTCAAATCTAATCAGTTGGTCAATGAAGCTTGAACATATGGTCATTCACTAATTTAGGGTCCACACCAATCTTGGGTAGGACCTCCCTAGGGGGGTTGATTGTCAAGAATTGAATGTGCACTTTGCAAAAGTGGTGAATGTTTTAGGAATGTGGAGTTGTTGAGATGGGATATCAAGAGGTGAGTGTTTGGGGATCACATGCCCCTTATCTTTGGTAAGGGACAACCTTTCACTCAAACAACTCTTTTCCCACAAAATGGGTTTGAGCATTGACTTGCCGCTCTTGAAAGATGCACGTGTTTTGAAACATAGATTTTCATGATTTGATTTGAACCTTTAAGCTTTGATCTTATTTTGATTTTTTTTTTTGAAAAATGTGTACAAGATTGCAACAAACCTAAGCCAACCGAGATGGGAGAAGGTTTTGTTGAGATAATGTTGGGATAAGTGACAAGGTCAAACTTGGATTCCAATGTTTCCGATGGATGGCATTCCCAATACCCAAAAGCTTTTTCAAAGATCCATTTAGGGGATGATGGTCTACACCTCGCAAAGAGGCCTTAAATGATTTATTCCATGTTTGGCATACGTCTCGAGATAAAGATTTTCTGATCCATGGTGAGGATTCTTGTGAGGTATAAGTAGGAAACTTTGTTTTCCATGTTAATCATTAAACTGACCTGTCAAGGCAAACATGCCACATTAGGGATCTAAGAAAGGCAACATGAGAATGACAAGAAGGGATTTTAATGCAATTCCCTAAAATTTTGATGGGGCACTGTCACCCAGATGTTGAGTAGGTCAATGGCTCTATCACAAATGCTTAGATGTTTGGTGGTTGCTATTCATTGAAGAGTGCGATGTGAATGACGTCTCTTTGGCCTAATTAAGGCATGTCCCTGAAAAGGAAATTTATTAGTGACATATCCAGACTATGCCAAACCCGATAAAATTGGAGATAGTTCATAATTCTCCCTGAATGTAGGCTTGGTTCGCCTTTTTCTATTATCAATGATCTTCGAAAGTCCTTCCAAGGAATGCTTCGAGCAAGTTACAAGATCTTCTGATGGCCTTGCAAAGAAATTGCGACTTTGGCCCTTGCTAAAGCTCAAGATGTGGTCGAGGCTATTGTAAAGAAGTCCATTCAAGGGGGAGAGACCATGTGAAAAAAAAAGCTGCCCCAGTGTGATGTTTTCCATGGTCTCTCAATCACTTTCATAGCTTGGTGAAATTTTCAACTGAAAGGTGTGGGGATTCACATATCAAGAAACCCAAAGACATCTTAGGATACCTGAAGAAATGGAGAACTTTGTTTAGAAAGACCCAAAGGTGAAAGAATTTTTTTTTTTTTTTCCTGAAGAAGACCCGAATGAATATTTGTTTAGGGGGAAACTCGAAGGAATTGCTCAGTCTACCTGAAGGTGAATGAAGATTTTATATGGGAAATACCCAAAGGAAACACTTAGGGTCCGTTTGGATAGAACTTATTGCTGAAAACTGAAAACACTGTAGCAAAATAATTTTTAAATGTGTGAATAGTGCCGTGAGACCCATTTTTAATGAAAAAGTTGCTGAAAAGTAAAATTTTTGGGTCCATGAATAGTGCACAGATGCACTGTTCATGAGGAATTAGTCAACAACTACGGCTGAAAAAAAAAAAAAAATCTGAAAACGCAGAAACGCTGAAACGCAGCTCGGATAATTTCAATCCAAACGCCCTCTTAGACTACCAAAAGGCAAAAGAAAATCTTTTTTTTTTTTTTCAAAGGAACTTCCTAATCTACCCGAAGGAGAAAGGAGATTTTGTCTTAGGGGATACCCGAGGGAAACACCTAGACTACCCGAAGGCAAGAAGATTTTTTTCTTGAAGGGAACTTGAAGATTTTGTCTTAGGGAATACCCGAAGGAAATACCTAAACTACTCGAAGGCAAAATAGGATTTTTTTTTGAAGACTTGAAGGAAAGGCCTACTGAGGCAAGCTGAAGAAAAAACCAATTTTGAGCTGGCTAATCTTCATTGAGAGATGTCGGGTTCTTTTCACCCTTTGGAGATGCTTTGACAGAAGAGCTTTCAAGCTGTCCAGATCGAATCCAACTTCTCATTGAATTCTGCTCCTAGACTTGAAGTGGCTAGTCTTCATGGATAATGTGGGGGTGCACAAGATGGATTTTTAGTGGTCTTATGGGAATGAGACCACTAAAAATCTACCCCAGTATCATATTTAGAGCTCCTAAAGGCTTGGCCTTCTTTCGGTCTATATGGATGTCTTGTGGATCATTGATCTCACCAATCATGCTATTAATGTTTCAGTAGAATTGGCTATTGCTCATGTTTAAGGTAGGGAATTTGAGACCTTTGGGTGGCTTCCTTGAAGGAAATTGGTCAAAATTCACTAGAGTAGACAACTCGGGTTATGCCTTTCTTGATACTTGATAGGCCGAAGCAAGTTCCTAGGCCCTCCTCCAGTAGAGTGGCCTCATGCTTCCTTTTAATTGTCTACTTTCATGTCCAACATAGGTGTCTCATATTGATTGATGGAGATGTTGCATCTAGAAGATAATCCAAAGTAGGTTCATTGTAACCTTCAACTCCTTGGAGTGAGTTCTTGAATGAGTTTTTCAGGGCTCGTGTATTCAGAAATGGTTTCATAAGTTTCTGTCATGACCTCGGCTGAGGTGAATTTGAAGAACATGGATGACCCATCGGTCTCTTAAAGACAACCCTTTGGGATTTTCACAAGAATTCATGACGCTTTTGCTGCCGTCGACCTTATCTCTTTCCACATGGGAGACAAATCGAGAAAATTTTTGCCCCAATATGACATTTTTCTTATACTTTGACCATCTTATCAGTCTTTTGCAACTAGATGAAATAGACCGGTTCTCATTTTGCAATTTCCCGAAGAATGTCGACTCTCGGCTGAAATAGTTCATTGCCTCTGTTCAGTATTCGACTCATTCCTTGTTCTTGCACATGACCTTTTATATAAGCCGGGAGATACAAGGATCTTGAATTTCCTACATTTTGTGGATTCACACCTCGAGATGGATTGAGATATTTTCATGGTGGAAACAAAAACCAAAGCACATGTTAATCTTGTGTCCAAATGCTTTAAGCATGCCCTATTTCATTTTGCAATTATGGGGGAGAAGTTCCATGATTTGGAATTCTTGTTATTGAATGAGTTCCTAAAGTGATGCAAATCTTAACATGACCAAATTGTCGCAAGCAAATGAGCATTAACATAGGTTTTGAAAAGTCTTGGGATGAACCCTTTTACACAATGAAACTTTAAGGTGCAACACCTTATCCTTTTAGGAAAAATTTGGCACAATTTGTATGGCAAAGGTTTTTGTAATGATATTCACAAAGGTCCTTGGACAAAGAAACCAATTTTGATGCAAATGCATTTGATATAAGGAAAACAAAGCTTGATTTTTTGCAATTTTGAAGAAAAAACTTGGCCTCTTGCATGTCTCTTTGGAAAAACTTGGTTGCCTGTCACCTAATTTATTATCTATACAATTAGGTGATAGAAATAACTGATGCATGGATGCCCTTGTAGGGTCGGGGACCCATAGGACCTAGGTGGATTCTAATGCACGAGCGGTTCTGGGACCGTCTTTCCTAGGGTTTCACAATGTTATGCGAATAGGTAAAGATCATACCTTCATTGGAGAATTGCTTCCCTGCAAACAAAATTTTTAAGAACATGCTCCTGCTATTTTCAAAAATTGGCTTTGCACCCTAGCGCAGCTATTTATCATTTGAGTTTCTAGAATGATGCAAAATTAGTGCACAAGATTGGCAAGTAACCGAAACTTTCATGACATGCTGGACAATGCGGGATGGACCCTCTTTTGATTACATGCTTGTACAATATTTGCTTTTACAACGTTGGGTTCATTGGCTCCAATAGTGGGCCTTTTACAATGCAATTACAAGGAAAAGCTCGGCTTCTGACAATGTGGACTTCTCGGGGAAGCTCTCGGACACTTGGATCTCTTTGATGATTTGGATCTCTCTGGGGAGAATTCTTGAATTCATGATGTCTTAGGATTCTTGACAATTTTTCGGTAGCATTTCCTCCTGAACAGAGTTTCGGCTACTTGCCACAAATTTTAGCCTTGCACAATTAGGTTACAGAACCAATTGGTGTATACATAAATGCGCTTGTAGGGTTGTAAACCCTTAGGGGTAGGTTATGATCTGGCATGTATAAGGAACAGGGCTGCTTTTCCTAGGGATTTAATCATGGATGCTATGCAAGAAGGATAGAAAGAACCTAGAGTAAAGCACAATTTCTTTGACGCAAGCAAAAATGGAGCACCTGTTGCAAAAACACTTTCCCCTGACCTCTAGCCCTATAAGGGTATCCTTTCCTAGGCTTGGATGTTCACTCTTTGGGCTTTACCTAGTCCTCAAAGGCTCTGGGCTTGATTTAGTCCTCATAAGTTTGACATAACTAGGCCAACTGTATGCAAAGGCTTAACTGGTAGGTTGTTCCTATCCTAAGGGGACTCTGTTAGGACATATGTGATTCATGTTAGGAACAAATGTCAACATTTTATGTAATTGGCTAATCCTTTGATAAAATACACTTTACTTGTAGTTGGGTAGATCTAGGATGTGTTTAATGCTTTAAGAAACAAGGTTTCAAGTTCAAGTGTTAAAGCCATGCAAGTCTGTCCAAGAATCAAGTGAAGATGTGCTGTTCATTAAAGCTCGACAGCTAGTATCTATCGAGGTTTGAAAAGCAGTTTTAGCCCGAGGCTCGACAGCTGCTCGATAGATAGGGTATCTGTCAAGGTTTATGAAAAATAGATTTTCAGTTTTGATTTTCACCCAATATGTGAATGTATGTTTAGGCTTTCTTTTCTCACAACCCTAAACATATATAAGGATTATTTTAATGGCATTCACAGGTTGCACAAGGGCATAAGAGCATAATTGCACAAGTGTGAAGTAAAGTGTGACTGGAAACCTAGTTTACCCTTGTTCATCTTGAAGAAGCTGCTGTGTTTGTACACCGTGGGCTTTTGTGACCAAGCAACTTCGTGATCTTCATCTGTGATGAATCAAAGAATTTTGCAGCTAATATCCTTCTCAAGTTAGTGATAAAGTCACGTACTGGGATCCGCACATCTATTAGTTAGTCAAGTACTGGGAGCTATGCAATACAAGGAGAGATTGTCACTACAGAACAAGTCCAATTGGGTATTGGGGTAAGGGTTCAACTATAGGTTGGTATAAGTACTAGGATTCCTTTACTTGTAACTGCTTGTTTTGATAATAGTGGATTCTCGGGAGTGGTGACCTAAAAATCACCCTGAGGGGTTTTTGCCTCGGAGGTTTTTCCCATTCGTAAACAAATCACCGAGTCAACTTTATTTTTCACTGTATTATACTTTAGTTGGTGATTTGTTTGTGTTGCCACGTACATTGCATGTTAATTTGATTAATTAATAAACTTGGGTAATTAATCAATTAATTAATCACAATGGGTCAATACATTCTTGGCCTATCAAGTGGTATCAGAGCAGGCACACTCTAATTAGGGTTTAATCTTTACTGTGTGATCCATTAACCCTTGTTTGTTATGGATAGAGGACAATCACTCATTGTACCTCTTTTATTTGATGGTACTAACTATGCATACTGGAAAGTAAGCATGAGAGCTTTCTTCCAGTCTTTAGATGAGAAAGTGTGGTAAGTTGTGGAGATAGGCTGGACCAAGCCGAAGAAAGCACCGGCCGACTGGGATGATGCAAAGATCAAGGTAGCAAATTTCAACAGCAAGGCATTGAATGATTTATTCATTGCGGTCACAAATGAGGAGTTCAAGAAGACATCTTCCACTGAAATTGCAAAGGAAGCATAGACCATTCTCCAAACAACCTATGAAGGAACCAAGGCTGTCAAGGATTTGAAGCTTCAGAGGCTCACTATTAGCTTCGAAGAAATTAAGATAGAGGAGGATGAGTCATTTGATGAGTATATGCTAGGCTTAAGGACATAGTAAACTTTACTTTTAACCTTGGGGAAACCATTCCTGAACCCAAGATTGTGAGAAAGGTGCTTAGATCTCTGCCTGAGAGATTCCATGCTAAGATCACCGTGATTGAGGAGTCAAAGGATTTTGACAAAATTCCATTGATAGAGCTAGTTGGAAATCTGCAGACCTATGAGTTGGGTTTGTCTAGGATTGGGAAGTTAAGCAAGAGCAAGAGCATGGCACTGAAGGCCAAGAGTAGTGACACGGATGAGTCTTCTGACTATGAAGATTCTAAAATGAAGTCCGACATCACCAGGCAATTCAAGAAGTTCATAAAAAATGCCAATGCAAAGGGCTTTGACAAGGACCGTAGGCAGTTGAGTTCTCAATCTAAGAGCCAAGACAAAGGGAAGAAGGATGCTAGAGATGGTGGTCAATACACTATTTCCACAAGATCCAAGTGTTTCAAGTGTCAAGGCTTTGGTCACATGAAACAAGAGTGCCCTAATTATCTCAAGTCCATTGAGAAAAGCAAGGCACTTGCTGCAACTTTGAGCGACACCGAACCTGAGGATGATTCTGAAAATGAAGATGACGGAATCCTAAATGCCTTCATCACCACTATCAATCCTACTGAGGGGATTGTAGAAGATATGGATAAAGAAGAGGACTTGGTGGAATCAAAGTTTGAGAAGATGGATGAGCAAGATGACACCCACATCGCCTATGCAAAGTTATACAAGGTCTCGAAAAAGCATGAGAAGTTGTATAGGTTGGCCACCAAAAAGCTTAGTGATGTGGAGCTTGAATGAGAACAACTCTCCACAAAGTTTGATGAAGCCAATCAGACCATTGGAGCGTTAAGGTTTGAAAACAATTTCTTGGTTGAGAAGACCAACAAGCTTGAGGCAGACTTGTTCCAAGTTAGAGCTCAGTTGGAGAGGACCTTAAGTGCAAAGCTTGATGAGATGCTTAGTATTTAGAAATCTGCTTCTGACTGAACCGGTTTAGGGTATGATTTCTCTTCTCCAAACATTGCTTCTTCTAGTACTACTATTTTTGTTTCTCTTGCTATTAAAATTGAATATGAGAATCATGATGCTAAAACTGTGATAGCTGGTGAGAACATAGACAAGGGTAAATCTATCTTAGGAGCACCCCCTAAGCTTGCTAAGAAAGAAAGCAAAACCCTAGGGCTAAGAAGAGTAATGCTCAAAAGTCTAAAGAGAAGAAGCAGCATCACTGTCATCATTATGGAGCAGCAAGACACACTTGACCTAATTGCTATAAGTGGCAAGCCACTCAACAGAGCAACATCATAGTCTTGTCTGGAAACCTGAGTAAGTTTTCATCCTCTCTTGCTCCTCTAGGAGATCTCCTCAAGGCCCTCATATTCCTTTCGAACTTGAACGATTGCAATTCTTCCCCCTCAATGCCGGTTCAATGATTTGCTAAAAGGAAAGGTACTTCCAAGGTGTGGAAGGAAAAAGGGCTCCAAGTAATTTAGTCATTTTTTTTCCTCTCCCCTTCTTGTTTTTGTTTTTGCATTACTTGTGTGTTTTTCTTTTTGCATTACTTGTGTGTTTTTCTTTCTTATTTTGAGTCAGTCTAGTTTTTATACATTGGTTTGTTTGACATGTTTTTGTTTGTTTGTTTTTTCAATTTTTTTTATTTTGTTGTCATTCATAAAAATTAAAAAAAAATTGAAAAATTAGAAAAATACAAAAATAGTGTGCGTTTGTGTACTATGGTACTTGTGTACCTTGAATGGCCAATGAAACAAAGTTTTTTAAACTTTGTATCTCTTGTAGCTTAGATGAGCATCTCTATGCATAACTAAGCAAGTGAGCTTTGTGGCTCTTGTTTGTGATGAGGAAGATGAAGTAATCTTTTGTACTTAACACTCATATCACTCTTTTTGATGGGAAGGACTAAAAAATCCTAAGAGAAAGACATAAATAACCATCTCACCATTGTTACCCGCCAATTATGAAATGACATTGGTATGCTTCGGCATAGCAAAAGTGCAATGTCAAAAAGCTTAACATAATTGGGTATTTATTTTCTCTCTCTTATATGCCCATGCATGATATGCTTAACAAAAGAAAAATATGCAAAGAAAAAGAAAAGAAAAAGAAACAAAATACTTTAAAATATGATTGCAAACATGTATTCTAAGAGTTGTAGGAGTTATAGGATGTACGTCAAAGGTGATAGTCTCCATCATGCAGTTATTATCATGTGTAAGTTAAATTGATTTGCTCATATCTCAAATCGTCATAACATAGAAACACTTATGCAAAAGCTGTTTCAGCTAGTATCTATCAAGGTTTAATAAGCTATTTCAGCTCGAGGCTTGACAGTTGCTCGATAGATAGGGTATCTATTGAGGTTTATTAAAAACAAATTTTCAGTTCTGATTTTCATCCAATCCATGAATGTATGTTTGGGCTTTCTCTTCTCACAACCCTAAGCATATATAAGGATTATTTTAAGGGCCGTCATAGGTTGCACAAGGGCATAAGAGCACAATTGCATAAGTGTGAACTAAAATGTGACCGGAAACCTAGTTTGCCCTAGTTCATCTTGAAGAAGTTGCTGTGTTTGTACACCATAAAGTTTTGTGACCAAGCAACTTCGTGATCTTCATCTATGATGAACTGAAGAACTTTGCAGCCAACATCCTTCTCAAGTTGATGATAAAGTCGAGTACTAGGATCCGCCCATCTATTGGTTAGTCATGTACTGGGAGCCGTGCAAAACAAGGACAGATTGTCATTACAGAATAAGTACAATTGGGTATTGGGGTAAGGGTTTAACCATAGGTTGGTATAAGGTACTGGGATTCTTTTACTTGTAACCGCTTGTTTTGATAATAGTGGATTATCGAGAGTAGTGACCTTAAAATCACCTGATGGGGTTTTTGCCTCAAGGTTTTCCCCATTCGTAAACAAATCACCATTTCAACTTTATTTTCAGTTGCATTATACTTTAGTTGGTGATTTTTTTGTGCTACCAATTACATTGCATTTTAATTTGATTAATTAATAAACTTGGGTAATTAATCACAAGGGGTCAATACATTCTTGGCCTATCAAGTGGTATTAGAGTAGGCACACTCTGATTAGAGTTTAATCTTTGTTGTGTGATCCATTGACCCCTGTTTGTCATGGATAGAGAACAGTCACTCATTGTACCTCCTTTATTTGATGGTACTAACTATACATATTGGAAAGTATGCATAAGAGCTTTCTTGTAGTCTGTACGGTTTCATGCGAAGCTTTGGGTGCTCTCTCTCTCGGTGGAGGAGGGTATTTGTCTACCATTGGAGGTATGGCAGGAATCTTGGCTAAATTTTAGGTGATTACCAAAGGTAAGTGAAGTCAACACCAATCATTGGGTTTTTCTAAGGTGTGATTGGTCACCTGTTTCTAGTTGATTTTATTACCAATCCTAGGCTAAGAAGAATGACATTTTTCCTAATCTAATGCAGATGGCAAAAAATCATGGTTCTTGAGTTCGAAAGTTTGGTGTGGGAAATGTGTTAGGCACCCCACAATGCCTATCCAAGGACAGTCCTTTGCTTTGATAAAACCTTAATTTTCGAAGATTGGCAGTAAAAAACAATATCTTGGCAGTGGCTTTCAAAGCTTTACATGCATGGGGGCTTTGAGGTTTGGCTTTTGAAAGGATGTGGTCCCAATTTATGCTTTTTCAGGCAAAGTACCAAATTTCAATGGCAAAAATCTGGCGACGTGTCACCTTACTTTCGCGGCGAAAATTAGGCATTAATTGCCTTAGGTGACATGGACTGTGACAATCACACCGGAAGAGGTGAGCAGGTATATATATACATACATCATGCATAATACAAGCACATAGAGCAGGAAAGTAAATGCCTACATCCCTAGAGCTGTTGGATAAATACATGTTTATATCGAATACAAAACATACGCAGCGGAAAATTAATGGATCTATTTCATTCGCAATTGATAACATGTACTATGTAAGTTTCAGAATTTAAGAACAAGAAAGTTTACTTTGGTGCAGTGAAATTTAAAACAAAAATTAGAAGTACTTGGGAACACTTTTAATCTTCACTCCAATTCCACTTAATGTCCAAGAAGTGTGGTCTCTCAATCAGTTTCCAATGAGAGAATAAGAGAGTGTCCAACACCCACATACAAACCATTTCATTCCTTATATGATCTTAATGGAAAAATCTTATGAAAAGTCTTATAAAATTTTGTATGTTTCTCTCCTTATATATAACTGATTATCTAATTGGGCTAACCTTTTGGGCTATTCCAATTGGGCTCTAGTATGTGGCTTGGAGTATGACCAAAAGAGAGCAAATAAGACTCTAACTCGAATGGGTCTTGGGCTTTCTGTCAACTCTTGACAAGTCTAAGTTACCATTAATTATATTCAATACCACTATATGAATATAATTGCACTCTTGGCCTTATTAATAAATTATATCCCAAGACTTTATTATACATGCAACCCCTTCATTAAAATATTCGTAATAATACAAAGTCATAAATATAGACTGCCACTTTGAAGATTACTACATCTTAATCCTTGAGTACCCGATTTAATCCTTTTATGTTATTCATCATATATTTATGAAATCCAATTTTATAAATATATACTTTACTAAATCCTTACTAAAGTGGTTGGGCCCAACACTCTGAATAACCAAACCCATTAAACCTATCTCAAGGGAATATTTTATATCTCTGTTAAGAGATTATGAATTCCATCTTGAGAATATATGTTCCATCAACACTAAATGCAGCTGCCCAACATACTGAGGTTTTGATTGTGACTTATAGATCTCACTCTTGATATATTAGAGCAACCTACACCTCATGATTAACTCCATTATTCTCTCAAGATTTAGAGTTGATGTAAATAGAAGTCGTGAGATTTATTATTCATTTGACAGTCGCTAGGAGAATAATAAATCTCAGAGCGATCCAATATAATATGTCTTAACTCTTAAAATATATCAAATAGAAGTCTCCACTTCCATGATCAAGACAAATTATCTTAGTTGATATGTTATAGTCTTCGCAGATGAAACGCCCAATTTCATCACCGACTACGAACTAAAATTCTGTGTTTACAAAGAACTTGTGATTTATATCTTCTGTGACTTTTCACATAAATCACATACTATGCATCTCATGGACTAAGATAATGTCTCATTAGTTCATTTATAGATAGTCTCATATAATTAAACAATTTAATTATTTATGACATGCCAATAAATTGGATTTTAGGGCACAAACCCTAACAAGAGCATGGCCTAAAATATAAGTGCAGGAATGTAAACAAGGGTTGTCATACTCTAGAGATGAGGACGAATGGTACATGACATGATAAACATAATACAACCCATCTAAGAGAGAAATGAGGGAGGAATGAAGGGGGTTTAAAAGAGTACATAGCCAAATGGGAGAGGCTAGACCCCTAAACCTACTAAACATAGCCGCTCGGCTCATATTTACATGCTTGCATCCGTGCCCTTTTTGCTTGCGCTTGGGAGACCGTGCCCTAACTCCAAGCGTCCTCGCTCCATGTGTGTACATGTAAGGGCAAAGACAAGAAACCAGTAGACAAGCAGGGGAATGAAAAGACACAAAGAGCATATGAAAGAGGTATAAGGGAGATAAGCAAGATAGACATGGAAAGCAAAGAAACAAGAAAACAAACAAAAGGTGGTGTCTGCAAGGGACAAATACAGGTTTTGATTGAATGTTCATAACTTCATTGTGTTGAAGGATGGACGACACACTAGCAAGCAAGACTCATGCATGGACATGTTGAAGGAAAAATTCTGGTTTTGTATCTCATACAAAACCCACAGCGGAAGCAACGAACTAGGATCTATTTCATTCATGATTGATAACGTGCACAATGTAAATTTCAGAATTTAAGAACAAGATAGCGTACCTTGATGTGAAGAAATTCAAAACAAAGATTAGAAGCATTTGGGAACACTTTTAATCTTCACTCCAATTCCACTTTACGCCCAAGATGTGTGGTCTCTCAATTAGTTTTTTTAAAGGGAGAATGAAAGTGTGTCTCACACTCTCTCACACACCATTTCTTTTTCTTTTCTAATCTATTCTCATAAAATTCTGTATGTTTCTCCCTTTATAACTAATTGATTATCTAATTGGGCTGGCCTATTGGGCCTTTCCAATTGGGCTTTAGTGTGTGGCTTGGAGTGGGACCAAAAAGGACCAATAAGACACTAGCTCCAATGGGCCTTGGGCTTTTCCGTCAACTCTTGACAAGCCCAAAGTTACCATTAATTATATTTAATACTACTATATAAATATAATTGCACTCTAGGCCTTATTAATAAATTATATCCCAAGACTTTATTATGCATACAACCCCTTCATTAAAATATTCGTAGTAATCCAAAGTCATAAAATATAGACTGCCACTTTGAATATTACTACATCTTAATCCTTGAGTACTCGGTTTAATCCTTTATGTTATTCGTCATATATTTATGAAATCCAATTTCATAAATATATACTTTAGTAACTCCTTACTAAAGTGGTTGGGCCCAACACTCTGAATAACTAAATCCATTAAACTTATCTCAAGAGAATATTTTGTATCTCCATTAAGAGACTATGAATTCCATCTTGAGAATATATGTTCCATCAACACTAAATGCGGATGCCCAACATATTGAGATTTTGACCGTAACTAATAGATCTCACTCCTGATATATCAAAGCAACCTACATCTCATGATCAGGTCCATTATTCTCTCAGGATTTAGAGTTGATGTAAATAGAAGTCGTGAGATTTATTATTCATTTGACTGTCGTTAGGAGAATAATAAATCTCACAGCGGTCCAGTTCAATATATCTTAACTCTTAAAACATATCAACATACCAACTAGAAGTCTCCACTTCCATGATCAAGACAAATCATCTTAGTTGATATGTTATAGTCTTCGCAGATGAAACGCCCAATTTCATCACCGACTACGAACTAAACTTCTGAGTTTACAAAGAACTTGTGATTTATATCTTCTGTGACTTTTCATATAAATCACATACAATGCATCTCATGGACTATGATAATGTCTTAGTTCATTTATAGATAGTCTCATATAATTAAAAATTTTAATTATTAAATACATGCCAATAAATTGGGTTTTAGGGCATAAACCCCAACAATCTCCCACTTGCCCTCAAAAACAATTTATCATATATCTGACACTTATTTCCCTTTAGAGTAATTCATAATCACTCTAAGGCAAGGCTTGGAAACAAGTTACAGCCAAATTTATTGCATAAATTATCTTTTCTACTACTACTATTTCTCATGTACTCATATCTCTCGAATGAGAAGATATCATTTACACTTAATGTGTATCTTTACCACCTAGAGTGAACACATATCTTGAAGTTCAACTTCATGAATCACAATCAAACTACAAATCAGTATTTGCACATCCAGTAATGATCAAAACTTCACTTCTGTGGACAAGCATATAACACCTTATTCCCATAAGATATTTGAGTATATGCTTTACTCCCACTAAATTAAATGATCTTTGATTCAATTGATATTTGCTTACTATGCCCACCGTAAAATAGATATTTAGCCTAGCATGTAGCATAATATAAAGACTTCCTATCTATTTGATATAAGGGACCGTCTTAATATGCTCTTCCTTTTATATGTCTTAGGACCACAATCCTATATAAAGGAACTTCAAACTTAAAAGGAAAGAATCATTTCTTGAAGTATTATATGTTATACTTGGCTAGAATCTAATTTATTTAAGCAGTTTGAGATAGACCCAACATCCTAATTTCTGAATTATAACAAAGTTTAATTCTTAGGATGTGACCAGTCTTTCCCAAGTACTTTATATCAAACAGGACTAGACAACCAAAAATACATTGATGACAATAAATCAACATCATTCTAAATGATTAGAATGTCATCAACATACATTAAGAAATTTATTATTCTATATAGCTATACACACATAAGGCCTTTTAATATTTGATCAAAATCAAACAATTTGATTTCTTGATCAAAGATAATATTTTATGATTTAGATGATTGCTTTAATCCTTAAATGGAATTTAAGGAACTTGCAATCTAAATACTACCGTTTCTTTGCTATGTACAAGTCTAGTTACATCATATAGATGTCTTCCTCAAGATTGCTACTAAAAGAAGCTTTCTTGATATCCATTGCCATATTTCATCCAAATGAAATATAATGGATAAGAGAATCTAGATAAAGTCAAACCTGACTATTGGTGAAAAAATCTTTTCATAGTCGAACCATTTCGTTCTGAATAAATATTTTCACCATTAGTCTTGACTTTGAAGGTTTGCACCTTCAAATCTATCAATCTCAATTTTTCTTGTAGACCTATTTGAGAACAATAGGCTTAATGCCATTAGGCTCCTCTACAAGTTCTAGACTTTAAATAGAATCTAATTCTATTTACATAACCTTGATCTAGTAATCCATATTTATATCATCTATTGCCTCAACGTAGGACCGAGGATCAAATTCATATCCTTGCGGAATGACTTCAAAAGTTTATTCCAAAAGTATGAATTTATTTGATAATTGATAATCCTCCCACTACGATATTGTATTGGTGTATTAGCTATATATCTAGAATTATTCCTTGTGATGTATCTAATACAACCATCTCATTTCTAAATGTATTTCATAGTTGTCTTACAACAAATTCTGACATTTTTCTTCTAGAACGATTCTATGTATAGCTTTAAGATTATTCACATAGTCATCGTCAAGAACTTTGTATTTGTACTTTACAAACATCTTATCTTCTTTATGACTACCAAAACAATCTTTTGAAATTCCTTTTGGATACCCAACATAAACACACATTTTTCTACCTTTTGATTTCATTTTGTTAGACTTCCTTTCTAGCACAAGTGCTGGACATCCCCAAAAGTGGAAGTATCATATACTAGGTTTTTACCTAATCCACAATTTGACAAATGTCTTAGGAACAAACTTTTGAAATCAATTTTAGAAAATGTATAGTAATACATAGAGTATATCTCCAAAAGAAATAAGGAAATGGAAATACTTATCATGTACTTTACTATTTCTAAAAGAGTCTTATTCCTCCTTTATGTATGCACTGACTTAAAGAAGTCATTGATATTATATTCCTTTACAATAAAGGAACCCTAGATCATATTATCCTCTAAATAGAATTCATAGATTGAAAATTTAACAAATAATGGTTCTAAAAGCCCATCTTTCACCAATCTTGAATATCATTTAGATTAATAAGATCTAGACATAAGTGCCAAAAACATACATTACCAAAGGATGAAAACTTTCTCTTTAAAAAGTAAAACATGTAAATCTCCATCTAGAAAACAATCATGGACAAAACTTAGCTTTACCAAAACGGAAACACTTTCCTTTTGGTCATTCTTTTGAGTCTAATTTCCTTTTGGCAACTACTAGGGCAAATAGCTTGCCCAACTATTTGGTATTTTAATTCCTCTTCTTACCACCTTTTCCTTTTGGTCTAGGCTAAGAATTTGATTAAATCATATTGATCCTAGCCTTAGCTTTTAGGATGTCTTCCGTTGTGTAGAACTCACTCATCAATTCAGATAATATAAAAGAAATTTATTTTCAAAACAATCTGAATTGGTCAAATGATTCTAACATGGACTTATGGATCATATCCATATGAGATTAACAATTAATCTCTACATCCAAGAATTCCAATTCATTTTAAAATGAAAATATTTTCATAAAATGATATAGAATTGGAACTACTTAAGCTTTTTCTTGGCACTCAATATGACTTATATTAAATATCATCTAGTAGCACGATATTTCATACCAAACATCTCAATTAGACTTAATACAAAGTCTAAGTCTAGTACTAACTCTTGCATCTCATGCTGTAGCACATTTGAGATAAAAGCCAATGTAACATATTAGCATTTCAATGGAGATTATGATCATATCATAAGCCATCTTCCATCAATGCATCATGCATAGGAAATTATGATAATGCTGAATTGAAACATATATATGTACTTCAGCTCCTTAAGCACCATGTCCAAAATTATATCTTAGTTAATGTGATTCAATAAAAAAATAGTTAGAGAACAAAAATTTATGGCAACTTCAATTCGAGACTATGAACATAATTACAGGGACATTATATTTTGCATCCATAATCATATAGTATAAAACCCGAAAAACATACTATACTAGGTGCAACGACAACCTAATCTCGCAATTAATATTCCTCAGCATAGAGTGAATACCAACCACTACGATCAGGCGAGAATTACTCTCATTATTAATGCTATCATGGTAACTCTTACCAAACAAAATAATTTGCCGCTATTTCTTTGGCCTCTAAGTGATAATAGCAAGAACTCAGCATAGAGGATACTATCAAACTTAGTCTAGTGTACACCATTGTCTAGAATCATGTGTAGCCACATTTCATCCCCTTAAACAGGCTTATTATGTAGTGCCATGATACAAAACACCCTCCGCATGGAATGCAAAGCTCGAGGCTAAGACAAGGTGTTTGATCAAACTACTATAAACCAAGAAATTCAATCCTGTAGTACCATGAAATAAATACTCTCCGCATGGAATGCTAAGCTCGAAGCAAAGTCAAAGTATATATTTCACACTACTATGAACCAACAATGGAGGCCGTGAGATCCAACCCTTGTATCTCTCTCCCACTAGAAATTTTAAAACAAGTGGATTGTCCTAAAAACATTGTGATCTAATCACAAATTTAACCCTACACATCAAATGTGTTTAATAGTTTAAATTCGATGTGATGTTACTAAGTCACGTTACTTTAGTGTAACGAACATTCGCTTAATCCAAAAGAAGTTTAACCTTGTAATCCATGAAGTAAATACCCTCCGCATGGAATGCAAGACTCGAAGTCAAGACAAGGTATTTATTCACATTACAATAAACTTAACAAAAGGGTTATTTAAGCACTCCCACTCGTTATTTGGGTTTTTTTTCTTAAATAATTGTGATCCCATCACAACTAATAACCTTGCACTTGTTCAAGACTCTAATCTCATTAGAATCACTAACTAAAATGGAAGTCCTAAACTATTTAGGATTCCTTAAACACTAATGAATCAAAAATTAGTTATATAGAACTCTCTCCTTAATTTACTAAATAAAATATTCTAATCTCATTAGAAACTATATAACTTTTTAATTAGAATTTTAATCTCATTAAAACCCTCTAATTAAAATAAATTAAGGACTTTTAATCATAAAACAATTTAGGACTAAGAGTTCTATTTAACTAACATCTTTGATCTCAGTAGGTCTTTTAGTTAGATAATGATTAATAAATATCCTTAACTTTTAAGGATTATAAAATTAATCATATAGCCTTGCTTTTATTAAAATTTTAACACTTAGTCAAAAACAAGTGAAAATTCAAAATTCAGTGCCTTTGATCGGTCGAAAGGAATTCTCGATCGATCGAGACTCGCAAAACTGATTTTTTTAGAATTTTCAGGTAACCGTTTTTGACATCTTCATTGTTCTGCCATCAAAAACACTTTTTGATTTTATCAACGAAGATTTACAGATCAAGAACCATAATAATGCTAGACACGTGAAAAAATATAATCCTAATCTCATTAGGAATAAATTTCATTAAACTAGCATTAACATATATAAATATATATAACGTAATAAAAACACTTATTACATATAAAAATTCATATTATATTATATATAATATAATATACCAATTAATATATGTAATATATATTTAATTACATTATATTATATATATATATATATATATATATAACGTAATAAAACTCATATATTATAAAATAATATTATATTATAATATATATATAATACAAATATGATTATTATATTATATTATATTATATTATATATATATAATACAATATATGATGGTCAAAAGGGAAGAATCCCTACGGATTCATTTTTCCAAGCAAAAAGTGGCCATCTCATTCAATGGTCAAACCATGCATGAAAGTCCAAAAGGTGCAAGCCAAAATATCAAGCAGTGCATTGACCAAACGGTTACACAAGAATCCGTATATATATATATAGACCAAGGCACACGAAACAATGCCTTTCAATCTAAAACAGTGCCTTTGACATTTGACCGTTACATGAATTCATATTAGCAACTATCTCAAGACATGGCTTGCAATTAACAAGATCTGGCACTATTCAAACCCACTTGCAATATATATATATATACGGATTCTATGAAAATTAAAAACGATGACACAACACCATAACTTGATGTCGAAAATTGTAACACAAAGATAACGGTTTTCTTAAATTTTAAAATCCAATCACACGCTATACAATCATGATATGAAAACCTGGCTCTGATACCAATTGAAGGAAAAATTCTAGTTTTGTATCTCATACAAAACCCACAGCGGAAGCAACGAACTAGGATCTATTTCATTCATGATTGATAACGTGCACAACGTAAATTTCAGAATTTAAGAACAAGATAGCGTACCTTGATGTGAAGAAATTCAAAACAAAGATTAGAAGCACTTGGGAACACTTTTAATCTTCACTCCAATTCCACTTTACGCCCAAGATGTGTGGTCTCTCAATCAGTTTTTTTAAAGGGAGAATGAAAGTGTGTCTCACACTCTCTCACACACCGTTTCTTTTTCTTTTCTAATCTATTCTCATAAAATTCTGTATGTTTCTCCCTTTATAACTAACTGATTATCTAATTGGGCTGGCCTATTGGGCCTTTCCAATTGGGCTTTAGTGTGTGGCTTGGAGTGGGACCAAAAGGGACCAATAAGACACTAGCTCCAATGGGCCTTGGGCTTTTCCGTCAACTCTTGACAAGCCCAAAGTTACCATTAATTATATTTAATACCACTATATAAATATAATTGCACTCTAGGTCTTATTAATAAATTATATCCCAAGACTTTATTATGCATACAACCCCTTCATTAAAATATTCGTAGTAATCCAAAGTCATGAATATAGACTGTCACTTTGAAGATTACTACATCTTAATCCTTGAGTACTCGGTTTAATCCTTTATGTTATTCGTCATATATTTATGAAATCCAATTTCATAAATATATACTTTAGTAACTCCTTACTAAAGTGGTTGGGCCCAACACTCTGAATAACTAAATCCATTAAACTTATCTCAAGGGAATATTTTGTATCTCCATTAAGAGACTATGAATTCCATCTTGAGAATATATGTTCCATCAACACTAAATGCGGATGCCCAACATATTGAGATTTTGACCGTAACTAATAGATCTCACTCCTGATATATCAAAGCAACCTACATCTCATGATCAGGTCTATTATTCTCTCAGGATTTAGAGTTGATGTAAATAGAAGTCGTGAGATTTATTATTCATTTGACAGTCGTTAGGAGAATAATAAATCTCACAAATGTCCAAACTTTAATATGTCTTAACTCTTAAAACATATCAACATTCCAACTAGAAGTCTCCACTTCCATGATCAAGACAAATCATCTTAGTTGATATGTTATAGTCTTCGCAGATGAAACGCCCAATTTCATCACCGACTACGAACTAAACTTCTGAGTTTATAAAGAACTTGTGATTTATATCTTCTGTGACTTTTCACATAAATCACATACAATGCATCTCATGGACTATGATAATGTCTTAGTTCATTTATAGATAGTCTCATATAATTAAAAATTTTAATTATTAAATACATGCCAATAAATTGGGTTTTAGGGCATAAACCCCAACACATGTAAGCAAGCGTGTAAAGATGCATAGGAAGTCAACAGGTGGCATAAACAAGCATGGCAAGCATATCATCGCACATAGCGAAAAAGAGGGAAGGTATGCACGAAGCAACCCGGCATCCGGAGACGCATCCCAAGTGATTACACCCAAACTAGGCCTTAAGGGCATCAGATGTAACCACATAAGCATAAACCCGCTAAGGGCGTCAAGCGTGGTAAAGCCTAGAATTAGAGAGGCTAACATGGAAGATAGAGCATAGAAGCAAGCAAGCATAGACCTGCAAATGGGGTGATCCAAACCCTTTGATATGGGCCAAGGCGTACGGATGAGGACTAAGACCATAGGGTCAAGATCATATCCGAACCAATAGGCCAAAACACAAGAAAGAGTGACAAAAGCGACAAAAGGCTACAATAGCACATGGTATGACAAACATAGCCTAGGCCTAGGCACACAAACATGGCATGGAGCATAAAAGCACATGAAAGATGGCATAAAGCATGTAGAGAACATAGATCTAAGTATGTAGGCATGTGAGAACATAGGTCAAGACATGTAGGCATAGAAACATGCACGTAAACATGTAGATCCTAGCACATAAACATGGAAGAACATGAATCCAAGCATATAAACATGCGAAGACAAGGATCTAGCCATACAGCAAGGAAATGTACACATAAACATATAGATCCAGAAAAGGCATAACCAAAAACATAAAACAAGCATGTGAGCATGTAACCCTAACATCAACATAGAACGAAAAGGGCAACAAAACATGGGAAAACATGGCATAAAGCATAAAACATATAGATCGAGACAAATAACATATAAACAAGCATGGAAGAACATGGAGCTAAGCTAAGAACATGCTAGGAGCAAGATAAAGCAAGAAACATGATAAGGAAAACAATAAATCATGTTATTAAGGCAAAAAGAGCAAGATAAATGGTAAAAAAAGATTTAGAAAGTTAGGGGTGTGGATAGTAGCTAAAAAGCTATGTCCACACCCCTAAACCCTAAATCCAAGATGTAGAACCAAGGAAAAGAAGATTGGGTGCAAAAACACTACTTTGTATTTTTGGTGAAGAAGAATCAAGAGGATTTGATGTTTTTTTTTTTTTTTTTTTTTTTGTGTTTTTTGTGTTTGGAAGAGAGAAAAAATGTGTAGAAAACATCCAGGCCGAGTAGACAACTTGGGGAGCGTCCTTCTTTTTTTGGTCTGGGGGGGTGCCTGGGGCTATTTATAGCCCTAATGCGCTTTTCGAGGCAGCGGCCCTTCAAGGGCTGCCACCCTCAAATTGCCTCGAATGGGTTTGATCTTGAAAATTCTGGAAATATCTTGAATTCTTGATTCTGAAAAGCTATGGAACTTGAAATCCAACGATCAGATCAAAAGTTATGTCTTTGGGAAGTTAGTGGTGCATCGATCAGTGCGTCAACCCGGTTTTCATGATATCTTAGCCTCTCTAACTCTAATTTTAACCTACGAATAGTTGTTGGAATGAGAATTTGATTATCTTTGCAATGACGTTAGTTTAACCCATTTTGACGGCCGAATCGAAATTAAGGTTTCTAGGCCCACTAAGAGTCAACTTTAGGTCAAACTTAGTCAAAGTTGCCGAAAATCTCCGAGAAGCTTGGGTTTGATGTAAAACCATGGAAACTGTTTTTTTGTGTGGATTTTGACCTTGTTTGACTTTCGGTCAACCTAGGGTTAACTAGAGGTGTTTTGGTCATTTTGGCTGAAAAAGACACTTTGAGTGCTCCAGTGTTTGAACGGGTTGCGCCACGTCATTCTAGATGTTCTCGCGGCCCCATGAAGAGAAAATAATATTTTTAGATTTTTCGGGGTCCAACACGCAAATTGAGGGCGGACAAAATACGGTATCAACAATATCCTGTCATAGATCATCCAACATTTGGTCATAAAGTCATTACAGGATCCATGATTGTTAAGCTCAGCTAAAAAAATGACATCCTAGCAGAAGGAATCTTTCACCCACCAAAAGATCATTGGCTCACTAACCCAAATGACTCCCTCCATGTACGTATGGACACCACATGGGCATGTTGTTAGAATGCATGCAGAATAGTAGAATCTTTTAATATGGGAACCTTATCTGAAATACGACCAAGCACTCCAAAAGCTTACAGACAACAGTGGACATATGAAGGTAACCTTTTGAGGGAAATGGTTAATCCTTTAATTGGTTAAGATGGTCCCTATTATGATAACCATGACCCAAATGCTAACATCGACGAAGAATGGTTCCAAGGAAGTGACAAATGGGACTAAACGTGTCCAACACTTAAAAAAAAGACCTAAAAACATTCTGAAGTAGCTTCACTCAGCCTTATCCATGCATGTTAGAGGCATTTATTGCTCTTTGCAATAGCCTTATCCAGTAGAAGCTTTGGCTCAACTAGGCCCCTACCTCTTCATCCACTTGTCAACCACAAGCCAGGCCCTTACTATCTCATGCATGATTTGACAAAACTGATTGTAAATTGTAGTTAAGTTGGTTTGAATTCCGTGGCCTATAAATAGCCACTTTGTAACTATGGAAAGGTAGAATGAAGCTTCTAAAAATTTCTCTTATGTAAAACCCTTATGTAAAAATCATTATGTCTTATGTAAAAACCTTGTTCAATCTAATAATATTAGCCAAGCTTGTTGTATCTAGTTCTCTGTTCTATTCCATGCTTTCAATCTAATAATATTAGCCAACTAGTTTCCATAATCTTCTTACAACCTCTGTTCTCCATCGCCTCTCTCTTTTTATTCTCCATCATCTCTGTTCTATATTAACGTCACAAAAATACATGAAGGATTATGTTTGAGGAGTTAGAATTATTTTTGGAGTAATGCTACATCTATAACATTTTTAAAACAAATCTTATGCAACAATTTGTTATTAGTGGGTCAAAAGGCGTTGCCATTATTGGGTCCAAATTAGAATTAATAACTAGTTAACTACTTTCCACTTATCACATAAGATTTTTTTGTGAAATTATTGTAAAAATGTTGTGAATGTAGCATTACTTTTTTTTTTATTGAACTAAAATTCTTGTAATTCTCAAGTCAGGGTGGTCAATATTTTTATTAATGTGGTCAAAATAGGTTACTTTAGTGTGTGTGTGTGTGTGAGTGTGTGTGCATTTTTTGGCAAGTCAGGGTGATCCTGTGACCACCCTAAGTTACACATAGAGCTACCCATGACAACACACAACATCAAAGGTAAAGATTAGAGCAAGAGGACAATAGAGCAAAACCTAGAAGGTTGAAAAATCTTTAAAAGAAGAGATCTCAACATTGGTAACATGCAAAATTTGTTGGGGGAATACACTTGTGAATGTAGTGGTGATTCTAGGAATTTTTTTAGGGTGATCACTAAAAAACTTAGAGAATACAAAATCTAATAAAGAGATAATTTGAATATATTAATATTGCATAAAAAAACATGCAAATACTTGAAGTATCATAGTTTATTTTTACTAACAAAGAGAAAAAGAAAAATGGGCTGATAAGAGATAAAATGGGAATTGATAATGTTGAGATGAAAGTAAAAAGTTAGAGATTTTGAGAGATAGAGAGAGAGAAAGAGGGAGATAAGTAGATGATATTTTCTACAATCGAGTTTATAAGGAGAGTTAAATTGTTGCGACTTCAAAGCCAAGGAGAGCGTAATTGTGATCATTGCCAAGCAAAACTCACGATCACAATATTTCTCTTGGTGCATTAAGTTACAAATTTGAATGATTATGGATTTTTAATTTTTTGTTTGAAAAAGTTTTTTGTTGAATAATTTGTTCACTTGTTATTATTTGGTTTAGTGTTGTTTTTGTTTGAGTTATTTTTGTTGTTATTTTAGGCTAATTTTTATTGTTACTATTTAAACCCTTTTTTTTTTCTCTGTCCACAATATTTTCATAAAACATTTTATGAGACAAGCTATTATTGGTGGATACAAAAATGATGCCAGCATTGGGCCCAAATTTAATTACTATTTTTTTTTTGTGGCTATGTCCATAATATTTTCTCAACAAATTTTATGCAACAAGCTATTATTGGTGGAATAAAAAGTGATTTCAGTGTTGGACCCAAATTAGAATTAGTATCAGCTGACTACATAAGATTTGTTATGAAATTATTATGAAAATGCGAAAATGCACTTTAAGTCCCTACATTTTGGGTTGATTCTCTTTTTGATCCCTGCTTTTTGGTCGTGCCTACTTTAGTCCTTGAAAACAAAAAAATCATGTCCATTTTGGTCCCTACCATCAATCTACTAATAGAAAATTGAAACATGGCAGACAGAGTGCACTATTGCAAAGTAAATGCTAATGTGACCAATAAAACAGTAATATAAAAAAATTATTTGGCATTTAAAAATGCCACGTCATCATATAAAATAATAATATTTTTTTTAAATTTTAAATTTTGATTTAAACTAGAAAAATTTAAATATTGAGAAAAAAAATTATAACAATTTGCTCAAATTTCCTTAAACTTTCTTAGTCACCAAACACAACATCACAAAAATTAAATTTACCAATTTTTACACAAAAAATTTAAAAAAAAATGTAATACTATACTAAATAAAATAACCAAAACAAAGCCCCACAAATGACCCACCTATAATCTGCATCATCAGCAGCTGCATTGGCGACTCCTCTGTGGCGCACTTTTTCTGACGCTACTTCTCCTCCTCCTCCTCTTGCAACTCAAACCCACTCTCCACTGCTACTATGTTGTGATTTACACCAAATTTTTGGGTCTCATGAAAACAGCCCTCCTTCTTCTTCCACTTTTGATTCCTACTCTCTTGGGGGGGGGGGGGTGGTGGTGTTTGCTATTTTGGGAAATGGGTTTGATCGGCGGGGTGATGGTGTTTGATTGTGTTGGTCGGTGGTGGTGGTGGTGGTGGTGGGATTTGGGTTTGATAATTATGGTTGTGAGTCGAATTGGCTGGGTTAGAGTGTTTGAGATTTTTTTTGTGGGAAAGATAATGTTAGAAAATCATGTGTTTGTATCGCATACAAAACATACGTAGCAAAAATTTAACGGATCTACTTCATACACAATCGATAACATGCACTATGTAAGTTTTAGAATTTAAGAACAAGAGAGTGTACCTTGGAGCAGTGAATTTTAAAACCGAAGATCAAAATCACTTGGGAACACTTTCAATCTTCACTCCAATTCCACTAACGCCCAAGATGTGTGGTCTCTCAATTAGTTTACTAAGGGAGAATGTCAAAGTGTCTAACACTTCTTACACCACTTGGCAATAGTGTTCTTCCAATTCTCTCTCTAGAAAATTCTGTATGTTTCTCTTTGTATCTAACTGATTATTTAATTGGGCTGGCCTTTTAGGCCTTTCTAATTGGGCTTAAGTTTGTGGCTTGGAGTGGGACCAAAAGGGACCAATAAGACACTAGCTCCAATGGGCCTTGGCCTTTTCTGTCAACTCTTGACAAGTCTAAAATTACCATTAACTATATTTAATACCACTATATAAATATAGTTACACTCTAGGCCTTATTTATAAATTATATCCCAAGACTTTATTGTACATGCAACCCCTTCATAAAATATTCGTAGTAACACAAAGTCATGAATGTAGATTGCCGCTTTGTAAATTACTACATTTTATCCATGAGTATCCGGTTTAATCCTTTAAGTTATTCATCATATATTTATGAAATCAAATTCCATAAACATATACTTTAGTAACTCCTTACTAAAGTGGTTAGGCCTAACTCTCTGAATAACAAACCCATTAAACTTATCTCAAGGGAATATTTTGTATCTCCGTTAAGAGACTATGAATTCCATCTTGAGAATATATGTTCCATCAACACTAAATGTGGTTGCCCAACATACTGAGCTTTTGACCGTAACTATAGATCTCGCTCCTGATATATCAAAGCAACCTACACTTCATGATCAAGTCCATTATTCTCTCAGGATTAAGAGTTCATGCAAATATAAGTCGTGAGTTTATTATTCATTTGACAATCATTGGAAGAATAATAAATCTCACAGCGGTCCAGTTCAATATGTCTTAACTCTTAAGACATATCAACATACCAACTAGAAATCTCCATTTCCATGATCAAGACAAATCATCTTAGTTGATATGTTATAGTCTTTGCAGATGAAATGCCCAATTTCATCACTAACTACGAACTAAACTTTTGAGTTTACAAAGAACTTGTGATTTATATCTTCTGTGACTTTTCACATAAATCACATACTATGCATCTCATGGACTAAGATAATGTCCCATTAGTTCATTTATAAATAGTCTCATATAATTAAACAGTTTAATTATTTATGACATGCCAATAAATTGGATTTTAGGGCATAAATCCCAACAATATCCCACTTGCCCTCAAAGACAATTTACTATATATCTGACACTTATCTCCCTTTAGAGTATTTCATAGTCACTCTAAGGCAAGGTTTGGAAATAAGTTTCAGCCAGATTTATTGCATAAATTATCTTTTCTACTAGTACTCAAGTACTCATATCTCTCTAATGAGATAATACTTATACTTAATGTGTATCTTCACCACTACGAATGAACACATATCTTGAAGTCCAACTTCATGAATCACAATCAAACTACAAGTCAGTATTTGTACATCTAGTATCTATCAAAACCTTATTTTTGTGAACAAGCATATAATCCCTCAATTTCCTAAGATATTTGAGTATATGCTTTACTCCCACTTATCAAGTGAGCTTTGATTCAAATGATATTTGCTTACCATGCCCACTGCAAAATAGATATTTAGCCTAGTATTTAGCATAGCATAAAGACTTCCTATTAGAATAGTATTAGGAACCGTCTTAATATGCTCTTCCTTTTATATGTCTTAGGACCACAGTCCTATATAAAGGAACTTCAAACTTAAAAGGAAATAATCATTTCTTGAAGTATTATATGCAATACTTGACTAGAATCTAATCTATTTAAGCAGTTTGAGATAGACCCAATATCCTAATTTTTGAATTATAACAAAGTTAAATTCTTAGGATAACTAGTCTTTCCTAAGTACTTTATATCAATCTGGATTAGACAACAAAACTCTATTGATGACAATAACTCAATATCATTCTAAATGATTAGAATGTCATCAATCATACATTAAGAAATTTATTATTCTATATAGCTTTTACACTCATAAGGCCTTTTAATACTTGATCAAAATCAAACAATTTGATTTCTTGATCAAAAATGATATTTTATGATTTAGATGTTTGCTTTAGTTCATAAATGGAATATAAGCAACTTGCATTCTAAACATTATTGTTTCTTTGCTATGTACAAGTCTAGTTACATCATATAGATGTATTTCTCAAAATTGCTACTAAAATAAGCTTTCTTGATATCCATTGCCATATTTCATCCAAATGAAATATAATGGATAAGAGAATCTAGATAGAGTCAAACTTGACTATTGGTGAAAAAATCTTTTCATAGTCGAACCATTTCTATCTGAATAAATCTTTTTGCCAATAGTCTTGACTTTGAAGGTTTGCACCTTCAATTCTATCAATCTCATTATTCTTGAAGACCTATTTGAGAACAATAGGCTTAATGCCATTAGGCACCTCTACAAGTTCTAGACTTTAAATAGAATCTAATTCTATTTACATAGAGTTGATCTAGTAAGCCATATTCATATCATCTATTGCCTCTACGTAGTTACAAGGATTAAATTCATATGCTTGTGAAATGACTTCAAAAGTTTATCCCAAAAGTATGAATTTACTTGATAATTGATAATCCTCCCACTACGATATTGTACCGGTGTACTAGCTATATATATAGAATAATGCCTTATGGTGTATCTAATACAACCATCTCATTTCTAAATGTATTTTATAGTTGTCTTACAAAAATTTATGACATTTATTTTCTAGATCAATCTACGATTTGCTTTAAGATTATTCACATAGTCATCATCAAGAACTTTGTAATTGTACTTTACAAACATCTTATATTCTTTATGACTACCAAGACAATCTTTTACAATTCCTTTTGGATACCTAACATAAACACACATTTTTCTACTTTTTTATTTCAATTTGTTAGACTTCCTTTCTAGCACAAGCGCTAGACATTTCCAAAAGTGAAAATTGTTAGGATTAGTGCCCTTAAATCCTATTGTATGATGCTATGTATGATATTATGTATGACTTTATGTATGACTTAATATTGTGATTGATAAAGTTATTTTATTATTATCTAAAATAATGGTAACATGAATATGGGACATTATCATATAGTCCATGAGATGCATTGTATGTGATTTATGTGAAAAGTCACAGAAGATATAAATCACAAGTTCTTTGTAAACTCAGAATTTATAGTTCGTAGTTGGTGATGAAATTGGGCATTTCATCTGCGAAGACTATAACATGTCAACTAAGATACTTTGTTTTGATCATGGAAGTGGAAACTTCTAGTTGATATGTTGATATGTTTTAAGAGTTAAAACATATTGAACAGGACTGCTGTGAGATTTATTATTCTTCTAACGACTGTCAAATGAATAATAAATCTCACAACTTCTATTTGCATGAACTCTTAATCCTGAGAGAATAATGGACCTGATCATGAAGTGTAGGTTGCTTTGATATATCAGGAGTGAGATCTGAAGTGATGGTCAAAACCTCCATATGTTGGGCAGCCACATTTAGTGTTGATGGAACATATATTCTCAAGATAGAATTCATAGTCTCTTGATAAAGATATAAAATATTCCCTTGAGATAAGTTTAATGGTTTCAGTTATTCAGAGAGTTAGGCCTAACCTCTTTAGTAAGAAATTACTAAAGTATATATTTATGAAATTGGATTTCATAAATATATAATGAATAACTTTAAAGAATTAAACCGGGTACTCAAGGATAAGATGTAGTAATTTACAAAGTGGCAGTCTACGTTTCTGACTTTATGTTACTACGAATATTTTATGAAGGGGTTACGTGTATAATAAAGTTTTGGGATATAATTTATTAATAAGGCCTAGAGTGCAATTATATTTATATAGTGGTATTAAATATAATTAATGGTAACTTTGGACTTGTCAAGAGTTGATGGAAAAGGCCAAGGCCCATTGGAGCTAGTGTCTTATTGGTCCCTTTTGGTCCCACTCCAAGCCACACACTAAAGCCCAATTGGAAAGGCCCAATAGGCTAGCCCAATTAGATAATCAGTTAGTTATAAAGGGAGAAACATACAAAATTTTTATTAGAAGAGATTAGAAAAGAAAAAGAAACGGTGTGTGAGAGAGTGTGAGACACATTTTCATTCTCTCTTGAAAACTGATTGAGAGACCACACATCTTGGGCGTAAAGTGGAATTGGAGTGAAGATTAAAAGTGTTCCCAAGTGCTTCTAATCTTTGTTTTGAATTTCTCCACACCAAGGTACGCTATTTTGTTCTTAAATTCTAAATTTATGTAGTGCACGTTATCAATCATGAATGAAATAGATCCTTGTTTGTTGCTTCTGCTGTGGGTTTTGTATGAGATACAAAACCAGAATTTTTCCTTCAAAAGTATCATATACTAGGTTTTCACCCAATCCACAATTTGGCAAATGTCCTAGGAACAAACTTTTGAACTCAACTTTAGAAAATGTACAATAATTATTAGAGTATATCTCCAAAAGAAATAAGCAAATGGAAATACTTATCATGCACTTTACTATTTCTAAAAGAGTCTTAGACCTCCTTTATGTATGCTATGACTTAAGGAAGTCATTGATACTATATTCCTTTACAACAAAGGAACCCTAGATCATATTATCCTCTAAATAGAATTCATAGATTGGGAATATAACAAGATAATGGTTCTAAAAGCCCATCATTCACCAATCTTGAATACCATCTAGATTAATAAGATCTAGACATAAGTGCCAAAACATACAATACCAAAGGATGGAAACTTTCTCTTTAAAAAGTAAAACACGTGAATTTCCATCTAGAAAATAATCATGGACAAAGCTTAGCTTTACCAAAACAGAAACACTTTCCTTTTGGTCATACTTTTGAGTCTGATTTCCTTTTGGCAACTACTAGGACAACTAACCTGTCCAAGTGTTTGGTATTTTAATTCCATTTCTTACCACCCTTACCTTTTGGTCTAGGCTAAGAATTTGAATTAAATCATATTGATCATATCCTTAGCTTTTAAGATGTCTTCCGCTGCGTAGAACTCACCCATCAATTCAGATAATATTAAAAAAAATTATTTATTTTCAAAACAATTTGAATTGACCAAATGATTCTAACAAGGACTTGTGGATCATATCCATATGAGATTAACATTTAATCTCTACATCCAAGAATTCCAATTCAATTTATTTAAATAAAATATTTTCATAAAATGATATATAATTGGAACTCCTTAAGCTTTTCTTGACACTCAATATGACTTATATTGAATTTCGTCTAGTAGCACGATATTCCATACCAAAACATCTCATTTAGACTTAATATTAAGTCTAAGTCTAGTACTAACTCTTGCATCTCATGCTGTAGCACAATTGAGATAGAAGCCAATGAAACATTATAGCATTTCAATGGAGACTATGATCATATCATAAGCTATCTTCCATTAATGCATCATGCGTTGGAAATCATGACAATGCTTAATCGAAACATAAATATATACTTCAGCTCCTTTAAGCACCATGTCCAAAATTATTTCTTAGTTAATATGATTCACTTAAAATAGTAGCTAGAGAACAAAACTATGACAACTTTATTTTGAGAATATGAACATAATTACAGGGACATTATATTTTGTATCCATAACCATATAGTATGGAACCTGAAAAACATACTATACTAGGTGCTACAACAACCTAATCCCGCAATTAATATTCCTTGGAAGCGAGGTCATACCAATCACTATGATCAGGCGAGAAATATTCTCATTATTAATGCTATCATGGTAACTCTTACCAAACAAAAATAATTTGTTGCTTTTCCTTTAGCCTCTAAGTAATAATAGTAAGAACTCAACATACAAGATACTATCAAACTTAGTCTAGTGTATACCATTGTCTAGAATCATGTGTAGCCACATTTCATCCCCTTAACAGGCTTATTATGTAGTGCCATGATACAAAACACCCTCCGCATGGAGTGCAAAGCTCGAGGCTAAGACAAGATGTTTGATCAAACTACTATAAACCAAGAAATTTAATCCTGTAATACCATGAAATAAATACTCTCTGCATGGAATGCTAAGCTCGAAGCAAAGACAAAGTATATATTTCACACTACTATGAACCAACAATGGAGGCCGTGAGATCCAACCCTTGTACCTCTCTCCCACTAGAAAATTTAAAACAAGAGGATTGTCATGAAATCCTTGTGATCTAATCACAATTTTAACCCTACACATCAAATGTGTTTAATTGTTTAAATTCAATGTGATGTAACTAAGTCACGTCACAATAGCATAACGAACATTCGCGCAATCACAAAGAAGTTTAACCTTGTAATCCGTGAAGTAAATACCCTCCGCATGGAATGCAAGACTCGAAGTCAAGACAATGTATCTATTCACATTACAATAAACTTAACAAAAGGGTTATTTCAACACTCCCACTCGTTATTTGGGTTTTTCTTAAATAATTGTGATCCAATCACAACTAATAACCTTGCACTTGTTGAAGACTCTAATCTCATTAAAATCGCTAACTAAAATGGAAATCCTAAACTATTTAAGATTCCTTAAACACTAATGAATCAAAAACTAGTTATATAGAACTCTATCCTTAATTTACTAAATAAAGTATTCTAATCTCATTAGAAACTATATCACTTTTAATTAAGCTTTAATCTAATTAAAACTTCTAATTAAAATAAATTAAGGACTTTCAATCATACAACAATTTTAATCTCATTAGAATGTTTACAAAAAGACAAGTCTTAAACTATTTAAGATTAAGAGTTCTATTTAACTAATGTCTTTGATCTCATTAGGTCTTTTAGTTAGAAACATGTGTAATCTAATCACACATAGCCCTACTCTTTATAGATGTAAAAAATAGGTGTCAGAATTTTTGACTACTCATTCTGGCGACTCGCCCAGTCACGAGTTTTGGCTACTCATTTTGGCGACTCGACTAGTCGCAAATTCATCCAAAAGCTCTCGCGACTCGTGACTTGCCAGTCGCGAAAATGCCCAGAAACAACTGTTTTTCTTTTAATCATTTTTGACGTTTCCAAAGAACAAAACACATTCTTAATGATCAAAAACGATGAGATCAAGATTAAAACTTGAATTTCATTGATGTTAAAGTGTTAAAATTCAATTTTACGTGATTAAAATCAAACTTAAACAACATCATAACATAAAAATCATTTTTAATCAAACAATAGTTTCAAAACTAAAATAAGCAGAAAAATGACTGCATAATCAAATAGTTTTCTTGAATTCTAAAACTCACTGAACATGTTATACAGATTTGAAAATGAAGACCGCTCTAATACCAATTGTTGGAAAATCACATGTTTGTATCACATACAAAACATACGCAGCGGAAATTTAATGGATCTACTTCATACACAATCGATAACATGCACTATATAAGTTTTAGAATTTAAGAACAAGAGAGTATACCTTGGAGCAGTGAATTTCAAAACCGAAGATCAAAATCACTTGGGAACACTTTTAATCTTCACTCCAATTCCACTAATGCCCAAGATTTGTGGTTTCTCAATCAGTTTACTAAGAGAAAATGTCAAAGTGTCTAACACTTCTTACACCACTTGGCAATAGTGTTCTACCAATTCTCTCTCTAGAAAATTCTATATGTTTCTCCCTTTGTATCTAACTGATTATCTAATTGGGCTGGCCTTTTGGGCCTTTCCAACTGGGTTTAAGTGTGTGGCTTGGAGTGGGACCAAAAGGGACCAATAAGACACTAGCTCCAATGGGCCTTGAGCTTTTCTGTCAACTCTTGACAAGTCCAAAGTTACCATTAACTATATTTAATACTACTATATAAATATAGTTGCACTCTAGGCCTTATTTATAAATTATATCTCAAAACTTTATTGTACATGCAACCCCTTCATAAAATATTCGTAGTAACACAAAGTCATGAATGTAGACTGCCACTTTTTAAATTACTACATCTTATCCTTGAGTACCCTGTTTAATTCTTTAAGTTATTCATCATATATATATGAAATCCAATTCCATAAACATATACTTTAGTAACTCCTTACTAAAGTGGTTAGGCCTAACTCTTTGAATAACAAACCCATTAAACTTATCTCAAGGGAACATTTTGTATCTCTGTTAAGAGACTATGAATTCCATCTTGAGAATGTATGCTCCATCAACACTAAATGTGGTTGCCCAACATACTGAGGTTTTGACCGTAACTATAGATCTCACTCCTGATATATCAAAGCAACCTACACCTCATGATCAAGTCCATTATTCTCTCAGGATTAAGAGTTCATGCAAATATAAGTCGTGAGTTTATTATTCATTTGACAGTCGTTGGAAGAATAATAAATCTCACAGCGATCTAGTTCAATATATCTTAACTCTTAAGACATATCAACATTCCAACTAGAAATCTCCATTTCCATGATCAAGACAAATCATCTTACTTGATATGTTATAGTCTTCGCAGATGAAATGCCCAATTTTATCACCAACTATGAACTAAACTTTTGAGTTTATAAAGAACTTGTGATTTATATCTTTTGTGACTTTTCACATAAATCACATACTATGCATCTCATGGACTAAGATAATGTCCCATTAGTTCATTTATAAATACTCTCATATAATTAAACAATTTAATTATTTATGACATGCCAATAAATTGGATTTTAGGGCATAAACTCCAACAGATGAGTTTACAGTCATGGGTCTTAGGGAAGAATAACAAGAAAACTGTGGAGATTTCGACCATGGGTCTTAAGGAAGAAGAACAAGAAAAACCATGGGAATTTTGGCCATGGATCTTAGCTAGGGAAGAAGAACAAGAAAATGTATGGAGATTTTAGGTGTAGCCTGTTATGGGTCTTTGATGATTTTGCTTGGGCTTGAGAAAATGGGGGTTCAGGATTTGTGAATTAGTATTTGAGCTAAAATTTTTGGGTTTTTTTTTTTTTTTTTGTGTTTGTTTCCCAAGAAAAGTTTTAGGTTAATGGGTTTGTTGGAGATTGATTTGTTTACTGGGTTTATGGGTTTGATTTGCTAGACAATTCGAGGCTAATTGTGTTAGAATTTGGGGAAGAACATGAAGAATTCGGTGTTGGATACGTCTTGATTTGGGTAAGAACATGAAGAACGTGTTCATATGTTCTTTCAAATAAATAATGGAAATCAACAAAAAATTTTATTTTTAATTATTTAATTTAATTAGATTTAATGTTTGTTTCATAATTTAATTTAATTTAATTTTAAACTTTTGTTGACGTGTCATTTTTAAATGCCAAATAAATTTAATTAGCCACATTAGCATTAAACAGTGCATATCGTCTGTCACGTATGAATTTTTTGTTAGTGGGATGTTTGCAGGGACCAAAATGGACATGGTTTCTCATTTTCAAGGACTCAGGTGGGCGCGACTAAAAAATAGGGACCAAAACGAGAATCAGGCCAAAATTGCATTTTTGCCTTGTGAAAATGTTGTAGTAGATGTAGCTTTACTCTTATTTTTGTTGAATCCAAGTCTTGTGATTCTTAAGTTAGGGTGTTCACCATTTTTATTAGGGTAGGCAAAATAAGTTAGTTCAATATCTATATTTTTTGCAAGTCAAGGTGATCTTGTGACCACCTTGGCTAAAACGTGGAGCCGCCCTTGTGTGAATGAAATCTCATTGAATAGCAATAAGAAAAGTGAGTAATTAATATAATATAGTTAATCCTAAACTCATAAGCTTAAACTTTTGGTTTAAGTAATGTCTCTATATATTATATTAACCTTTTTATTAGAGTCTCCTTAAGGTGTTATTTTCCTAACAAGTGGTACATCAAACCTGATGGTGGTGTGTGGTGAGGTGTAAAGGTGTAAATGGTCACTTTTACAGTTGGAGTGAGGATAGGGTGTTACTTCCCATAGATGAGCATGCAGGGTTGACACATAGTTTCAATGGATGGCGTACAAGAGGCCCACGGATGACACACTAGTGAAGGAAAAGCCCATAGGCAAAAGAAAGTGAGTAGGACTTGCACGTGACCCACATAGATAGGTCTTGAAGCTTGCAAAAGAGACAAAGATTCACATGTAAGAGGGAAATTAAGAATATATGTGTAAAAGAAGTCTCAAATTGAATTGAAATAAGAATAATGAGAGGTTATTATAATATAATTGAGCCCAAAATTATAGGTTTAAGATTTTGGGTTAAGTGGTGTCCATAAATATTATATCAACCCTTCAGCTTGAGTCTTCCCAAGGCGTTATTTCCTCAACAAATCTTTTTCATCCTCTTATCTATCTATCTATCTATCTATATATATATATATATAACTGAAACTTTTGAAACTCTTACAATTTTTCATGTCAGCACAATATTTAAATAAAATTATCATTTTATTTAAATAAAATTATTTTTGCTTAGTCCAAACTTAACAAAGAGTGAAACTCTATCTCTCTAAGAAGTCCAACTTAAACTTAAACTCAAACTCATCATTATCATTTTTTTAAGCAAAATTATTTTTGTTTAATCAAAACTTAACAAGGAGTGAAAGTCTATCTCACTAATAAGTTCAACTTAAACTTAAACTCAAATGTTGATAATCTATATAAAAAAAAAATTCTAATAGGACACAAAAAAAAAAAAAAAAAAAAAAAAAAGAGACTCATGTTGAAAATGGGACTCAAAAACAAAACGAGACTTACGTTGAAAAAAAAAAGAAAAGAGAATCATGTTAGATTAAGAAAAAGAGAGACACAGAGAGAGAGACTCCTGTTAGGACTCTCTCCCTCCTCCTCAAAGTCTTAACAATTTACACCTCAAAATCCTAAACTTAACTTCACTTTAGGATTCAAAAAAAGAAAAAAGAGAGAGACTCGTGTAACAAAAAAAAAAGTTTGGATTAAGAAAAAAAAGAAAAAAAAAAAAAGAAGAGAAAGAATCCAGTTAGGAGTCTCTTTTACCTGCTCAAAACCTTAGCAATTGCCTTCTTAAAACCCTAAACTTAACTTCACTTTAGGATTAAAAAAAAAAAAAAGCAATCTGATTCAACTTTCTTCTTTAATTAATGAATTTTATGTTGAATTTGTTTATATTGTTATTATTAATAAAATTTAAATTCAACAGATGTGAATATTTGTTTATATTGTTATTAATGAATTTTATCTTTTATGTCTTTTTTATTTACTTTCATATGTGTCTGAGATTTTCTTTCTATCTTATTCTTTTGTTATGATTAGAATTGATTTTCTTTTGAGTATTTGGGTTAAATTCCATATTTATATTAACATTGTTTTCTTGGGCTTGGTTTTTGGGTTGAAATTTCTACTAGTTTATTTTTTTTATTTTTTTTATTGTACATGGTTGATAAAACATCTCTATTTTTTTGGAGAAAAATCAAAGTTGCAATCTATGTCTTCCAACCTAGGGAACGGTAAATTTTTATTTGGTATGTTATATATAAATTTGTTGAATTTTGTTTGGTTTTGAAGTAGAATTTAAAATTCTATAAATTTTGAAGTTTTAAGTCTTGGGGTTTTTGGTATTTGCGTCTCAGTAGGTTGATCTTAATTCTTCACCTTAAATGCTTTTTATTTAGGTTCATGTGATTTTTTGTTTTCTTATTTAAAACTATGATTTTTGGTTGATTAATTATTTGTTTGGATTAATTTCAATTAATTATTTGTTTGTATTCAACATAAAAGATAATGGAATTAGGTATTATAATTTTGATATTGTTTCATGTTTTGAATTGTCTATATTGTTATTACTACGAGAAATTCATATTGCTACTCAAATTTGAAACTTGGTGTGTCTTCGTCATATCAAGGTTTTTATTTATACATTTGCAGTTTATGTTAGTTTTGAATGTGTGTGTATATATAACTATTGAGAGTTTTACTTTATTGATTTAAGAATTATAAATTACTTTGTAGGTTTTGGTAACTATGTACTTGCAACTCAATAACGTTCAATGTTTGACAACACTTCTAAACTATGAAAAAGTATAGAAGTTAAATATTTCATCATTTTTTTTAGAGTCAATAGCTTTTCCGTGCATCGCACGGATTAGCGATTAGTTACCATTATTTTGAAACCTTCAACATCTTTTCATCAATTATCATAACACAGATTCATATATTAATCATAAAACATGCACACACAACTCACCCAATAGCCTCTTACAAAACTTTCATCCATCCACCATTGTTCCTTCACTTTGAAAGTTCCCCAACTGCCACCAAACAGATCCACAAGCCAAAACTCAACCTCACCATACCCATAAATCAAATCTCCAAATTCCATACTGCCATGACACACGGTTACTACTGCTCACCACAACCGACCTCATAAAGAACCCAAAAACCAGAGACCGCCCCCACCACTAGATACACTGGCGGCTCCACGTTAGAGACAGGGTGGTCACAGGATCACCTTGGCCTAGAAAAATATAATTATTATATATAAAAATAAATTTAAAAATTTTCTGATTTTTTTACCTTTAAAAAAATGTGTGACCATCCTAAATTTTTTTGGCCCAATATAATTAAACTTTAGACAAAATTTAGCAACAAACTTGATTGTAGATTAAGGCTACAATTCCATTCAATATTTTTTTTATTGAATATGAATTTTGACAATTCCACAATTAGATTACATTTTTTTCTTATATCATCCATACTTGCAAAACTTTAAGAAAATTAAAGATCAATAGCTTATGTCATCAATCAAATATTTAATTTTTGAGTTTTTGTAGTAAAAAATTATACGCAAAAAATAAGTTTATAGATCAAATAGTAAATAACATCCGATTGACATAAAATTCGACGTGTTTTAAGAATATAAAAAACATACAATTTAGCGGTTAGATTTTTAAAAAATGCAGTCATTGTTAATTTGTTTAGTAAAGCTTATAGTCTTAGGCTACAGCTAAGTTTGTACTCAAACTTTGGTCCATTTAACAATATATTGGGCCTTTATAGAAAAAAAAAATTTCCAAGAAAATTTTTATTTAACTAGAATTTTGAAAGGGATATAGCTTGCATATTATATATATATTTTAGAAAACATATAACATATAGCATTGATAATGAGATATAACTATCTTTCTTATTAACTATTGTATAATTAAAGTTTAGTAAAAAATTGTGGATTTCAGATCTAACGTGTTTTATTCTTTTATTGAAGTTGGTTCCATGTGCTTATTAAGCCCTATTTGAAAGCCTATTTAAGGAGAATTTGTGTACAACTTATTTAGATTGCGTTTGGCATTGGCTTAAAAAGCCAGTTTTTTTACTATTTAGCTTATTTTTGCTACTATTTATGAGTCCCATTACACTTTTTGGTATTATTCATGGTCCTCACTATACTATTTCAGCTACCTTTTAGCTTTTATCTATAGTACTTTAAGTAAAATGTTTTTAGTTTCAGTTAAATAAGTTGTTCTCAAACAGACTCTTAGTAATTGGAAAAGCAGAAACCTTAGTCTATTTAGATAGAATATCTTAGCCTCCATCATGAGCACATGTAAGTTCATAAGAAGACTTTTCTAGGTGTAGGTCTCTTTGAACCAATGCTACTGCTATAATATTGTGGAGTAAATCTCTAAGAGGTTCTTGGTGTAGGTCAGAGGTTGTGGTTGTGATCACGGGTGCAGCTTTCGTCAAGCCAGTTTACACAATTAAAGAGTCAAGAGGTTCTAGTGCAATAAAAAGGTTTTTATTATAAGTTTTCTAGTAGAGTCTAGGAAAATGTTTTTCTTGTGATTGTAATAAATTCTCTTGCAATGAAATTTATCAATCATGTGATTGTGTGAAAAAAAAAGGTGCTAAAAATTCCCAAGAAAATTGAAAAAAAAAATCAAACTTGAAAAAAATAGAATTTTATCGTAATTTATAAGAAACCAATAAATTAAATGAAATTTGCTAATATAAAATTTCCTCACAATTTGAAAAATTAAAAGCTTGGAAGAGCAATTAGTTGAATCTAAAGTTGAATTTGAAAAAAATAACTAGTGTCAAGTGTTGATATTGTACTTTGTCTCCCCTCCCACCTTGTTTTTTGTGCAAAGATCCCAATTTCGATTTAAAAATTCCCTAAAAAATTGTTTTTACATTGGGATCATGGGAACATCAAATTCATGTTAATTTTTCCTGATTGGACATCAGGTTAAATAATTTTTATGGTTTAATGGTCAAAATAACCAAAATATCATTTGTCGACCAAGCTTTGACTAAGTTGACTGAAGGTCAAACAAAGTAAAATTTTATACCAACCACTAAATTTCATCATAATATGATTGTGGGGGGACGAGGATCTGAGGATATATACAGATGAATTAAGGACAATGCTAGGAATACTAACCTCAGAAAGCACTAGCAGAATATCATTGGGAAAATACAAGTGACCTTATGCAAGTGTGCCAACATGCCCTCGGGAAACCAAGAACCAAGGCTAAAGGCTATTGGGTGCAAACTGAGGGCGAGGAGGAAGATTTGCCGCCATTCAATGCTTTGTACCCACTTAGCTGGCTGCAAGTATCAGAGAAATCTAACCTTGACCTTCCATATATAGGGCTCAGATACATCTTGGCTGATTATATAAAGCTAAGAAGCCCCTTGAGGAAGGGAGGGATTTTTTGAGACTTGAAAACTATTTGTAATTGCTATCTCGGACTAAACCCAAGGAACTTAAATTAAGCTTTTCACGGCCATTCTTATCTGAGATCATTAACTTACACTTAGAATTAATTCAAACACATTCATTTTAATCTTTTCATCTTGTTAAGGGTATTTATGGTTGATTAAGCATCCCACCTCTTAAAAAATTAATTATGTGAGTAAAGGTAGTGAGTTTGTACCTGACATAAACCTGACTTACTTTTTACTTGCCACAATTGGCGCCATCTATGGTAATTTCTCCTAAGTACCCTTGGAAGTCTTCTTAGTATGGCTAGTCCTAGATGAAGTGAATCGTTGGAATTCATGGGGTCCCAGCGTAGGGACCAATTTGTAAACCTAGAGCGAAGGAAGGACCATCATATGGCCCATACCTATAGCAAAAGGGCACCATCTGTGCATTCTGAGCAAATTGGTCAGCATTAAGCCAATCGTAACTCACGTGATAAGGAGGTATATAACCTCCAGAAGAAAGTGGACCGGTTACGCCGACGACTTCATCGTAAGACTTGGATATGGGTGGAGAGGACCCCCACCTTAAGCCAAAGTTCTAGCTCTATGAGTGATAGAAGTTACCAACCTTGGAGCAAAACTCTGCTCAGCGAATCTTTTACGTCGTCCCCTCGTCATACTTTGGGAGGGAAAAATTATCGTAAGAGGTCTAGGACCCCACCGAGGAGAAGCTAGGGAAATGATACCATAAGAAAGACTCTCCTCTAAATATCTCGCTCACCCTTTTCTAGGCGTATTGAATAAGCTGAGTTCCCTCGTCGCTTCAATCAACCCACTTTTACCATATATAATGGCAAGACAGATCCTTTTGAACACCTGAGTCATTTTAATCAAAGGATGGTCATCCATTCCAAGAATAAGGCCTTGATGTGCAAAGTCTTCCCTTCAAGCCTTGGCCTTGTCACCATGAGATGGTTTGACGGTCTTAAGGAGGGATCCATAAACTCTTTTGAGGAATTAACAAGGGCATTTGGAGCAAGATTCGAGACATGCAGCCAGGTTTCAAGGCCTCTAGATTCTTTACTTCTCGATGTCTATGAAGGAAGGGGAGACCTTAAAAAGCTATTTGGACAGATATTGGGAGCTTTATAATGAGATTGACAGGGACTTTGAAGATGTCATTGTTAGAACCTTTAAGGTGGGCCTCCCTCCAAATTTTCACCTCTAGAAGTCGCTTACCATGAAACCTCCTCAAAGAATGCATCAATTAATGGATTGAACTGAAGAGCACAAGGGAGTTGAAGATAATTAGAATTAGGGCAAGGGAAAGGCGAAGACTTTTACCCTTAATCGAAAAGATAACTCGGCTGGTCGGTTTACGCCATCCCGACCAAGGAGAGATTTTTTCGATCAGGTGCCTTATAACTTTGCTAGACCCCAAAGGGTAAGCTCAACATTTAAAGAGCCAATCTATTGATTGCTAGAAAACAAAAATCAAGGATGAACCTTATTTCAAATGGCCAAACAGAATGGGAGGAGATCTCACCAAAAGAAATCAAAATTTATGTTGTCATTACCACCAGGACTGAGGTCATACCATAGAGGACTGTATGACCTTTCAAGTCTTTCTTAATCAGCTAGTCAAAGCTGAAAAGTTGAGGCAGTTTTTACACTAGCCTACCGGTCAAGGGGAGAAGCCTGCAACTGGACCCTAGGGGGGTGGAGTTCCTTGGTCTTCCCTGGGAATAATAAATTTCATTTTTGCGGCCCTGAGGAAGGACTCCGGCTCGGTCAATGGAGTTATGATGATATCCTTGCAGTTGGTGGGGGGAAGGGTGAGGAAAAAGGACCACTTAAGAAGCTCAAGATACAGGATCAGCCAATCCTAGGATTTTCCAAGGTTGACAAAGAGGGAACAATGTAACTACATGATGACGCGTTGGTGGTAACCTTGCGTGAATTGTGGGGTTCTATGTCAAGAGGGTAATGATCGATCAAGGAAGCAAGGCTAAGATCATGTACCCAGATTTTTTTAAAGGCCTAGGATTTAAGCTAGATGACTTAAGCAAGTATGATGTCCATTTGGTTGGATTTAATGGGAATACTATTATCCCTAAGGGAACAATCCGGCTATTTGTGCAAAAGGGAAGTAAGGTGGTGAAACTGGATTTCATTTTTGTGAAGGCTTTTTCACCCTATACGGCCATCCTAGCTAGGCCGTGGCTACACGCTATGGGGGCTATTTCTTCAACTTTACATGTAAAATTGAAGTATCCCACCAAAGAAGGAGTTGGAGAATTATAAGGTGCTAAGTAGTGTCCAGGTAGTGCATGGTAGTGGTGATCAGGCACCAAGTATCTAAAGTAGGTTCCTCAGAGTCGAGCCCAGCCTTATAGCAATCACAGCCTGAACCACTAACCTCCTCAGATTCCTCAGTATCATGTGAAGGGCTGGATAATATCATTATTGGAGAGGATGAGGAGAGGTACTTCTAAGTCGGGACTGAGCTCCCATTATACGAGAAGGAAGAGTTAGTGGATTTTTTGAAGAAAAATTTGGATATTTTTGCTTGGAATGTGTATGAAGCACTCGAGGTCAACCCAGAGTTTATATGTGACAGTTGAAATGTCAACCTGAAGGCAATCCTGAAGAAGCAGTAGCCTCGGCAGTTTTCTAAGGAACATGCTGAGGTAGTGAAGGAGGAGGTTTGGAAGCTTAAGCAGACATGGGTGATCAAGGATGTCTTTTACCCAGAATGGCTGGCCAACACTATAGTTTTAAGGAAGAAATAAGGGAAGTGGAGGGTATGTGTGGATTTTACAGATCTCAACAAGGCTTGTCCCAAAGATCCATTCCCTGTTCCAAGGATTGACCAGCTAGTTAATGCAACATTTGGCCACTCTAGAATGAGCTCCCTAGATGCTTTTCAAGGATACCACCCCTTTGGCATTATCAAATCAGGAGAAAACAACTTTCCTCACCCCTACAGGAAACTACCATTACCAAGTGATGCCCTTTGGATTGAAGAACTGGGTCCACATATCGAAGAATGGTGATGAGGATGTTTGAAGGCCAGTTGGACAAAAATGTAGAGGCTTATATCGATGATATGGTGGTAAAAAGAAAGGAAATATTTGATCACTTAACGAATCTTGATGAAGTTTTTATGGTATTAAGGACGCATAAGGTTCATTTAAACACCTCCAAATGCTCTTTTGGTGTAGGGTCTAGGAAATTTCTGGGCTACATGATTACCCACCAAGGAATTGAGGTTAATCTGAAGTAGGTTAAAGCCATTCACAATTTGCACCCTCCTCAGAATCCAAAGGAAGTCCAGTGTCTAACCAGAATGACAACAACTCTAAATAGATTCATATCACAGTCAACTGACCAATGCAGACCCTTTTTTCCAATTGTTGCATAAATGGAAAGATTTTTCTTGGTCCAAGGAGTGTGACAAGGCTTTTGAGAATTTGAAGGCATATCTAGCTCACCCTCCAATCTTGTCTAGGACAGAAAATGAGGAGATCTTATATGCATGCATAGCTGTTAGACCACATGCAATAAGCTTGGTCTTGATACAAGTTGAAGAAGGGATTCAAAAGCCAATATATTATGTTAGTAAATCTCTCAAAAAGGTCAAAATTTGGTATCTCCCCCTCGAAAAAGCTATCTTGGCCAACATTCATGCCACGAAGAAGCTTTCACATTATTTTCAAGCTCAAACTATGGTCATGCTTACATAATTGCTGTTGCAGGCATTGCTTTAAAGATTCGACTACATTGGGAGAGTAGCCAAGTGGGGAACTATGTTGGAGGCGTTCGATATTAGGTATCTGTTAGGACATATGTGGAACTTATTAGAACATATGTTATTGTATATTGGCTAATCCTTTGACAAAATGCACTTTACTTGTAATTGGGTAGATCTAGGATCGTTTAAAACTTCAAGAAACATGTTGTTCAAATCAAGTGTTAAAGCCATGAAGATTGGACCAAGAAACAAATAAATAAAAGCTGTTCATTAAAGCTGGATAGAAGCCAGACAAAAGCTCAACAGAAGCTCGGTAGAAACATATCTATCGAGATTTAATGAATGAAGCTCAATAGAACTCGACGGATCGAAAATCTATTGAGACTTATGAAATCAGAATTTCTAGATTTGGTTTTCGGCCCATGTTAAAATATTTGTGTAGGGTTTCTTTTCTCACAACCCTAGACATATATAAGGCTTGTTTTAAAGGCTGTCATAGTGGGTATGTACATAGAGAACATATGAAAAAGTGATTGAGTGCATTATTCTCTTTGTAAGAAGTTACTGTGTCTTTTGCGCCTTAGGGTTTTGTAACCAAGTACTTCTTGATCTTCATTGTTAATGAAGTGAAGAACTTTGCAGCCAACAACATCTTCTTCAAATTACTGGGGTTAGTCACGTATTGGGATTCGTGCAAATGAGTTAGTCACGTATTGGGATTCGTGTATCATTGGTGGCGTACATATATTGAGGGGTTCAGAGGTTCTAAAGCGGTAGAAGGTTTTTGTTGTAAGTTCATTTACGGGGATTGTAGAGTCTAGGGACAAATGTTTTGTACTAGATTTGAAACTTCTCTTTACTATAGTGAATTGCTTTTTGGTAAGGTTTCCCCCCAGGTTTTTTATTGTGAAACTAGTTTGCTTTATTGGTTTTCCTGAGTCATCATATCTTGTCTTATTTGCTTTTGCGTTGTGCATGATATTGACATGATATTGATGTTAGTTTGTTTTAACAAGGTTTATTCATAATAAATCTAATTAACAACTTGGGATTAAAATTTGTTAATTCTATTAACCAAGGTGTAAATGTCCTAACAAGTGGTATCAGAGTGGGCACACTCTGATTGGATTAGTTTCCTGAGTGTGATCCTTGACCCCTATTGTCTTGGATCGTGGACAATCTCTTTTGATTCCTCTTTTATTTGATTGCACTAATAAAACGTATTGGAAAGTTTGTATGAATGTTTTTTGTAGGCTCTAGGTGAAAAAGTATGGCAAGCTATTGAAGTTGGTTGGATTAAACCGAAGGAAGCGCCAGTGGATTGGGATGAAGTAACAATCAAAGCAGAAAATTTCAACAGTAGGGCCTTGAATGCTTTGTTTTGCGGGGTGATCAATGAGGGATTCAAGAAAATATCATCCACAAAAGTTGCTAAGGAAGCATGGACCATTCTTGAGACCACCTATAAAGGTACTAAGGCAGTAAAGACTGTGAAGCTTTAAAGACTCACTAGTAGTTTTGAAGAAATAAGGATGGAAGAGGATGAGACTTTTGATGAGTTCTATGCTAAACTCAAGGATATTGTGAATTTTGCCTTCAACATTAGAGAATCTATAGCAAGATCCAAGTTGTTAGGACAAATCCTTAGGTACTTACCTGAAAGATTTCATGCCAGGATTACTGCCATTGAAGAAGTGAAGGACATTGATCAAATTCCTTTGACTAAGCTTGTAGGGAACCTTCAAACCTATGAGATGGTATTAGGTTTAATGGGAAAAGGTGGAAAGAGTAGAAACTTGGCTCTTAAGGGTATAGAGGATGAGATTGATGACTCTGAAGATGAAGATGAAGATGAAAGCGAAGATGAATAAGAAGATGATAATGAGGATGAGGATCTAGCCTTCATAGATGATGAGATTATCAAGCTTCTTCAATATAGGAAAAATGATAAGGACAAACCTCATAGGAAATCTAAATCCTCTAGAAAGGGCAAGAATGAAAAACCCCTCATCCAATGCCATGAGTGCAAAGGTTTTGATCATATGAGGATAGAGTACCCAAACTATTTTATGAATAAAAATACCAAGAAGTCAAAAGATAAAGGGTTGGTTGCTACTTGGAGTGATATTGAGAATGACACTTCTGATGAGTATATGGATGAATGTGGTCACTTTATGGCTTTTGCTGCTACAATCGATAAGGTGATTGTGGAGAGTGTTAATGACAGTGAGGATTCTTCTGATGAAGAAGTATCTAAGAAGTTAACCCTTCAAGAAACCTATGATAAGCTATGCACTGAATTTATAAAATCTAAAAAGACTTCTCATCTTTGTAGAAAAGAGTTTAATGAGGTAAAAACTGATAAAGTTGAACTATTAGTCAAATTAGATGAAACTACAAGGTTAGTTGAGACTCTTGTTGTGGAGAACACCTCATTAGAAGAAAAGGTTAAGAATCTCGAGGTTGAGCTTTGTCAAGTTAGAACTCAAATGGAGAGGATGTCTAGTACAAAGCTTAACAAGGTATTGAGTGCTCAAAAGCTTAGTTCTGATAAGTCTAGCTTAGGATATGTTGTTTCCTCTGGCCGCTCCTCTTCCACGGCTTCTATTTCAAGGACTGTCTTTATGCCTCAATCTGAAAAATGTGATAAAGGTATGAAATCCAAAACTAATTTGGCTAATTCTAAATCTTTGTTAGATCTCATGTTTATCACCATTGTGGGGTTTCTAGACATATTTGTCCTAATTGCTTTAAGTTGTATCCTTAAAAGCAAGTGTCCAAATGGTCACAAGTTTCCTCTCAAGGAACTATACCTATGTTTGGAGAGTTATTAAAAGTTTTAAGCTTTTTAACTCAATTTCAGGAGAATTCTAATTCTTCTATGGCCTTTAGTAGACATACTAGGACATGTGCCTTTTCATATTCATGGCTAAAGACTCGTGCTGTGTGGGTGAGAAAGGAGCCTAAGACTTAACTATCTTTTCTGTTGTCCTCTGCTTTAATTCTTTCTATCTAAAGTAGGACTCTCTTTGCTTGATTTCTTATCTGCTTTTGGAATCATGCTTTCATGCATCTGTATCTTTCATTCATGCTTTCATATTGTTTGTCTGTTTTTGTTTGGTTGCTTAGTTTTTTTTTTTTTCAAAATAAAATAAAAAAAAATCAGAAAAATATAAAAATAGTGTGTGTTTATGTGTATTAGTATTTGTGTACCATGGATGGCCATTGAAGCAAAGTTTTCTAAACTTTATATTTTTTGTAGCTTAGATGAGCATCTTATTGCACAACTAAGCAAGAGAGCTTTGTGGCTCGTGTTTGTAATGAGTACAATTAAGTAATCTCTTATACTTAACACTCATATAACTTTTTTTGACTGGAAGGACTATAAAATCCTAAGAGAAAGGCATAAATAACCATCTTACCACTAAAACCCGCCAATCATGTATAACATCTGTGTGCTTTAGCATAGCAAAATTGTTTTTGGCTTAACGTAATTGAGTATTTCTTTTCTCTCTCTCTCTATCTCTCTTTCTCTCTCTCTCTCTCTCTCTCTCTCTGTATGCCCATGCATGATATACTCAAAAGAAAAAAAAAACATGCAAAGAAAATCAATAGCAAAAAGAATCAGAATGCTTTTAGATACGGTTGCAAGCGTGTTTCTAGGAGATGTGGAAGTTATAGGATTTACCTCGAAGGTGATAGTCCCCATCAAGTAGTTATGATTTTGTGTGAGTTAAATTGATTTTCTCATATCTCAAATTGTCATAACATGAGAAACTTGTGCAATCTTGCGATGCTTTCACACATAATACACAAATTCTTTGCTACTCTTGATACATGTGCAGGTATAATGTAATTTGGCCATCCTAAGGGATACATGTGTTAATATATGATCACTAAATTGTCTTAACTTGTTTTTAAAATATAAAATTTGTTAGACTTGTTTAATGTGTGTGTGCGTGTGTACTTTGGATCTCAAATGCTTTGCATATATGCTAAGAGATGTGTTGAGAGCTAAATATGTTGATTGGATCTTTGTTTGAGTTACTTGGTTGTTTCATTCATCTTTATGTGTTTTCCCTTCTTTGAATTTTTTTTTCTCAAGCTCGATAGCTTCTTGACAAATCCTTGACAGATTCTTATCTATCGAGACCCTCTTTTTTCTTGTCTTAATAGAAGTTATCGCAAACTCGATCCATCGAGATTTTTGGTCTTTGTCTTGATAGCTTCTCGACATTTTTTCAATCCATCGAGAAACTTTCTGTCTGGCCGATACATCCTCGACAGCTTCTCGATCCATTGAGTTTGGCTTCTGCTCGATAGCATTTCGACAGCTTTTTGATTTGTCGAGATCCTCTTGCATGCATTGTTTTTCACATGTTTTGCATCTATCTTTTATCTTGTCATCCATAGCATCTTGGTTCTTTACATTCATGCATTTTTATGGATTCCTTGTGCCCCTTAATCATCTTCATGTTTCTTGGGTGAAGTTTTATAGCTTTTTGTACCCTTTTTCAATCATGACAAAAAGGGGGAGAAAATGTGATTTCTTTTTAAGATTCTACATGTTAGGGGGAGAAATACATGTCTTTGTAAGGGGGAGTTATGTTTCATCTTGTTAGGGGGAGTGCTTGCCTCCGTGTTGTTTTAGGAGCTTCTTTTAGCTTCTTGTACACCGGCCTTGTGAACATTTTTACATACATTTTTCTTATCTTTTATATATATATGATGTTGTATGTCTTCTTCACCTACCTCTACATATGTTATTTCTTTTCTCTTTATACACATGTTTCTTTATGTACGCAATCTTTTATTTTAGTTTCACACTAAGATGCCTTGATGAGTTTTGTTTAAAGTGTTTCAAAAAGACAAGTTGTCAAAATCTATCATGCCATGAACTCTCTTCTTGCAAAGTTTCAAGAGTTTGTGATAGGATTAGATTTTATTGTATTCAACAAGTGTTCGTGAGTTTAGTGATTTAAGGCTTCTCTCATACTTCATTTGTTTGTTCTGGTTTTGTCACAGATTGCCCAAGGGGGAGATTGCTAGTACATATGTGGAATTTTTTAGAACATATGTTATTGTATATTGGCTAATCTTTTGACAAAATGCACTTTACTTGTAATTGGGTAAATCTAGGATGGTTTAAGACTTCAAGAAACATGTTGATCAAGTCAAGTGTTAAAACCATGAAGATTGAACCAAGAAACAAGTAAAGAAAAGTTGTTTATTAAATATGGATAGAAGCTCGACAGAAACTCAATAGAAACATATCTATCAAGATTTAATGAACGAAGCTCGACAGAATCTCGATAGATCAAGAATCTATCAAGACTTACGAAATTAGAATTTCCATATCTGATTTTCAGCCCATGCTGAAATATTTGTATAGAGTTTCTTTTCTCACAACCCTAGACATATATAAAGCTTATTTTAAAGGCCGTCATAGTGGGTATGCACATAGAGAACATATGAAAAAGTGATCGAGTGCATTATTCTCTCTGTAAGAAATTATTGTGCCTTAGGGTTTTGTAACCAAGTACTTCTTGATCTTCATTGTTGATTAAGTGAAGAATTTCACAGCCAAAAACATCATCTTCAAGTTGCTGGGGTTAGTCATGTACTGGGATTTGTGCAAAAGAGTTAGTCATGTACTGGGATCCGTGCATCATTGGTGGTGTTCATATATTGAAAGGTTCAGAGGTTCCGAAGCGGTAGAAGGTTTTCACTGTAAGTTCATCTATGGGGATTGTAGACTCTAAAGATGTTTTGTACTAGATCTGAAACTTCTCTTTACTATAGTGAATTGCTTTTTGGGAAGGTTTCTCCTAGGTTTTTACTGTAAAACTAGTTTGTTTCATTGGTTTTTCTGGGTTATCATATCTTGTCTTATTTACTTTTCCGTTGTGCATGATATTGACGTGATATTGATGTTAGTTTGTTTTAACAAGGTTTATTCATAATAAATCTAATTAACAACTTGGGTTTAAAACTTATAAACTCTATCAACTGGGTCTAAATTTTCTAACAGTATCTACCTCGTGTGGCGGTGAAAGGACAAGTCCTCGTAGACCTGGTGGTAGAATTCACTATATAGTTAGATCAAGTAGGTCTTGAGGAGGTAGGAATGCGCGATGAGGGATTAAGGATGAATCTGGTTTCGACCCAACAGACTTGGCAATTGTTTATCGATCGGACAGTTAACCAAAAGGGATCAGGAATCTCTCTAGAAGGGATTACACTAGAGAAATCTTTGAGGTTTAGCTTCTCTGCTACAAACAATGAGGCTGAGTATGAGGCCCTCCAAGTGGGATTAATTGTTGTCCAAAAGCTCGGGGGTAAACTTATGAAGACGTATTGTGATAATAGCTTAATTTTTCATATTTATATCATTATTAGAAAGCATTATCATACTTATTTTGACTTAATTCATGCATTTTATTGTTTGTTTTGGAATAATGCTAAATAATCAATTTTGTGCTTAATTGAATTTTAATGCGTGGATTTGTTTTTTGTAGAATAATGAAATTAAATAAGTGGATTTGTGCAAAGAAGAAAGTTGATGGACTTTACTTTTTCATGGTTCATGATGAAGTCAAAGAAGGCCAACCCAGTTAAATTCAAGTCCAATTGGAGCAAGGAATCAAAGGAAATTTGCACCAAATCAAAGTCCAATTTGGATTAGGATTCCAGCCTGCACACTAGTTAGTATTTGGAGCATAACGTTTGGTTCAGATGTTCAATAAAGATGATTCAAGTGAGGTTAGAAAGATAACTTAAAGGGCTACAACTTTGTAGTTTACCAAAAGTCCGAATTCTGAAGTTAAATGGGCCAAAAACGTCGGTTAATTGAAGCCTAAAAATCTGGGATTTTCTCCAAGCAGAAATTCAACTTGTAATAGGATTCTTTGACCTATTTAAAGGTTCTTTAGGGCAAAATTCAGGAGGAAGCTGCTGTAGAAAATAATGTAGGTTTTCTTAAAATTTCTTTACATTTTTTAGAGTTTTATTTGTGTTATGGCTTGCTAGAAGCCTTGCTGGTAAGGGTGAAACCCAACCGTTTATTGTTATGTTCTTAACAATTATTTATTGGTTTAATGCTTATGTTTTTATGTTTTTGATTTTTTTTTTTTTGCCTAAAATCAATCAATTTCATGAAACTACCTTAGACAATTAATTCTTGAGCTTTTATTTTTAAATTATCTGACTAAGATCAACCTTTGTATGAATTTTAGTTGAGTTATAAAATAAATATTGTTAAGATTACCAATAGATGTGTTGTCTGTGGATCTCTAAACCTTAGCGCCTTAATATATTGTTATTTTCTCTCAATTTAAATTTCCTTTACTAACCATCAAAAACCTTTTTAGTTAAAATTTATTATTTTAGTTTTATTCTCTTGTGGTTTACGAATCAATACCCTTTTCCCTGTGGATTCGAACTCGAACTTACCGAGTTATTACTTCGTGCAATTCTGCACTTGGGAGCTTTATTTAAGTCGCAGCATATTGTTATTCGAGACTTATAGTCCAGGCGGTTGGGGGTGAATTTAAAGCAAATGATAGGCCAAGAATGTATTGACCCCTTAGGTAAATTAACCAATTAATTAGCCAAGTCAATTAATTAAGTCAATTTAACATGCAATACGCGTGGTAGCACAAACAAATCAACAAATAACTAAATATAGCGAAAATTAAATTTTACACGGGTGATTAGTTTACGAATGGGGAAAACCACCAAGGCAAAACCTCATCAGGTGAATTTAAGGTCATCACTCCTGAGAATCTACTATTATCAAAACAAGCGGTTACAAGTAAGGGAATCCTAGTACCTTATACCAACCTATAGTTGAACCCTTACCCCAATATACAATTGGACTTGTAATGTAGTGACGATCTCTCCTTTCAATGCACGGCTCCCAGTACGTGACTAACCAATTGATGCATGGATCCAAGTACATGACTAACACACCAACCTGAGAAAGATGTTGGCTGCAAAGTTTTTCAGTCCATCCACATTGTAATACCCCACATAATTTTTATTTAAGAGTTTTCTTTAAAATATAATTGTTGGGCTATAGGCTTTCTTTTAATTGTTATTGCAGCCCATTACCCACTAAGCCCACATCTTATAATACAAGCTACAGAATAGAGGAAGAGATAGTCAGGGTTTATTCTAAGAGGCTAAGAGGCTAAGAGGTGTTTTCCTTGGAGTTAGAGCACGTACAATTGAAGAGACAATCAGATTGTTCAAGGTAAGATTTCTCTCAATTAGAAACAAGAAAAAAATTAGAATTTTATTAGGTTATTTAGAAATTTGATTTTGATCCTAAGATTTATATTCTAACGTTTAGATTTTCCGCTGAATTAGATATTAGATTTGAGTCAGTGGGATTTCACGAATCATTATTTTTGTTTAAGTCTTCCATTGGATTTATACATATAATCCTAGATTGAAGTCAAACAATTCGGCCATTCTTCTTCCATTGAATTGGTGTATATATATATATATATATATATATATATATATATATATATATATATATATATATATATAAAATGGTTAAAGAAGAAGTCAAAGAAGGGGGCTACTGTCATGTTGGATTTGTGTGTGTTTATATATAAAGGTTAAAGAAGAAGTCAAAGAAGGTGGCTAGTGTGTTTTGCCTCTGAGACTTGTCTTGAGATTATGCTAGAAGTCAAATAATTCGGTTGTGGTTTCACTGCTTCTGGGACTATATATATATATATATATATATATATATATATATATATATATATATATATATATATAATATGACTTGTTTGGGGTTATTTATATTAACTTAAACTCTAAAACATTAGCTGCTGCCTTTGCGTTCTGATAAATTCAAGGGAAAACACATATTTGTTTTGGGTAGAGATACTTTGCATTAGTGCTATCATTTAGTTCAGGAAAGTATTTTACTAGTGAGTCAGTTTTTATAGTTTAGTGAAATTTATATTTTGTAGAGGATATTGAGTAATTTCCATAATTGATTATAGGTCCGATTTAAGAGTGTCTTGAGGCTCTTTGGAGATTATTTTGGTTGGATTTTCAGAGTGATTCGAGTGCGGTAAGTAATTATGCATAATATGCACAAGTTTTTTTCTTTAGGTTCTTAGAAGTTAAAGATTTTCAAAGTTATATTTTTAAGCTTACATTTTTTAAAAGTTTATCAAAAAAGCATTTTTACACTATTGAAAGAGAAATTTTAATTGGCTTTTAAATAATGTTTTAAAATAAATTTTGAATTTTAAATAACGTTTTGAATGTCCAAAACCCATTTAAAAGATGATTTTTAACTAAACTATTTTCTGAAAATAATTGAGTTTCAAAGTAAGTTTTCTAGAAAGATTTTTGTTCTTTAAATTGTTCAAACCAAGTGATTTCGAAATCATATTCTTGTTTTTTTTTCAAATGGTATTTAAGACATTCCTTTTAGCAAACTGGATTTTCAAACTTTCTCAAGAATTGTAAAAATACTTATATAAACTCTTCAGCTCCTATTCATTCACTAAGAGAGTCAAGCATCTTTTGATTTATGTTTCAATTTGATATTGTGATATTCAATACATCTTTATTGTTGGAACAATTGTTAATATTGAGAAAATTATTATATGTTGTATAAACTTTATTGTTTGTGATATGTGACTCAAAATGAGTGTTTTTAGAATTGATCAGATATATATATGTGTAAATCCGCTCACAGGATTGTATGTGAGAATATGTGTTGATCCCTCACCAGCAGGGGTTAGATGTTGGTATCCGCTCACAAGATTGTATGTGAGAATATGTGATGTGTATATGTGACACTGTGCTCTGATCAATTATTTGTATGTGTTTCCAAAAGGTTTTAAGATATGATTATATGTGTATTAAGTGATTCTTTACATGTTTTGAAAACTATACTGGATATTTTGAGTGTAATTGTGAAATTAAACTCGTGCCTTGCTTGACTCTATTCCGTTGTGTATTCTGTATAATTACTTACTAGATGTGTGGCTCACCCCATCAATTAATATTTTCAGATTAAAGTATAGTTGAGAATTAGAACCTTTGGACCGCTTGTGAGGTGCAAGGTAGAGCGTGGAAGTTGTAGGCGGCTTCAGTGTTACTTGAAGACTCATAAAATTTTAGTTACCTTTGTTTTGTAGTTCACATTTTATATAGTGGAGTTTATTTTCAATTTGTGGAGTTTTGAAAAGATTATTAGTTATTATTATTTTTATTTTCCGTTTAGACTTCACAACTTTTTGGAGATTATTATAAATTGTGGATTTTAGTTATTATAAGAGGTTTATCAGAAGCATTGTTTATTTGGAGTTTTATTGAATTAAGTTTAAATAAATTATGTTTATTGAGCTAAGTAAGGTTAGCAAGTTAGTCAGGTATCTAAATTCATGTTTCATGGATTTGGGTCCTGACACACATGATGAAGATCAAGAAGCTCCTTGGTTACAAAACCATACGGTGTACAAATGCAGCAGCTTCTTCAAGAGAAAGATGAACAAGGACAAATTGTCTCTGGTCATAATTTGAGTGAATAATCACTTTGCATCAATTTGCATCACCTTAAACTACCCTTAAAATAATCGTTCTATATGTCTAGGGTTTTGAGAAAAGAAACCCAACATAAATAGCTTAAATATGCTGAAAAATAGATCTGGAACTCTGAATTCGTAATTCTCGACAGATAGGTTATCTATTGAGATGTTGTCGAGCATCGGGCTAAAATTCCCTTTTAAACCTCGATAGATACAATCTGTCGAGCTTTAAAATACAACACTTCTTTACTTGTTTCTAGAACAGACTTGCATGGCTTTAACTCTTGACTTGAACAATATGTTGCTTGAAGACTTACACCATCTTAGATCTACCCAATTACAAGTAAAATGTGTTTTGTCAAAGGATTAGCCAATTCTAAAAGACATATGTTCATAACAAGTTCCACATATGTCCTAATAGCAAAGAACACGAGGATGATGTGGTATTTGAATCAAGTAAAGTGTTTGCTAAGTAACTTCCCTTCCTTTGCCTTGGAGTAGGTTCCTTGAAGTAAAAACTCTCATCCTGATTCATGGCAACTTTGGCTACCTCGATTGGAGAAAGACTTCCGAGGACCATACTTGTGAAAAACCTTGTAACTCCTGCTTTTGTCAAATAGACACCAGTAGGGGTACACTTTATGTGAGTAGGCCCTAGTTGGATGGACTCAATAGTCTCATTCCTTAAGGACAAAACTTTGCTTAAGGACGGAACTTAGGCTGAGAAAACCTGAAGAAAAGCATCGAGGTATTGGCTTTTCAAAGAGCAGAAATTGTACAGACGCTCGTATTCGGGACCATACTTGCTGTTAGGATTAGTGCCCTTAAATCCTATTGTATGATGCTATGTATGACATGATGTATGACTTAATATTGTGATTGACAAAGTTATTTTATTATTATCTAAAATAATGGTAACATGAATATGGGACATTATCATATAGTCCATGAGGTGCATTGTATGTGATTTATGTGAAAAGTCACAGAAGATGTAAATCACAAGTTCTTTGTAAACTCAGAATTAATAGTTCGTAGTCGGTGATGAAATTGGGCATTTCATCTGCGAAGACTATAACGTGTCAACTAAGATGATTTGTCTTGATCATGGAAGTGGAGACTTCTAGTTGATATGTTGATATGTTTTAAGGGTTAAAACATATTGAACAGGACCGCTGTGAGATTTATTATTCTCCTAATGACTGTCAAATAAATAATAAAACTCACGACTTCTATTTGCATGAACTCTTAATCCTGAAAGAATAATGGACCTGATCATGAAGTGTAGGTTGCTTTGATATATCAGGAGTGAGATCTGAAGTGACGGTCAAAACCTCAGTATGTTGGGTAGCCACATTTAGTGTTGATGGAACATATATTCTCAAGATGGAATTCATAGTCTCTTGATGGAGATATAAAATATTCCCTTGAGATAAGTTTAATGGTTCAGTTATTCAGAGAGTTAGGCCTAACCACTTTAGTAAGAAATTACTAAAGTATATATTTATGAAATTGGATTTCATAAATATATAATGAATAACTTTAAAAGATTAAACCGGGTACTCAATGATAAGATGTAGTAATTTACAAAGTGGCAGTCTACATTTATGACTTTGTGTTACTACGAATATTTTATGAAAGGGTTACGTGTATAATAAAGTCTTGGGATATAATTTATTAATAAGGTCTAGAGTGCAATTATATTTATATAGTGGTATTAAATATAATTAATGGTAACTTTGGACTTGTCAAGAGTTGACGGAAAAGCCCAAGGCCCATTGGAGCTAGTGTCTTATTGGTCCTTTATTGGTCCCACTCCAAGCCACACACTAAAGCCCAATTGGAAAGGCCCAATAGGCCAGCCCAATTAGATAATCAGTTAGTTATAAAGGGAGAAACATACAGAATTTTTATTAGTGAAAAAGAAAAGAAAAATAAAAAACGGTGTGTGAGAGAGTGTGAGACACACTTTCATTCTCCCTTTGAAAAACTGATTGAGAGACCACACATCTTGGGCGTAAAGTGGAATTGGAGTGAAGATTAAAAGTTTTCCCAAGTGCTTCTAATCTTTGTTTTGAATTTCTCCACACCAAGGTACGCTATCTTGTTCTTAAATTCTGAAATTTACATTGTGCACGTTATCAATCATGAATGAAATAGATCATTGTTCGTTGCTTCCGCTGTGGGTTTTGCATGAGATGCAAAACCAGAATTTTTCCTTCAATTGGTATTAGAGCCAGGTTTTCATATCATGATTGTATAGCGTGTGATTGAATTTTAGAATTTAAGAAAACCGTTATCTTTGTGTTTTCAAATTTCTGCATAAAGATATTGTTCCATAATTTTTGTGTACATTAATAAATATATGTGATATATTGTTCTACATGTGCACGAATTGGTCATTGATTCAATTACCATTAATGGAAGAATATGGGATTGCATAGATATGTTCTATGCGTGAATGATGCCCACAAGATGAAGTGAATAGTGCCGTGCCTTTATGGTTCTTACATACAGTTATTAATTTATGAAATAACTGTTTTTGTAATTGTTAACTGCATACACTATTTGGAACTTTTCTTGTACCGTTTGAATGCCATTGCATGGCTTGGCTTCATTGCATGGAATAAAATTTTTTGCATGGTTTAACTTTCAAGTTTTGGCTTATATGATATATGCATGTGAATAAAATTCATACGGATGGAAGGACACATGCAATTGAATTGTGTTATACGGTTGGGTTCTTAGATTTTGGCTTGCATGGGTTGACTATCAAAGCTTTTCTTTTGTATTGCAAGTGGGACCCATAGATATTATTGTAAACATGGAATCTTAGACTTCATGAATCATGAATTCCATCTTGAATTTGCACTCCATGCATTCAACCGTGGGGCCATAATATAATATATATATATATGTAAAGTACATATATAGGTATATTATATTATATTATATATATATAGTGTAATAAATATATATTACATATATTAATTTGTATATTGTATTATATATAATATAATATGAATTTTTATATGTAATAAGGATTTTTATTACGTTACATATATATATATATATATATATTTATGTGTTAATGCTAGTTTAATGAAATTTATTCCTAATGAGATTAGGATTATATTTTTTCACGTGTCTAGCATTATTATCATTCTTGATCTTAAAAACCTTTATTTTAAAACATCTAGTGGGAGAGAGATTCAAGGGTTGGATCTCACGGCCTCCATTGTTGGTTCATAGTAGTATGAAATATATACTTTGTCTTTGCCTCGAGCTTAGCATTCCATGCGGAGAGTATTTATTTCATGGTCCTACAAGATTGAATTTCCTGGTTTATAGTGGTTTGATAAACACCTTGTCTTAGCTTCGAGCTTTGCATTCCATGCGGAGGGTGTTTTATCATGGTACTACAAAATAAGCCTGTTAAAGGGATGAAATGTGGTTACACATGATTCTAGACAATGGTATACGTTAGACTAAGTATTATAGTATCCTCTATGTTGAGTTCTTACTATTATTACTTAGAGGCTAAATGTAAAACGGCATATTATTAGTGTTTGATAAGAGTTATCATGATAGCACTAATAATGAGAATAGTTCTCAATCAATCATAGTATTTTATGTTCACTCTATGCTGAGGGATATTAAATATGAGATTGGGTTGTCGTTGCATATATATTATTTTATGGTTTTATTAAGGTTTCATATTATATGCTTTTATGCTAAATTGATAATGTCCAATTTACTTATTATATTCATGTTTATTATTTTCAGATTTTGTCATGGCATCATTTAGCCCACTTGTTTCTATTCTTAACCAAAATAAACTGACTGGATCCAACTATGTTGATTGGAAAAGAAATTTGGACATTGTTCTTATTGCTGAAGAGCACAAATATGTGCTTACTCAACCATGTCCTAACTTTCCTTCATTAGATGCTCCTCTTAAGGAAAAACAACGATATGATCGTTGGCGGAAATCTAATGAGATGGCCAAGTGCTATATCCTAGCATCTATCTCAAATGTTCTACAGCATCAAATGCAGGATGTAGAACTTGCTTCAGACATAATGCATAGTCTGAAGGAGATGTTTGGTGAGCAAGACCGTTCTGCAAGGCAAGAAACCATGAGGCAAATTTATAATACCAAAATGGCTGTAGGAAGTTTAGTGAGGGAGCATTGTCTTAGGATGATTGCTAATCTGAACACATTAGAAATTTTAGGTGCCGACATTGATGGAGAATCCCAAGTGGATATGATACTCCAGTCACTACCAAAATCATTCAAGGAATTCAGACTCAATTATAATATGAACAAAAAGATTTATTCTTTGTCTGAATTAATGAATGAGTTAGTGGTGGCGGAAGACATCCTTGGTACTTCTAGTGTTGAAGCCATTGTGGGTGAAGCTTCTACTTCTCAACCTAAGTCGAAAGGCAAGGGTAAGAAGAAGAAGAAGAAGAAGAAGAAGGACTTCACTAAGAAAGATGGTAAACAAATTTCCTTAGGGGTTGCCAACAAAGGAAAGAAAACCAAAGGAAAATGTTTCCATTGTGGTGAGAAATGACATTGGAAAAGGAATTGTCCAACATTCAAGGCTGCCAAGAATAAATGTATGAAAAGTTCATTTCTTCTTGAAATATGTTTGGTACAGAATCTAGCAGATTCCTGGTGTGTGGATTCAGGTTGTACTAATCATATCTGCAATTCTTTGCAGGGGTTCTAGGAGACCAGAAAGTTGAATGAGGGAGAACTATTTCTTACTTTGGCTGATGGGAGCAAGATTCCGGTTGAAGCTGTTGGAGTGTTTAATTTGTGTTTTAAGTCTAGAGTTTTAATATTGGAAGACTTTTTGTATGTACCTAATGTTCGTAGGAATTTAATTTCTGCAACTTACTTAGGTAAACATGGATATTGTGTTATCCTGAAAGACAATGTTGTAATAAAGAAGGATAAAATGTTTATCTGTTCTGGCAATATTGTGGATGGTCTTTATATTTTAACTCCTGATAAGCATGAATTATACAATTCTGAATTAGATAGTAACTCTCATGTGAAATCATTAAAGAGAAAGTTTCCTTCTACTAGTGATGCATATCTATGGCACTTGCGTTTAGGTCATATTAATTCAAGTAGGATTCAAAGACTAATCAAAGATGGACTTTTACAGCCCATGGACTTTGATGGTTTTCCAGTTTGCGAATCTTGTTTGGAAGGTAAGATGACTAAACGACCTTTTAATGCAAAGGGTAGAAGAGCCCAAGATTTGCTAGAACTAGTACATTCAGATGTATGTGGTCCTATGTAAATCCAAGCAAGAGGTGGCTATGAGTATTTCATTACTTTCACTGATGATTACTCGAGATTTGGTTATGTGTACCTAATGAAACGGAAGTCCGAAGCTTTTGAAAAGTTCAAAGAGTTTACGGCTAAAGTTGAAAATCAATTGGGTAAACACATAAAGGCCATTCGATTTGATCGAGGTGGCGAATACCTTCTTGGTGATTTCAAGGATTACTTAACTGAAAATGGGATTATATCCCAGTTGACTGCACCTGGCACTCCACAACAAAATGGTGTAGCAGAAAGAAGGAATAGGACTCTTTTAGATATGGTTAGGTCCATGTTGAGTTATTTGACTCTACCAATTTCTTTTTGGGGATATGCCTTGAATACTGCAATGTATCTTCTGAATTTAGTACCTTCAAAGTCTGTTCCTAAAACACTTGTAGAGTTGTGGAATGGGCGTAAGCCTAGTATGAGACATCTCCACATTTGGGGTTGTCTAGCACATGTGTTGAAAGGAAAGTCTGACAAGTTACAGTCTAAAACAGAAGTGGTATATTTTGTAGGGTATCCAAAAGGAACAGTAGGAGGTTTATTCTATAGTCATAAGGATAATAAAGTGTTTGTTAGCACAAATGCCAAATTCTTGGAAAATGACTATGTGAATAATTTTACTCCTAGAAGTAGAGTTGTCTTGGCTGAAATGAATGAACCTGTAGTTGAACAACCAATGGATGAAACTAGGGATGATGTGGCTGTATTAGATACACCACAAGATACTACTCATGAGATGTCTAGTACACAGGTGCCTCGTCGTAGTGGGAGAATTATTCGGCCTCCTATAAGATTCATAGGTTTGGGAGAAACTTATGAGGCTATCTCAGAAGAGGCTGAATCGGATCCTTACACTTATGATGAAGCAATGAGTGATATAGATGCACATCATTGGGTCCAAGCTATGAAATCTAAATTGGATTCTATGGATTCCAATCATGTATGGGATCTTGTAAAGGCACCTAACGGCATTAAACATGTTGGTTGCAAATGGGTTTACAAGAGAAAGAGAGGGATAGATGGAAAGGTTGAAACTTTTAAAGCAAGACTAGTGGCGAAAGGGTATACACAAAAAGAAGGTATTGATTATGATGAAACTTTTTCGCCAGTAGCCATGCTTAAATCTATCCGAATTCTCTTATCCATTGCTGCTCATTATGATTATGAGATTTGGCAAATGGATGTCAAGACTGCATTTCTTAATGGCAATCTTGAAGAAGAAATATACATGTTGCAACCAGAAGATTTCATAGCAAAGAACCAAGAGCATATGGTATGCAAGTTGAATAGGTCCATTTATGGACTTAAGCAAGCATCTAGGTCATGGAACATCAGATTTGATCAAGCAATCAAGTCATTTGGTTTTGAACAAAATCTTGATCAACCATGTGTGTACAAAAGACATCGAGACAAAGTAGTAATGTTCCTAGTGCTTTATGTTGATGATATTCTACTCATTGGGAATAATGTAGGGGTAATGTCATCGGTTAAAGTTTGGTTGTCAAGTCAATTTGATATGAAGGACTTAAGTGAGGCTAACTTTATTCTAGGGATCAAGCTTTGGCGAGATCGCAAGAATAAGATGTTAGGCTTATCACAAGCTGGATATATAGATAAGGTTCTAGAACGGTTTAGCATGCAAAACTCCAAGAAAGGATTGCTTCCTTTTAGACATGGAGTTCCTCTGTCTGATGACCAAAGGCCTAAGACTCAAGAGGAAGAAAATATGATGAGACAAGTTCCTTATGCTTCTGCAGTGGGAAGTCTCATGTATGCCATGCTTTGTACTAGACTAGATATTTATTATTCAGTTGGCATGGTCAGCCGATATCAATCAAATCCAAGACTAAAACATTGGCAAGCTGTAAAGCATATTCTTAAGTATCTTAAGAGAACGAGAGATTATATGTTTGTTTACCATAGTGAGGATTTGATTCCCATTGGCTATATAGATTCAGACTTTCAGTCAAATCTAGATTTCAGAAAATCCACTTCAGGATGTGTTTTCACCTTGGGAGGTGGAGCCATAAGTTGGAGGAGCGTTAAGCAATCTTGTATTGCGGACTCCACCATGGAAGCCGAGTACGTTGCTGCTTGTGAAGCAGCAAAGGAGGCTGTTTGGCTCAAGAAATTCCTTTCTGATCTTGGTGTTATGAGAATGGAGCAAGTTCCCATCACGTTGTTTTGTGACAATAGTGGAGCGGTTGCACAATCTAAAGATCCAAGGAATCACAAGAAAGGAAAGCACATTGAGAGAAAGTACCACATCATTCGAGACATTGTTGCTCGTGGAGATGTTGTGGTAGCAAAGATTGAAAGTGCAAATAATCTAGCAGATCCCTTTACCAAAGTCTTGCCTCAAAGGATTTTCGAGTCACATTTGGAAGGAATGAGAGTTAGATTAGTGCACAATAGTCTTTAGGGCAAGTGGGAGATTGTTAGGATTAGTGCCCTTAAATCCTATTGTATGATGCTATGTATGATATTATGTATGACATTATGTATGACATGATGTATGACTTAATATTGTGATTGATAAAGTTATTTTATTATTATCTAAAATAATGGTAACATGAATATGGGACATTATCATATAGTCCATGAGGTGCATTGTATGTGATTTATGTGAAAAGTCACAGAAGATGTAAATCACAAGTTCTTTGTAAACTCAGAATTAATAGTTCGTAGTCGGTGACGAAATTAGGCATTTCATCTGCGAAGACTATAACGTGTCAACTAAGATGATTTGTCTTGATCATGGAAGTGGAGACTTCTAGTTGATATGTTGATATGTTTTAAGGGTTAAAACATATTGAACAGGACCACTGTGAGATTTATTATTCTCCTAATGATTGTCAAATGAATAATAAAACTCACGACTTCTATTTGGATGAACTCTTAATCCTGAGAGAATAATGGACCTGATCATGAAGTGTAGGTTGCTTTGATATATCAGGAGTGAGATCTGAAGTGACTGTCAAAACCTCAGTATGTTGGGCAGCCACATTTAGTGTTGATGGAACATATATTCTCAAGATGGAATTCATAGTCTCTTGATGGAGATATAAAATATTCCCTTGAGATAAGTTTAATGGTTCGGTTATTCAGAGAGTTAGGCCTAACTACTTTAGTAAGAAATTACTAAAGTATATATTTATGAAATTAGATTTCATAAATATATAATGAATAACTTTAAAAGATTAAACCGGGTACTCAAGGATAAGATGTAGTAATTTACAAAGTGGCAGTCTACATTTATGACTTTGTGTTACTACGAATATTTTATGAAGGGGTTACGTGTATAATAAAGTCTTGGGATATAATTTATTAATAAGGCCTAGAGTGCAATTATATTTATATAGTGATATTAAATATAATTAATGGTAACTTTGGACTTGTCAAGAGTTGACGGAAAAGCCCAAGGCCCATTGGAGCTAGTGTCTTATTGGTCCCTTTTGGTCCCACTCCAAGTCACACACTAAAGCCCAATTGGAAAGGCCCAATAGGCCAGCCCAATTAGATAATCAGTTATTTATAAAGGGAGAAACATACATAATTTTTATTAGTGAAAAAGAAAAGAAAAATAAGAAACAGTGTGTGAGAGAGTGTGAGACACACTTTCATTCTCCCTTTGAAAAACTGATTGAGAGACCACACATCTTGGGCGTAAAGTGGAATTGGAGTGAAGATTAAAAGTGTTCCCAAGTGCTTCTAATCTTTGTTTTGAATTTCTCCACACCAAGGTACGCTATCTTGTTCGTAAATTCTGAAATTTACATTGTGCACGTTATCAATCATGAATGAAATAGATCCTTGTTCGTTGCTTCTGCTGTGAGTTTTGCATGAGATGCAAAACCAAAATTTTTCCTTCACTTGCTGTGCGTCTACCCTGAGGTAGTTGAAGCGTTACAGAAAGAACTTCATGAAGGGATTTGTGCAGCCATATGGGGGGTAGATCCTTAGTTCATAGAGCTCTAATGCAAGGCTACTGGTGGCTGAGCATGCAAAAGTCCTCCCAAGAGTATGTTAAAAAGTGTGATCAATGCTAGAGGTATGCCCAAAATATCCATCAACTAGGGGGAGTTCTCAATCCTTTGACCAGTCCATGGCCTTTTGCCCAATGGGACTTAGATATCGTTGGTCCATTCCGTAAGGCTACATGGAATCTGAGGTATCTCCTCATCGCTACTAATTACTTCACCAAATGGGTAGAGGCCGAGCCTCTTGCAAATACCCGAGATCAAGATGTGAAGAGATTTGTATTGTGGAATATCGTGATGAGATTTGGAATTCTGAACACTCTCATCTTGGAGAATGGGCTTCATTTCGATAGCAAGGCCTTCCGCAGATATTGTTGTGCTTTGGACATAAAGAACAAATACTCCACCCCAGCATACCCTCAAGGCAATGGCCAAGCGAAAGCCACAAATAGAGTCATTGTAGATGGATTGAAGAAGAGACTGGAGGAGGCTAAAGGTAAATGGGTGGATGAGCTACCCCATGCATTATGGACGTATCGTATTACTCTTAGGAGATCCACTAGAGAGACTCGTTTTTCCATGAAGTATGGATCTGAAGTGATTATCCCTCTAGAAACTGGCTTCCTAACAATGAAATCTAACCAATTTAATAGTAGCAGCAATGAACAACTCCTCTCCACTAATCTTGATTTGGCCGAAGAATGAAGGGAGGTTGCCACCATTAGTTTGGCCCAATATTAGCAAAAGCTTAGGCAAGGATACGAGAAGGGGATAAAAGTTAGGACATTTGTACTAGGGGGCCTCATCCTAAGAAGAGTGGTCAGGAATATGAAGAACCCTTCTTGGGGAAAGCTTAGACCTAATTGGGAGGATTTTATCGGGTGACCTCAGTGGTCATGTTTCTATATGCAATGGAGATGTATTAGCAGAATTTCTCTTTTATTCATATCTATTATGCTAATTAGAATATTGGTCAGGAGTTCAAAGTGAATATCTAAACAAAACCTCGACTAGGTTCGAATCCTCAGATTACTTACCTTGGGTAAATTAATTCCTAATTTCTCTCAGGTTCGATTCCTCAGATCACCTATTTGGGTAAATTGACTCCTAATTTCTCTAAGGGTTAAACAGAACCTCGGTCAGGTTCGACTCCTCGGATCACCTACCTTGAGTAAATTAAATCTTAAAAGGGTTAGACAAAACTTCGGTAAGGTTCGATACCTCGGTAAGGTTTGATTTCTCGGATCTCTTGCCTTGGGTAAACTAACTCATAATTTCTCTAAGGGTTAAATAGAACCTTGGCTAGGTTCGATTCCTCGGATCACCTACCTTGGGTAAATTAATTCTTAATTTCTCTAAGGGTTAGACAAAACCTCAGTTAGGTTCAATTCCTCAGATCACTTGCCTTGGGTAAACTAACTCCCATCTCTAAGAGTTAAATAAAATCTCGAAAGTTTCGATGCCTTGGATCTTTTATTTTGAAGCAATTAAGGCCCAAATTCCATCTATAAAAGATAGGGCCTTCCTTAAAACTAGGTTCATGGGGGGTCATAAAACAAGGCCAAAGAATAGTGATAAGAGAAAGTAAAGGCTAGGAACTTAAAGTAGTATGTTGTAAGTTAAATTAACCAAAATAAGTAAAAATCAAAGAAAGATCATGTACACTGAATGATAGATTAAAGGTTTTCATTAACAAGGAAAAATACTGATAAAGTTCCATGAAAACATGTACAAAAGGTCCTTAAAAAAAAGGGTAAAACCTAAGCCTAATCCCTATTTTGGGAGCCCTTCTCTTTGTTCTTTTGGCAGCTTTTCCTTCTCGGTCTCTTTAGAAGTTTGCCCCTCTGCAGAAGGATGCGGTGCCAAGGTAGGAGCCTTATCCGAGGCTAGGACTTCCTTTCCGGCAGTAGACAGGGAAGCAACTAGGGCTTTATCACTTGGAGCAGGATCAGAAAACCTCGGCATGGGTAGGTTGGGTTGGAGGAGCAACACTACCTTAGGTTGGGGCAACCACTTCAACCCTGATAATTGGGGGGTAGAATACCTTCTCCAGATTCCTTAATTTTGAAGATTAATCCACCTCGGTAGCGTCCAAAGCCTCTATCCAAGTCCTAAGGCAAAAACCTCAACATACAGTTGTGATTTGAGACTTCATATGGGCCTCAGTCTCTTTTTGCCCTAAGTTGTAAGCTGCTTGCTTGACTTTAGCCATCTCCTCGGCTTTTTGCTCCAACTCCTTATTCAACTCCCCAATCTTTGCTCGAGCAATGGCGAGCTAACTTTCAGCCTCTCTTAGATGGCGAAGCTGTTCTCAAGCTTGTCTCTCAGAGCTCTCTATTGAAGCATAAGCGCTTTTCCAAGCCTTGTCACACTTGGTCAGTTTAAGGAAAGTCTCTCCTTCAAATTTTTGTCGGTTTGAGAGCTTGAGCCTTCTGGGTAGCGTAGTGCTTAAACTTCTTTTCTTTCTTTTCATAGAGGGCTTAGTCCACCCACTCCTCGGCAACATGAGCTGCTTGAGTTGCCTGATATTTTAAGACAAAAAGAAGGAATTAGTAACTAAAGATTTTTTTTTAAAGGAAACATACCAGGGCTAAATCCTTCTTCAAGGATAGGAACATTTTATGCTACTTCAGGTTATGAAGCTCAACCATGTCCTGAGGTAGAAGAAGGGTAGACACTGCATTTTGTATCTCTTATTACTCGGGCCCCTGTTTCCCAATGATGCTCGAACTCTAAGGCCCAAGGCCAATTTAGAGCCTAATCAGATATCAAATTAACTTGGGGAGTGTTAAAATGGAAAATTTAACCTTTTAATTGAGCAAAAAATATATTTTTGAAACTAAAATGACCATAGTGGCCCTCGGCTTGCGTACGTGGGCTACAGCTTGCGTACGCAAGCCAAAGCATTCGTACGCAGGCATATTCCTGCATATGTAACTAGGGTTTCAGAAGGATAAGAAAGGCAAGCTTTCTGCAATAATGGCTAAGGTACTTTTCAAAACACACAAAAATCTCATGGGAAAAACCTAAGATTCACTAGAAAATAATGAATCAAAAGGGAGTTTTTCACAAAACACCCTCAAGTCATTTTTTATTTATTTGGGACCTTTTCTGGCCCCAATCCTTTTAGTTTAACGTTGCTAATCACTATTTTATTGATTTGTGATAGATTTGACTGAGGGGAACGGTAAAAAATAAACCCAGGAGCTTTTTCCTTTAAGGTATTCTTTCAAGCTTTTCTTTTTATTTACTGTCTTTCTTTCTTGTTTTAACCTCTTTTTTGGTTTGATTTATGTTCATACATGTTTTCTTAGATTAGCCCTTTAGTTCTTTTCATATTTTGTGTACGTAGGTCGTTAGAATTGTTGTTTTAAAGTTTTGCTCTGTTTTTGCATTTTAGGTTTTCTAGGTAAGGATTTGCATGCACATGATCTAGCCTATGCACGCAGGCTTGATTATGCGTACACAGACCCGTTCTAGCATTCGTGATGTCGTTGCCCAGAAACCCTAAATTCTTGTTTGTTTTGTTTCTTCTACTTTCACATGTTTGTTCTATGCAGGCTCTTTTTCGTATGTTTCAAACCCCATATTTGCATGTTCACCTTTTAACATGTTTGTTTGCTATCACATGTTTTGATTAGTGTTTAGATTAGGGTTTCTTAGTTTTAAAGCCATTCATTCACATGTTCATGCCTTAATGCTATTGGTGTTGTGTTGTTGAGAGGTAAGTAAAGGGGTAAGGCATGGATTAGCAATGTCCATGCATTTGTGTTAGGGTTTTACTTTAATGATATGATGGAACATGCTTAGATGTATGATTAGGGTTTGTAATATGTTAATGCCTTGCTTAAGTTGCTGTTTTGTTTTAGATGTATGATAGGGTTTTCATATGTTAGATGAATGTTAGGATCTTGGTGTGTGTTTGCCTCTCTTGCTTTAGGATGATAAGTATGTTGTTTTGGGATAAAGATGTCATGTTGTGTGTTTAGATTTCTGTTAGTGTGTGTGTGAGTATAGATGCAAGTGTTGAAAATGTTTTTAATAAGGTTAAGACATAAGACACAATAATGGGAGGCAAACCTTGGGGTTGGGCGATCTTGGGTGCCTAACACCTTCCCAAGAGCATACCTAAACTCCGAACCCATACTCTAATAGTAAGATCAATGGTCCTTCCTCGAAAAGATGCTATATTCATGGTTCCTAAACCATATAACTAGGTGGCGACTCCAAAGACCCTTTGCGTCCACAGTAGCGACTCCACTGGGTACAGTGAGTTTAATTCCTATGTGTCTTGTTTCTTAACCTTAATAAAACCTTTTTCAATACTTGTTTGCACACACATTTACTTGTTCTTTTTGTCCCTTAACCTTTGTTGGTGATGAGTGGGAAGATAGAAGGCTCCATTCGGCCCAAATTTTTCGAAATTCATGCCACCAACTCACAATTAGTGCCATGGCTTATAATGGGCCTTGAGTACATTAAAGGTTTGATACCAATCCACTATGAGGTCCACTTAGTCCCTTGTTTAGAATCATAGTCCACCTAGTTGTGAGTGACCTACTTATCTCTCCCTTTAGCCTTAGGGAGCCTACCCACACTAGAGTGATCCTAGATCCTACCATGAAGGATACCCTTTATATATCTCTTATTTGTTCAACCATATATCATGTGTTCACCTAATTCTAAAGGACAAATAAAAGGTATAAAAATGGAAGGGATGGCCCTAAAGTTATGGTATACCCAAAGTTTATGTTGTGGGACAAATGAAAAGAAGTTCTCATATATAAGAGGCTTGTCCCTAAATTCAAAGGCATATCTTAACTTGAAAGGTTCATAAGACTATAGCTTAATTGCTATTGTAGGCCCAAGTGGAAAAATACCTTTGAAAAGGACTTTTGGGCCTAAGATAACAAGTATGCTATGGACTTAGCATCTAACATCCTTCAAAGCCAAAAATTAACTTCCATAATCTTGGGTCTCTTTATTGCATGTCTAGACCTAAAATGATGAGAATTTCATAGACTTTGAGAGGAAGGCTACAATGTATTCTAACTAAAGGGTGATTTGAAGGAAAGATGATGAAATAATGAATAAAAGATGAAAAGCTCAAAGGTGATGACTACCTTGTAATCCTAAGTTTGAGACAAAGGGTTGGAAATTCCTAAGTACATTCTAATGAAAGCCCATGAGAGTAAGATGAGAGCTTTTTGTAAATGGACCAAAGCCTAATAAACAAGGGGTAAAGATCCATGAGAGGAAATGGAGTGACATTGTAATTGGGACTCCATTAAAATTATCTTAAGAATTTTCCAAGAACATCCAAAAAGTAAAAGGAAACTTTTGATTGGGACATGAACTTAGTAAAAATGGGGCTTCTTTTCAGGCATCATTGCACCACCAAAGTCAAGAAAACACGTCCCTAGTCCCATTTGTATTCGAGAGAAAGGAAGGTGCTTGATCAAGATTGAAGACACACACCAAAAAGAAGGAAATCCCCAAGAAACAATGGCTACCCAATGGCGTAAAGGATCCTTAAGGCCTTGGACAAACATAGAGAGGCTTTTAAGAAAATGGGCAGGCGCCTCACTAGGTTGAAGGAATCTAAGCTCAAGAAATCAGCACCTGTGGAAATCCATGATGATTAGGAGGAAGTGGAAGAATGGGACAAAAAGGACAAAGTGGAATATGAAAGAAACAAACAATTTGAAAAGCTCATTGCCAAAACCATAGCTATGAGGGAAAATTTGGAGAAGATGCAACTTGCCTTTCATAAGGAACAAGGAATGGATGACTACCTCTATTATATGGGGGAGTAAGCTTAAAGGCTTTTATTGCATTGCCTCCCAAGTTCAAGATCTCCGATGCGGAAAAGTTTGATGGGACTGAGGATCCAAAGCAACACATGAAAAGATACCTAAGCATTGCTGAAATGAAAAGGCTGGATGAGAAGAAAACTTTGCATGCGTTTCCCCTTTCACTCATGGTAGATGCATCAAGGTGGTACTATAGTCTTGATCCAAGCAAAACTAAGATGTGGAATGAGCTAGTGGAGTTGTTTGTGGACCAATTCATCTTCAATACCATGATTGATGTGACTCTAAGGGATTTGGAGACTACCAAGCAAGGTGTGGGGGAGACATTTTCTGAATACATGACTAGATGGAAGAACAAGGCGTCTAGAATGGTCAATAGGCCAAATGAGAAAGACCATATCAATATGATCATCAAGAACTTGCTCTTGGTTTATAATAGTAGGCTTTTGTCATTGCCTATTAGCTCATTTGGAGAATTACATGATTGTGGGACAAGAATTGAAGATGCTCTTAATAATGGATAATTGGAGAAAGGGGAAAGCAAGCCTCCAACCAAAAAAAATATGGAGGAGGGGCCACCACCAAAGCACCCAATCCCGTGAATGTAATTTCCATCATACCTTAACAAACACTAGCCTACCAAAAGAAAGCTCGCCGAGAATTCTCTGACCTAGGAATGACCCTCACCCAAGCATATGAAAACCTATCCTTCAAATGATTCACCAAACTTTTAGACCTCATACCCATGCCTAATCCCATACCTTCCTCTTGGAACTCCAATGAATATTGCCACCATCACCAAAAATCTGACCACAAAACCAACAAATGCTTCCACCTTAAACAGTAGATATAAGATCTCATAGACAATGGAACCCTTTCAAATCCTAACATCATCACCAAACCCAACATTAGAAAGAACCCTTTGCCCAATTACCATAGGGCTACCCCTCCATATCAAAATTGGGTGCAAATAGATGAAGTCGAATGGGATTGCTCGAAGTTGATAGAGACCACAAATGTTGATATCAATGCCATGGAAGTCCAAGGAATATGGGATGTAGAAGATGTAGCCTTGAAGGAGACGGTAGTGATATGGAGGATACTTCCTAAAGGAGTGACAAAATTGAAGAAAAGAGCCTTAGAGGACAATGTATCAAATATTACTAGGAGTGGGAAGCACTACAAGCCATTCTTTCAGGAAAAGTATTATCCTGGTAGACATCTAGGGGAAGGGTCCAAACCCACAGAACCCAAAGGAGACAAAGAAGAAGAGGATATGGTCTTAATGCAATTGAAGAAGACCTAAGCTCATGTGTCCATATAGGGCCTACTCATGGCCTCTCAAAAGCATAGTAAGGCTCTCTTGGATACCTTGAATGGGAAAGAAGTACCGATAGAAACTACACCACAAGAAGTTTTGTCTTTCATGGGGGTCGAGGGCTCCTCACACCCCATCCTTGCCTTTTCGGATAAAGATCTCCCTTTCGAAGGAGCAACTCACACTAGACCCCTGCAAATCACCATTGAATGCATAGGTGCCAAGGTTCAATGGTTCTTATTGACAATGGATCCGCCTTGAATGTTTGTCCTTTTAAGACCGCGCTCATTGTTAGATTAGACATGTAGACCATCATTCCTTCTCCCTTGACTGCAAGGGCATATGACAACACTTCAAGGAAGGTCATAAGGACTTTCAAGGCCCCTTGTAAGATTAGGCCAATGGAAACTATTGTGAAATTTCATGTCATGGACATCACTCCAAATTACAATCTTCTTTTGGGAAGAGCTTGGCTGCACCCCAATAGGGAAATCCCCACTTCTCTACACCAAAAGATGAAGATCCCATGGAAATGAGGGATTGCCATAGTGCTTGGAGATAGTGAGATCCTAGTATCGATTAGTGGACTCGAGAAATGAGGGAGTGAGTTTCAAATGAGTGGTTTTGAATTTGTGTAAATGGCTGACTATGGGTTGAAGGATGAGAGGTATGCTACCGATTTGTTCCCATATTGTAGCAATGAGGTAGTTGCAATGATGAAGAACATGGGATACATGCCCAGTATGGGCCTTGAAAAGGAAGGAAAAGGAGTAGTTGAGTTCCCTAATATCAAGACTCAAGTGACCAAGGAAGGCCTAGGATTCTTTGAAGGTTGTGACAGAGTTAAGGAAAACCATGGCACTCTTAATGGGAACTTTGTGAAAGAAGGAGGAGACTTCCCATATTGTGGCTTCCTCGAACCTTGGGTAAGTAAAGATGGAAGGGTGTATCCGGGTTGAGAGATGCTCTTTGATAGAAAACCTACTTTCAAGGAGAAGCCTACCATGGTGATCAAAGAAATGCAAGAAGAGGTCGATTGGGTACATGGATGCTGAAGTAATGAAGACCATGATGAAGACAAGTGGGGACGTGTTCATCATCACCGATAAAGAGCCAAATGATCCTTCCAAACTCATCATGCCTCTTATGGGGCCCATTAATAATTGGACTTAGGTTGGATTTTCTGAGAACATGGGGAAAAAGTTTTGTAATACAAATTCCAATGTACTTTTTAATATTTTCAATAAGATGAATTCTAATTTGGCTTACTTTGATGTTTCTCATAACATTGAAATTCTACACTTAAATGATTCAAATGACTTTGAAAATGAAATTAATAAACAATTGGAAAAGAAAATTGAACTTATGGAACCAACTCTTGAAACTATTAATTTAGGCAATGATGAGAATCTACACTTAATTAAAATTGGCATAACTTTAAATGAAAAATAAAGGAAAGATCTTTAAGAACTCTTCATGGAATTTCAAGAGGTGTTTGCATGGTCCTATGAAGATATGCCTAGAATTGACCCCAAGATAGCTCAACATCACATTGATACTCACGATCACATAATGCCTGTAAAGTAAAAATTCAGAAAATGAGGACCAAATGGCTGTTAAAGATCAAAGAGGAAGTCACTAAGCAAATAAAGGTAGGATTCATTAAACCCATAAACCAAGTCGAATGAATAGCCAATGTCGTGCCCGTACCTAAGAAGGATGGAAAGGTGAGGATGTGTGTGGATTTTAGAGACTTAAATAAGGCATGCCCTAAAGATGACTTTCCCCTCCCTCACATCGATGTCTTGGTGGATAACACAACGGGAAATACCTTGATGTCCTTCATGGATGGCTTTTCCGGATACAACCAAATTAAGATGGCTCCTAAGGACATGACCAAAAATACTTTCACTACTGAATAGGGCATCTATTGTTATCGTCGAAAAATCGCTAGGCTTCCTAGTGAGTGATAGAGAGATAGAAGTTGACCCATCCAAGATTAAAGCCATATTGGAGATGCCTCCACCCAAAAGTGAGAAAGAGATAAGGGATTCCTTGGGTCAATTACAATACATTAGGTGATTCATTGCCATGCTCACCTCCACTTGTGAGCCCATCTTTAAGCTCCTAAGGAAGAATGAACCACACACATGGAAAGAAGAGTGCCAAAAAGCCTTTGAACTTATCAAGGAATATCTCCTCCACCCACCTATCCTAAGGCCTGCACAACATGAGAAACCCTTACTCCTATACCTTTCCATCATAGGAGATGCGGTTGAAAGTATGTTTGCACAAGAAGATGATAAGAAGAATGAAAGGGCCATATATTACTTGAGCAAGAGATTCCATGATTATGAGACTATGTACACTCCCATAGAAAAGTCATGCTTCACACTTGTTTGGGCTATACAGAAGTTGAGATATATCTTTTTACCCTTCCAAATATAGGTAGTGGCAAGGATGGACCCATTAACGTACCTCTTTGAGAAACCTGCTTTAAGTAGAAGAATGTCAAGATGATTGATTTTGTTGGCAGATTTTGATATGAAATATATGGCCAAAAAAAAAAAATCAAGTGAAGCATCGCGTTAGATTTTTGTGCCGAGAATCCCATAGAGGGGGAAGATGGTAAGGAAGATTTTCCAAATGAAGATATTTTGGATGTTGAGTTAGGGACATGGAAAATGTACTTTTACAAAGCCATAAACCAATATGGGAATGGGATAGGAACACTCTTGATCACTCCCGATAGATCTCATATACCTTTGGCAATCAAATTAAACTTTGCAGCAACTAACCACATGGTTGAATATGAGGCTTACATTGCCAAAATGGAAGCTCTTTGAGAATTATGTGTAAAAGAGGCCGAAGTCTTTGGGGATTCAACTTTGGTTATAGCCCAAGTGCAAAAGTTGTGGAAAGTGAAGGAAGAAAATTTGAAGCCTTATCAACAATACTTGGAAGACTTGACCAAAACCTTTGACAAGATTGAGTACACAATCATCCCTAGAGCTCAGAATCAATTTGCAGATGCCTTAGCTACTTTAGCCTTCATGGTTGAAACACCCGAGGGAGTATGGACACGGCCTTTAGAGATTGAGCAAAGTTATGAGGAAATGTACAAAAGGAAGAACGAAGCTTCAGTAATGGCCATAGAGGAAGAGGAATTTCCGTGGTACTATGACACATGAAGTTCTTGAAATTAGGGGCATATCCGGATAGTGCCAATAAGAGAGAGCATCGTTCCATTAGGATGATGGGTACCCAATACATCCTGTGTGGAGGAAAACTCTATAGAAGGTCCTGTGACAATGTGCATCTTTGTTGCTTGAAAAGAGAAGAAGCGAAGAGGGTAATGGAAGAAGTTTATCAAAGGATTTGTGGCTCTCATATGAACAGAAGAATGTTAGCCAAGAAAACCCTAAGGATAGGGTACTACTGGAGTATAATGGAGACTAATTGTGTGGACTATGTGAAAAGTTTTGAAAAATAAATGTTTGTATCTCATACACAACATACGCAGTGGAAAATAAACGAATCTACTTCATTCACAATTGATAACATGTACTATGTAAGTTTCAGAATTTAAGAACAAGAGAGCGTACCTTGGTGCGGTGAAATTCAAAACAAAAGACTAGAAGTACTTGGGAACACTTTTAATCTTCACTCCAATTCCACTTGATACCCAAGAAGTGTGGTCTCTTAATCAGTTTCCATTGAAAGAATATGAGAGTGTCCAACACTCACATACAAACCATTTCATTTCTTATATGATCTTAGTGAAAACCTTCTTCAAAAGACTTATTTTTTCTGTATGTTTCTCTGCTTATATTTATAACTGATTATCTAATTGGGCTAGCCTTTTGGGTCATTCCAATTGGGCTCTAGTATGTGGCTTGGAGTGGGACCAAAAGGGACCAATAAGATACTAGCTCCAATGGGCCTTGGGCTTTTCTGTCAACTCTTGACAAGTCTAAAGTTACCATTAATTATATTTAATACCACTATATAAATATAGTTGCACTCTAGGCCTTATCTATAAATTATATCTCAAGACTTTATTGTACATACAACCTCTTTATAAAATATTCGTAGTAATACAAAGTCATGAATGTAGATTGCCACTTTGAAGATTACTACATTTTAATCCTTGAGTGCCCGGTTTAATCCTTTAAGTTATTCATCATATATTTATGAAATCCAATTGCATAAATATATACTTTAGTACCTCCCTACTAAAGTAAATTATGTCTAACACTCTGAATAACCAAACTCATTAAACTTATTTCAAGGGAATATTTTGTATCTTTGTTAAGAGACTATGAATTTTGTCTTGAGAATATATGTTCCATTAACACTAAATGTGGCTGCCCAATATATTGAGATTTTGATTGTGACTTTAGATCTCACTCCTGATATATCAAAGCAACCTACACTTCATGATTAGGTCCATTATCCTCTCAGGATTAAGAGTTCATGTAAATAGAAGTCGTGAGATTTATTATTCATTTGACAGTCGTTAGGAGAATAATAAATCTCATAGTGGTTCAGTTCAATATGTTTTAACTCTTAAAACATATCAACATACCAACTAGAAATCTCCATTTCCATGATCAAGACAAATAATCTTAGTTGATATGTTATAGTCTCCGCAGATGAAATGCCCAATTTCATCACGGATTACGAACTACATTTTGAGTTTACAAGAAACTTGTGATTTACATCTTCTGTGACTAAATCACATAAATCACATACAATGCATCTCATGGACTATGATAATGTCTCATTAGTTCATTTATAGATAGTCTCATATAATTAAACAATTTAATTATTTATGACATGCCAATAAATTGGATTTTAGGGCATAAACCCCAACAATCTCTCACTTGCCCTCAAAGATAATTTATCATATATTCGACACTTATCTCCCTTCAGAGTAATTCATAGTTACTCTAAGGCAAGGTTTGGAACAAGTTTCAGTCAGATTTATTGCATAAATTATCTTTTCTACTACTACTTCTTACGTACTCATATCTCTCTAATAAGATGATACTTACGCTTAATGTATATCTTCACCATCTAGGATGAACACATATCTTGAAGTCTAACTTCATGAATCACAATCAAACTACAAGTCAGTATTTGTACATCCAGTAACTATCAAAACTTCACTTCTGTGGACAAGCATATAATCCCTCATTCTCTTAAGATATTTGAGTATATGCTTTACTCCCACTAAATTAAGTGATCTTTGATTCAATTGATATTTGCTTACCATGCCCACCGCAAAATAGATATTTAGCCTAGTATTTAGCATAGCATAAAGACTTCCTATTAATTTGATATAAGGAACTGTCTTAATATGCTCTTCCTTTCATATGTCTTAGGACCATAGTCCTTTATAAAGGAACTTCAAACTTAAAAGGAAAGAATCATTTCTTGAAGTATTACATGCTATACTTGGCTAGAATCTAATCTTTTTAAGCACTTTGAGATAGATCCAACATCCTAATTTCTGAATTTTAACAAAGTTTAATTCTTAAGATGTGACCAATCTTTCCCAAGCACTTTATATCAAACTGGATTAGACAACAAAAAACGCTATTGATGACCATAACTGTACATCATTCTAAATTATTAGAATGTCATCAACATACATCAAGAGATTTATTATTCTACATAGCTTTACACAAATGAGGGCTTTTAATACTTGATCAAAATCAAAAAATTTGATTTCTTGATCAAATATGATATTTTATGATCCAAATGCTTGCTTTAATCCTTAAATGGAATTAAAGCAACTTGCATACTAAACTCTACTGGTTCTTTGCTATGTACAAGTCTAATTACATCATATAGATGTCTTCTTCAAGATTGCTACTAAAAGAAGCTTTCTTGATATCTATTGTCATATTTCATTCAAATGAAATATAATGAATTAGAGAATCTAGATAGTGTCAAACTTGAGTATTGGTGAAAAAAACTTTTCATAATCGAACCATTTCTTTCTCAATAAATCTTTTCACCACTAGTCTTGACTTTGAAGGTTTGGGCCTTCAAATCTATCAATCTCATTTTCTTGTAGACCTATTTGAGAACAATAGGCTTAATGCATTAAGTGCCTCTACAAGTTATAGACTTTAAATAGAATCTAATTCTATTCACATAACCTTGATCCAGGAATCTATATTCATATCATTTATTCCCTTTACGTAGGACTGAGGATCAAATTCATATCCTTGTGGAATTACTTCAAAAATCTATCCCAAAAGTATTAATTTATTTGATAATCCTCCCACTATGATATTGTACCGGTGTACTAGCTATATATATAGAATAATGTCTTGTGATGTATATAATACAACTAACTCATTTCTAAATGTATTTTATAGTTTTCTTACAACAAATTCTGACATTTTTTTTCTAGAACAATTCTACGTTTTGCTTTAAGATTATTCACATAGTCATCATCAAGAACTTTGTATTTGTACTTTACAAACCCCTTGACTTCTTTATGACTACCAAAATAACCTTTTGCAATTCCTTTTTGGATACCCAACATGAACACATATTTTTCTATCTTTTGATTTCAATTTGTCAAACTTCCTTTCTAGCACAAGTGCTAAACATCTCCAAAAGTGGAAGTATCATATACTAGGTTTTCACCCAATCCACAATTTAATAAATGTCCTAGGAACAAACTTTTGAAATCAATTAAAAAAAAATGTATAGTAATAATTAGAGTATATCTCCAAAAGAAATGAGTAAATGGAAATACTTATCATGTACTTTACTATTTCTAAAAGAGTCTTATTCCTCCTTCATGTATGCATTGACTTAAAGAAGTCATTGAAACTATATTCCGTTAAAATAAAGGAGCTCTATATCATATTATCTTCTAAATAGAATTCGTAGATTGGGAAAATAACAAAAATAATGGTTTTAAAACCCCATCTTTCACCAATCTTGAATACCATTTAGATTAATAATATCTAGACATAAGTGTCAAAACATACAATACCAAAGGATGGAAACTTTCTCTTTAAAAGTAAAACATGTAAATTTCCATCTAGAAAACAATCATGGACAATGCTTAGCTTTACCAAAACCGGAAACACTTTCCTTTTGGTCATGATTTTGAGTATAATTTCCTTTTGGCAACTACTAGGGCAACTAGCTTATCCAACTGTTTGGTATTATAATTCCTCTTCTTACTACCTTTACCTTATGGTCAAGGCTAAGAACTTAAATTAAATCATATTGATCCTAGCCTTAGCTTTTAGGATGTCTTCCTTTGCATAGAACTCACTCATAAATTCAGATAAAAAAAATTTATTTATTTTCAATACAATCTGAATTGATCAAATGATTCTAGCAAGGACTTGTGAATCACATCCATATGAGATTAACATTTAATCTCTAAATCCAAGAATTCCAATTCATTTAAAAATAAAATATTTTCATTAAATGACATAGAATTGGAACTGCTTAAGCCTTTCTTAGCACTCAATATAATTCATACCAAAACTCTCATTTAGACACTAAGTCTAGTACTAACTCTTTCATCTCATGCTGTAGTACAATTGAGATAGAAGCCAATGTAACATTTCAGCATTTCAATGGAGACTATGACCATATTATAAGCTATCTTCCATCAATGCATTATGCATAGGAAAGTATGACAATGCTAAATCGAAACATAATTATGTATTTCAGCTCCTTTAAGTACAATGTCCAAAATTATTTCTTAGTTAATGTGATTCAATTAAAATAGTAGTTTGAGAAAAAAAATTCATTTTGAGACTATGAACTTAAATACCAGGACATTATTATTTTGCAACCATAGCCATATAATATGGAACCCATAAAACCATACTATACTAGGCGCAACAACAACCTAATCCCGCAATTAATATTCCTCGGTAGAAAGTTTATACCAATCACTATGATCAGGGAAGAATCATTCTCATTATTAATGCTATCATGGTAACTCTTACCAAACTAAAATAATTTGCCACTTTTCCTTTAGCCTCTAAGTAATAATGACATAGCTCATTTGGGAGGTTAACATTACACTTAGTCTAGTGTACACCATTATCTAGAATCATGTGTAGCCACATTTCATCTCCCTTTATAGTGTTTAAACTTGTAGTACCATGAAGCAAAACACCCTCCTTTGGGATCGCTAGGCATATACGCCAAGACGAGGTGCTTGTTCACACTACTTTAAACGGGTAAGTTCAATCTTGTAGTACCATGAAGTAAATACCCTCCTTTGGGATCGCAAGGCATATACACCAAAACAAGGTGCTTACCTCACATCACTATGAATCGATAATGGAGGCCATGAGATTCAACCCTTGTATCTCTCTCCCACTAGAAATTTTAAAACAAGTGGAGTGTCCTGAAATCATTGTGATCTCATCACAATTTTAACCCTACACATCAGATGTGTTTAATTGTTTAAATTCAATGTGATGTAACTAAGTCACGTCACTATAGCATAACGAACATTTGCGCAATCACAAAGAAGTTTAACCTTGTAATTCGTGAAGTAAATACCCTTCACATAGAATGCAAGACCCGAAGTCAAAACAAGGTATCTATTCACATTACAATAAACTTAACAAAAGGGTTATTTCAGCACTCCCACTCGTTATTTGGGGTTTTCTTTAAATAATTGTGATCCCATCACAACTAATAACCTTGCACTTGTTGAAGACTCTAATCTCATTAGAATCACTATCTAAAATGGAAGTCCTAAACTATTTAGGATTCCTTAAACACTAATGAATCAAAAATTAGTTATATAGAACTTTATCCTTAATATCCTAAATGAAAAGTTCTAATCTCATTAGAAACTATATACCTTTTAAGTAAGCTTTAATCTCATTAAAACTTCTAATTAAAATAAATTAAATTAAGGACTTTCAATCATACAACAATTCCAATCTCATTAGAATGTTTATTAAAAGACAAGTCCGAAAGTATTTAGGACTAAGAGCTCTATTTAATTAATACCATTGATCTCATTAGGTCTTTTAGTTAGAACTTATGTGTAATCTCATCACACATAGCCTTGCACTTAATCCATTTGAAGCATCGATCGAGCAGGCAATTGTCTCTTTATCGATTGAGGATAATTCTCGATCGATCGAGCCACGTGAAAACTTAATTTTCCAGAATTTTTCTTGAACAGTTTTTAATGGTTTTTCATGAACAAACAACTATCATATGAACAGAATGGACAGAAAATGATATCAAAACTGAATTCCATTGATGCTATAGCCTTAAAGTTCAATTTAACTTACTTAAACTCAAATTTAAACAACATCATAACATCAATATCAGTTTTTCATCAAACAATAATTTCAACAATCATGTAGAAAATTAATTTCTAACAACATGAAACTATTGTCACTAATTCCAAAACTCACAAAACATGTTATACAATTTGAAATTAAAAACCACTCTGATACCAATTGCTGAAAAATACATGTTTGTATCTCATACAAAGCATACGTAGTGAAAAATAAACAGATCTACTTCATTCGCAATTGATAACATGTACTATGCAAGCTTCAGAATTTAAGAACAAGAGAGCGTATCTTGATGCGGTACAATTCAAAACAATCCTTATATTTATAACTGATTATTCAATTGGGCTAACCTCTTAGGCCATTCCAATTGGGCTCTAGTATGTGGCTTGGAGTGGGACCAAAAGGGACCAATAAAACACTAGCTCCAATGGTCATTGGGCTTTTTTGTCAACTCTTGACAAGTCCAAAGTTACCATTAACTATATTTAATACCACTATATAAATATAGTTGCACTCTAGGCCTTATCTATAAATTATATCCCAAGACTTTATTGTACACGCAACTCCTTCATAAAATATTCGTAGTAATACAAAGTCATGAATGTAAATTGCCACTTTGTAGATTACTAAATTTTAATCCTTGAGTGTCCGGTTTAATCTTTTAAGTTATTCATCATATATTTATAAAATCCAATTCCATAAATATATACTTTAGTAACTCCTTACTAAAGTAAATAATGCCTAACACTCTGAATAACCAAACTCATTAAACTTATTTCAAGGGAATATTTTGTATCTCCGTTAAGAGACTATGAATTCTATCTTAAGAATATATGTTCCATCAACACTAAATGTCGATACCCAACATACTGAGGTTTTGATCGTGTCTTTAGATCTCACTCTTGATATATCAAAGCAAATTACATTTCATGATCAGGTCCATTATCCTCTCAGGATTAAGAGTGTTAGGACATATGTGTTTCACTTGTTTAGAACATATGTCATTCTTTTATGTAATTGGCTAATCCTTTGACAAAACGCACTTTACTTGTAATTGGGTAGATTTAGGATGTGTTTAATGCTTCAAGAAACTGTGTTTGAAGATCAAGTGTTGAAGTCATCAAGTCTGTCCAAGAAACAAGCTGAAAAGTGCAAGTTTATCAAAGCTTGACAGCTAGCATGTGTCGAGGTTTAAAGAGTTGTTCCAGCCCCGTGGCTCGACAGCATCTCGATACCACTATCTGTCGAGGTTTAAGAAAAACAGATTCTGAAGTTCTGTTTTGATTCCAATCCATGGATGTGTCTTTGGGCCTTATTTTCTCCTAACCCTAGACATATAAAAGGATTATTTTAAGGGCCATCAAAGAGGATGCAAGTTGCACAAGCATTGAGAAATCCTTGTTCAAGCAAATTGTGACCTGAGAAAAAGTTCTTGCCCTAGTTCATCTCTCTTGTGAAACAGCTGCTGTGTCTTTGCACCGTAGGGTTTTGTAACCAAGCATCTTTTTGATCTTCATCATGTGGATGAATTGAAGAACTTTGCAGCCAACAATCTTCTCTGGTTGGTGATTGAAGTCACGTGCTAGGATCCGCGCAATTGGTTAGTCACGTACTTGGGAGCCATTCATTGAAAGGAGAAATTATTACTACAGAACAAGTTCAATTGGGTATTGGGGTAAGGGTTCAATTGTAGGTTAGTAAGGTACTTGGTATTCCTTTACTCGTAACCGCTTGTTGTGATAATAGTGGAATTTTGGGAGTGATGACCTTAAATTCACCCGATAGGGTTTTTGCCGTGTAGGTTTTTCCCATTCGTAAACAAATCACCGTGTCATTTATTTTCCGCTGCATACTTAGTTTAATTGGTGATTTGTTTGTGCTACCACGTGCTTTGCATGTTAACTTGATTAATTAATAATTTAGCTAATTAATCAACTTAATTCATCATAAAGGGTTAATACGTTTTTGGCCTATCAAGTGGTATCAGAGCAAGCACACTCTGATTAGGGTTAATCTTTGTGTGTGATCCATTGACCCCTGTTTGTCATGGATAGAGGTCAGTCTCTTATTATACCTCCATTGTTTGATGGTACTAACTATGCATACTAAAAGGTACGCATGAGAGCTTTCTTGCAGTCTTTAGATGAGAAGGTGTGACAAGCTGTGGAGATAGGCTAGATGAAGCCTAAAGAAGTGTCGGCCGATTGGGATGAAGCTAAGATCAAGGCGGCAAACTTCAACAGCAAAGCATTGAATGTCTTATTCAGTACGGTCACTAATGAGGAGTTCAAGAAGATATCCTCCACTGAAACTGCTAAGCAAGCATGGACCATCCTCTAGACAACCTATGAGGGAACAAAGGCTATCAAAGATTCGAAGCTACAAAGGCTCACTACAAGCTTCGAAGAAATTAAGATGGAGGAGGATGAGTAGTTTGATGAGTTCTATGCCAAGCTCAAGGACATAGTGAACTCAACTTTCAATCTTGGGGAAACCATTCCGGAACCCAAGATTGTGAGAAAAGTGCCCAGATCTCTGCCTGAGAGATTCCATGCCATGATCACGACAATAGAGGAATCAAAAGATATTGACAAGATTCCTCTGACTGAGCTGGTTGGTAATCTACAAACCTACGAGCTAGGGTTGACAAGAATTGGCAAGTCGGGTAAAGGCAAGAGCATGGCACTGAAGGCCAAGAGCAGCGAGACAGATTAGTCTTTAGACGATGAAGATTCTAAGATGAAGTTCTACATCAATAGGTAATTCAAGAAATTCATGAAAAATGTCAATGAAAAAGGCTTCGACAAGGACCGTAGGCAATCCAGTTCTTCTAAGTTCAAGAGCCAAGATAAAGGGAAGAAGGATGCTAGGGATGGCGGTCAGTACACTATTCCCGCAGGACCTAAGTGTTTCGGGTGTCAAGGCTTTGGTCACATGAAACAAGAGTGTCCTACATATCTCAAGAGCATTGGGAAGAGCAAGGCACTTGCTGTTACTTTGAGCGACACTGAGCTTAAGGATGATTCCGACAATGAGGATGATGGAATTTTGAATGCCTTCACTGCCACTGTCAATCCTACTGAAGGGATTGTTGAAGATGTGGATGAAGAAGAGGAATTGGTGAAATCCAAGTTTGAAAAGATGGATGATCAAGATGATATCCATACAGCCTATGAGAAACTGTACAAGCTTTCTGAGAAGCATGAGAAACTCTATAGGCTAGCCACCAAAAAGCTCAGTGATGTGGAACTTGACCGTGAAGAGCTTTCCACTAAGTTTGATGAAGCTAATCAGACTATTGGGGCACTGAGATTTGAGAACAATTTCTTGGCTGAGAAGACCAAGAAGCTTGAAGTGGAGCTGTTTCAAGTTAAAGCTCAATTGGAGAGGACATCAAGTGCGAAGCTGGATGAGATGCTTAGCATTCAGAAATCTGCTTCTGATCGAATAGGATTGGGGGTTTGAATTCTCTTCCTCTAATATTGCTTCTGCTAGTATTACTATTTTTGTTCCTCTTGCTAATAACCTTAATTTTGAGAACAAAGATGTTAAAACTAAATTAGCTAGTGAGAACCTAGACAAGAGTAAGTCCATCTTAGGAGCACCCCCTAAGCTTGAGAAGAAGGAAACTAAAAACCCTAGGACTAAGAAGACTAACTCTCAAAAGCCTAAACAGAAGAAGCAGCATCTCTGTCATCATTGTGGTATTGCCAGTCATACTCGACCAAATTGCTATAAGTGGTTAGCCACTCAACAAAGCAATGGCATGATAGCATCTGGGAACCAGAATCAGCTTCAAACCTCTCTTGCTCCTCTTGGAGATCTCTTCAAAGCCCTCATGTTCCTTTCGAACTTGAACGGTTTCAATCCTTCCCCCTCATCACCGGTTCAAGGGTTTGCAAAAAAGAAAGGTTCTCCCAAGGTGTGGAAGGAAAAGGGTGGTTCCAAGTGGTTTATTCACATTTTCTCTCTCTCCCCTTCTTGTTTTTTTTTTTTTTTTTTTGCATTACTTGTGTGTGTTGCTTTACTGTTTGGAGTCAGTCTAGTTTTATGCATTGTTTTTCTTTGATTATCATGTTTCTGTTTACATTTAGTTTTTTTTTTATTTTGCTTTTCCGATAAAAAAAATTGAAAAATACAAAAACAGTGTGTGTTTGTGTACATTGGTTCTTGTGAACCTTAAAATGGCCATTGAAACAGAGTTTTCTAAACTTTGTATCTCTTGTAGCTTAGATGAGCATCTTTGTGCACAACTACGCAAGTGAACTTTGTGGCTCTTTATTTGTGATGAGTAAGGTTAAGTGATCTCTTGTACTTAACACTTGTATCACTCTTTTTGACAGGTAGGACTAGAAAATCCTAAGAGAAAGGCATAAATAACCATCTCACCACTGCTACCCACCAATCATAATATAACATCTGTATGCTTCAGCATAGCAAAAGTGCAATGTCAATGACATCTGTATGCTTCGGCGTAGCAACAGTGCAATGTCAAAAGCTTAACATAATCGGGTATTTCTTTTCTCTCCTTTGTATACCCATGCATGGTTTTCTTAATAAAAAATATGCAAAGAAAATAAAAGCAAAAAGATAAAAGATGCTTTAAATATGATAGCAAACGTGTTTTCTAGGAGATGTGAGAGTTATAGGATGTACCTCAAAGGTGATAGTCCCTATCAAATAGTTATGATTGTGTGTGAGTTAAAGTGATTTTCTCATACCTCAAATCGTCATAACATAGAGACACTTTTGCAATCTTGCGATTTTTTCACACACAATACGCAAAATTCTTTGCTACTTTTGATACATGTGCAGGTACAATGTGATTTGGCCATCACAAGGTTTACATGTGTTGATGTATACTTACTAAACTGTCTTGACTTGTTTTTGGAATATAAAATCGGTTAGACTTGTTTAGTGTGTGAGTGTGTGTTTTGGGATCCATGTGCTTAAAATTGTTGTTGAAAGATGATTTTGAGAGTCTAATGTGTTGATTGGATCATTGGTTGAGTTGCATGCGTGATTGCATCCATGTTTGTGTTTTTCTCTTCTCAAAAAACTACTTTTTAAAGATGGCACTACACCTCCTCGACACCTCCTCGATACCTGAATGTCTATCGAGCTTCCTAGCTTTTTCTTATCACAATCTCGATAGCTTCTTGATACTTGGTGGATCGATCGAGAAATCTTCTGACCTCTAGATAGCTTCTTGACACCTGGTGGATTGATCGAGCTTCTGTTCTCGTGTCTTTGCTTTGTTCCTCGACACCTTCTCGATAGCTCTATCTATCGACGATGTTTTGCTCGACACCTTCCTCGATAGATGTCTCAACACCTCTCGACACCTGTATCTGTCGAGATTTACTGAACCTTTATTTAAAGGCTCTGTGAGATCCGATTTCACATCTCTCTTGATCTCTCTCTCAATAGCTCTATCTCTTCACCTCCCAAACCTCTTTCTCTCACTCTAAACCTCTACCCAAGGTTTCCTCAAGCTTTTTCAAGTTTTTCTTCACTTGGTAAGCATCTAATCTTTTTCATTTACATGCATTTCGTGTTTTGAAACCTAGGTTTTGGGGTTCTTGAAAATTTTGGGGTTTTTCAAAATTGATGAGTTGTTGTTGCAATTTTTGGGATGGGTTTTGTAGATTTGATCTTAAAAACTCCATGCATTGCATCACATTCGCATTTTAACAGTATTCTCATGCATTTAGATGTGTGCAAACTGCTTGTGTGCTGGTAGGATTGGATTAGGCTGAGCCCATGATTCTTTTTATATTACATGTCACATGTTCATGCATTTCCCATGCATACATTCTCTCTTATCAATATACTTGTTATATTTAAATTGCTTTGGGACTTCTCTGAGTGTTTCTTTCTCCCCCCCTCTCTTTTTGTTTACGTTAGTAGTGTCTATGGCACCAAAACGTAAGTCTGTTCCATCCTAGAACCCTCTACATTCTAAGGGCTCTTCATCTTCTGATCCTACTCCCCTTTCTGTTCGGTTTCGTGATGAGAAAGCCCATCAGGACTTCTCGGAGAACTTTTCTAAACGAGGTGTTCATTCGGAACGCCACGTTGTTCTGATGGACTTCGCCGACACTGACCTTCCCAATATCTTTCACAAACAGGAATGGGAGTCACTGTGTGACGTCTTGGTTACATGTCCTTCCGTGCTAATCCAAGAGTTTTACTCCAACATGCAGGGATTTGATTCTTTAGTACCTCTCTTTCACACTCGCGTTCAAGGTACGCGCATAGTAGTCACACCGGAGTTGGTATCCGTTGTTCTTTATGTTCCGAGGGTTGCGTATCATGATTACCCCAGTTGCGAGCGTCTACGGACTGTGTCCAAAGACGAGATGATCTTTGCCTTCTGTGAGCGCCCTTCTGATTAAGGTGAGCACCAGTTTACATCATGTCGACCTTTTGCTAAAGGTCCTCGATTCTTGAACATGATTATGACTTTTGTGTTATATCCTCTCTCTCACTACAAATCTATCACGGAGACTCATGCTCGGTTTCTGTTGTCTTTTCTTGAGGATCTTACCATTGACTTTCCTTCACATTTTATCTTTTCTATCATAGATGTGTATAAGGATACAGCTACCCGTGATAAGCTCATTTTTCCTTCTGCTATCATGAGGATTTTACGCCATTTTTCCATCCCTTTTCCCGTGTCCGACCCTTTTCATGTCATGTGTGCCATAGACGCCGCTACCATAAAATGTAATGAGGTGCAGTTTAGGTCGCGACAGATGGTTTCAGCAGCTCGTTCCTCCCGCTCAGCTCCATCTAGATCTGCTCGAGCCTCATTTGCTCCCTCCTCTTCTATGAGCGATGTGTCACTAGGAGACATTATGGCGCAACTTCAGCGCATGGATGCTCGCCTAGATACGCTCTCTACATAGTTGTATCAATGTTCGTGTTGGTCGCATTGCTTGGCGACAGGCGACCATGGGTTGTTTTGCTCCTGAGGTTTCTCCTCCACCACCTCCTATGGCTTCTATGTCTGAGGATGATGATGGTGATGGCGATGATGCTTCCGATGAAGATGATGGAGATGCTAGCTCTACCGATGAGATATCTACATGACACTCTACCCTTTGTCACTCGTGACAAAAAGGGGGAGTAGTTTTACGTTATGAGAGTAGTCATACTTAGGGGGAAAGCTTGTATTGGGACATTTTTTATAAAAGGAGTGTTGTTGTTTGACGGATGTAGTGAGGATTACTTGTATCTTTTTCTTTTCTCTACTTTAGATACATTTTCTTCTTGTACCTAGGTCTTGTGACCATTTGACATTCATTTTACTTATATTTGCTTTATCTATACGATGATGTATGTTTTCTTCACCTACCTCTACATGTGTTGTTTCTTTTCTCTCTTTATACACATGTTTCTTCTTTTTATGCAATCTATTATTTCTGTTTCACACTAAGATGCCTTGATGAGTTTTGTTTAAAGTGTTTCAGAAATACAAGTTGTCAAAGTCTACTTGCCATAAACTCTCTTCTTGCAAAGTTTTTCAAGAGTTTGTGTTAGGATAGATTTTATTGTATTCAACAAGTGAATATGAGTTGAGTAATTTATGACTTCTCTCATATGTTCATTTGTTGGTTGTGGTTTTGTCACGGATTGCCAAAGGGGGAGATTGTTAGGACATATATGTTTCACTTATTTAGAACATATGTCATTCTTTTATGTAATTGGCTAATCCTTTGACAAAATACACTTTACTTGTAATTGGGTAGATTTAGGATGTGTTTAATGCTTCAAGAAACTGTGTTTCAAGATCAAGTGTTGAAGTCATCAAGTCTGTCCAAGAAACAAGCTAGAGTGCAAGTTTATTAAAGCTCGACAGCTAGCATGTGTCGAGGTTTAAAGAGCTGTTCCAGCCCCGTGGCTTGACAGCTTCTCGACAGCATCTCGATACCTTTATCTGTCGAGGTTTAAGAAAAACAGATCCTGAAGTTCTGTTTTGATTCCAATCCATGGATGTGTCTTTAGGCCTTCTTTTCTCCTAACCCTAGACATATAAAAGGATTATTTTAAGGGCCGTCAAAGAGGATGCAAGTTGCACAAGCATTGAGAAATCCTTGTTGAAGCAAATTATGACCTGAGAAAAAGTTCTTGCCCTAGTTCATCTCTCTTGTGAAGAAGTTGTTGTGTCTTTGCACCATAGGGTTTTGTAACCAAGCATCTTCTTGATCTTCATCATGTGGATGAATTGAAGAACTTTACAGCCAAAAATCTTCTTTAGTTGGTGATTGAAGTCACATACTGGGATCCGCGCAATTGGTTAGTCACGTACTTGGGAGCTGTGCATTGAAAGGAGAAATTATCACTACAGAACAAGTCCAATTGGGCATTGGGGTAAGGGTTCAACTGTAGGTTGGTAAGGTACTTGGGATTCCTTTACTTGTAACCGCTTGTTGTGATAATAGTGGAATTTCGGGAGTGATGACCTTAAATTCACCCGGTGGGGTTTTTGCCGTATAGGTTTTCCCCATTCGTAAACAAATCATCATGTCATTAGTGATTTGTTTGTGCTACCACGCGCTTTACATGTTAACTTGATTAATTAATAATTTGGCTAATTAATCAACTTAATTCATCACAAGGGTTCAATATGTTTTTGGCCTATCAAAGAGTTCATGTAAATAGAAGTCGTGAGATTTATTATTCATTTAACAGTCATTAGGAGAAAAATAAACCTCATTGCGGTCCAGTTCAATATGTCTTAACTCTTAAAATGTATCAACATACCAACTAGAAGTCTTCACTTTCATAATCAAGACAAATCATCTAAGTTGATATGTTATAGTCTTCGTAGATGAAATGCCTAATTTCATCACTAACTACGAACTTTAATTCTGAGTTTACAAAGAACTTGTGATTTATATCTTCTGTGACTTTTCACATAAATCACATGCTATGCATCTCATGGACTATATAATAATGTCCAATATTCATGTTACCATTATTTTAGATTATAATAAAAACAACTTTATTAATTACAACATTAAGTGATACATAATGTCATACATAGTATCAGACAATAGGATTTAAGGGCACACATCCTAACAGTAGTGACATACAAAGATTGGACCGAGAAGCTTCCATTTGTCTTGTGGGGTTATAGGACTTCTATCCGTGCATCAACTGGGGCAACACCTTACTCCTTGGGTTATGGTAGTGAGGCGATGCTTCCTATTGAGGTGGATGTACAATCTTTGAGGGTGTTAGTAGAAACCAAGGTTCTAGAAGAGGATTGGGCTAAGGCGAGATATGAACAATTGGCTTTGATAAATAAGAAGAGGGCTAGGGCACAATACCATGCATAAGGGTACCAAAATAGGATTTCTGGAGCATTCAACAAGAAAGTGAAATCAAGAAACCTTAAAGAAGGAGACTTGGTCCTAAAGGTGCTTAGAGATAAGACTTTTGATCTAAGAGGAAAAATGAAGCCTAGATGGTATGGGTCTTTTATCATTAAGATCATGTCTGGAGGTGCTACAAGAATCACAAATTTAGATGAGGAAGAGATGCTTCACCCCATTAACAAGATAGACTCTAGAAATACCACATTTAAAAGAAGAAGAAAAAAACTGCTAGGTTGAAAACCCGAAAGGGCGTCCTAGGCAAAAATTTAGGTAAAAGAACCCTGCTAGATTGAAAACCCAAAAGGGCAGTCTTGGCAAAAGTTAGGGGAAAAGACCATGGGCATGGCGAAAATTCCCAAGGGGACGTCATGGGAAAAAATTACATGGCAAAGGAAAAAGAAAAGAAAAAATGAATAAATGACAATAAGGAAATATAATAAAAAGAAAATTCTCTCATTACTCAAATTAAAAGATAATAAGTCTATTTTCATAGGAGATTTGGAACATTCTAATCCTTTATTAAATTCAAAGCCAAAGACATAAGAATCATAAAAGTGCAAAAAAGTAAATTATGGGGTCCCCCAAAATTGGTCACTCATTCCTCCTTGCCCAGCCTTCTTCCTAGGAGAGGCCATGAAGGAGAGGCTCATCCACCATAAGGAGCAACAGAATCATTGAAATTGGGGCCAAGCTTCCTAATCCAAGTGGAGACATTAAAAGGATATTTTTTCTGCCATTGGGATACCTCCAAAAAGTGTTCTCTGGATTGGAAATACATTGGTGAGGGTTTTGGACTCAAACAACTACTTTTATACCTAAGTAAGTCAGCTAGGATTTTTCTGATTTGCGACCCACGTATGTAGAATCAATCCTGCGTGCACAAAGTCAAAGCTGCGTACACAGGCTCATCTTCACGTATGCACAACGCTTGGCAGAAGCCCATGTTTCCCTGTTTTGAGTAGAATTTTTCTACTCCAAAGCATTCCTAGGGTTCTTGTGACCTAAAGAATCATTCAAGACATAATCCAAGCACAAGATTGCAAGCATTAAAGAAGCAAAGTTGTATAAAAAAATACAATTTATCATTATCTTGTAAATCAAATGCTAATTTCCAATCAAAAGCATAAATGTAAAAGGATGTTCTTAAATAAAATCCTTTGTCTCAAACCAAACCCAAATGTTTGCTAAAGGGAGGGAAAGGATAGCCCATGACATTAGGGTTACGGGGCATGACACACTCTAAAGCAAAGCCATCCCGGCCATAAGCATAGATCGTCCAAGGGATATGTGGGGGATCAATGAGCTCACCAATAGCAGCCCCCCCCTATTGTAATATCCCACATTAGGAATCATTAAAAAAAAAAAAAAAAAAAAAAGAGAAAAGAAGAACAAGAGTTTAAGCATATACTTGGGCAGTAAGAGAAGGCATGAGGCAAATGATGTTAAACTCCTCATAGTCCAAACCCTCAAAAAGCCACTCGACATAGGAAACACCACTCCCGCACAAGTTGTATTTAGCATCAGTCATGAAGTGTAGGGCAAGCATGAACTCAAGAGGGTCCATCGGAATCTGTGGGTCATCCTTACCTACCAACTAGCACCTCACCCTTTTTGCCAAATATAGAGCCCTCAAGCCTGCACCTTTAATGGGTCGGATAATCTCTGAGGTAATGAGAGTGGTAGGCTCTAAATATCGAGTAACAGGAAGGGGCTAGACAGGCCCATGGAGCCCAGTTAACCTACAATGGCACAAGGTTAGGAAGAGAGTATTCAAAGGGTAATACAGGAAGACGCATGAAGTACTAGAACTCTTAAATTTACCTTATCTGAAGTCAACCTTGCAAGATGTGCCCTCACTTGGTGAAAATCCCTCAAAACTAGGTTGGTGCATGGAGTTATGAGGCCATACCTAACCACCCATAACTACAAAAGGAAACACAAGCCACAGGTTAGATACAAGATGACAGTTTCAAGATGATAGTTTGCAAGATGACAGATACAAGATGATAATTTTCAATATAGTACAGTTTGCAAGACAACAAGCTACAAATGAAAATGTAAAGAATAAAGAGAGAATTGACCTCAAGGAGCTCCCAAGGCCCCATAAGCTATTGTAAAGTGGCCCAACTGAGAGTGTCGAGGGTGGAGTAAAGATAAACTAGACATGCTTACCCCCAATTTCCCCTCTGCGCCTCCCCAAAGTCCTGGAAGAGGATTAGCCATCTCAAAGACACCATTTGCCCACCATTGACAAAAAGGTAGGCCCCCAACAAGTGGTGAAGGAAAGCCTTAGCCATATGGACACATTCCTCTATGGTCCTCTATGGGAAGAACATGTAATCTGACACCAAGTCGATGTAGCGGATGATCTCAGTGGAGTACTTCCTCCTTAACATGTCAATGCCTAGCTAGACACTCGACATGCCGTCCAAGCTAATGATGGCCCCTTCGAAGCTATGACCAGTCATGTGGTAAAAGTTGTAAGGAGTCACTGTCATCTCCTCCTCGGCACTATGAAAGGCGTGGTTAGTGTCCCACCACCTCTCAATAAGGCACTGCACCAAGGTGGCACTCGTAGACTTCTCCGGAAAAAGACCGATTATGGGCTCAAAGCCCACCTCTCGGATGTAGCCCTTGGTTTCAAGGGCAGGTAGGTTGAACCATTCCACCACCATATTGGTGCTTCCCCTACCAGCATAAGGGGTTGATGACTGCAAAAAGAAAGATGACATTAGATTCATGATTGAAGTGAAATTTAGGGATAACGTGCTTTGAAGCAGGAGTGAAGACAAAGAGAATGATACAGTAATATTCTTATGCAAGAATGAGAAAAAGGTGTGTTAGAATTGCATATGGAGGTGAAATGGTTGATAAAAGAGTGAAAATGGACAAATTAGGGCTTTTGCCAGGTGTCTGACGTATGCGACAAAGCCCACGCAAACCTACAAGACCCTGCATATGCAAGTCCATTACCACGTACGCAGAACCTCAATAACATACCTACGTATGCAAGAACAGAGCTATGTACACATGAATGCAAGCTGCGTAAGCAGGCCCGAGCCCACGCACACAAGAACACTGATAAAAGTAGTTCTTTAACATTTTTAAGGAAGCATCATCTAAAATCAATCCTATACATGTTCCTACCCCTCCTAAGATGTCAAATTTTCATCTAAACCCATCCCATAGCAAAACCTAAGCATTTATATAGCCAAAAACACATTTAAACCAAAGATTAGAGAGAAACTTGAAAATAAAAAGAAATGAAAAAACTTATAGATTTACCGATGGGAATGTGATTCTCTGGTCGGTGTGTCAATGGTGGAGGTCTCACCAACCTTGTGGCTCCACTCTAGCCCGTGAGATGGAAGGCATTAGAAGATAGGACATAGGAGAATTTCTTGGCCTTGGGTGTCATTGGAGAAGACGATGAGAGAATGAGAGAAAATGAGAAAATAAAGGGGTTTAAGAGGATGAGAGAGTCAGGAAGTTGGGAAAAGAAAGAGGGAAGGGAGGTTTTTCTAGAGAGAAAAGAGAGAGGAGTTATAAATAGGTGAGGGAGATGAAGAGAATGAAGAAGAAGAAAAGAAGCGGTTGGTAACCGTTGAAGAAAATGAAAAGGCAAGAACACACCTGATGGCTAAACTACATGTAGTTTAGGTCTCACCACTAAACTGCATGTAGTTTAGTCATGAACAGTTAAAAAAAATTCTTTCTTTCAAAAAAGGAGGGACTTCTCAAGACTTCCACAAGTAGACACAAAATTATCAAAAGACTTCTAAGTAAATGGCAAAGGAAGTAGAAGACTCTTCCCTAGTTCATGAACATCAAGGACCATCTCCAGTGGATCAAGCACATCAAGAATCAACCCTAGTGGTTCAAGCATATCAAACACCATCCTTAGTAAGGAAGTGAAAGACTCTTCCTCAATATTTCAAGCATCTCAAGCAATACCCCCAGTGAAGGAAGTAGAAGATTCTTTCTCGAATGTATCAAACCTATCGAACATCATTCTTAGTAAGGAATGATAGGCCAAAAAAAAACATATTGACCCCTTGTGATGAATTAAGTTGATTAATTAGCCAAGTTATTAATTAACAAATTAACATGCAAATGCGTGGTAGCACAAACAAATCACCAATAATCTAAAGTACGCAGAGAAAAATAAATGACACAGTGATTTGTTTCCGAATGGGGAAAACCTACACGGCAAAAACCCCATCGGGTGATTTTAAGGTCACCACTCCCGAAATTCCACTATTATCATAACAAGTGGTTACAAGTAAAGGAATCCCAAGTACCTTACCAACCTACAATTGAACCCTTACCCCAATACCCAATTAGACTTGTTCAGTAGTGACAATTTCTCCTTTCAATGCACGGCTCCCAAGTACGTGACGAACCAATTGCGCGGATCCTAGTACACGACTTTAATCACCAACTAAAGAAGATTGTTGGCTGCAAAGTTCTTCAATTCATCCACACAATGAAGATCAAGAAGATGCTTGGTTACAAAACCCTACGGTGCAAAGACACAACAACTTCTTCACAAGAGAGATGAACTAGGGCAAGAACTTCGTCTCAAGTCACAATTTGCATGAACAAAGATTTCTCAATGCTTGTGCAACTTGCGTACACTTTGAAGGCCCTTAAAATAATCCTTTTATATGTCTAGGGTTAGGAGAAAAGAAGGCCCAACGACACATCCATGGATTGGAATCAAAACAGAACTCAAAATCTATTTTTCTTAAATCTCGACATATAGAAGTATTGAGAAGCTATCGAGCAGCTGTCGAGCCACGGGACTGGAACAACTCTTTAAACCTCGACACATGCTAGCTGTCAAGCTTTAATGAACTTGCACTTTTCAGCTTGTTTCTTGGACAGACTTGATGACTTCAACACTTGATCTTGAAACATAGTTTCTTGAAGTATAAAACTCATCCTAATTCTACCCAATTACAAGTAAAGTGCGTTTTGTCAAAGGATTAGCCAATTACATAAATGAATGACATATGTTCTAAACAAGTGAAACACATATGTCTTAACAAGGAAGTAGAAGACTCTTCCTCAAATGTATCAAATATCGTCCCCATAAATGAAGCGAAAGACTCTTCCAAAATAATTCAGGCACATCAAGCATCATACACATGGAGAAAGCAGAAGATTCTTCCCTGATGGACCCAAGCACCATAAAGCAAATCCCTAATTAGGATATAGAAGATTCTTCCCCAAATATCCCTAGTAAGGAAGCAGAAGATTTTTCCCCAGTGAATCCCATACACGAAAAAAAAAAAGAAAAAAAAAGAAGAAGAAATCCCCAACGAGGAAGCAGAAGATTCTTCCTCAAAATCCTCCATGAACCATGAAAGGAGCAAAAGATTCTTCCCTAGTAAATAACACATTTGCAATACTCCTTAGCAAGTTTCTCATCTCTAAGCAAGTCGCGAGAGGTAGAAGATTCCTCCCCATGCACATCCACTCCTTAGTGAGTTTTTCTCCATCACTTATGGATCCTACTTGTGCACATATCCTCCTAGAATTGAACATGTAGGCATGGCAGAAAAAGATAGAGATAGTGATAGAGAAAGAGGCCAAGGCCAACCCGAGGCAAAAGTCTCACTAAAAAAAGGTAGAGAAAGAAGTGAAGAAGACAAGAGGAACAAGTCGCCTAGAGATTTTGAGGCAAGAGCCCCAGATGGACACATAGAGACTATATCTTGTTGTTGTTTTTTGAGTTAGCTCATAAGAGCGCCCTTTGTTTGTTTTATTTTTTCTTTTTAGTGACTCTAGGATAGTGAGTCACTCGTCATTTTCTTTCAAGTGGTAAAACAGGTTCTGGGATAGTGAACTTGTCGTTGCTCATTTTTCGAGCAACAAAGGTGGGACTTTGGACATACGAATCCCACGTAGCTCTTCAGAGTTGCACCCCACCCCATGTATGCATGATGTGTGTTGTGTGCGTGGGTTGGGCCTGAGCTGTACGTCAAAACATTTGCCTCTTATTCTTTTGATTCTATTAACGAAGCTCACAAATCAAAAAAAGGGGCATCTGTAAACACCACATTTTGTATCCCTTACAATTCGGGCCCCCGTTCCCCAATGATGCTCAAACTTTAAGGCCCAAGGCCAGTTTAAAGCCTAATCAGATATCAAATTGACTTAAGGATTGTTAAAATGGAAAATATAACCCTTTAATTGATCAAAAAATTTATTTTTGGAAATAAAATTACCATAGTGGCCCTCAGCCTACATACGTGGGTTGCGGCCTACGTACCTAGGCCAAAGCATGTATACATAGGCACATTCCTGTGTACACAGCTAGGGTTTTAGAAACATAAGAAAGGAAGTTTTCTACAATAATGGTTGAGGTTTGGAATGAATCTCACATCGTTTAGGAGCCATTCTGAACCCCATTGTTTCCACTATAAAAAGCCTCACATGTTACATTTTCAAAACATGCAAAAATCTCACTAGAAAAAACTAATATTCACTAGAAAATGGTGAATCAAAAGGGTGTTTTTCACAAAACACCCTCAAGTAATTTTTTATTTGACTGGGACCTTTTTGGCGCTAATACTTTTAGTTTAACGTTGCAAATCACTATTTTTATTGAATTGTGATAGATTTGACTGAGGGGAACGGTCAAAAATCAAGTCTAGGAGCTTTTTACTTTAAGGTATTCTTTCTAGCTTTTCTTTTTATTTGCTGCCTTTCTTTCTTATTTTATTCTCATTTTTAGTTTGGTTTATGTTCATATATGTTTGCTTAGATTAGCCCTTTAGTTCTTTTCATATTTTGTGTATGTAGGTCGTTAAAATTGTTGTTTTAAAGTTCTGCTTTGTTTTTGCGTTTTTAGGTTTTTTGGGTAAGTATCTGTGTACGCATGATCTAACCTATGCACGTAGGCTTGATTTTGCGTACGCAAACCTATTCTAGTGTGCATGATGCCGTTGCCTAAAAACCCTAAGTTCTTGTTTGTTTTGTCTTTGCTTTCACATGTTTGTTCTGTGCAGCCTCTTTTTCATATGTTTTAAACCCCATATTTGCTTGTTCACCTTTCAATATGTTTGTTTGCTATTACATGCTTTGATTAGGATTTATATTAGGGTTTCTTAGTTTTAATGTCATTCATTCACATGCTCATGCATACATGCCAGAGGTACTGTGCTGCTGAGAGGTAAGTAAATGGTAAGGCATGCATTAGCAATGTCCATGCACTTGTATTAGGGTTTACTTTGATGATATGATGGAACATGCTTATATGTATGATTAGGGTTTATAATATGTTAATGCCTTGCTTAAGTTGTTGTTTTGTTTTAGATGTATGATAGGGTTTTCATATGTTAAATGAATGTTAGGATCTTGGTGTGTGTTTGGCTCTCTTGATTTAGGATGATAAGTATGTTGTTTTGGGATAAAGATGTCATGTTGTCTGTTTCGATATATGTTAGTGTGTGTGTGTGTGTGTGTGTGTGTGTGTGTGAGTATAGATGCAAGTGTTGAAAATGCTTTTAATAAGGTTAAGACGTAAGACACAATGATGGGAGAGAAACCTTAGGGTTGGGCGATCTTAGATGCCTAACACCTCCCAAGAGCGTACCTAAACTCCAAACCCATTTTCTGGTAGTAAGATCAATGGTCCTTCCTTGAAAAGACACTATATTCATGGTTCCTAGACCATATAAATAGGTGTCGGCCCCAAAGACCCCTTGTGTCCACAAGAAACACCTACAACACAAAGTTGGTGACATAGCCTACCCTCCTACTGTCAAAATCGTGAATTGGAGAATCTGAAGTAAGAGGGGCTCCGTTTAGTACCAAAGGAGGATTCCAGCTCAGAAACTGAAAGCACCATTCAAGAATTATCTCAGTAGCTTCTCCCCCCTTCCTTTGGTGGGATTGAGTGGTCTTGGGGCCCCTAGTTTGCTCGGGGAGGGGTCTTCTCTTGAATTTTCCCCTTCTTGGCAGTTCCCTTCCCTGCCTTTTTGTCTCTTTTTCACTTCTTTTCAACTGGCTTAGTCTGGATGGGAGGAGGAGGAACAGGTGCTAGAGGCCTGGGCACGACCGGAACCTTGGGGGTTGCATCCCCAGCATGGGATTCCAATAAAGATAGAAGATTAGGCAGTTTCTTCTCAATCACCATTCCTTCTAGGACTTTGGCAGCCTCTTGATCTTCACTAACAAAACGACAACTAGAACGGATGTGGTTGTCGCGTCCTCCGTCACATCAAGGTGAAAGAAGATTTCAAAGTCTTCTTTGCAATTGAGACTTTCAAAGCTCTCTTCTTCGGCTTCTTCTTTGACATCTTCGGATTGAGCCTTGGCCTCATTGGTTAAGGAAATAATCTCTTCACTTTCAGCTATGAGTTGGGCCACTTCGTGAGTAGGGAGCTCTACGAGTTGGGTTTCGGCAAGAGGAGGCTTGTGGATGAAATCCTTCAACAGCCACGTCAACTCTCGCAAAAAGCGGATCTTTGGCCTTGATCAAGTGCTTTGAAAGTTGAAAACGGGTGGAGATATGTTTGAAGCCAAGAGTGATGTGCATAGCCCAAAGTTGGCCGTCCCGATAAAGAAAGATCTCAGATCTCAGAATGTGGTTAAGCTCATCGAAGTTCACTAAACTTCGTCTCTTAGCAATGTCCTTCTTATTTGAAGAAAAGACAATGGAAATAGAAATAAGGAAAGGAAAAAGAAAAAAAATAAAAAAGAGAGAGAGTAAAATGGGGAAGTAGGGAAAGACTAAATATATACATATATTTATATATTTATATATTTATTCCTCACAACTAAAAACACAGGATCTTTAAGGTATCCCTAAGCCACCCCACTTGGTATGCCATCCTTGGTCGAGCCACTCCCTTGAAACGATGAGAAAATCCTCGTCCATGCCGTTGTTCATCTCGGGGAGGTTGGAAATTAACCTAACAGCAAGGACCCTAGTTTTTTGGTAATATCCTGCTTCATTCTTTTTTAACAACTATAAACCCAATTCACATCATGATGGGTGAGGTTCACACCTATCTTATCGTTTATTGAATCTACACTACCCAATATCTTAAACATGTTAGGAGCGCAGAATGGGACAAAGTTTGAAAAGACTAAAAAAAATCCCTAGTTACTCTACCTATGGGAATCCTCATTCCTCCCTCCCCTCTATAAACACTATCATGGGGATCACTATAACCTGGTGGTTCTTTTCTTATGCCATTCTCCTAAATGATAGTTCTCTATATTCACACTACTGGGAATTCTATATTGCCTTTTGAACTCTTCCCTATGCTTGGGGTATCAACTAAGCTAAAAAATCTACCCATTTATAAGAAAAGAATGAAAGAAGGAGAAGAGATCTAAAATATATCTAAAGAAGAATCATGAAGACACTTACAAGAAAATAGAAAAAAAGGGGCTACTCAGGCATGTTATTTGGAAAGGGGACTGGGTTTTTTCTTTTAAAGGTAAAAATGGGAGCAATCACCCCATTTCCTCTTTTATATAGGGGTCAAAAAAGGAGCGGCAATTTTCCCGCCCCTTTAATGGGAAGATGGAGACCGTTGGATCGAGATCTCACCGTAGAACATGGGGAACAGGGAATGGCCTGCAGTATTTACTGCTACATCGAGGATTCCGAAGTGCTAAGAGCTTGTCTCAGTCAGTTGAATAGTTACCCCCATGTGGGAACACAGTGAGAGCGTGCCAGAGGTCCACTCTTCAACCACCAATACCCTTATTCCCTAAAAAAAAAGAGGAAAGTGAGGTTTTGGGGGGCTACCGTGAGGGGACGAGGATCTGAGGATATTGACAAATAGATTAAGGACAATGCTAGGAAGACTAACCTTGGAAAGCACCAACAGAATATCCTTGGGAAAATACAAGTGACCTATTGGAAAAACTGGTTTTGTATCTCATACAAAACACATAACGGAAGTAACAAATAAGGATCTATTTCTTTAATGATTGATAACGTGCACTATGTAAATTTTAGAATTTAAGAACAAAATAGCGTACCTTGGTGTGGTGAAATTCAAAACCAAAGATTGAAGTACTTAGGAATACTTTTAATCTTCACTCCAATTCCACTTTACGCCCAAGATGTGTGGTCTCTCAATTAGTTTTCAAAAGGAGAATGAAAGTGTGTCTCACTCTCACATGCACACCATTTCATAATGATGTCTCTCTCTAATTCTTTTTCTTAATAAAAAATTATGTATGTTTCTCTCTTTATAACTAACTAATTATCTAATTGGCCTGACATATTGGGCCTTTCCAATTCGGCTTTAGTGTGTGGCTTGGAGTGGGACCAAAAGGGACCAATAAGACACTAGCTCCAATAGGCCTTAGTCTTTTCCATCAACTCTTGACAAGTCCAAAGTTACCATTAATTATATTTAATACCACTATATAAATATAATTGCACTCTAGGCCTTATTAATAAATTATATCCCAAGATTTTATTATACATGCAACCCTTTCATAAAATATTTGTAGTAACACAAAGTCATGAATGTAGACTGCCACTTTGTAAATTACTACATCTTATCCTTGAGAACCCGGTTTAATCCTTTAAAGTTATTCATCATATATTTATAAAATCTAATTTTATAAATATATACTTTAGTAACTTCTTACCAAAGTGGTTAGGCCTAACTCTCTGAATAACCAAACCCATTAAACTTATCTCAATGGAATATTTTAAATCTCCGTTAAAAGATTATGAATTCCATCTTGAGAATATATGTTCCATCAACACTAAATGTGGCCGCCTAATATACTGAGGTTTTGACCGTTAATTTAGATCTCACTCCTGATATATTAAAGCAACCTACACCTCATGATCAGGTCCATTATTCTCTCAAGATTAAGAGTTCATGCAAATAGAAGTTGTGAGATTTATTATTCATTTGACAATCGTTAGGAAAATAATAAATCTCACAGCAGTCCAATTCAATATGTCTTAACTCTTAAAAAATATCAACATATCAACTAGAAGTCTCCACTTCCATGATCAAGACAAATCATCTTAGTTGATACGTTATAGTCTTCGCAGATGAAATGTCCAATTTCATCACCGACTATGAACTATAAATTCTGAGTTTACAAAGAACTTGTGATTTATATCTTCTGACTAAATCACATAAATCACATACTATGCATCTTATGTACTATATGATAATATCCCAATATTCATGTTACCATTATTTTAGATAATAATAAAACAACTTTATTAATCACAATATTAAGTCATACACAATGTCATACATAATATCATACATAGCATCATACAATACGATTTAAGGGCACAAATCCTAACATGACCATATGCAAGTGCAGTGTTAGGACATATGTGGAACTTGTTAGAAACATATGTTATGTAAATTGGCTAATCCTTTCACAAAACACACTTTACTTATAATTGGGTAGATCTAGGATGCGGTTAGTACTTCAAGGAACAAGAGTTCAAGTTTAGTATTAAAGCCATGTAAATTTATGTAAGAAACAAGTGAAGAAGTGTTGTTCATTAAATCTCGACAGATCATATCTATTGAGGTTTAATGCTGATGCTTGACAACAACTCAACAGAAGCCGTATCTGTTGAGAATTACAAAATTTGGATTTCTAGATCAGATTTCACGCATATCTATGTGTATTTGTGTAGGGTTTCTTTTCTCACAACTCTAAACATATATAAGGATTATTTCAAGGGCTGTCAAAGGTGATGCAAGGTGATGCAACTTGATGAAAAGTCATTGTGCATGTAAATTGTGACCGGAGACAGAATTTGTCCTAGTTCATCATATTCTCTATAGAAATTACTGCGTCTTTGCGCGAAGGGTTTTGTAACCAAGGAGCTTCTTAATCTTCATATTGATGAATTGAAGAACATTGTAGCTAACATCTTCCTCAAGTTGGTGTGTTAGTCACGTACTAGGATCCGTGCATCATTGGTTAGTCACGCACTGGATTCGTGCATTGAAAGGAGAGATTGCCGCTACAACACATCCAATTGGGTATTGGGTAAGGGTTCAACTGTAGGTTGGTATTAGATATTGGGATTCCTTTTACTTGTAATCACTTGTTTTGATAATAGTGGATACTCGGAAGTGGTGACCTTAAATTCACCCGATGGGGTTTTGCCTCGGTAGTTTTTCCCATTCATAAACAAATCACTTGTGTCAATTGTATTTTTTGCTACATTTAACTTAATTGGTGATTTGTTTGTACTACCATGCTTATTTCATGTAATTGAATTTAATTAATTACCTTGGCTAATTAATTGATTAATTTACCAAATGGGTCAATACATTCTTGGCCTATCATGCAAAAAGACTACAACGCCTGAGGACTCTGAGGATGCCAACATGGCCTCGGGAAATGTAATGAAACAAGATGCTATGGATGACAAGATCAAAGAAACATGCAAAACATGTAAAAAAATGCATGCAAAGGATCTCGATGGATCGAGAGGTGTCTAGAAGCTATTGAGCATACCTCAATAGATCGAACAGCTATCGAGAAGCTATTAAGGGAACAGAAACTTTTTCTATCGATCCACCTAGCTATCGAGAGGTGTCAAGATTGTGATAAAAAAAATCAACTAAAGATCTCGACAGATAAGCTAGGTATCGGGAGGTGTCCAGATTACTTAAAAATAGTTTTTCAAAAGGAGAAAAACAAAAACATGAATGCAATCAAACATGCAACTTAACCAAAGATCCAAACAACATTTTAACCTCTCAAAAACATCTCTCAACAAGAAAAATGTCATGCAATTTGATCCAAAACACACACACACACACACACACACATACACTAAACAAGTCTAACCAATTTTATATTTTAAAAACAAGTTAAGACAGTTTAGTGAGTATACATCAACACATGTAAACCTTGTGATGGCCAAATCACATTGTACCTGCATATGTATCAAGAATAGCAAAGAATATTGCATGTTGTGTATGAAAAACATTGTAAGATTACATAAGTGTCTCAATGTTATGACGATTTGAGATATGAGAAAATCGCTTTAACTCACACACAATCATAACTGTTTGATGGGGACTATCACCTTTGAGATACATCCTATAACTCCCACATCTCCTAGAAAACACACTTGCAATCATATTTAAAGCATTTTGTTCTTATTGCTTTTATTTTCTTTGCATAGTTTCTTTATTAAGCAAACCATGCATGGGTATACAAGAGAGAGAAAAGAAATACCCAATTATGTTAAGCTTTTTGACATTGCACATTTGCTATGTTGAAGCATACAAATGTCATTGACATTGCACTTTTGTTATGCCGAAGCATACAGATGTCATATCATGATTGGCGGGTAATAGTGGTGAGATGGTTATTTATGCCTTTCTCTTAGGATTTTCTAGTCGTTCTCGTCAAAAAGAGTGATACGAGTGTTAAGTATAAGAGATCACTTAACCTTACTCATCACAAACAAAGAGCCATAAAGCTCACTTGCTTAGCTGTGCATAAGAATGCTTATCTAAGTTACAAGAGATACAAAGTATAGAAAACTCTGTTTCAATGGCCATTTTAAGGTTCACAAGAACCGATGTACACAAACACACACTGTTTTTGTATTTTTCTGATTTTTCCATTTTTTTATTTTAAAAACAAAACAAAATAAAAACTAAACAATAAAAAAAAAAAAAACAAATAAAAAATAAAAAATCATGAAAGCATGAAAGAAAAATGCAAATGCATGAAGGCTTGATAGAAGAATGCAGATGCATGAAAGCATGATTTCAAAAGCAGAAAAGAAATCAAGCAAAGAGAGTCCTACTTTAGATAGAAAGAATTAAAGCAGAGGACAAAAGAAAAAGACAGTTAAGTCTTAGGCTCCTTTCTCACCCACACAGCACGAGTCTTTGGCCGTAAAGATGAAAAGGCACGTGTCCTTGTATGTCTACTAAAGGACATAGAAGAATTAAGATTCTCCTGAAATTGAGTTAAAAAACTCAAAAATTTTAATAACTCTCCAAACAAAGGTGTAGGTCCTTAGGAGGAAACCTATGACCGTTTAGACACTTGCTTTTGAGGATACAACTTAAAACAGTTAGGACGAATGTGTCCAGGAACACCACAATGGTGACAAACATGAGGTCTAACAAAGGATTTAGAATTAGCCAAAACAGTTTTGGATTTCATACCTTTATTACCTTTCTCAAATTGAGGCATAATGACAGTCTTTGATCCAGAAGCCGTGGAAGAGGAGGGTCGGAGGAGACAGCATATCCTAAGCTAGTCTTATCAGAACTAGGCTTTTGAGCACTCAAAACCTCATCAAGTTTTGCACTAGACATTCTCTCCATTTGAGTTCTAGCTTGACTAAGCTCAACCTCGAGATTCTTGACCTTCTCTTCTAATGAGGTGTTCTCCACAATGAGAGTCTCAACTAACCTTGTAGTCTCATCTAGTTTGACTAACAATTCAACTTTTATAGTTTTTACCTCATTAAGATCTTTTCTACAAAGATGAGAAGTTTTTTCAGATTTTATGAATTCAGTACATAGCTTATCATAGTCTTCCTAAAGGATCATCTTCTTGGACACTTCATCATCAGAAGAATCATCACTTTCACTAGTACTCTACACAACCACCTTATCGGTTGAGTCATCAAAGGCCAGAACATGACTACATTCATCCACATACTCATTAGAAGAGTCATTCTCAGTGTCACTCCAAGTAGCAACCAACCCTTTATCTTCTGACTTCTTGGCCTTTTTCCTCATAAGGTAGTTTGGACACTCTATCCTCATATGACCAAAACCCTTGCACTCGTGGCATTGGATGAGGGGTTTCTTATTCTTACCCTTCCTAGAGGATTTAGATTTCCTAAGAGATTTAGATTTCCTAGGAGGTTTGCCCTTATCCTTTTTCCTAAATTGAAGAAGCTTGATAATCTTATCAGTTATGAAAGTTAGATCCTCATCCTCATCCTCATCATCATCTTCATCTTCACTTTCATCTTCATCTTCATCTTCAGAGTCCTCAATCTCTTCCTCTATATCCTTAAGAGCCAAGTTTTTACTCTTTTCACCTTTTCCCATTGAGCCTAATCCCATCTCATAGGTTTGGAGGTTCCCTTCAAGCTTGGTCAAAGGAATTTGATCAATGTCCTTTGCTTCTTCAATGGCAGTGATCTTGGCATGGAATCTTTCGGGTAAGGACCTAAGGATTTTCCTAACAATTTTGAATTATGCTATAGACTCTCCAAGGTTGAAGGCAGAATTCACAATATCCTTGAGTTTAGCATAAAACTCATCAAAGGTCTCATCCTCCTCCATCCTTATTTCTTCAAAGCTACTAATGAGTCTTTGAAACTTCACAGTCTTTACAGCCATGGTACCTTCATAGGTGGTCTCAAGAATGGTCCATGCTTCCTTGACAACTTCCGTGGATGATATTTTATTGAATTCCTCATTGGTCACCCCACAAAACAAAGAATTCAAGGCCCTATTGTTGAAATTTGCCGCTATGATTGTTGCATCATCCCAATCCACCGGCGATTTCTTTGGCTTAATCCAGCCAACTTCAACAGCTTGCCATACATGTTCACCTAGAGCTTGCAAGAAAACTTTCATACAAAATTTTCAGTACGCATAATTAGTGCCATCAAATAAAGGAGGAATCAAAAGAGATTGTCCACGATCCATGATAACGGGGGTCAAGGATCACACTCAGGAAATTAATCCAATCAGAGTGTACCCGCTCTGATACCACTTGTTTGAAAATTTAGACCCCGGTTAATAGAATTAACAAGTTTTAAATCCAAGTTGTTAATTAGATTTATTATGCATAAAACTTGTTAAGACAAACAAACATCAATATCATGTCAAAATCATATGCAGTGGAAAACTAAATAAGACAAGATATGATGACCTAGGAAAACCAATGAAATCAACCAATTTCACAGTAAAAAACCTAGGGAGAAACCTTTCTGAAAAGCAATTTACTATAGTAAAGAGAAGTTTCAGATCTAGTACAAAACCTTTTTCCCTAGACTCTACAATCCCCATAGATGAACTTACAGCAGAAACCTTCTACCGCTTCAGAACCTCTGAACTCTTTAATATATGAACGCTACCCTTTGATGCACAGATCTCAGTACGTGACTAATTCCTTTGCACGAATCCCAGTATGTGACTCACTCACCAACTTGATGAAGAAGAATGTTGGCTGCAAAGTTCTTCACTTCATCAACAATGAAGATCAAGAAGCACTTGATTACACAACCCTAAGGCACAAAGACGCAGTAGCTTCTTTCAGAGAGAATAAGGCTTCGGTCACCTTTTTCTTATGTTCTCCTTGTATTCTCTTATGTGACGGCCTCTAAAATAAGCCTTATATATGTCTAGGGTTGTGAGAAAAGAAACCTTACACAAATACATAAACTTGGGCCGAAAATCAGATCTGAAATCTGAATTCCCGTAACTTTGATAGATACCTTGATCGATCGAGAAGCTATCGAGCTTCATTCATTAAATCTCGATAGATAGCTATCTGTCGAGAAGCTGTCCGCAGCTGTCCAGCTATCTGTTTGCAGGTGTCCACAAGTGTCCAGCTATCTGTTTGCAGGTGTCCACAGGTGTCCAGCTATCTGTCCAGCTTTAGTAAACACATTTTCTTCACTTGTTTCTTGGTCCAATCTTCATGGCTTTAATACTAGACTTGAACAACATGTTCTTTGAAGTATTAAACACATCCTAAATCTACCCAAATACAAGTAAAGTACGTTTTGTCAAAGAATTAGCCAACTATATAAAATATGTCCTTAACAAAAACAAAATAATTGTTAAAAACATACCAATAAACGGTTGGGTTTCACCCCTTGCCTTAGCAAAGCTTCGAGCAAGCTATAACACAAATAAAAGTCTAAAAACTGTAAAGAAAAAACTTTAAGAAACCTAAATTATGTTCTACAACAGCTCCTGCCCTGAATTTTGCCCTAAAGAGCCTTTAAATAGGTCAAGGAATCTTATTACAAGTTAAATTCCCGTTTAGAGAAAATCTCAGGTTTTTAGGCCTCACTTAATTGACATTTTCGGCCCATTTAACTTCAGAGTTCGGACTTTTGGTAAACCACAAAGTTGTATCCCTTTAAGTTAACTTTCCAGCCCAACTTGAATCATCTCAATCGGACATCTGAGCCGAAGGTTATGCTCCAAATACTAACTTATGTGCAAGCTGGAATCCTAGTCCAAATTGGACTTAAATTTGGTGCAAATTTCCTTTGATTCGGTACCAATTTCCTTTGATTCCTTGCTCCAATTGGACTCCAATTTAATTAGGTTGACCTTCTTTGACTTCATCATGGCTCTTGTAAAAGTAAATTCCATTAGCTTTCTTCTTTGCACAAATCTACTTATTTAATTTCACTATCCTACAAAAAACAAATTGACACATTAAAAATCAATTAAGCACAAAATTGATTATTTAGCATTATTTCAAAACCAACTATAAAATGCATGAATTAACTCAAATTAAGTATGATAATGCTTTCTAATAATGATATAAATATGCAAAATTAAGCTATTAACACAAATTTAGGGCTTAGATACATCTTGGCTGATTATATAAAGCTAAGAAGCCCTTGGAGGAAGGGAGGGATTTTTTGAGACTTGAAAACTATTTGTAATCGCTATCTCGGACTTAACTTGAGGAACTCAATATGAGCTTTTCAAGGCTGTTTCTTATCCGAGATCATTAACTTTCACTTAGAATTAATTCAAACACATTCATTTTAATCTTTTTATCTTGTTAAGGGTATTTACGGTTGATTGAGCATCTCCCACCTCTTAAAAAATTGATTGTGTTAGTAAAAGTAATAAGCTTGTACCTAATTTACTTTTTGCCTGCCACAATGATATACATATTTCAAAACACTCTCCATAAATTTACTCATAGATGAATTGATGGAAGGTGGATACAACTATAGAATCTAGAGTAATGTTACAATTACAAACTATTTTACAAAATTTTTACAAATTGTTGTGGTAAATTCTTACTGGTTCTCATTTGAACCAACCACTAACATTACTTTTTCACTTACTAATAATTACTTACCATATTAACAATTTGTAAAAAAATATTATAAAAAAGTTTGTAATTTTAGCATTTTTCTAGAATAAAATGCAGGGGAAAATGAGGTGTCATTGATTTTTGGATTAAGATCCAGGACAATTAATATGGCTACCAGGTTGTGTAATATTGCCTTTGAAAGGTTGAGATTAAAAGTTATCTTTTTAACATTTTATGTTTTTAACTTTTCTCTTGTACTAAAACGGTGCACCTGGTCCAAACCCTTGATATTTAGCTTGCCAATATACTGTGTTATTATATTCTTCTCAACAAAAAAAATCTGTTATCTGAACATCTTTTTATTGATACCCGTCCTTTATCATAAACAAAATCAAGCACAATCCTAGGAACCTCTAACAGCTTATAAACCAGTCCATTCTGGTACAAAACATCCAGATCAGCAATAAGAGACCTCTCATGCCAAGCTGGTTTTTTGGACTTATTAACAAGTTGGATTAGGTCCTTGCTGTTGGTCAAAATATGGATCCGTTGAAAACCATGATTCCTGACAGTGAAGACAGCTTCCATAAAAGCCTCCTGCACAGCTCCATTAGTTGTACTAGCGTTGCTGCTATGAACACCATAAAATCTGATAACTCCCTGCTGATCTTTAGCTTCAAAAGCCCAAGCACTCCTATTGAGCCTTGGGTTTCCAGTCCCTGCAACTTTAACTATGAAGCACGGGTGCGGGTACGGGTGCGGGACTCGGCAATTTTTGAAAAAAGTGGGTGCAAGTGCGGCGGGACTCGGCAATTAAAAAATTATTAAAAATATTTTTATTTATATTTTCTATATATTTTTACTATTAAAATATTCTTAAAAAACATATTACTAATTTACTATGCCTTGATTCACAAAACAAAGAAAGAAAAAAGCAAGAAACACAAAACACAACACAAAACCAAAAAGAAAACACAAAAGAAGCAACAAATATTCAAAATAAAATTAAGGAAGAATAGATTTAGGGTTTTTGGATCTCATTTAGAGCCGATTTCGGCTGTTGCAACCTGATTCTCGGCCTGTTTCGGCCGTTTCGGTCGCCGGCCGATACGGACCGATACGGCCGAAACAGCCCGATTCTGGCCGAATCGGACCGAATCGGCGCGAGTCGGCGCCGCGTCCGTGCGAGTCGGCGGGAAAAATAAGATGCCACGTGGCCGACGCGGCCGGACGCCGCACCGACGCGCGAGCAGCGGCGTCCCTCGCGCGTCGGCGAGTCCCGCCGCGTCGGACGCGGGTGCGGCACCTCCGGTGCCGCGTCCGTGCATCCCAGAACTTTAATCAGGAGCTGCCACTGTCCAGTGACATTGCTGGGTTCATTGCTTGGCCTGCTACTTCTGATAAGTGGACTAGGTTGGCTGGAGAAGACCTCTTTGTACCTGCAAGACAAAGTCTGGGCTGTTAGGATTACTTCCATGGGGCTGGGCTTTTTACCTTCATGTACCACCATGTTCCTATAAAACCAAATGGAATGGTCCACAATGTGGTAAAGATGTACTGCATATATTCAAAAGAGCCTTCTTCATTCCAGGTAAGAGTATTAATCAGATTAATTAACCATTGCTGCACTGATGTGTCACTAAAATCAGAGGTATGAACAGCCAGAGATGAACCATGCCAACAAGCTCTAGCAAAATGGCACAACAAAAACAAATGAGTGGATGATTCCTCCTCACAATTGTTCATTGGACATTGCCCATCATCAGAAATACCCCCGGTTTTTAAAAGCTGCAGAGTTGGAAGACAATCATGCAATAATTTCCAAACAAAGGTACAAATTTTCTATGGAAGCTTTATCTTCCAAATCAATGCCCAAATTATACATTCAACCAGATTCACCCAATGACAATCAGTAGAAGAAGCCAAGCAGTCCTTAAGGAGAAGCCTGTAGGCTGTTTTGACCTCAAAGTCCCCACTCTTTGAGTGCTTCCACAATAGTTTGTCACCTCCAGCATTAGTTTTTGGCAGGGGAATTTTCAGATTCTCCTCACAGATAGGAAAAGGGTATATATATATATATATATATATGGGTCCGGTTAATATTTTTCAAAAAGTTGTCAATATTTTTTTAATTTTTTAAAAAATATTTTCAAAAATAATTAATTATTGTGTGCCTAAGGCACACATTAGCAAAATCATATATATATATATATATATTACTTCTTTCATTTCTTGTTCTAATGTCCAATGATGCAAAAGCATATCGGAATAAACTTTCGCAGCCAATTGCATGAAGTTTCTTGAACCAAGCTGAAGATGCATTATAGCACCGGACAATGAACCTAAAGTTGGTATATGGTACGCGAAAAAGTGGACAATAAAGTAAGCAGTTTATCTTATCTGCTTTCTTTTCCTTTACTAATAGTTTGCTCTTTTATTAACTTTTCCTTATTTATTGATTTGCTGAAAAAAAATTTATAATCATACTTATAGAAAATGAAACTTTAAAAAAGTTGCATAAAAACAAATAAAAGCTAGTAAGTTATAATAAAATAAATCCAAACCCACTTCGATATGTCTACTGACAATATTTTTCCTAATTGATAATATAAAAATAGTATCAGTTATGGGTTCATACCATAATAATGTACCTTTAATCACATCTCCTTTAATAAGTTTAGAGAAAAGAGTCGTCTATAACATTGCTTTTACTGAAATTCCAACTGGAGTTTTCAATTGGCTGATTCTTTTGGTTCTGATCTCAAAAGTATGAAAACCTAAAAATCATGAAATAATTGAAATATCATCCATCCACATAAAATCATTACGTAAGATACCCCACTCTCAATTCTTAATTCATAAGTAAACAACAAGATAAGTCCCCAGAAAATCCCACACCTCCGAAGGGGTCCTAACTTTTTTAGTTTAATTGTGATTTGAGAGAGAGAGAGAGAGAGAGAGAGAGAGAGATGTATGTGACAAGGCCTCTATCAATGTACCGAAAATCTCCAAGCACCCTTTCGATACAGCCACCTGATGCTCCATATTCAGGTTATCTTGTAATTACAGATGAAGAGGCAGAAGCACAGGATACATTTTGCTGGGGTTTATGCAAGCGTAAGAAAGTTAAGAAGCTACCATTCCCTCAAGATAGGATCTTGACCATTGTTTATTCAACTGAGTATGGAGAAGCAACAGCCACTAAGGTTTTGTTTATCCCAGTTCTTGATAAACCTCTGTCTTCTAACCGATACTACGTTATCAGAGCAAAAGGAAAGTACAAAGGGTATGCTCTCTGTACTTATAGATTCTCTATTTTTATAAGCTAAATATTAAAGCTCAAATGAAAATTAGCCTTCAGCTTTGAACTCAAGTTCAAGTTTAGCTTTAGTACTGCTTAGTTTTTTTGTATTATTTTACAAGGATCGGTTTTTTTAACTTCATAGACACACATAAGGGTGTCAGAAAGTTTCCCATTTAGTAAAATAATATAGTATATATATAGAAGGAAATGATATAATTGTTGCAGTTTGATATATTAAAAAGTTTCATATTTGGTAAAATAATATATAAGGAAATTACATATTATATATCAATATAGCGTATGTGAATGTAAATTGGTGATAATCCTTGGAGGGGTAACCGGGTAAGTCCCTTGTTGGTTTATTTGTGAAAAACGAGATCACATGATTTATGGACTTCAACACATAATGAATAATGGGTAGTATTTGTTACACACGCTATGTTATACGCATACACAGTTAAATGCCAATTCTTTTAATGTAATAATGTGTGTAATATATGTGTGTAGCAATTAATATGTCCAACCTTGCAGAAAAGCATACAAATGTTCACGAGAGGGAGACGTCATGGCATGTTGCTTTAGCGAAATCTTGAGTGACAGAAAACCAAAACCTTTTAACCTCAAAGACCTATATCAACAAGTTAAGATTCACAGCCACCAAAGTGGTGGTTTCTTTGCCAAGTCTATAGCTCCTGATGGCATTCCTCCAAAAGTCCTAAGAAGAAAAGGATGGAAAGTTCGCAGCTCGAGTTTATATCGAATTCATCTAAATGAAGCTCTAGGCCTTGACACTTCAATCCGAGCACTTTACCCGGACTTCAATTTCCCCATCTTTAGAAAGCGCTCTGCTTCTGTTATTGTGGGGAAATGGTATTGTCCGTTTATATTTGTCAGAGAGAAAGGCAGACTAAAACACCAAATGAAGAAGTCCATGTTCTACTCCATGACTCTTGAGCAAAAGTGGGAAGAAATATATTCATGTGGGAATGTTGTTGATGGAGATAATGATGTTGTCATTGTGAATGCTGATGTACAAAGAGAAATGAGTTTAGTTTCTGGTAAGGAAGCTGTGAAAGATGATAGAAATATTCACAATAATGGGTTCATTTGGTTTAAAGTTGATAACCAAAATGGTAGGAGAGGAGTGGTAGGTGTAGGTTTAAGTTCAGCAGTTGTAGAGAATGTGAAATGGGTGCAAGAAGAAGGTGGGTGGGTTAACAATGGAGCAGAAAGGGAAGTGAGAGTTGAGAGGGTAGAACAAATTAGAAGTGAGAATGGGTGGCTAAGATTTGGTTGTTATGTGCTGGTGGAGAGTTTTGTTTTGAGGAGAATGGATGGAAGTTTGGTGCTGAAATGGGATTTTAGGCACACTGATAAGATTCGATGCAAATGGGAATGAGGTCTGTAATGAATTTTCACACATGGTACAAAAACTTGAGCAACTTTGTAATTAATGAATCCTTTATATGGTGCTTTGTATTACTAGTTTGGGACTCTGAATCATCAATAGCATGTGCAGCATACAAAATTTCTGAATCAAAGGAAATGTGTAGATTATTGTGTCACTTATTGCTAAATTGAACAAAACCTAGTGGGAAAGTGACAATAAAAAAAACACCAATCTGCACATATCACCATATCCATAATTATGGATTTGAAAACAGTCACTGCTGACGAAGCCACAGGTACCCATCAGGGAGTCGTGACCCCCGCATGTTTAGAAAACAATAAAAATCTAATTATACATTTTTTCGACGACTTTGTTAAGGTGACGATTGTTGGAATAAGAAAGTGGTTTCAATAATAAGCTTGTATAAAAATCAGTAACAACATACTATTGGAGTAGGTTGCGGAAAAATCTACTAAAAAAACATTGAATCTGTGGCATTACTAATTTTGAAAAAAGAATCTTTTTAGAGATATATGTTAGTGTAATCAGAAAGTTAGAGTATACTGATAGTTGGTGCCCTGGCCTCCATCCTAATTGAAGATTTTCTACGTGAAAGCTTGGATTTGTGTGAAACACAAGAGTTTGTTTAAACCTCCAATTAAAAGATTGTGGCTAGATTGCTTTTACTCTTACTTAATCAAAGTGCGGAAACAAGAGTAAATGTGTGCAATGAAGCAATACTACTCTAGTGCATAAACATGAGCAACAAACAATAAAAGTAAAGCACAAGAGTAAAGGAAGAAAGATGCAAACACAGAATAACATCGAGACATGTTTTCGAAGAGGAAACCGAAGAACTAGACGAAAAACCTCCCCGCTGCCCTCCAAGCGGTAAATCGATCCACTAGACAATAAGTTGGGATACACGAATAGCAAGAGACCCTCTAAGCCTAATCTACCCAATGCACCTAAGCCCTCCAAGCTCCGACTCTAACAAGGCTTCTTGGAACCGTGTCTTGTCTAGCTTTCCAGATCTCGTAATACACCCGATTGCATCCACCAAGCCTTACCGGCTTCTTTTGGAAAATCCCCAAAACTTCCTAAGCTCCAAAACACTATTACACTCTGAAAATATGTGGGTTGTGTTTGGATATATTGGGTTCTAAGGCTTTAGGTTTAAATGTATTAAAACTTCAATTTGTAATGTTGGCAAACCATGATCAAAACGTTTAGTCTTATTTTAGACTTGCTCAAAGTATGTTTAAGTTGTAAAGTTGGAATCGAGTGTTCTGCAGGATTTACTGTGTAAATCTGCCAAGCTCGATGGATCGAAAATTAGACTCGAACGATCGAAGCTCGTGCAAATTGTTTTTTTGCAGAATTTCCAACTCAGCCCAAGCACGTTATACGTGTAGGGTTTTATGTTTTGCCCTAGGTATAAAAGAGAAAACCTTAGCCACGTTTTAGAGATGCTCTTTATGCTGTGTGTGTGAATCTTTTGTGAGATTTAGAGGTATTTACCTTCAAATACACTTAGGGTTATCAAGATCTAAGTTGATGTCAAGAGCTTGGTGATCAATTCAATTGCAGATTCAAGAGCTTAAAGATATACAAATGTGAGTGCTTGTGCTTGCTGGGAATTTAACAAAGAAGGAGTTCGTGGATTCGGAACTATCATGTGGTCGTGGTAGTAAGTTTCCTACTCGAGGTAGCAAGTTTCCTACTCGAGGTAGCAATAGGATGTTAGTGGTCTAAGTTGCTATTGTGTAAACTTCAATTCTTTCATAGTGGATTCAGTTTTACCTTGAGGATACTAGGTTAAATCCTCCCCAGGTTTTTTACCGGTTTGGTTTTCCTAGGTTATCATATTGTTGTGTTCTTTATTTTTTGCACTTTACAATGATATGATTGATATGTGTTAACTTAGATTTGCATAATTTACCTAAGTTAATCACTTGGCTAAATAACTAAATTAAACTGGTTGTGTTTAAGGGGTCTAAAAACAAGTGGTATCAGAGCGAGTTAGCTCTTGTGTTTAGATCCTTTGATCTAAGAGTTGATCCTTGACCCCTGTTGTCATGGAACACGGTCACTCTCTTGTGATCCCACCTCAGTTTGATGAGAATAATTATGCTTATTGGAAAGTAAGGATGAAAGCATTCCTAAAATCTATTGATGAGAAAATTTGGAACTCTGTTGAATATGGATGGGAGAAGCCCACTACTCTAGTGAGTGAGTGGCAAACTTGTCAGATAGAAGCAACCACTTTTAATAGCAAAGCTATGAATGCTATTTTTAATGTTGTTTCTATGGAGGATTTCAAGAGAATCTCTAATGTTGAGGTTGCTCATATTGCATGGAATATTCTCCAAACTGTGCATGAAGGCACAAAAGCAGTTAAGATAAACAAGCTGAAGCAATTAACAACTAGGTTTGAAAGAATTAGGATGTCTAATGATGAAACTTTTGATGAATTCTATGCTAATCTTAATGATATTGTTAATTCTGCTCATAATTTGGGTGAAATCTATGATCAACCTAAAATTGTTAGGCAGATTCTTAGATTTTTAACTGAGGATTTTAGACCCAAAGTAACTGCCATCACTAAAAGCAAGGATGTGGACTCCATCCCTGTTGATGAACTTGTAGGATCTCTTCAGTCCTATGAGTTGGACCTACCTAAGACTAGCAAATCCAAATAAATGGCTCTTAAGTCCGTTGATAATGTTGATGTGAGTGTATTTGATGATGAGCTCTCTGCTACAAAGATTGCCTATCTTGCCAAGAACTTTAGAAACTTTCTTAGGAAAAACAACAGAAGGGCAAGAGGTAAAAACAATACTGAAGGTAGAAATTTTAGGAGGAATGAACCCACTAAGGTGAACAATAATGAGAAACCTAAAGAAAAAGTAGGTCAACCTTCTAATAATTCTATAGGTCAACAATATTTTGGTTGTTGTTGAGGACTAAAAAAAAATCATGATAAAAGGCCCAAACAAATCGCACATTGGGCCAACCCATAGGAAGTAAAAAATTGAGTAAAGATTAGGCTTACAAAAGAAGTAAGGATGATGGATTTGAGGCCCTGGATCCGTGAAGAGACAAGGTTTAGAGTCCATAAAACAAAAGGAGAAAGGAAAGAAGTTAGCCCGCTAGAATCAGAGGAACCAAAGAAAGTCCAGAAGAAAGGGGGTGGGCTAGGATACTGGAGGCTACCTGGGACCTCTGGGTGTGCAGCACGGCCAAGGTGGGATTAAGATAGCTCAAAGGGGGATCAAAAGGCACCAGGAACGAAAGGGAGATGGGTCTTTCTCGAAGCACTTAGTGATGCAGCACAAAGCCAGGGGGCTTGGAGAGCAATGACTCAGAAACAAGAGGCCAGTACCTCGAGGAACCCAGAAAAGATACCCACGAAAGGAAATAGTTGGGGAAACCTTCGATTTGGCAGAGAAGGACTTCGCTTACCGGGAAAAATAACAAAAGAAGATGGGTGGATAAAAGGGGCCTAAGCCTGAAAAGAGAAGACAAAAAAAACTTGGAGGGAGCAAAGCTAAAGGCCAGCTTCCCCAAAGGCACATCAAAGCGGAAGGTCAACAAGACACTTTTGAAGGAAAAATAGCAAAAGAAGAGAATTATGGGAAATGAGGAAAGAATCAGTCGTTAGAAGGGTTGGAACAAATAGGGGGCTCTGGTACTCAGGGAGTAAGGGGAAGAATCAAATGGTACTTCAGAACCTTAAAGTGACAATATAAAAGGGAGAAGCAGCCAACGTTGAAGGGCATTCAGCAATAGGGAAATCATATAGAATCGTTGAGAAAAAACTCAGTAAAACTCACTAAAAACAGGGAAATATCTCCCGGTATCCCAGAAACAGCCACTACAGTATATACTTAGATTCAAAAGGATTCAAACTTTGCAAGTCTTAGAGACTTAGATAGTCATCTAAGTTTGTAATTTTTGAACTTATTTGAATCTTGTATTACGTCTTAGTGAGCATATTGTAATCCATAATTAAGAAAACCAATGAAGTATTTTCCATTGATTTGAGGATCCCAAACAATTATTGTTGTGTTTTCTTTATTACATTTGTCTTCCTTTGCTGTTTTGTTGTTGATTGATACACATATTCTCACTTGCTAGTGTATGCTTATTGTAGGAGTCTTGCCCTGTGCACCACTTGGTCTATAAACAGACCATTTAGCTGCAGTGAACCAAGCCCAGTTCCTTCAAACTACAACTAGAGGGTTCGGGGTCCTTGTTTTAACGTGGGCCTAGATATTGTCTGAAAACTGACCTTCACATTTTGGCGACTCCATTGGGGACTGGGAAAAGAAGAGGGAAGAAGTAGTCCCTTCACAAAGCATGGCTCCAAGAGCAAGGAACAGTAAAGGTACCAATGTGCCACCCGCGGCATCTGAACCCGTAGGAGAAAACGAAGTGGCCTCCAGACAGAGGAACGAGGTGCCTTTGGTAGAACAAGAGGTTGTATCAGGACAAAGGCACGCAGGACAAGAGCCAGACCCCATGGCTCAAATGACAGAAATGCTGAAGGATTTGTAGCAAGAGATTTGTCTTCTTAAAGAGGGCAGGACACAGGAAATCAAGGATAATGTTCCCCCTATGGTCAACTAGGATAGAGCCCAACAAGAAGGAGGGTCAACGGTAGAAGGGGGAGCCAACCCTCAGTACCTGACGCTAGCATATGTTAGTGCCCTGTTGGAGCAGGAAAGGGAAAAGCTCTTAAGAATTCCCAAACAATTTTCTCGGGATCCCCCATTCTTGCTAGAGCTCCTTTGCAAGCCATATCCCAAAGGATATGAACCCCCGAAGTTCCATCCTTTTGATGGAAGGAATGGAAGTGTCATGGAGCACGTGAGCAGGTTTATCCACACTATGGAACCCTACGCAGGAGATAGAGAGCTGTGCTTGAGGGAGTTTGCTAAGTCCCTAGTAGACAAAGCAGATATGTTGTACACCACGCTGAAGCCTGGGTCCATTAGAACCTGGGACGAAATGATAGAGAGGTTCTGTGTGAAGTATTACCCAAGTGAGGACAAGGTCACCTTCCAAAGCCTCCAAATGGTGCGGTAAAGGCCAGGAGAAGACCCTGTCCAGTTCATCAAAAGATTTGAAGATGTGTCTCTAGACTGCTACAGAGACCATGAAGAAAAAGAGCTCGTGGAGACCTGCATATCCAACATGCTCTTTAATTACAGGCTTAATCTCGAAAATCTATGCATAACTCAGTTCGCCGACCTGCTACAGAGAACTAGAAGAACAGCGTAGACTATGAGAATGAAAAAGGTGCCAGTACCTCAAGCCATGACAGCATCAGTGGGAGAGAAAAGGAAGAAGCCTGACGGAAAAATATTCAAGGAACCACCAATGATCCCATGTACAGCAAAAGAATTGAACCAAGTCCTAGATAAATGGATTGGAGATAGGGTGGTCAGGCCATTTACCGTGTCCAGACCACCAACCATAGAAGAGAGGAAGAACTCCTTGTTTTGTAGAATTCATAATTATGTCAAGCACTCTACCAAGGACTGCTGGACCCTCCGTAGGCTTTTTCACAAGAAGCTAAGAGAGAGAATCCTAGAACTCACTCAAAAGGAGCCAAAGGTGCAAAAGAACCCTCTACCCAACCACAAAGGAAAGGGGTGATGGCTGTGGTGATCCATGGGAACCCGGCAGGAGCAGAAGAACCTAAAGGATCCTTCCACCTAAGCACAGTCAAGACTTTCTAGAAGAACCCCAAGTTCAGATCATTATTCAACCAACTGTGATTTGGACCAGAAGCAAGAAGAGTAGCCACGGAGTCTCTCATAAGTATAGCAACAGATTCAGGAATGAAATGTTTCACAGCAGAGTCCCATGCCGGTCGAGCTTACTTGGAAACAACCAATGCAATAACCTTCATTGATGAGGACATAGAGGTTAAGCATCCAGACCACCGTATACCCCTTTATCTAATGGCCACTATAAACGGTGTCCAAGTTAGAAGAGCATTAGTAAACACAGGGGCGTCGCTCAACCTCATTGCCCTGAGTACCCTGGAAGTAGTAGGCCTAACTGGTAGAAGGATCTTGGGGGCCCCTATAGAGATAACAAGATTTGGAGGGTCAGTAGAGTCAACGGAAGGATATGTGCAGCTGGCTCTGAGGGTAGGACCAATAGTGGCCCTGACAACATTCCATATGATTAATTCAGAGGTTTCTTAACATGTACTATTGGGATGCCTATGGCTCCACAAGCACCACCTTATTCCCTCCACGTACCACCAATGTGTTAAGGGGAGGTTGAATGGGAAGCTAGTAAGGATCCTTGCCAATCATAATCATTTTAGCTAAGGGGAGGCGAACTTTGTAGAAACCATGTTTTATGACGAGTTAGAGCTGGATGATGAGAGCCCCATGCCAGGAATCTCAGGAGCACCTATCCTGGAAAAAGAGAAAGGAGGAAGCACCCATGACTTGAGAAACCTCTTGGAGAGAAAAAGGCAAAAGAGGGAGCCTAGCTCCTCAAGATCTTGAGAATGCGTCATAGTACGAGAACATAGAGGAAGTGTAATTTATCGTTTGTGAAGATGCGCGGGGCTTGAATGCGTTATGTAAGAGGGTCCCGGACCACTAGATTGTATGATCGCCCAAGAAGAAATCCCCAAGGAACTAGTTCAAGAGGCCTAAATTCAGCTTGAAGAGGAGCTAATGGAAATAAACTTGGGAGCCGAGCTAGGATCCCAAAAGCCTGTTTTCATCAGCAGTCAGCTAACAACACAAGAAAAGAAGCACTTAGTAGCCCTACTCCAAAAGTACATGGATGTGTTCGCATGGACCTATGATGAGATGTCTGGTCTAGATCTATAATTAGTGGTCCATTCTCTCAATGTGGATCCAGGAGTTAAGCTAGTGGTCTAGCTAGCAAAGGTCTTTCACACTGATGTAGAAGCTCAGATAACCCAAGAAGTTAAGAAGCTGCTAGCAGCTGGATTTGTTAAGCCCATCCAACATCCTAAGTGGCTTTCCAACATAGTACCCGTGAAAAAGAAGAATGGCCAAATCTGTTGTTGTGTGGACTTTCGCAACCTGAACAAGGCATGCCCAAAAGATGAGTTCCCTCTGCCTAATATTGATCTCCTTGTGGATTCAGCAGCAGGGAGCTCTATGTTTTCGTTTATGGACAAGTATAGTGGATACAACCAAATCCACATGGCTGCCAAAGATGCAGAAAAGACGGCCTTCAAGACACCAATTGAGAATTTCTATTACCCTATAATGCCCTTTGGCCTAAAAAATGCAGGGGCCACGTACTAGCGAACCATGATGGCCATCTTCCATGACATGATGCATAAGGAGATGGAAGACTATGTGGACGATATTATGGTGAAATAAAAAAACCAGGATAGGACACCTCCAGGTACTTAAACAAGTTTTTAAAAGATGCAGGAAGTACAAACTACGCATGAACCCCATGAAGTGCACCTTCGGGGTGTCTGCTGGGAAATTCCTTGTGTTCTTGGTACAACACATAGGCATAAGTGTGGATCCAATAAAAGCCATGGTCATTGCCACAATGAAGAGGCCTACAATGGTAAAGGAGATCAAAATCTTCTTAGGGAGGGTCTCCTACATCAGGAGGTTTGTGCCAAAATTAGCTTTGTTCACAAGTGGTTTATCCAAACTGTTGAAAAAGGAAACTGAGTTCATTTGGGGAGCTGAGCAACAAGAAGCATTCTAGAGGATCCAACAGATCATGAAAAACCTTCCCATCCTCCAAGCACCAGTACGTGGGCGACTCATGTTGCTGTATTTAGTATCAAACTCCCAAGCAATAGGAGCCCTACTAACACAGGAAGATGGTGATGGGAATGAGCAACCCATTTATTATGTGAGCAGGACACTTAAGGACACTGAGACCAAGTACCCTAGAATAGAAGAGGCCAACCTAGTGGTTATCTACGCATCCCAAAGGCTGAAATGATATTTCCTGGCTCATCTGATCCTTTTGGTAACTAAGTCTCACCCTATAAAGGCACTCCTTCATCAGTCCCTCTTGACGGGAAGGATAGCATAATGATTGGTTTTGCTTTCTCAGTACGACACAAGCATTAGAACCCCCCAGGGCTGTCAAAAGCCGAGCCATAGCAGACCTGCTAGCCTAGTTCCCCAGGAATGAGGAATGTTTACTAAGTGAGGAGATCTTCGGAGAGGTGGCAGTGATAGAGCTCCCTAGGAAGAAGTGGACAATGAGGTTTGATGGGTCAGCAACGACAACCTCAAATGGACTGGGAATTGTACAAAGTTGTGAAGATGGGGACACCCTACCCCTATCCTTCAAGCTTGGGTTCTCCTACTCGAATAACGCCGCTGAATATGAAGCATACCTGACTGGGCTGATCGTAGCACTCACCATAGGAGTAAAGCACATAAGAGTCTTGGGAGACTCCAATCTTGTAGTCTCTCAAGTGAAGGGCGATTTTGCATTAAGGGAATGAAGTTTGGCAGCCTACAGGACTTAGGCACAAAGGCTGGAGCAGGAATTCCAGACCTTTAGCGTAGAGTACACCCAGAGGAGTGAGAATAGATTCCCAGATGCACTAGCCACCCTTGGGTCCCAAGTGTCGTTCAAAGGAAAAGACACTCTAATAAGAGTAGGTAAACAGGAGCAGTCTGTCATAAGGATCCTCGAGAAGATGTTCTCGGAAGAACCTGAGCAGCAGGATTGGAGGAGTGAGGTAAAAACAAAAATAAGAGGGTCAGGACATGAGGGGAGTATTAAAGAGCTAAAAGACTACACTCTAATAGAAGGGGAGCTATACAGAAGACTTCCCGAAGGGATCTTATTCAAGTGTATCAATGAAAAGGAAAGGAGGCTAAGATTAGAAGAACTGCATAGCCAAGCCTGTGGGGTTGCAAAAAAAATCAGCCTATACAGTAGAATGCAACACATGGGGTACTACTAGCCAAGCATGAACAAAAAGGCAACAACTAGACAGTAGAAATGTCAAAAATGTCAACTTTCGATAGACAAGGAAGAAAGCTACGCTGTATTTGTCACAAAAGATTGGAGAACTCCACTAATGTTGTACTTGGCTCGAGGGATCTTACCAACTGACAGGACATTAGCCCAACGGCTCAAGAAACTTGTGGTTAGATACTTCTTACAAAATGGGATCTTATTCAAGAAGGGGTACAACGGGGATCCCCTGAGATGTCTAGGGCCAAAGGAAGCCAGAGAAGTAGTTAGAGAAGTCCATTCCGGTGATTGTGGAAGTCACCCAAGAGAAAGAAGACTTTACAAACAGTTGCTACTATTAGGGTACTATTGGCCAACAATGAAAAGGGACTCCAAGGAACTAGTCAAAACTTGTCATGCCTGCCAAATATTTGGAGATGCAATTCATGAAGGAAAAATTCTGGTTTTGTATCTCATACAAAATACATAGCGGAAGCAACAAACAAGGATCTATTTCATTCATGATTGATAACGTGCACTATGTAAATTTCAGAATTTGAGAACAAGATAGCGTACCTTGGTGTGGAGAAATTCAAAACAAAGATTAGACGCACTTGGGAATACTTTTAATCTTCACTCCAATTCCACTTTACGCCCAAGATGTGTGGTCTCTCAATCAGTTTTTCAAAGGGAGAATGAAAGTGTGTCTCACACTCTCTCACACACCGTTTCTTATTTTACTTTTTCTTTCTCTTACTTCTAATAAAAATTCTATATGTTTCTCCCTTTATAACTAACCGATTATCTAATTGGGCTGGCCTATTGGGCCTTTCCAATTGGGCTTTAGTGTGTGGCTTGGAGTGGGACCAAAAGGGACCAATAAGACACTAGCTCCAATGGGCCTTGGACTTTTCCGTCAACTCTTGACAAGTCCAAAGTTACCATTAATTATATTTAATACCACTATATAAATATAATTGCACTCTAGGCCTTATTAATAAATTATATCCCAAGACTTTATTATACACGTAACCCCTTCATAAAATATTCGTAGTAACATAAAGTCATAAACGTAGACTGCCACTTTGTAAATTACTACATCTTATCCTTGAGTACCCGGTTTAATTCTTTAAAGTTATTCATTATATATTTATGAAATCCAATTTCATAAATATATACTTTAGTAATTTCTTACTAAAGTGGTTAGGCCTAACTCTCTGAATAACTGAAACCATTAAACTTATCTCAAGGGAATATTTTATATCTCCATCAAGAGACTATGAATTCCATCTTAAGAATATATGTTCCATCAACACTAAATGTGGCTGCCCAACATACTGAGGTTTTGACCTTCACTTCAGGTCTCACTCTTGATATATCAAAGCAACCTACACTTCATGATCAGGTCCATTATTCTCTCAGGATTATGAGTTCATGCAAATAGAAGTCGTGAGATTTATTATTCATTTGACAGTCTTTAGGAGAATAATAAATCTCACAGCGGTCCTATTCAATATGTTTTAACTCTTAAAACATATCAACATATCAACTAGAAGCTTCCACTTCCATGATCAAGACAAATCATCTTAGTTGACACGTTATAGTCTTCGCAGATGAAATGCCCAATTTCATCACCGACTACGAACTATTAATTTTGAGTTTACAAAGAATTTGTGATTTACATCTTCTGTGACTTTTCACATAAATCACATACAATGCATCTCATGGACTATATGATAATGTCCCATATTCATGTTACCATTATTTTAGATAATAATAAAATAACTTTATCAATCACAATATTAAGTCATACATCATGTCATACATAATGTCATACATAATATCATACATAGCATCATACAATAGGATTTAAGGGCACAAATCCTAACAATTCATACTCACCCAAATGTACTGCAAGACATGACAACGCCATGGCCTTTCCACACTTGGGGGCTTGATCTCATAGGGCCTTTAAACCCTCCTTCTAATGGTTACATATGGATCCTAGCAGCCACCGCGTACTTTACAAAATGGGTAGAAGCTATCCCTTTGAAAAAAGCCACTGGAGCAGTCGTAATAAACTTCATTCAAGAGCACATTATTACAAGGTTCAAGATCCTTAGGAGACTGATCAATGACAATGGGACCCCGTTCATAAACAAAGACATGAAAAGCCTGACTGAGGCATACTACATCAAGCATGGAAGGTCTATGCCATACTACCCACAGGGAAATGGCTAGGTTGAGGCCACTAATAGGGTGATACTAAAGATCCTTAAAAAGATGAAGCATGAGTATGGGGGCAAATGGAGTGGCCACTTGACAGATGTACTCTAGGCATGCAGGAGCTCCGTAAAGACAGCCACATGATTCTCACCATTCTCCCTAGTCTATGAGATAGAAGCCATCAGTCCTGTGGAGTTAGTTGTCCCTACACCAAGAGTAGTACTTGAAGAAAACTAGAGGGACACCGAGGACACAAGCAATGAAAAGAGACTAGTAGATCTAGAAGGGGTAGAGGAAGAAAGAGAATTGGCTAGGAGGAGAAGCCAGAGGTACTAGAAAAGGATGATTAGGGCGTATGTGCAGGTAATACACCCAAGGGCCTTCACTGAAGGGTAGCTGGTACTGAGGATAACAGAACATGTTAGAAGAAACCTCCCAGGACCCTCCAAATTTGCCCCAAAGTGGAAAGGACCCTACATCATTAGGGAAGCCCATGATAGTGGGTATTACTACCTTACAAAGGAAGATGGATAGTCCTGACAGAGCCTATAAATGGGAAATGGCTAAAACAATGCTATGCATAGGGAAACAAAGATCTTGGTATGTCGGGACCTCTTTTCTTTTTTTTTACCATTCCGCCAAGTATTTTCATCTCTCCTTTTTCTTTTTGTCATGAATTTTGTTTAAGTAGCATTATCCAAGAACCCATGATAGAAAAACACTCTGGGTTTCTTATTGTTTTACAACTCTTCTGTGTTCTTTAAGATTAGCAACTATGTTTTGATTCAATGAAACCTCTTTTTATTTCCTTTAAATTATAGCCAAGCTAAATACTGCAAAGTCCAAACATGGGAAAACTTGAGAGGGATACCTAGACCAATGCAAAAAAAAAAAACTCTTGCATACGATCCAGGACCCACACCACAATTAGTCCAGATGTACATGGCCTAGGACCACGGGTACCAAAGAGAAAAATAATAAGTACTCGGGATACCTAGCCTAGTATTTGGCAAAAGGAAACCTGCTTGGTTTATGATTTGGGGCTACCTAAAAAAAAAGGGGGAGAGAAGAAAGAAAGCACCTGATGTACCCAATTCAATACCTGAGCAGTAAAAGTAATCACCAGGGTACCTGATCCAAGCCCTACAGCAAGACTTGTAGGGACCATGGCCCAAGACTCAATAAAAAAAAGAACAACAAAAAATATGCTATTGAAAGGCAGAAGCAGTCCTAAACAAAAGAGGAAAAGAGAAAACAAAACAAATATAGATCCATATTACAAAAAAAGCCAGAAACAGTGTTCAAGAAAAAGGAGAGGTAAAATTTATACAGCCCAAATTGTATGAAAAAAAAAAAAAGCACAGCTAAACTAGCTAAAAGGAGGAAAGGGCTAAGGAACAAGGCCGGTCAGCAAAGAATTGTCTAGAGAAATGCCAGGGACCGCTGAAGGAGAGAGAACCCTTTGCCTTTTGGCCTTCAAATCCTATAGGACCACATGAGCACGAGCTAGAGCCTCCTCAGCAGTAGCAATCTCAGCATCTATACTCTTGGAAACCCACCTCTGGAATAGCCTGTGGGCTAGTAAGCGCAAATGCTCCAGTAGGGAGGACAAGTTGAACTTCGCCTCTAAAAGATCCTGCACCACTCCCCTCCATTCCAAAAGCTTCTCTTTAGATAAGGAGTCAAGGGAGGAATTCCTCAGGGAGATCAGCACAGCACACAACAACTTCATTAGAATGTTACCTAGAAACATACCTCCCTTAAAGCCATTGGTAAAGTCTCCATGGACTTTGAGTAACCCCTCCAGCAATGGTAGACCCTCCACAGGCACGGAGAAACGCAGGAAGCTACCATAGGAAGGCTCAAAGCGATGAAAATGGTTCGCAAGAAGGTTGTTAAACTCCAAAAGATCAAAACGAGCCAGGAAGGCAGGAAGCCCCGAGTCAAGATCTAAAACAATTGCTTCTTAAGCTTCCCCCATTGGTACATCTCCACTTGTAGGTGTTAAAGAACTTTCAACCTTCTAGATAGTTTGAGGGGTCATCGCCTGAGATTCAGCAATCTGAGTAAATCCCACAGTCGCCTCAAGAACCACAAGCTAAGAATCTCCAGCACCTGTGTCAACACCTGCAAGAACGGACATAATTCAACAAGGAGAATGGAGCCAAGAAAGAAAGAGGCAAAGTAAGAAAAAAAAAAAAAGGGAAGCCAAAAAAAAAAAAAAAAGAAGGGGAGAGGACCTGTATCGATTTCTTGTGGTGGGACTTCCTCCTCTTGCTCCTCTGATTTCTTGGAGGACTTTGTGAAAGAACGCGCAGCACGTTGAAGAAAGGGTAAGGAAACCTTAGCAAAATTGCAAAAAGAAGGAATGGATACTGGGGGCTTCGCCATGAGAGGAAGAGGAAAGGAAAAAGCACAAAAGGGGGAGGGGAAGGAGGCATAGTAAAGGGGAGACCAACACGCACCTTCAGAACTTTTTCATTCCAAAGAAGAAGCAGCCTCAGGGGCAGATCGAGCACTGGTTTGACCTATAAAAAGGGGAGGAGAAGAAGGGAAGTCTAAAAAAAAATACAAGATTAAAAACTTTATAAGAGAAGAGTGGGGGGCTTACCTGCTTGTATGGACGGAGACATGCCCTCCAAGGGTTCTTTGCTCAACATAGGATCAGGCAACATAGTTTTGGCAGGACTAGAAGTCTGCCCGGGCTGGGGGTCTTAGGAAGCAAGGGGCTAAGAAGCTTCAGGATCCTGAGTAGCCAGAGAAGCAGCAGATGAAGTGGTTTGGACACCTCACATTGGCTGCCGAGTTTCCTCAGTAACACCACCACCAGGGGTCTCCTCTTCCATGCTTGGGAAACTAGCAGAAGAAGTAGTAACCACTATTTCCTCTAAAGTCCCATCTACCATAGAAGGGGACACTTCCACCTACAAAATATACCTATAAGTACACAGTGCAAAAAAAAAAAAAAAAAAAAAAAAAAAAAAAAAAAAAAAAAAAAAGGGAAGGAACAAGTAGAAAGAGGCACGAAGAAGACTAGACCACGTCATCACCAGATGATTGACTCCTGCCTTTCTTGGAGTTTGACTTGTGCTTGGACTGCAAGGAAGAAAATGATCATGCCATAGTTAAAAGAGAAAGTAAGGCACTACAACAACAATGACAAACTACCATAAAATAAAAGAGAGAAGAAGGAAAGAAGCTATTTAATTATTTAAGAGTTTTATTGATGCAACGAAGAAAAATTTAGATTTATATTTCGGTTAGTTGGATGCTATTATCTACAGATTTTTCAGTACTCAGTACTTTTATATATATACACACGCTCCGTTGTGATAAGCACGGCTGAAAGTGGTAAATTTTAAGCGTGATGGGTCAACTTGCTGCACAGCTGGGTTGTTAAGAAACTGTGCCGAATTGATGGAATTGAGAAGAAAAACAAAACAAAAAAAGGCTAAGGAGCACGGGTTTTGAGGTTTGACCGGTTATAGAAAAAAAAAAAATATATATATATATATATATATATATATATATATATATATATATGAAGAAGAAGAAAACTGCACTTAGTGTATTACACGTCATTGCTACTAATAGCCATAATGTATTTGATTATGAACTTAGGATAGTCTGTAGAGAATGACTTATGTCAGGGTAGCAGCTTGCTTACTTTCGCTTTTGGCGTATTCAACTGATTCATGCTAAAGGCAAAACAAATTAATCATGTTGTATTTTAAAATTCTTGAGCAAAATTTATTGATGTCATAAATTCTACAAGTGTAGTACACGTCCGACATAGTAGTGCTACTTTATCTTTAAGGCATTGATGGTAGCAGCATATATATATATATATATATATATATATATATAATATTATGATTAGGTGAAATTTTTGTATGGGAAAAGACAATTATGAGATATTTGAATTATATGATCATTGTGTAAATGGTGTTTGTAAATTATTAGGTGAGATCTAATAATTTTAGAGAAAGTGTTAGGGAGAAGTTCTTGTGGTGAGCTAACTGAGGTAAGTAACCTTATCCTAATTGGGTTTTATTTTGCTTATGTTAATGTATTTTTAACTACTAAAAATTTGTTTATAATTGTTACAATTTTATTTCTATTATATCACTAATTTCAAAGTAAAGAATTATCACAAATATATCTGGTTACTGAATATATGATGTGTTTTGTTTAATTTTTTTTAGCCATACTGACTCAAAGTAAAGAATAAATAATTTCCACAAATATATATGAGCATTGAATATAAGATTTATTTTATTTAATTGTTTTCTTTGCTATATTGATTTAAAGTAAGAAATATAGAAATATCACAAATGTATTGAAAATATTGAATAGATGATTATATGTATATGCAATTGAATAAGATATATTTTGTTAGAAATTATGATTTCATATATATAATTATAGACAGTCTGACCATGAATTGATTCTGATACCCAAACCAATGGGGGTTATTCATTGGTATTCTGATACCCAAACCAATGGGGGTTATTCATTGGTACTCTGATGCCCAGTCGCGGGGATATAGCGTGACCATAGTCATAAGATTATTAAGAAATATGAATTTCATTGAATATTTGATTTATTTTAAGTCCTTAAACTACACATACGATTATGGAAATGTTTAAGTATTGGAACTATTTTGAGACACAAACACTGCTTATGAGTTTTGGAACGTATTGTAAGTTATGGCTTTTGGATATATGAGGAACTGACTATTTTCTAAACCATCTATGATATACTTGTAAGAGTAAAGTATGTGATCTATGTGCAACCTATTATTTTAAAACTATGAAACTTCTTCAGTTAATTTGAAAACACATATTACACCTATTACTTTATGGATCTATTACTTGATAGAACTTCATAGGATTTTGGTTACTTATTGAGTTGTCACTCACCCCCCCCTCTTTCTCCTTTCAGATTTTGATCAGGAAGAGTAGCAAATGTTGGGGCTTCTGCTGGGATGTGTGCATGAGTGAAGTTTAGGAAATCAATGGAATAAGATTTGAATTTTTATGTTTAAGATTACCATTTTGTGTGGACGCTCAAATTTAAAGGGTTTAGTTTTTTTTATTTTTTATTTATTTTGATGTTGGAAGATTATTATTTGAAGATCTTTCGAGAATTGCTTATTGAGGATATTTTCAAATTTATGGACTTGATGAAATTTTCTTTGAGGATAACTCTTTAATTGTTATGAGGGCCTTACATACTTGTAGGGTGTAAACTTTATAAGTGTGAGGCCGTTGTCACGTGTCTCGCTCTCACTTGGATTTGGGGCATGACAATATTTATGGTATCAGAGCCCTAGGTTGGATCCTTAGGCATTGATTTATGAAACTAAATGCTGAGAAGGGGGTAAAAATTAGGCATTTGGGGATACGTTGTATGATATATACACTAAATGAGTTTTAGATGTGTATTCTTTTTTTTATTATTAGAAATTTGATGACATGTTAATTTGTCATGTGCATATTGAACAGAGGTTAGGATGCCACCTCGTAGCAAAAACACTGGGAACATTCCCAACGACTTTGGCAATGGTAGGAATCAGCAAGATGAGAACCAAGAGTTTAGGCACGACCAAGGTCAGCCACCAGAGATGATCCAGATGATGCAGACCTTAGTTGGAGTAGTCCAACAATAGGTCACTACTGGAGATAACTTGGCTAGGATGATGGAATTCAAGACCGAGGTCATCATGGTGTGATGATTGAATTCAAGAGGTTGTCTCCTCCAACTTTTGAGGGGACTACTGAGCCTATGGAAGCAGAAAAATGGATCATTGTGATGGAGAAAGTATTCAGAGTCCTTGAATGCTCTGAGGGTGAGAAAGTGAATTATGCAGCCTATATGTTGCGTGGAGATGCTTATGACTGGTGGCGGTTGGAAGAAGACAAACGTGGCCAAGAGACTGAGCCTTGGACTTGGGAGCTATTTAAGTCTATATTCTATGAGAAATAATTTCCTAAGAGCATCCGTTTTCAGAAGGAAAAAGAGTTTATCAAGCTGACACAAGGTAACATGACAGTTGCTCAATATGAAGCAGAATTTTCTAGGTTAGCCAAATTTGCTCCAACAATGGTGGTGGATGAAGAAACTAAGGCTCGAAGGTTTGAAGATGGATTAAGGTTCCGAATCAAGCAAGGAGTTGTGCCCTTTGAGTTAACTACCTTTAAGGTAGTGGTGAGTAAGGCTTTATTAGTGGAGATGGGGCTTAATGAGGCTCAAGCAGAAAGAGATAACAACCAAAAGAAGAGGCCTAGGCAAAGAGAGCAAAGCTCTAGCTTTCAAGCCAAGAAACAAGGAACACAACGTGCTGATACCAAGGCACTACCAAAGTGCTGTCGATGCGGTAGGTCTCATGCAGATAAGGATTGCCACTGGAATACTGGAGCATGTTTCTCATGTGGACAAAGGGGTCACAGGATTGCTGAGTGTCCCCAACAAAAGGAGGGACAGACCATTCTAAGACCAACAACAGGACAGAATCAGGGAGCAAGCCAAAGGCCCAAGATCCAAGGAAGGGTTTATGCACTCACTCAATAGGATGATAATACTTCTAATGCTGTGGTAACAGGTATTATTCCAGTTTCCACAACTTATGCTTATGCATTGTTTGATCCTGGTGCCACTCACTCCTTCATATCTACTAATTTTGCAAAGAAACATAATTTTAAATTTGAGCCTATGGAATCTGAATTATGTGTGGATACCCCAGTTGGGGGTGTAGTAGTTACTAATAGTGTTTGCAAGTCTTGTGTTGTCAAAATAGCAAATAGAGAGTTACTTGCAGATCTAATATTGTTGGAGATGCGGGATTTTGACATAATCCTTGGGATGGATTGGTTGTCTGCCTATTATGCCATAGTTGATTGTCATAGGAAGAAGGTAATTTTCCAAGTACCTGGTGAGATAGAGTTCTGTTTTGTGGGAAGTGGGGCATATACTTCTCCACGGGTGATTTCAGCTTAACAAGCTAGACGTATGATGAGGAAAGGGTGTAAAAGATATTTGGCCACCGTGAGAGACACACAACAAGGTGAATTGAAGCTGGAGGACATCCTTGTAGTGAAAGAGTTTCCAGAAGTGTTTCCAGAAGACTTGTCAGGGTTACCACCAGATAGGGAGATAGAGTTTTCTATTGACCTATTACCAGGTTCTAGCCCAATTTCTAAAGCCCCATATCGAATGGCACCTGCTGAGTTAAGGGAATTAAAAGAACAACTTCAAGAGCTGCTTGAAAAAGGCTTCATCAGGCCTAGTGTTTCCCCTTGGGGTGCACCCGTATTGTTTGTAAAGAAAAAGGATGGGAGTATGCGACTTTGCATTGATTATAGAGAGCTGAATAGAGTGACAATGTGAAATAAGTACCCTTTACCAAGGATAGAGGATTTGTTTGATCAACTCCAAGGAGCACAGGTTTTCTCTAAGATTGATCTTCGTTCCGATTACCTTCAATTGAAGATTAAGACCACTGATGTGCCCAAGACAGCCTTCCGTACAAGATATGGCCATTATGAATTTTTGGTGATGCCTTTTGGCTTAACCAATGCACCAGCAGCCTTTATGGACTTGATGAATAGGGTGTTTAAACCCTTCTTAGAAAAAAAATTTGTGGTTTTTATTGATGATATTTTGATATATTCTAAGAGTGTGGAGGAGCATGAGAATCATTTGAGGCTTGTACTGCAACTATTGCAGGAGAAGAAGTTGTATACGAAGCTTAAAAAATGTGAATTTTGGCTAGACAGTGTTGCATTCCTTGGGCATGTTATGTCTAAAGATGGGATTGCTGTTGACCCTAAGAAAGTGGAAGCAGTAGTAGAATGGAATAGACCGAACAATGTGACATAGGTTCGTAGCTTTTTGGGATTAGCTGGTTATTACAGGAGGTTTGTTGAAGGATTTTCTCACTTAGCCATGCCTTTGACTCACTTGACCCAAAAGGGAGCTAAGTTTGAGTGGATCGGAAAGTGTGAAGAAAGCTTTCAGGAATTGAAGAGAAGGTTGGTGTCAGCACCCATTCTCATCGTACCTTCAGGAAGTGGAGGTTTCACCATTTATAGTGATGCCTCCAGGAAAGGCTTGGGGTGTGTTCTTATGCAGCACGGGAAGGTAGTGGCATATGCCTCGAGACAGTTGAAGCCTTATGAGCAAAATTACCCTACACATGACTTGGAGTTAGCTGCGGTGGTTTTTGCACTAAAAATTTGGAGGCACTATTTGTATGGAGAACAGTGTGAGATATTCACTGACCACAAGAGCCTCAAGTACCTCTTTACTCAAAAAGAGTTGAATATGAGACAAAGAAGATGGTTGGAGCTAATAAAGGACTATGACCTGACTATTAGTTACCATCCTGGAAAAGCTAATGTGGTAGCTGATGCTTTAAGTAGGAAGTCTACAGGAAATTTGGCAGCATTGTTGACTACACAAAAACACATCCTAGAAGATTTGAGGAAGATGAGGATAGAAGTACGGTTTCATGAAGCAGTGGCACATCTGGCAAAATTTAGAGTTCAGCCTACCTTAATTGAAAGGATAAAGACTGCACAAAGTAATGATCCACAGTTGCAGAAGATAAGAGATTTGATAAATCTAAGCTCTCAATCTGAGTTTTACATTCATAAGGATGGATCCTTGAGGTTCGGTAATCGGCTTTGTGTACCAAATGATCCTAACCTTAAGGCAGAAATTCTAAAGGAGGCTCATAACACGAGTTACTCGATACACCCGGGAGACACTAAGATGTATCGGGATTTAAGGGAGACTTTTTGGTGGAACAACATGAAGAGGGAGATTGCTCAATATGTTGCTCAATGTCTAGTGTGTCAACAAGTCAAGATGGAGCATCAAAGACCGGCTGGATTTTTGCAACCTCTTCCAGTTCCAGAACGGAAGTGGGAGGACATTACTATGGACTTTGTGACGGGGCTGCCTAGAACCCCTACTGGTAAGGATGCAATTTGGGTGATTGTGGATCGGTTGACAAGATCTGCACACTTTTTGGCCATTAGGGTGGATTTCACACTTGAAAGGCTAGCTAGATTGTATATCAATGAAATAGTGAGATTGCATAGTGCTCCTGTGTCCATTGTGTCTGATAGAGACCGAAGATTTGTGTCTCAATTTTGGGAAAGCATGCATAAGGCAATGGGTACTAATTTGAAGTTCATCACAACCTTTCACCCTCAAACAGATGGACTTTTAGAAAGAACTATACAAACATTGGAAGATATGCTGAGAGCTTGTGTAATTGATTTCAAAGGTTCATGGGATGAACATCTACCTTTGGTGGAGTTTGCATATAATAATAGCTACCAGGCAAGTATTAAAGCAGCACCATATGAGGCTTTGTATGGTAGGAAGTGTAGGTCTCCTATATGTTGGGATGATGTTGGAGAAAAAATATTGTTGGGTCCTGAGATTGTACAGCAAACAGTAGATAAAATTCAAGTGATTAAAGGGCGGCTACAAATAGCTTAGAGTAGGCAGAAGAGTTATGCAGACCTTAGAAGAAGGAAATTAGAGTTCCAAGTAGGTGATCATGTGTTCTTGAAGATTTCACCTACTAAAGGAGTTATGAGATTTGGTTTTCGAGGTAAATTAAGCCCTCGTTTTGTAGGACCTTTTGAAGTCTTGGAGAGGGTGGGTAATGTTGCTTATAGGCTCGCCTTACCACCTTCTTTATCAAGGGTACATAACGTTTTCCATGTCTCAATGTTGAGGAAATATGTTCCAGACCCTAGTCATGTAGTGGATTATGAGCCTCTAAAATTAAGAGATGATTTATCTTATGAAGAGCAACCAGTTAAAATTTTGGACAAGAAGGAGCAAGAGCTAAAGCGTCGTACCATACATTATGTCAAGGTTCAATGGAGGAACCAGTCTGTGAGAGAGGCTACATGGGAGTTAGAAGATGAAATGAAGGAGAAATACCCATACCTTTTTGAGGACTCAGGTATGTCAAGTTTAGAGGACTAAACTTCTTTTAAGGGGGGGAGAATGTAATACCCGAAAAGAAGAAAAAAAAAAAATTTTTAAGGAGGGGTATTTAAGTAAATTTGTTTATAGGGTCAATTGTTATAATTAAAATTACTAAGGGGTTTTTAGAAAATAAGGTTGAAACCCTAGTTTATATAGTCTAATTTAAGTCAGCGTATACTGACAGATGTTTTAAGGGAGGAGACTAGCCAAAATACTCAAGTAGAGAAGATCTGACTACACAATTGAGGTAAGAGCCTAAGAATTTCTCTCTTGTTGAATCTAAGCTTATTTGGAATTAGAGTATATTTTTATGTGGATATTTTAACCAATAGTGAAGCTATTTAATTATTTAAGAGTTTTATTGATGCAACGAAGAAAAATTTAGATTTATATTTCGGTTAGTTGGATGCTATTATCTACAGATTTTTCAGTACTCAGTATTTTTATATATATACACACGCTCCGTTGTGATAAGCACGGCTGAAAGTGGTAAATTTTAAGCGTGATGGGTCAACTTGCTGCACAGCTGGGTTGTTAAGAAATTGTGCCGAATTGATGGAATTGAGAAGAAAAACAAAACAAAAAAAGGCTAAGGAGCACGGGTTTTGAGGTTTGACCAGTTATAGAAAAAAAAATATATATATATATATATGAAGAAGAAGAAAACCGCACTTAGTGTATTACACGTCATTGCTGCTAATAGCCATAATGTATTTGATTATGAACTTAGGATAGTCTGTAGAGAATGACTTATGTCAGGGTAGCAGCTTGCTCACTTTCGCTTTTGGCGTATTCAATTGATTCATGCTAAAGGCAAAACAAATTAATCATGTTGTATTTTAAAATTCTTGAGCAAAATTTATTGATGTCATAAATTTTACAAGTGTAGTACACGTCCTACATAGTACTGCTACTTTATCTTTAAGGCATTGATGGTAGCAGCATATATATATATATATATATATATATATATATATATATATAATATTATGATTAGGTGAAATTTTTGTGTAGGAAAAGACAATTATGAGATATTTGAATTATATGATCATTGCGTAAATGGTGTTTGTAAATTATTAGGTGAGATCTAAGGATTTTAGAGAAAGTGTTAGGGAGAAGTTCTTATGGTAAGCTAACTGAGGTAAGTAACCTTATCCTAATTGGGTTTTATTTTGCTTATGTTAATGTATTTTTAACTACTAAAAATTTGTTTATAATTGTTACAATTTTATTTCTATTGTATCACTAATTTCAAAGTAAAGAATTATCACAAATATATCTGGTTACTGAATATATGATGTGTTTTGTTTAATTGTTTTTAGCCATACTGATTCAAAGTAAAGAATAAAGAATTTCCACAAATATATATGAGCATTGAATATAAGATTTATTTTATTTAATTGTTTTCTTTGCTATATTGATTTAAAGTAAGAAATATAGAAATATCACAAATGTATTGAAAATATTGAATATATGATTATATGTATATGCAATTGAATAAGATATATTTTGTTAGAAATTATGATTTCATATATATGATTATAGACAATCTGACCATGAATTGATTCTGATAGCCAAACCAATGGGGGTTGTTCATTGGTATTCTGATACCCAAACCAATGGGAGTTATTCATTGGTACTCTGATACCCAGTCAATGGGGGTTATTCATTGGTATTCTGATACCCAGCCAATGGGGGTTATTCATTGGTACTCTGATGCCCAGTCACGGGGATATAGCGTGACCATAGTCATAAGATTATTAAGAAATATGAATTTCATTGAATATTTGATTTATTTTGAGTCCTTAAACTACACATATGATTATGGAAATGTTTAAGTATTGGAACTATTTTGAGACACAAACACTACTTATGAGTTTTGGAACGTATTGTAAGTTATGGCTTCTGGATATATGAGGAACTGACTATTTTCTAAACCATCTATGATATACTTGTAAGAGTAAAGTATGTGATCTATGTGCAACCTATTATTTTAAGACTATGAAACTTCTTCAGTTAATTTGAAAACACATATTACACCTATTACTTTATGGATCTATTACTTGATAGAACTTCATAAGATTTTGGTTACTTATTGAGTCGTCACTCACCCTCCCCCCCCCCTCTTTCTCCTTTCAAATTTTGATCAGGAAGAGTAGCAAATGTTGGGGCTTCCGCTGGGATGTGTGCATGAGTGAAGTTTAGGAAATCAATGGAATAAGATTTGAATTTTTATGTTTAAGATTACCATTTTGTGTGGACGCTCAAATTTAAAGGGTTTAGTTTTTATTTATTTATTTATTTATTTATTTTGATGTTGGAAGATTATTATTTGAAGATCTTTTGAGAATTGCTTATTGAGGATATTTTCAAATTTGTGGACTTGATGAAATTTTCTTTGAGGATAACTCTTTAATTGTTATGAGGGCCTTACATACTTGTAAGGTGTAAACTTTATAAGTGTGTGGCCGTTGTCACGTGCCTAGCTCTCACTTGGGTTTGGGGCGTGACCATACCAATCCTGGAGTTGCTTAGAATTCTAATGTGAATAATAACTCCAATGCTAAAGTTGCATCTAAGAAGCTTTGGATGCAAAAGGCTCGATCAAATTGAGTCTTTCTGACATGGTCCTTGTGCTTCATCGTTCTTATCTTTGTGACCATTCTTCTTTGTTGTTTTTGTTTTCCTTGTCTTTCTAGAATTTGCATTGCATAACATTCATGCATTTCATTTTAGGTTGTTTTTGTTATTTTCATCAAAAAATAAAAAAATAATAAAAGGAAAGGAAAAGGGAAGAAAAATGTGTTTATTTTTCTTGGATTTGAAATCAAGGTTGGCCATATTATCTTTACATAACTTGTTTATGTACTTTGTTTAGCTTGGATGAGCTTATTTTGTTGCACTTTACTAGTTTGAGCTTTGTAGTGCATGATGTGTGGGAAGATGTTTATAGTTTTTGATCACATGATCTTGATCTTGAAATCACATGCTTTTGATTGTCGAACTTGAACCAAGATTTTTGTTGTTTTCCCTCGAACTTTTTGCAAGGTTTTTGTCATCTAAGACCGGTAAGACCTTTTTGCCCCTTCTTTTTCTTTTATTTTCATCTTTCATGCATTTTTTCATGCATTTAGGGGAGAATTTCGAACCTAAGGGAATTTGGGATTTGTGTTGATTCAAGCTTTTTCTTGTGAAATTGATCAATGGGCTTTTTTTGAGGGATGATTTACAACTGTTCTTGGCGAATTAATTTGATCAATTTGATGAATTTTGAAAAATTGAAATCTCTAGGGCTTGAAATTACCCGATTTGGGGATTTTGTTCAATTTGGTTTAAATTGGTGAAATTGGCTTGTTGGATTGATTAATATAATCATTATAATGTATTATCTATCTTGTTTAATGATCAATTGGTCAATTTCTTGAAAATTGTTCAAGTGGTTCTGCAAAATTTTGGGGTTTTTGATATAAACTCTATGCTCAAGCCAATTTTGTATTTTTAAAGTTAAGTTGAACTTATTCTCATTGCATTAGATCATGCATCATCTGATTATACTATTCATGCATCATATAGATTGTTATTTTTCTATATTGTTTTGTGCTAACTTGCAGTCTCCCATTGGTTTTTCTTTTTCTTTTGGTTCTTTCTGTGTGTCTTGTCCTATCCATAGCACCATGCCTAGGAAGACTAGAGCCAATAGGAAAGCCTCATCTTCTTCTGCACCTTCTTTTGAGAGTGATAGGTTTTTTAATGAGAAAAACCAGGAAACGTATGAGACCTTGAACCTGTTTAGGAACGTATGGGCTAAGAGAAAGGTTGTTTTAGATGAGCTTGATCCTGAGATTAGGAGAAACTTTGAGCGTAGGGGTTGGTTACCATTGCTGGACATTTCTCATCCCCCTCCGGCTACCTTGATTAGAAAGTTCTACTCGAACCTCTCTGTCCACTCCTATGATTCCAATACTCTTGTGAGAAGTTGGATACAGGGTGATGAGTACACCATTACTCCTTCGGTAGTGGCTGCTGCTCTTGGGGTGCCACTGGTTCAGCATCCTGTTTATCCTTATGATGAGTCTTCACCCCTTGATGACATCATGTCCTAGATCACTGTTATTTCTATCTAGTGGAATCTTGATCCTCGGATCACGTCTACTGAGTTGACTGAGATTCATTATCTTTTCTTTTGGATTGCTTGTCATTCTTTGTGGCCTATCTCTCATTTGCACACCATTCCTATTGAGAGATGTGCATTTTTGTATGCCCTTGTTACCGATGCTCCTATGAGTTTTCCTCATCTTTTCATTTGTTCTTTGATTGAGGTTCATCAGAGTAGTTCTGTTTTTATTTATCGGATTCTTTTGCATTTGGGTTTAGAAAACTTTCCCGCATCTGAGCCTGTCCATATAGTTGCTCCTACAAGTGCCACCTTTCTTAGGCAAAGGGCTGCTCAAATGAGAGCAAGCTCTAAACGTCCTAGAGTTAAGTCTTCTAGTGTCGCACCTCCTCCTCCCTTCTCTATAGGTGATACTTCTGCTGAGGTGTTTGTCGATCCATTTGCTGCTGTTGCTGATGTTCCTCCACCTTCTACTTCGGATGATTCAGACATTCGTCATATGTTGGAGACTGTCATGACCGTCCAGGCGGCTTATGCTTAGCTTTTGGTGGACATTCTCGATGAGTTTTGTGCTTTACGAGCGGATTTGGAGAGTATTAGACCGCCACCTCCTTTTGATGATGAGTGAGTGCCCTTTGGCAATTTGTCACAAAAAAGGGGGAGTACATATGTTGTAGAGAGGAGATTTTGATGTTAGGGGGAGATTTTGATGCTTTGGAGCTGTGGAGTTTTTAGATTGTATCTAGGTGCTTCATTCTGTATTTACTTTTTTGGCTCATGATGTATTGAGTATGGGAGATACTTTGATTATATATGTTTTTTGTTGTTTCACATTGTTTATTGATTTATATTTATGAGGTTATTCATGATATATGTCTTTATTGTGTGTTATGTGAAATCAAGAAGTTATATTTGTGTTACTTGTATTTTCCACACATGCGTTTATGTGTTTGTTAAGTGTTATAGAAATATGCAGGTTGATTCAGTCATGCTGTTGTCTACACTTGCAACTAATGGATAGTAGTTAGGTTGAATTTGTTGTGTTGGGCTATGTTTTTGTAAAGGGCTGTTTTTTTTTGTAACTTTGAGCACTTTGTTTAAGTTTGTGTTTTGTCACAGATTGCCAAAGGGGGAGTTTGCTGGGTTCTAAGACTTTAGGTTTAAATGTATAGAACTTCAATTTGTAATATTGGCAAACTATGATCAAAATGTTTAGTCTTGTTTTAGACTTGTTCAAAGTATGTTTAAGTTGTAAAGTTGGAATTGAGTGTTCAGTAGGATTTACTGTGTAAATCTGCCTGGCTCGATCGATTAAAAATTAGACTCGATCAAACGAAGCACGTGCAAATTGTTTTTCTACGGAATTTTCCAACTCAACCTAAGCCTGTTCTACGTGTAGAGTTTTATGTTTTGCCCTAGGTATAAAAGGGAAAACTCTAGCCACGTTTTAGGGATGCTTTTTATGCTGTGTGTGTGTGTGTGTGTGTGTGTGAATCTTTTGTGAGATCTAGAGATATGCTCTTTATGCTCTGTGTGTGAATATTTTGTGAGATCTAGAGGTGTTTGCCTTCACATACACTTAGGGTTATCAAGTTCTAGATTGATGTTAAGAGCTTGGTGATCAATTCAGTTGCAGATTCAAGAGCTTAAAGATATACAAGCATGAGTGCTTGTGCTTGTTGGGAATTTAAGAAAGAATTAATCCGTGGACTCGGAGCTGTCATGTGGTCGTGAGTAAGTTTCCTACTCAAGGTAGCAATAGGATTTTAGTGGTCTATGTCGCTATTGTGTAAACTTCAATTCTTTCATACTAGATTCAGTTTTAGCTTGAGATAGCTAGGTTAAATCCTCCCTAGGTTTTTTACCGATTTGGTTTTCCTAGGTTATCATATTGTTGTGTTCTTTATTTTCCACACTTTACAATGATAATATTGATATATGTTAACCTAGATCTGCATAATTTACCTAAGTTAATCACTTGGCTATATAACTAGGTTAAACTGGTTGTGTTTAGGGGGTCTAAAAAACGTACAGGGTACAAATCTCCTCTCAATGTATGACAATGAGAGAGGGAAGGAGAAGAGACTATAATGATTTCTCACTAAGAATGAGTAGCTCTCTCTCTAAAAGGATGGGTGTGTGTGTTGTTGAAAACCTATCTAGGGTTTTTCTCTTTGAATGGCTTCCTTGTAAATTATGTGGGTAATGAGGGTATATATAGTATGGGTGAAGGGTAAGAAAGTAACACTTAAAAAATCCTTCAGGCAGAAAATTTCGCTAGTATCTCGTAAGAAGGCCTTACTCGCAAGACACTCGCGAAATCCTCCAAGCTGGCATGACTTTTCAGCTTCCCATATGTACTTCTCATGTGCCTTTTTAGCAGGAACCCTTCTTGCAAGCTACTCACGAGCCAATCACAAAACTACATTGATTCTTCATTTTATGCTTAATTCTTCACCAACTTAATACTAAACCCAATACAATAAAATCCTACAAAATACAAGGAACAAAATTAAAGCAAATACACCACTTTTTGTCATGAAATAAAGCCAACATAAAACATAGTTGTAAATCACAATTTTGCAATCTCCCCCTTTGGCAATTTCATGACAAAACACATCATGATAGACTCTAGACATAAATGTGAGTTTGGGAACAATGGCAAAACTCACTCACACCTAAATCTAAAACCAGTGATGAACTTGGAACATATGTACCTGTAGCCTAAAAAACTTGCACAAAATGCATTAGACCCTCAAGGTAAATCAAGTGATAAAATGACAAGTATAATGTAACAAGTAATTTGTGATCAAGTAAATGTGATGTGAAACATGTAAGCAACTTGATCATACACCAAAACAATCATATAAAAATGACTACAATGATCACAAGCAAAGCAAATGATCATCCAAACATGCAACCAATAGAGCACAATAGCATAGGGATGTATGCATGTCGAACACATAAACACGATGCGATGAGAGCAACAAAGCATAGATACTAAATGTAACTCAAAGTACCATGAAGCAACGAGAAAACAAGCATAAGGTAAAACAAACAAAAAAATGTTTTCTCATAAAAAATGTCTTCTCCTCCTTGGTATATGCATCTCCCATATGGATTTCTCCCCCTATGAATGTGCATGAGGTAGCATTTCTCCCCCTAAGAATGTGCACATGAGTCATATAGAAATGACAATACAATTCGATATACTCTCTAGTATACTCTCCTCCTTTTTGTCACGAATAGACAAATGAATCAAGATGAAGGAAGGAAAGAAAAGAAGATATGAATAAGGGTAAGATGCATGTGAGGTGCAAGATGAATGAGAAAATGAAGCTCTAATGAAATACAAAGACATCTAAAAATGCTACAAAGCATAAAGTAAACATTACATGCTAAGAATGATGAAACATGATATAGACCAAAGCATGACATAGACACAAGAACATGTTATATGCGCTAAAAGGTCTAAAAAGACTTAACTAGCATGAGTGAATGCAAAACATGTCAAGTGTTAGGGTGTGTGCATGTGAGATGCATGACCAATGCATGAGCAAGAACTCAAGGGGCAATGTGTAAAAAACACAACCAATGATCAAAACATGATAAACGTGAATAATTATGGTGATCCCCAAAAATTGGTGTTCATCGGAGTCCAAAACAATAAGAAAATGTCATTTGGGCATTTTATCAAACACTTAGAGTGCACACACTACGCATGTATGTTAAACATTGCATGAACATATGAAAATCTTACCTAAATACATGTTATTTTTGCCACAAGGGGCCAACATCCAAAGCAAATCCTCATTTAAAACCAAACCCAATAAAAAATGTTAAGTTCTAAGAAATTAGGAACTAATGTATTAAAACTTCAATATGTATATGTTGGCAAACCATGATCAAACATTTAGTCTAGATTTAGGCTGCTCAAAGTGTGTGTTTATGTAAAGTTGGAATCGAGTAATTTCAGGAAATTACTATTCAATTTCCACAAGGCTCAATCAATCGAAAGTTAGACTCGATCGATCAAAGCTCGTGCAGATTGCTTTCTATAAAATTTTCTAACTTAGCCCAAGCCCGTTTGACGTGTAGGGTTTTATTTTTTATGTCTCATATAAATAGAAAAACCCTAGCCACATTTTAGAGGTTGTTGATATGCTGAGTGTGTGAATCTCTTGTGAGATCTAGAGGTGTTTACCTTCGTACACACTTAGGGTTATCAAGATCAAGATTTTATGTAGAGAGCTTGATGATCACTTCAGTTGCTGTTTCAAGAGCTTAAAGAATAACACAAGTGGGTGTACTTGTGAATGCTATGGGATCTGAGAAAGAAGTAGTGCGTGGACTCAGAGCTGTCTTGTGGTCGTGGTAGTAAGTTTTCTACTCGATGTAGGAATAGGATGTTAGTAGTCTAAGTCGCTATTGTAAATTTCAATTCTTTTATAGTGGATCTTGTTTTACCTTGAGGATAGCTAGGTTAAATCCTCCCTAGGTTTTTACCAGTTTGGTTTTTCTAGGTTATCATATCATTGTGTTCTTTATTTTCCGCATTATTAAGTTGATATGATTTACTTGTGTTAACCTAGATTTGAATAATTTACCTAAGTATTCACTTGGCTAAATAACTAGGTTAAACAACTTGTGTTTTAAGGGGTCTAAATACGTACAAAAAAGATTGACAAAAATTAAGTTTTCCAATCCCCATTTGAGAAAATCTCAACTATGAACATAAATCCCCCCTCTTAAAAAACATAATCGAAGGATGAAAATCAATGAAAAGAGTTAAAGATTACCTTAGTGATGTTTATGGGGTGTAAAACACTTGAAATTAGTTGGGTTTTGATGTTGAAGCATTAAAATGGGGGTTTGGGAGAAGATGGGAGACGTTTAAAACAAATGTCCCATGAAATGCCCTTTAAAAATCTGATTTGGAAATTTTCGTGAGAAGTTGGGAATTTTCGCGAGTAAGCCTTACTCGCGAAACTCTCTGTCCAAACTTAGTGACTGAGCTTTACTCACGAAATTTTTTGCGGGAAGGCCTTACTCGCAAAATTACTTGCGAAAACACCCAAAAAACATGTTTTTCACTAAAAAAAAACTTAAAAACTTTGAAAAACATGGGTGATACAAATCACTTCCAAAAAGCAAACAAAAAGAATAAAAGTCTTTTTGGTTTGATCCACATATGGTTGAGCACACACATCACATTTGAACACCTACAAACACACAAATGAAATAAGCATTCATTGAACAATATACTTGTGTGTTGTGTGTATGTGTGAAAGGTGGAATAGTCCTTAGTCTAGAGTGAAGCTTCAATGATCAATTCAATCAACTCATACACAACTAGTACTAAGTCAAGTGGTCTATCTCAATTATAGAAATGAACACATATGAGCTCCCACAAGATAATAATTACAAATCTTTGAAGCTTTTCATTTTGGTTTCTTTCAAATCATAACATTTGATCTTTTACAAAAAATGCATCTCATTTTGAGATCGATGCTTGAAATTTTTGATATTTTAATTTTAAGAGCAAGCATTTGGCTTTTTGAGGCACCATACATTCCAATACAAGTCACTTTCCCTAGTCAAATACTAGTATGTGCGACGGCTTTTGCAGCTCATTATCTCTTTTCAAGATTTGACATTTGTTGAGCTATAGAACAAAGATATAAAAATGTGGGAAGATATATAGGCACAATTCTATACATGTATCAAAATCAACAAGACTTTGAATAATCATTCATGACAAGCTTAAAGATCGATTTACAACAATTACACATAGATTTCAAGATTTTTCCCACAAAGATAGATGTGCATACGAAACAAGCTAAGCTCCTAAATGTACTATGCCATTAGTACGAAGGTACTAGGCCAAACTCACAGGTGAAATGTGCTCAAACATATACGATCAAACTTTTTGAATTTTTCACTTTTTATGTGGTTTTGGGTTTTTTTTTTTTTAACACACAAAACAAAGACATGAAGTAAGATCAAAAATAAAAATAAAAATAAAACAATGCATATAAAGAGATGCATGATGCACAAATGCATGACAATGAAGCATCTAATGCATGAAGGGTCCTACAAAGATCGAAAGAATTAGATCAAGAACCAAAAGAGTATAAGTTTAACCATAAGAACCCTTCCTCATCCAAACAGAATGATTGCTTTGAATGAGCATCTCATGAGAAGTGAGACGAGGGTTTGAAGAATGAGAAATGGAGATGCACATAGACAAGGATGTAAGAACATCAAAAACTTTCTTCAATAACTTACCATTTTCCCCCAAATCCAGTTTTGCATTTATAGCACAACTTCCAAAAAGCTTAAGTTTCTCTTTTCTTTTGATTCTTTTAAGAGCTTGAAACTTAGAGTAATGAGGTCTTAGATGACCAAAGGCACCACAATGGTGACAAACAGTGGGTTTAGGTGCACTAGGCTTTTTGGGGAGGGATTTAATAACATGAATTTGTTCTTTCTTCAACATGGAACATTGAGGTCTTATGTGACCGATCACACCGCAATGGTGGCAAATTGGAACAAACTTAGATCCATCCAAAACCTTAGGTTAAGACCTAAATGGAGGCATTAGCTTAAGAGCTTGTCTCTCCACCTTTTGATTTCTTTTGTGTGGAGGAAGGTACACCGATTTGTCCTTTAAGGTAGAACACACAATAGGAAAAAAATTGGATACCACAACATGATTGCAACAAATATTTTCATCATTTTTAGCAATAGGTTCAACAATCAAACACTTGGCATGCATCTTAAGAGATTCATTTTCACATTTTAGCTCATCAACAAGTTTGTTAGACAAAACAAGTTTAGCATCCAAGTCCATATTCAAACATTCAATCTCCTTTAGTTTTTCAAGAGAATGTTCAGCAAGTTTCTTGTACTTTTCAACCAATTTATTGGATTCATTGAGCTTAGAAATCAAATCATCCTTTTCATAAATGAACTTGTTGAAATTCTCATGACACTTCTTAGCCTTTTTCTTTAAGAGTCTGACATTTGGAATATCAACAACAACATCCATAGATTCATGTAATATGTCATCACAATTATGAGGATTAACACTCATAGAAGCGTTTTCACAAACACATGGCATGTTACAATCGACAACATCCATAGAAGCATACAAAGCACTATCTATGGCAATAAATACAAGGGGGTCAAGGATCACACTTAGGTAATGAAACCAAAACAAGTGTACCTACTCTGACACCAATTGAAAGCATGGATTTGTGTGAAACACAAGAGCTTATTTAGACCCCCAATTAAAAGATAATGACTAAATTGCTTTTACTCTTACTTAATCAAAGTGTGGAAACAAGAGTAAATGTGCAATGAACCGATACTATTTTGATGCATAAACATGAACAACAAACAATAAAAATAAAGCACAAGAGTAAGGAAAGAAATGTGCAAACACAAGATAACATCGAGACGTGTTATTGAAGAGGAAACCGAAGAACTTGGCGAAAAACCTTTCTGCCACCCTCCAAGCGGTAAATCGATCCACTAGACAACAAGTTGGGTTACACAAATAGCAAGAGACCCTCCAAGCATAATCTACCCAATGCACCTAAGCCCTCTAAGCTCCTACTCCAACAAGGCTTCTCAAAATTGTGTCTTGTCTAGCTTTCCATATCCTGCAATACTTCCGATTGCATCGGCCAAGCCACACCGGCTTCTTTTGGCAAATCCCCAAAGCTTTTCAAGCTCCAAAACACTCACTACACTCTGAAAAGATGTGGGTTGTGTTTGGGTACAAATCTCCTCTCAAGGTATGACAATGGGAGAGGGAAGGAGAAGAGGCTATAATGATTTCTCACTAAAGATGAGTAGCTCTCTCTCTCTAAAAGGATGAGTGTGTGTTGTTGAAAACCTATCTAAGGTTTTTCTCTTTGAATGGTCTCCTTGCAATTTATGTGGGTAATGAGAGTATATATAGTATGGGTGAAGGGTAAGAAAGTCACACTTACACAAATATTTCAGCTTGGGCCGAAAATTAGATCTAGAAATTCTAATTTTCGTAAACCTCGATAGATAGGTTATCTGTCAAGCTGCTGTCAAACTTCATCCAAAAAGCTTCTTTTAAACCTCAATAGATTCAATTTGTCTAGCTATCTGTCGAGTTTTAAAGTACAACACTTCTTCACTTGTTTCTTGAACAGATTTGCATGACTTTAACTCTTGACTTGAACACAAAGTTTCTTGAAGATTTAAGCCATCCTAGATTTACCCAATTACAAGTAAAGTGTGTTTTGTCAAAGGATTAACCAATTCTAAATGACATATGTACATAAAAATTTTCACATATGTCCTAACAATCTCCCCCTTTGGCAATCTGTGACAAAACCACAACAAACAAATGAAATATGAGAGAACTCATAAATCACTCAACTCATATTCACTTGTTGAATACAATAAAATTTAATCCTAACATAAACTCTTGAAAAACTTTGCAAGAAGAGAGTTCATGGCATGATAGATTTTGACAACTTGTATTTCTAAAACACTTTAAACAAAACATCATATATATATATATAGATCAAATATAAGCATAAAGTATGTAAAAATGGTCACAAGACCGGTGTACAAGAAGCTAAAAGAAGCTCCTAAAAAAACAAGGAGGTGAACACTCCCCCTAACAAGATGAAACACAACTCCCCTTTATAGAGGCATGTGTTTCTCCCCCCTGACATGTAGAATCTTAAAAAGAAACTATATATTCTCCCCTTTTTTGTCATGATTGACAAAGGGTACAAGAAGCTATAAAGCTCCACCCAAGAAACATAAAGATGATCTAAGAAGATCAAGGGGGCACAAGGAAACCATATAAATGTATGAATGTAAAGAAACAAGATGATATGGATGGAAAGATAATATAAAGATGCAAAATATGTGAAAAACAATGCATGCGAGAGGATCTTGACAGATTGAGAAGTTGTTGAGTTGCTATCAAGCAGAAGCCAACCTCGATAGATCGAGAAGCTGTCGAGAAGCTATCGAGACAAAGTCCAAAAAGCTCAATGAATCAAGATTGCATTAACTTCTATCGAGACAAGAAGAAAAAGGGTCTCGATAGATAAGAATCTGTCGAGAGCTATCGAGAAGCAGTCGAGCTTGATAAAAATAGGTTTTTAAAGGAGGAGAAAAACACAGAAATGAATGCAATCAAGCAAGCTACTCAACCAAAGATCCAAACAACATTTTTAAGCTTTCAAAAACATCTCTCAATAAGAAGAATGTAAAGAATTTAGATCCAAACACACACACACACACACACACACACACACGCACACACACACACACTAAACAAGTCTAACCAATTTTATATTTCAAAAACAAGTCTTTGTGATGGCCAAATCACATTGTACCTGCACATGTATCAAAAGTAGCAAAGAATTTTGCATGTTGTGTGTGAAAACATAGCAAGATGGCACAAGTTTCTCATGTTATGACAATTTGAGATATTAGAAAATCAATTTAACTCACACACAATCATAACTACTTGATGAGGACTATCACCTTCGAGGTACATCCTATAACTCTCACATCTCCTAGAAACATGCTTGAAACCATATTTAAAAGCATTTTGATTTTTTTTTGCTTTTGATTTTTTTCTTTGCATATTTTGTTTTCTTTTGAGCATAGCAAGCATAGGCATATAGAGAAAGAAGAAATACCCAATTATGTTAGGTCAGCATCACAATTTTGCTATGCTGAAGCATACCGGTGTTATACATGATTGGTGGACTTTAGTGGTGAGATGGTTATTTATGCCTTTCTCATAAGATTTTTTAGTCCTTCCAATCAAAAAGAGTAATATGAGTGCTAAGTATAAGAGATTACTTAATCTTACTCATCACAAACACAAGCCATAAAGCTCACTTGCTTAGTTGTGCATTGAGAATCTCATCTAAGCTACAAAAGATACAAGGTTTAGAAAACTTTGTTTCAATGGCCATTTAAGGTACACAAGTACCAATATACACAAACACACTATTTTTTAGTTTTTTTTATTTTTTTTTTAATTTTGAAAACAAAACAAAATAAAAACTAAACAACCAAACAAAAACAGACAAACAATATGACAGCATGAAAGAAAGATGCAGATGCAAGAAAACATGATTCCAAAAGCAGATTAGAAATCAAGCAAGAAAGTCTTACTTTAGATAGAAAGAATTAAAATAGATAACAAATAGAAAATACAATTAAGTCTTAGGCACCTTTCTCACCCACACAGCACGAGTCTTTGGGAGTGAAGATGAAAAGGCACTTGTTCTAGTATGTCTACTAAAGGACATAGAAGAATTAAAATTCCCCTAAAATTGAGTTAAAAAGCTCAAAAAACTTAATAACTCTCCAAACAAAGGTGTAGTTCCTTGAGAGGAAACTTGTGACCATTTGGACACTTGCTTTTAAGGATACAACTTAAAGCAATTAGGATAAATGTGTCCAAAAACACCACAATGGTGACAAACATGAGGTCTAACTAAGGATTCAGAATTAGCCAAATCAGTTTTGGATTTTATACCTTTATCACCTTTCTCAGATTGGAGCACAAAAATAGTCATCGACTAGAAGCCATGGAAGAGGAGAGGCCGGAGGAAACAACATATCCTGAGCCAATCTTATCAAAGTTAGGCTTTTAAGCACTCAATACCTCATCAAGCTTTGCACTAGACATCATTTCTATTTGAGTTCTAGCTTGACTAAGCTCAACCTTGAGATTATTGAACTTCTCTTCTAAGGAGGTGTTCTCCACAACAAAAGTCTCAACTAACCTTGTAGTCTCATCTAGTTTAACTAACAGGTAAGTTTTTTCAGTTTTTACCTTATTAAGCTCTTTTCTACAAAGATGCGAAATCTTTTTAGATTTTATAAATTCAGTGTATAGCTTAGTATAGGCTTCCTGAAAGGTCAACTTCTTAGGTACTTCATCATCAAAAGAATCCCCACTATCACTAGCACTCTCGATAATCACGTTATCAGTTGTGGCAGTAAAAGCCATAAAGTGACCACATTCATCCACATACTCATTAGAAGAGTCATTCTCAGTATCACCCTAGGTAGAAACCAACCCTTTTTCTTTTGACTTCTTGGTCTTTTCTTTCATAAGATAATTTAGGCACTCTATCCTTATATGACCAAAACCTTTATACTTATGGCATTGGATGAGAGGTTTCTCATTCTTGCCCTTCCTAGAGGATTTAGATTTCCTAGGAGGTTTGTCCTTATCATTTTTCCTAAATTGAAGAAACTTGATAATCTCATTAGCTATGAAGGTTAGATTCTTATCCTCATCATCATCTTCATCTTCATCTTCACTTTCATCTTAATCTTCAGAGTCATCAATCTCTTCCTCTATACCCTTAAGAGCCAAGTTTCTACTCTTTCCACCTTTTCCTATTAAACCTAACCCATCTCATAGGTTTGAAGGTTCCCTACAAGCTCAGTCAAAAGAATTTAATCAATGTCCTTCACTTCTTCAATGATAGTGATCTTTGCATGGAATCTTTCAGGTAGGGACCTAAGGATTTTCCTAACAATTTTGGGTTTCGCAATAGATTCTCCAAGATTGAAGGCAGAATTCACAATATCATTGAGTTTAGCATAAAACTCATCAAATGTCTCATCCTCCTCTATCCTTATTTCTTCAAAACTACTAGTGAGTCTTTGAAGCTACTAGTGAGTCTTTGAAGCTACTAGTGAGTCTTTGAAGCTTCATAGTCTTTACTGCCTTGGCACCTTCATAGGTGGTCTCAAGAATGGTCCATGCTTCCTCGACAACTTCCGTGGATGATATTTTCTTGAATTCCTCATTGGTCACCCCACAAAACAAAGCATTCAAGGCCCTATTGTTGAAATTTGCTACTTTGATTGTTGCTTCTATTAGAATTAGTGCCCTTAAATCCTATTATTTGATACTATGTATGTTATTATGTATGACTTAATGTTGTGATTAATAAAGTTGTTTTATTATTATCTAAAAATAATGGTAACATGAATATTGGAACATTATCATATAGTCCATGAGATGCATATTATGTGATTTATGTGAAAAGTCACAGAAGATATAAATCACAAGTTCTTTGTAAACTCAAAATTGTAGTTCGTAGTCGGTGATGAAATTGGGCATTTTATCTGCGAAGACTATAACATATCAACTAAGATGATTTGTCTTAATCATGAAAATGTAGATTTCTAGTTGAAATGTTGATATGTTTTAAGAGTTAAAACATATTGAACTGAATCAGTGTGAGATTTATTATTCTCCTAACGACTGTCAAATGAATAATAAACTCACGACTTGTATTTGCATGAACTTTTAATCTTGAGAGAATAATGGACTTGATCATGAGATGTAGGTTGCTTTGATATATCAGGAGTGAGATCTAGAGTTACGGTCAAAACCTCAGTATGTTGGGCAACCACATTTAATGTTGATGGAACATATATTCTCAAGATGGAATTCATAGTCTCTTAATGGAGATACAAAATACTTTAGTTATTCAGAATGTTAGGCCTAACTACTTTAGTAAATTGTTGCTAGAGTATATATTTATGAAATTGGATTTCATAAATATATAATAAATAACTTAAAGGATTAAACTGGATACGCAAGGATAAGATGTAGTAATTTACAAAGTAGCAGTCTACATTCATGACTTTGTGTTACTACGAATATTTTATGAAGAGGTTACATGTACAATAAAATCTTGGGATATAATTTATAGATAAGGCCTAGAGTGCAACTATATTTATATAGTGGTATTAAATATAATTAATGGTAACTTTGAACTTGTCAAGAGTTGATAGAAAAACCCAAGGCCCATTAGAGCTAGTGTCTTATTAGTCCCTTTTGGTCCCACTCCAAGCCACACACTTAAGCCCAATTGGAAAGGTCCAAAAGGCCAGCCCAATTAGATAATCATTTAGATACAAAGGGAGAAACATGCAGAATTTTCTGTAGAGAATTGTAAGAACACTATTGTGAAGTGGTGTAAGAAGTGAAAACTTTAACATTCTCCCTTTGGAACTGATTGAGAGACCACACATCTTGGGCGTTAGTGGAATTGGAGTGAAGATTGAAAGTGTTCACAAGTGCTCCTGATCTTCATTTTTGAAATTCACTGCTCCAAGGTACACTCTCTTGTTCTCAAATTCTGAAACTTATATAGTACGTGTTAACTTTTATGAATGAAGTAGATCTGTTTTTTTTTTCCGCTGCGTATGTTTAGTATGTGATACAAACATGCATATTTCCTTCAGCTTCATCCCAATCCACCCACCCTTCCTTTGGCTTAATCTAGCTAACTTCAACAGCTTGCCATACTTGTTCACCTAGAGCCTGTAAAATAAATTTCATACGACCTTTCCAGTATGCATAATTAGTGCCATCAAATAAAGGAGGAATCAAAAGAGACTTTCCATGATCCATGACAACAGGGGTCAAGGATCACACTCAGGAAATTAATCCAATCAGAGTGTACCGCTTTGTACCACTTGTTGGGAAAATTTAGACCCTGTTTGATAGAATAAACAAGTTTTAAACCAAAGTTGTTAATTAGATTTATTTTGAATAAACCTTGTGAAAACAAACAAACATCAATATTATGTCAATATCATGCATAGCAGAATAGTAAATAAGACAAGATATGATAGCCTAGGAAAACCAATGAAACAAACTAGTTTCACAGTAAAAAACCTAAGGGAAAACCTTCCTAAAAAGCAATCCACTCTAGTAAAGAGATTGTTCCCAGACTATGCAATCCTTGTAGATGAACTTACAACAGAAACCTTCTACCACTTCAGAACCTCTGAACTCTTTAATATATGAACGCCACCCTTTGTACGAATCCCAATACGTAACTAATCAATGATGCACAGATCCCAGTACGTGACTAACTCCAGCAACTTAAAGAAGATGTTGGCTACAATGTTCTTCACTTCATCAACAATGAAGATCAAGAAGCATTTGGTTACAAAACCCTAAGTCGCAAAAGACGTAGTAACTTCTTACAGAGAGAATAAGGCACTCGATTACTTTTTCATATGTTCTCTATATGCAAACCCATTATGAAGGCCTTTAAAATAAGTCTTATATATATATATCTAGGGTTGTGAGAAAAAAAACCCTACACAAATATTTCAGCTTGGGCCGAAAATCAAATCTAGAAATTCTGATTTTCGTAAACCTCAATAGATAGGTTATCTGTCAAGCTATTGTCGAGCTTCAGGCTAAAAGCTTCTTTTAAACCTCAATAGATTCAATCTGTTGAGATATCTGTCGAGCTTTAAAATACAGTACTTCTTCACTTGTTTCTTGAACAGATCTGCATGGCTTTAACTCTTGACTTGAACACAAAGTTGCTTGAAGATTTAAACCATCCTAGATCTACCCAATTATGAGTAAAGTTCATTTTGTCAAAGGATTAGCCAATTATAAATGACATATGTACATAACAATTTCCACATATGTCCTAACATGGAAGAATTGAATTTGAACCCTGCTTGTTATGACATAAAGATTATTTACCATTACCCACAAGAAGTCCTTCATGAATAGATAAATTATGGGTATATGGCGATCAAAGAAGACAAACATGTAAAGATCATGTTTAATAGGATCCATAAAATGCCCCAAGTAAATGTTGTTGAGCTGAACATAAGTTTGGAGCCACTTGCAGAAGTTGATGCCGAGGAGGTGCAACAAACAACTACATCTTTACAATTTACAGCCCTAGATGCTGGATGCACTACAATGGAAGGCTATACAATGGGAGGTTATACACTCCCATCTCAAGATCATTCTACCAATACTAGTGAAACACTCCAACCTCAAGAGACACATTTAGGGGAGCAAGATGAAGAAGAAGATCATGCTACAAATAATGGTGAAAATTTTGATGATATGGATGAGTATGAAGAGAGGATTGAGCGAGGCAACTTTGACGGGGATGTGGATGACCATGAACTTGCTCCCAATTTTGAAGAGGAAAATATGGAGTAATATGGTGAAGATGATGTGGACGATGATATTAGCGTCCAACATGTTACAAATGCGACCACTGCCTACACACCTCCTGCCGAGTTATTCTATGCAAATACTTGGAAAAATATGAATGATCCTTCATGTCTTCAGATACCATTTGTTTCTACTTGGGAAGATGGGATGCATTTTAGTAAATGGTGACTTTTGCAAATAAAGAGGCGGTGAAATGTGCATTGATAATATACGCAGCAAAGGATAATAGAAATTCTACAATCCGGAGGTCGACCAAAACTAAATTGTGCGCCACATGCATTGACACCAATTGCAAGTGGTACGTTAGAGCATTCATGAAGGCTAAACTTAATGATCTATGGGTGGCCACGTCTTATATGGGTCCACACAATTGTACACCCTTTGGCTTGCGAAGAGACGATAAAATGATGTATTCTAATTTTGTTGCATTAGAAATTGTTTCAAAATTGCGATAGGATCACAGTGCTCGTATTGATCATCTCTGGGACATCATACATACTAAGTATGATCATGAGCTTTCTTACTATAAGGTATGGGACACGAAACAAAAGGAAATTGCTAAGATATTCGGAGATTGGGAACAGTCTTACTAAAGTTGCAAAAGTTGTTGTTGGCATACTTGGATCAGAATCCGGGTACTCAGTATAACTATCTCACCATACCTAGGAACGTACTTGGTACTACATTACTGCGCTATGTATTTTGGGCATTCGCTCCATGCATTGCTAGATTCAGATATTGCAAGCCAGTGATCAATATTGATGGGACTCATTTGTATGGTAAATATGGAGGGATGTTGATGATTGCTATGGCAACCGATGCTAACAACAAGGTTTTGCCTCTTGCCTTTGTTGTTGTGGACAAGGAGTTAGGGCCTAGTTTGGGGTGGTTTTTAGAGTGCCTCAGGATTTCGATAAGGCATGTGATAACTGACAAGGGCATTTACATTAGTTCTGACCAACATAAGGGTATCAAATGCGCCATTGCAGAGTGGCCTAGAGGTGATGACAAAAGATTACAGGTATTTCATTGATATTGCCTTCGACATGTTGCTAGCAACTTCAACACACACTTTAATGACTCCACTCTAAAGGCATTGGCCTTCAAAGCTAGATATGCAACTCAAGAAGCTAAATTTTAGTCCATAATGCAAACCATTAAGGATGTCAAGATTAATGCACTTAGGAGGATATACCCAAATGATGACAAACCTAAATGCTATATGCCATACGCATATTTAATAAGTGTGAATCTGGACAAATGGACCCAATCACATGATGGTGGAAGATGTTATAGGGCAATGAAAACCAATATCTTCGAGTGCTTTAATGGGGTACTTAAAGATGACCGCGGTTTGACCATTGCTGCAATGGTTGAGTTCACTTAGTGCAAACTTGTTGCATATTTCCATGATCGACATAAAGAAATTACTTCTGATCTCTCTCAAGGTAAGGTGTGGAGTGATTATGCGACCACATCATCAAATTTAATTAAAGTTTACCAAACTGACTAACGTATCTAAGCTAAAAGGAGCTAAACACTAAAGTTTCAAAAACCAAACCAAAAATCATCTATGCATCTAAGAGAAAAATGTGATAATTGAACTATAAGAAACAAAACTACTTCATTGACAAACAAACCTACTTCATTGAACTATAAGAAAAAGAACTACTCTATGCACCTGCATGTTTTTGGTAAGAAAGATATTTAGTGAGAGCATAACACCACATTGTTGCGGTGCTTCAAGAAGATCAATTAATATATGCTAAAGCACATTCTACCCAACATGAAATCCTAGAAAGCTAACCATAGAAAAATGCAGCCATTACAGAAGAATTTAACTAGAGGAAAATATCTTGAAAAGCATCAATCTAGAATCCAGGCAGAGCATGTATAAAGTAACTATCAACAATTACCTTTATATAGTTAATGCTTAGACCTACAAACAACTGTCTTCATACTTGATTATGAACAATAGTAGTAAGACCTTCCCATTGTGAAAAATAGTTTTTTGCAATTGACTTAGAGCACAAGTGGACCAAGGTCCAAGATCCTACTCAACCCATAATGAACAATCAGGGACAGAAGCATCAGCTCAGATTTCAATCCAATTCTAGCAAATTGCTTACAAAGTCATTAAAACTCCACTAGCCTAGTCCCATATTCATTTCCAAAAAGGCATTTTCTATGTATCATTTTAGCTTGTTCATATAATGGAGAATACATCACAAAATATACATGCCTAACTTTGTATACTTGTTCACAACAAAATACTAGACTAGCCTATCCTTTCTTCACATCAAAATGTTTGTTTAAAAATCCTTTGTTGGCTACCTTTTTTGAACCTTATGCTGTCTCATATAATGTTTACTGTGCGGAGGAGGAGGTCTTACATGTCCTTCGTCAGATGCCTCGTGCCCAGCTTTGTGTCCATGTTTGTGACTCCCTGTCCCACAAGGAGGTGCCTTTGATATGCATTTCAGCCAACCTTTTGGCTCTGCAGATAATCCAACAGCCTACTCAGCCTGAATATGGGGTGGGTCGATGCCCGAAGAAAGGCCAGTAGACATACTATGGGAGGGTGGCTCCGTGTGCATGTTAGTGTTGGAAAATCTAGTTTGTATCTCATACAAAACACACATCGGAAGCAACAAACAAGAATCTATTTCATTCATTCACTCCAATTTCACTTTACGCCCAAGAAGTATGGTCTCTCAATCAGTTTCCAAGAGAGAATAATTGAGTGGCTTCACTCACACATACACACCATTTCACAATGATGTCTCTCTTTTTCTCATTCTCTTATAAAAAATTTTGTATGTTTCTCATTTACAATTAACTGATTATCTAATTGGGCTGGCCTATTGGGCCTTTCCAATTGGGCTTTAGTGTGTGGCTTGGAGTGGGACCAAAAGGGACCAATAAGACATTAGCTCCAATGGGCCTTGGGCTTTTTTGTCAACTCTTGACAAGTCCAAAGTTACCATTAATTATATTTAATACCACTATATAAATATAATTTCACTCTAGGTCTTATTAATAAATTATATCCCAAGACTTTACTATACATGCAACCCCTTCATAAAATATTCGTAGTAATACAAAGTCATGAATATAGACTACCACTTTAAAAATTACTACATCTTAATCCTTGAGTACCCGGTTTAATCCTTTAAGTTATTCATCATATATTTATGAAATCCAATTTCATATATATATATATATATATATATATATATATATATATATACTTTAGTAACATCTTACTAAAGCGGTTAGGCCTAACATTCTGAATAAGTAAACCCATTAAACTTATCTCAAGGGAATATTTTATATCTTAGTTAAAAGATTATGAATTCCATCTTGAGAATATATGTTCCATCAACTCTAAATGTGGCTACCCAACATACTTAGGTTTTGATCGTTACTTTAGATCTCACTCCTGATATATCAAAGCAACCTACACCTCATGATCAGGTCCATTATTGTCTTAGGATTAAGGGTTCATGCAAATAGAAGTCGTGAGATTTATTATTCATTTGATAGTTGTTAGGAGAATAATAAATCTCACAGCGGTCTAGTTCAATATGTCTTAACTCTTAAAACATATCAACATATAAATTAGAAGTCCCCACTTCCATGATCAAGATAAATCATCTTAGTTGATATGTTATAGTCTTCGCAGATGAAATGCCTAATTTCATCACCGACTACGAATTATAAATTCTGAGTTTTCAAAGAACTTGTGACTTATGTCTTTTGTGACTAAATCACATACTATGCATCTCATGGACTATATGATAATGTCCAAATATTCATGTTACCATTATTTTAGATAAAAATTAAACAACTTTATTAATCATAACTGAAAGTTAAAAAAGTGTATAAAACACTTATGAACGTTTAGATCCCCAAATTACAAATTACCAATTCAAGCTTAATATCAAACAAAGTACGTGCGGAAAATGAACATAAGCTTATAAAAGAATTGATAAAAAATCTAAACCAAATAAAATCATATCTACAGCAGAAATTAAATGGAAAAGATTAAGGAAAGAGAGATGCAAACACAAGGACTACACAACGATGTGTTATTGAAGAGGAAATCGAAGCCCTCGGCGTAAAACCTCTTTGCCGCCCTCCAAATGGTCAATAATCCACTAAAGAATGTAGTTGGGATACATGAACAGCAGAAGACCCTCTAAGCCTAATCTACCTAGTGTACCTAAGCCCTCCAAGCTCCTGCTCTAATGAGGCTGCGCCGAAACCTATTTCTTCTTTAGCTTACCAGATTCCGCTATAGCCCATAGCATTAACCACTATGAAATTGGTCCCTTCCTAACTGCTTCACAAAGCACTAAATAGCCTTCTCATAGATATGGGTATGGTGAGAAAAGGTTTTGGTAATGTACCTCTCAAGGATGTAACAATGGAGAGGAAAAGAGTAGAGGAATTTGAAGAGTCTCTATGTGAAAATTGTGGATGAGTCAATCTTGTTTTTTTCTAGGGTTTCTCTCTCAAAATTCTCTCTGGAAGCTTTCTATATTTTGTGGGTATACGGGGTATTTATAATGGAGAGAGAAAGGAATGCGAAGAGTCAGTTTTTCCAAAATAGAGTCGTCTGGTGACTTGGCGTCGCAACTTGACTGAGTCGCGAGTTCAAGCCGCGAGCAAACAGAATGGCCAGACTAGACTTTTTTTCCTGTAGTGCTCCAGCTGGCGTAACTGTTCATCTTCTCTGCATGCTTCACTCGTGTGCATCATCTAGTGGCTTGCAAGCCGCAAGCCGTAAGCCACCCGCGAGATCCAACCGCGAGTCCCTGCTTCACCGCACAGTCTTGAGCATTTCTTCACACTCTCTCACACACTACCCTTACATGAATCCCACCTAAATACAAGGTTTTTAAGTGTTGAATTACAAGCAAATTGGCACAGAATAAAGCCATCAAAATGGTTGATAAATTTCAACCTTACAATCTCCCCCTTTGGCTATTCCATGACAAAACCCTAAAACAAACTCTAGACTTAACATGTGAGTTGGGAACAGTTGAAGAAAACTCACTCACACCTAAGTCTAAAATCTGTGTAGCTCTTGAATCATAAGTACAAGTGTCTCCTGAAACACAACAACATAATATGATCATTGTATGGAGAAAAACTTGTAATGCATATAAGGCAAGCACAATGCAATCAAGCAAAATGGAGTAAAGTAATAAACCAAGGCTTGACCATACAAGAAATCACTATAAAATAGTGACCACAATGCTCATTCACACTTGGAATGAACATCCGGACATGCAAGCTAATAAGCTTAAATGCAAAGTATCATTTGCACGTCCAACACTCAACCAATGCATAACACATGAAGTATATGTATCTAGGAACAAGATCCTACTAGGGCACAAGAGTGATGTACTTAAAGTAGTGCATAGCATAACATTAAGTACATAAGCTACAAAGCATAGGTACAAAAACATAAAGGCTGTATAAGCATGGTACAAACCATAAGAGCCTACAAAACATAGAAACCTAAAAGCTTACAAAAGCAACATGGGTACAAAACACAAAACATAAATACTGAATAACAACTCAAATATATATAGCCAAAAGTTTAAAAAACATCCATGAGTTTAAACCAGCAAAATAACCAAAATATTTAACAAAGTATGCAACAAACCCATAATTAAAAACATTATCCAAAACACACCACTAGAGACTATAGATAACAAAAGCATAAACTAAATAGCTTAAAATGAGTTTTTGGCATGCTCCCCCTCAAACAGACACTCCCCCTCAAGAGCTACCCTTCAAAAATTCTCCCCCTTTTTGACCAGAATGGCCAAAGGGTCACTAATGAACGGAGAAGCTATCAAACTTTGTTGAGATGATGTTCATTTGATCTTGATCTTATATTACAGCCAGCCTGTCAGATTGTTCATTCTGGACATCTTTGAGTCCATCAATCCTCTTTAGGATGATCTAGAATGCATCTGGAGGTACTGCTGATGAAGATGAAGCTCTACTCCTCTTGTCGCGGCCTCTTGAGCTTAAAGCTTGTCCTGTTGCCTCTGTCTCAGTGTCCATGGGTTCACCTTCAGCTTGTTCTTGGCAGTGGTTTTCTTCTTGGTAGGAGTCATCTGCAAACATAGCAGAAAAGCCATAAAAAACAGAGCACAATAGATGGAAATTCAACCATTAGTAACAAGTTAGAATAACAGAAAAGAACATAGAACTATACCACCATTCAGTCCATATTCAGTTTAGATTCAGACATTGAAAGTGATAGCTCAGATCAGAAAAGGATAGAACAACCTATCAACAATACTAATGCATAACACATTGTGATAATGACCACAATAACTCAATCAAGAACACTCTAAGGCACATTCCCAAGCACAGACTTCAACATGCAATAATCAGCTGTATTGAAACAGTGTATACCACATTCAGTCCAAAAGAAAGCATATGTCTATGAGACATATCTTAATGAGTACAAGATGATCAAACCAACACAGAGCAGACAATATCCTCAAGGCAGAAGCAACACACATGATAACAATAATCTATAGCAACTGAAGTTAAAACATTATAACCCAACTATCAAAACTCAACCATATTGAACCAACCATACTCACAAATAGAGTATATCATAGTAAACCCAAACAAATAGCCTATGACAATGAGACATATTATCATGGGTATGAGGTTTACCAACCAACACAAAAAAACAGCTTACGAACTCAAACAGTGAAACTAAAACATGATAACGACCATAGTTAGTATCCTAGAAACAAGATCAGCCAAACCCAAACACCCAAACACAACAAACATGAACCCAACCCATATCCAAAATTACAGATATCACAAATCATAACCACAACTCATAGATTGAAGAAATTAAAGCTCAAAACATGAAATATGTAGTGAGAAAGAGAAAACCCATACGTTTTTCTTGACGATTTGAAGTTGAACAGATGCAAAAATGAAGTTTTTCGATAGAGACACGGTGAGCTTGAGAGAGTTTCAGGTTAGGACGATAATGAAAAGTCACAAAAGTTTGAGGGAAAACTGAAAGGGTTTAAAAATTGACCTTAAAACGCAAAACACGCGTTTTTTGCGACTGAGTCAAGTCGCGTGCAAGTTGCCAGGGCCAGTTGCCAGAACACTTTTAAAAAAAATTTTGAAATTTTTTTTAAAAGCGTTTTTTGTGACTGGAAGTTCTACCCGCGAGGGAGTCGCGAAGTAAGTCACGAAAATCTTTGTGTACCCCTCGCAACTGGACCTTCTACCCGCAAACAAGTCGCCACTATGAGCCGCGAAAAACATAAAGACCTAAATTTTGAAAAATATTCTAAGTATTTTTCGCGACTAGGACATTTACCAGCCAGTGAGTCGTGAGAAATCTCTGTATGGGCTCGCGACTGGGGCATGCGACTGGACCAACCCGCGACTAAGTCGCCAAAACAGGATAACACTATTTTTTAAAATATTGACACTTTTTGAAAGAACGAAATACTTTTCAAACACAAATTAAAACACTCAAAAATATTTTTTTGTTTGATCAACAAAGATTGAGCATGTTAAAACACATTTAATCAAGTACAATCACATAAATGAATATGGCATTCATTGATTATAGGCTTGTGTGATGTGTGTGGATATTAACAATGAGATAGTCCTTAGTCTAATGTGAAGCTTCAATGATCAATTAAACCAAGACATACACAATTAGCACTAGATAATGTGACCAATCTCAATTATAGAAGTATGCATATATGACCTCCCACAAAACTTAATAGCATAAGATTGAAGCTTTTCATTTGGCTCCATATACATCATATCATTTGATCTTTTTGAATCAATACATCTCATTGTGAGATCGATGCCAAAAATTTTGATATTTCAATTGATGATATAGCCTTTGGCTTTTTGGGCATCATACAATTTTTATAAAGGTCGCTTTCCCTTTTTCCTAGTCAAATACTAGTATGTGCGACAGGCTTTTGCAGCTCAATATCTCTTTTCATTTGGAGATTTACATTTGGTGAGCTCTTTTAAGCCAAAAACAATAAATAAAAGAGTGGGAAGATATATAGGCACAAGTCTATGCATGTCTCAAGATCGACAAAACCATACACTAATCATTCATGACAAGTTTGAAGATCTATTTACAACAGTCACATAGATGTCAAGATTTCTCTCACAATGATATAAGTGCATAGGGAACAAGCTATGCTCATAGATGCACAAGGCCATTAGTACAAAGGTACAAGGCAAAACATGTTTTGAGACAAAACTCAACAAAGACGATCAAACTTTTAGGATTTTCTACTTTTTATGTGTTTTTGGATTTTTGACACAAAAACAAGAAAAGATTGATCAAAAGCAGCAATGTAAAAACATTTAAAGCGAAAACAAACAAACAACCAATTTTTTAACTAACACAAACGATAAGCATACAATCAAGCATATTCACACAACATAGGAAGTATTAATGCATGGACATGTTGTAATGCTTATGCATGAGTACCCTTTTTCACCCACACATCACGTACGTTTGGGGTGATATCCCTATAAGATTGGGTACGAGAGTTAGGACTTTCAAACCTTCTTGTGAAGCTTTCCAAGCAGTTGGTGAATGCACCAATCATCTTCATCACGTCCATCATTCCAGGATCACTATTTCGACCTCTTGATGGCTCAACAGCCCAAGTTCTCTTGTCATTTCTTGGTCCTCTTGACCTTTGATCACTAGCATTCCTTAATGCTCTCAGCTTATGACAATTAGGTCGGATGTGCCCTTAAAGTTCACAGTGATGACACACATGGTTCGTTCTAGGACCTCTTTGCGATCGTGGAAGAGATTTTGCTCTGGCTTCAAACCTTACCACAGATTGATTACGGGACTTGGTCAACACCTGCTGGTCAGCCACATTCTACTTCTTCTCAACCTTTGCCTTCTCCATAGTAGGGGCAACTACAGCCGGCTCTTTGACCTTCACAAACTTCACTTCTTTGGAGGTATTCACAGTTCAGCTACTTTCTCCGGTGTATCCTAATCTGGTTCTGTCAGAAAAAGATTTTTGAGAGGAAAGGACATCATCAAGCTTCTTTGTGGATACGCGCTCTATTTTGGCATTTGCTTGAACCACCTCAAGCTTAAGGAATTTCACCTTGGTGTAAGCTTCGGTTAGTTTGCCTTTTAGCGTCTCAATCTCACACTTGGCCTCCTTGTATCTCACTAGGAGACTTCGATAGTCCTCCTCTACTTTCTTCATCTTCTTTACAGCCGCCTTGGCCACCCTTGCATACTCTCCCGACTTCTCAAGGAGTGAATTGTAGTTCTCTTGAAGATTAGATGTATCTTCATCTTCTTCAGCATCCGATTCTTCTACAATTCCCATGGATTCCTCATCACTATGCTCCCCAAGCTCTTGCACAAGCAAATTCAAGTCCTCTGAAGACTCAACATGAGCAATAGTCATGAACGCTGAGAAATTCCCTTCTTCATCACAGCTATCCTCTGAATTAGAGGTGGAAGAATCTGAGTCACTGAGAGTGGTGGCATAAGCCTTCCCCTCAATTGCAGTCACCTTTGCACGGAAGCTCTCCGGCAATAAACGAAGAATTTTTCGTACAACTTTCAAGTCATCCTCACTCATTTTCAGCTCCTCAAACCGAGTGGTTAGCATCTACAACTTAGTGTCTTTAACTTTCTTCGTTCCCTAGTATCTGCCATGCCTCCTTGGCAATGGTTATGTGAGATATCCTGTGGAACTCATCTTGAGATACACCACAAAAAATAGCGTTAAGTGCTTTGCTATTTGCATTAGACACCGTGAGGGCTACCTTATCCCATGTGGATTTGGCTACCTCCGGCCTAGTCCAGCCAACATCAACGACATCCCAAACAAATTCATCTATTGAATATAAGAATGCTCTCATTCGTACCTTCCAAAAGGCATAATTGCTACCATCAAAATATGGTGGAGCATTCAAAGATTGAGACCGGTCCATCTCAATACGGGGTCAAGGATCGTACTAAGGTGTTTAAACCACAAAGAGTGCACCCACTCTGATACCAATTGAAAGTTCAAAAAGTGTATAAAACACTTATGAACGTTTAGACCCCCAAATTATAAAATACCAATTCAAGCTTACTATCAAACAAAGTATGTGCGGAAAATGAACATAAGCTTATAACAGAATTGATAAACAATCTAAACCAAATAAAATCACATCCACAGCAGAAATTAAATGGCAAAGATTAAGAAAAGAGAGATGCAAACACAAGGAGAACACAACGATGTGTTATCGAAGAGGAAACCGAAGCGCTCAGCGTAAAACCTCTCTGCCAACCTCCAAGCGGTCAATAATCCACTAAAGAATGTAGTTGGGATACATGAACAGCAGAAGACCCTCTAAGCCTAACTACCTAGTGTACCTAAGCCCTCCAAGCTCCTACTCCAACGAGGTTGCGCTGAACCTATTTCTTCTTTAGCTTACCGGATTTTGCTATAGCCCATAGCATCAACCAATATGAAATCGGTCCCTTCCTAACTGCTTCCCAAAGCACCAAACAGCCTTCTCATAGATATGGGTATGGTAAGAAAAGATTTTGGTAATGTACCTCTCAAGGATGTAACAATGGAGAGGAAGAGAGTAGAGGAATTTGAAGAGTCTCTATGTGAAGATTGTGGATGAGTCAATGTTGTTTTTATCTAGGGTTTCTCTCTCAAAATTCTCTCTAGAAGCTCTCTACATTTCATGGGTATAAAGGGTATTTATACTGGAGAGAGAAAGGAATGTGAAGAGTCAATTTTTCCAAAACAGAGCTGTCTGGCGACTTGGCCTCTCGACTTGACTGAGTCGTGAGTTCAAGCCGCGAGCAAACAGAATGGCCAAACTGGACTTTTTGTCCTGTAGTGCTCCAGCTGGCGTGACTGTTCATCTTCTCTGCATGCTTCACTCGTGTGCATCATCTGGCGGCTTGCAAGCCGTGAGCCACCCGCGAGATCCAGTCGCGAATTCCTACTTCACTACACAGTCTTGAGCATTTCTTCACATTCTCTCACACACTACCCTTACATGAATTCCACCAAAATACAGGGTTTCTAAGTGCTGAATTACAAGTAAATTGGCACGAAATAAAGCCAACAAAATGGTTGATAAATTTCAACCTTACAATAACATTAAGTCATACATAATATCATACAATAGGATTTAAGGGCACACATCCTAACAATTAGTAGGGGTTGGATCAATACCCAAGTGAAAGGATGGAATGGGTGAAAGCTCAGGAAATGACCGTGGGGTGGGTGGAGGGATGTCAGACCCAAGACATGGATGTGGGGTGGGTGAAGGGATGTTTGGGGTTGGAGATGGAAGTGGGGTGGGTGAAAGGATGTTGGGGCTAGGAGATGGATGTGGGGTGGATGGAGAGGGATCAAGGGTAGGGATAACCCGAGGGTAGCAACAGGCAAACAAGAGCCATGTCCAGCAGGAGCTGTGCTCGTGCTTGGCCTCTCAGTAATGCTTGGCCTCTAAGTAGCTGCTACCTCCTTATTTGAGGCATCAGGGATATGAGGTACATCAGTAATGTCCTTGTAATCCTCCGTGTCCACTGGGTGACGCCTCAACAAATGGAGGTATCCTTCAATCTGCACATGGAAAAACAACTATAAGTAATGCAATACCAAATCAACAATGCCAATCAACAATAAAATAAACGTTGGCTGGTTGATCAATTCATCAAATAATATAAAACTGTAGAAGCACAACACACCAAAACCACCAATTGAAGTATGAGACTCCAGCAAGAATCAGGCTTATTTAGCACAACACACCAAAACCACCAAAACACTTCAGCCACCCAATAAGAACTAGTACTACCTCCTGCACTTCTATAACATGAAGCACTGCAAGAGTAAAATCTCCTGGCGTTGCATTTATTTTTATTCACAATTAACTGTTCATCCCAAGAACATAATTGAGACTAGAGATATTCATAATGTCTAACTTGACAACCAACATGATATTAAGGGTCCACTTGGTTCTACAGAATTTCAAACAGATAATTCTAATATTTTTAAGAATAAAATTAAAAAAATGGATACCAAGGGCCTCTTTTGTTAAGAAAAATCACTGAAAACTATGCTTTGAGAATTTTTCTCAAAATTTGTTTTTTTATATGTTATAATATTTTATTGAATAGAACATTACTTCATGTTCATGATGATGAACACAAAGTAACTAAAAAATTATGAAGAATCACACAAGAATCAAAGTGAGCCTTGGAACTCATAAATGAAATTACAATGAGTATAACCACATGCACAAGACCATTCAAACAAGGTACAAATTAACAAGGTCTTCAATTGATCAAGGGGTCGCTCAGTGTCCTCAAAAGTAAAATTTGTTTGATGTGTTCTCCCACCCCAAGAAAATGACGAATCTGCTTGCTGTGTTTCTAGAGAGAGGGAGAGAGAGACTAAAAACAAAGAAGAAAATACATAAAAGATGTTTTCAATTTGGGAGATCATATAGTAAAATTTAGATAAGATTAAAAAAAAAAAAAAAAAATCAACGCACCTCACGCATTTTGTTCTTTAAGTCATGAAGAACATTTTCAAAATGGGTTACCAAAAAGGCCCTATAAATCATTAAAATAAATACAAGAGTTCATGCACTATCTTCTAATGGCGAACTTCACTTGTGATTTTTATTTGATTTGAAAACTCTACATCTCCAAATTTCCATGCATTCATTTCATCTTCAGAAGTCAGATCAAGGCCTTAACCAGATGATTAGTCAAATACAAAAAGCAGGGAAGGAAACTGGTCATGCCAAAAGAAGTGCACTATATACATCACAGTTTGACATTTTGATAATGCATTACTTGCAACACAGTCAGATTTTCTAATCATCAATCCAATTTGACAAAGCCTGACTCTATAATTGACAGCCAACAAACATTAGCATTAAGGACCGTTCTCAAATTTTTCTTTTGTCCTTGAAGAACTTGAGTTAATGAAATAGTGCCTGATTGAACCACACTATAAAATTTTATTTCCACCTCTAAATGCCAAACCCTTGGCAATATTTATAACACACCGCTCAGCAAGATAAAAGAGCCTACAAAGGTTAATGTTATTAAATTCCAATAAGGTGGAAGTAGTGTTCAGATCAACCAAAAGTACCACAATCACAAAAAATTCCAAATCCTAATCTCGCAATAGCTTCCTTTTCAAATGGTAAAGAAAAAGCCAATGTCATCCTGTCATTCTATTAGGCTAACTAGCTTTCGTTTCTTTTCTTTTCTTACCTCTTTTATTTAAGTTTTAAATTTAGGTCCATACCAAATATCCCAAATTAGCTTTTCAAACTCTAACTTCATTAGATGAGAATCTGTCTCTAACCAGCATCAAGCAAAATTCAATTTCACAAATCCGTGTTGGCCATATTTTAGTATTTTACAGTATTGAATAAATAATTAGGAGACTCCTCAAACAATGATTCAAATAAATTTGAAACTAATTGCAAAACCGAATAACCAAGAAGAAGAAGAACTTACCATTAGAATCAATTTAGCGCCCCTACCATCGATGAACCTCCATGTTACCCTATGGAACCAGTCGAAGTATGCATGGTGTGGAGGCATATCACCAAGCATTGCTTCACAACATTGTTCAAGGCGATTACCCCACTCGATGATATGCCCAGCATGTCTCCGCGTCCAATCGACACCGACCTTCCCCCTCAAATCAATCCCATGAAGCACTGTATCAGTATCAACATTATGGGGAATTTCTTGGATCATCCCAAATTGACAGTGACATGATCTGGTGTATGTTTCTCTACTAGGTGGAAACATACAAGTGGCACGATTGCCATCCACACTACCCTCCCTGCAATACACCACGTCAGATGGTCCTCTAATTCAGCTTCATACGATTGCCACACCACCTACAATAGCCAAAAAACAAGTAGGCAACAATGTTAATATTTCAAATTTCACGAAACCTATATCTTGTTCCTAAACATGTAAAACAAGGCATTTTCACACCTAGCCCAGCAACATTGAAGCTATTTGCTTGCAATACATGTCCCTGGAGATGTGGGCGGGCTTGTTTTTCTTGTTTGGAACCCACAACCACCTACAATCAACAACAAGGGATCAATATCTACAACTTTCCTACAAAGATAATCTTATAATTACAACTATAATGTAATAAATCTATAATGTAATGTTGTTAGGTAATGATCACATAATGTATATGACGTATATGAGGTAGAAACTCACTTAGGGACAATGGACCATGCACTGGAGGACCATAAGCACCTACTGGTGGGCCACGCTCAACTCTCGAGCACAAAAATGGGAACCTGGCCCATGCCTAATACGGGACCAACAACAAGCACCCACCAATCTGACTGGTTGTCTTATCGCTTGCCCTGCATAACTCTCTGTACAACCAAGCAAGGCAAGCACTTCCCCAATTGTACATTTGTGGATTACGAAGGTCTTCCAACTACTGCACCCACATTAGATGCACCCTATCGCTAGATTTGTCCATGAAGATTGTGTCCCCTAGTAGCTCTAGGATGTAGCATCATGCATACTTGTGCAGCTGATCATCTTTAGGATTACGCGACAATGGACCGGCAACTTGTTCCAAAAGCCGTTTGATGACAATCCTCTGGCCAATAAGCACCTTTGTATTATCATTTACAGGTTGAAAGCCAAGGAAGTCCCGACACACATGCAGCCATTCTTTCTGCGTGCTCCTTGTTATAGCCTGGCCATCAACAGGAAGCCTGAGAAGAACCTCCACATCTTACAATGTGATGGTGACCTCACCATATAGCATGTGGAAGGTGTGAGTCTTGGGCCACCATCGCTCCACTAAGGCTGTTATCAACCCATGGTCAATCTCTCTACCTAGGGTCCTAAGGAGTCCCTCTAAACCAAGTCCCTTAATTATATTAACGACTCAGTCGTCCACCATTGGCTCTAGATTGGTGAACTCTTCACTACGGCTGCAGCAGGTAAGGGACTCCAAATCCTGCACAGAACAGAACCATGGATTAATATATGACATAATGTGTGTGTACATTCTATGAATTAAATGGGGTACCATAAGAAGGATACAATTCAAAACATAACAAATGGTTTTAGTGTTGTGTTTTACCTGCCCATTCCAAATAGCTTCTGACCGATATTCGGTTTGCAGAGTCAACACTGAATCATCAATGGGTCTAGGCTGCGCATGGTCAATCTGGCAAGCATTTGCAACAGCCATACTAAACAAGAACGATAAGCAGTTAGTTTGAGAAATGAACACATAATATGCTTATGGAACTAAGTATGAGTTAGAGCAACAAAAGCCAGTTTCTACAATGAGAATTTAGTACACACATTATTGCATGCAAAGTACACATAAAGTATTTTCTAAACAAGACATTTTGAACGGAAATGACCACTTCAATATACAATGTCGATTCAAAAACTGAATTGTGTATACTTTGTGTGTAATAAGGTAGCATGTAATAGGCATTATTGAAAACAAAAACAATCTAACAAAGACTCTTAAAAAACAAAAAAATTCAACAAAGTGGCAGTCCCACAATATACAACAAATGCAGGCCTAATCTACGTCCAAACAAGATGACTTATAATTTCATTACATTTGTCTCTAACCTTTATAATTTATTCATTCAATTTCTCTATGAAATGTAAAAATTTAAAGTAATAGTTATAAGAGAATGACAGAACTTTACTATTAGTTTCAGTTTACAGCAAAAATGGTGGATGGATTATTCCAGTGGATTGAAACAAAAGTCAAGTCAAAATATGTCTTGATTAATCACCTCCTTTATTCTGGTCTACACATATAATTGAGCTTATAAAACCCTCCACTAGAAGGAAGAGGCAGAAAACTTGGTTTTACTCTAGTATTGTTGAAGTTGAAGTCTTTTAGCTCATACAAGGCACTCTTTTGTTGTACAGGTTTTGTAGTCTACGGTCTAGAAAAATTGTGTTCAAGGTATCTCTGTCCCTATCCATGATTCACAGTGAAACTGGATTGGAAACTCAATAGTACACTGCTGTAATTATAAACTATAAATGGCATCATTTATAGGTTACCAGGCATTGCCCTTTTTTACATCAAATTCAAAGAATAACTGTGGGAGTCGAGTGCAAGTGAGAAGTTTAAGTGGTGCTAATTAAATCAGAATATAGAGCCACGACAAGTCTTGACAAACTTATACTCAATGAAACATTTAAATCCTCTCATTATCAAATTCTAACCACACTAAAATGAAAACCCAAAAATTAAAATAGGTAAAATGATTTGAAACCAAAGAAGGATACAATAGACACTATATGTGGTGACCAATCAGTATCAATCAAATATTTATGAAATAAAGAAAAAAATACTAAAATTATGAAATTGATACTCCTACCAAAACCATGAATGTGAGAAATCCAAATGATAAGGAACAAAAAAAGAAGGAAAAAAAAAAGAGTAAAAGAGAGGGACCCAATAGCAATATATATCAATAATTAGACATTCTCCTACATTCTTTACCAACAATAGAAATATAAGTAAAAAAAACAAAACACACAATCCCAAATGCTACGATTCTGTAAAACCCAACCTAAACAAAAAAAAAAACAATATTTTAGATGCAGATAAACACAAACAAACCCACATGAAAAAATCAAACAATAAGAAAAACAACCGAAGCTGGTGCAAAGAAAATGTACTTCAAAAGTTGGTTTAGGAGAAGAAAAGTAGACCTAAGAGAACTTGAGAAGGTTGTGAATATTGAAGGGCAGAGTGGCTGAGTATATATAAGTAGGGTTTAAATTGATAGAAAGAGCATGGGTTTTGGTGGAGGACGAGGATTTGACAGAATGAAAGTGGAGGTACGTGAGAGTGGAGACTGAGTGAGAGTGGAGAGGGTGCATGAGAGTGGAGACTAAGTGAGACTGGAGAGGGTGAGTGAGAGTGGAGGCATGAGAGTGGAGAGAGTGTCTATGACTATTTAATTTTGAATAAGCCCTTTATGAAATCAAGTCTTAGAGACTCGGTTTCCAGGTGGCTTCCACATGGATAAACCACGTCATTCTTGGAACACAAAAATCGACGCTCAAAGGGTCGAGATATAATTTGAGCCTCTAACACTCGAGTTCCAGGTGGATGCCGCATGGAAAAACACCAAATTAGAACATGATCAGAACATGGAAACCGAGTCTTTGAGGTTCAATTTACAAGTCCTAAATCGAGTCTTTAAACTCGAGATGTTAGTTAAAAATATAGTTTTGAAATGTTGTCAACTAACTATATAGTTTGGCAATTGGAGTTAATTGCCAATTTTGGCCTAATAAAAGGTATAATTATTTGATGTGGATTAAAGGGTAAAAGAGTCATTTACCAAGAATGTATTAACCCCTTAGGTAAATTAGTCAATTAATTAGCCAAGTGAATTAATTAAGACAATTTAACATACAATACACGTGGTAGCACAAACAAATCACTAAATAACTAAATGCAGCAGAAATTAATTTGACACGAGTGATTTGTTTACGAATAGGGAAAACCACCGAGGCAAAACCCCACCGAGTGAATTTAAGGTCACCACTCCTGAGAATCCATTATTATCAAAACAAGCGGTTACAAGTAAAGGAATCCCAGTACCTTATACCAACCTACAGTTGAACCCTTACCCCAATACACAATTGGACTTGCAATATAGTGACAATCTCTCCTTTTAATGCACTGTTCCCAATACGTGACTAACCAATCGATGCACTGATCTAAGTATATGACTAACATACCAACTTAAGAAAGATGTTGGCTGCAAAGTTCTTCAGTTCATCCACACGATGAAGATTAAGAAGCTCCTTGGTTACAAAACCTTACGATGTACAAACGTAGCAGCTTCTTCAAGAGAAAGATGAACTAGGGCAAATTCAGTCTTCGATCACAATTTGCATGAACAAAACATTACCTCACACTTACGCAACCTTTGACAACCCTTAAAATAATCCTTATATATGTCTAGGGTTGTGAGAAAAGAAAGACATGCATGAAAAATAGATCTAGAAATATGAATTTTGTAATTCTCGATAGATAGGTTATCTATCGAGCATCGGACTAAAATTCCCTTTTAAACCTCGATAGATACAATCTGTCGAGCAATCTGTCAAGCTATTTGTCGAGTTTTAAAATACAACACTTCTTCACTTGTTTCTTGAACAGATTTGCATGGCTTTAACTCTTGACTTAAACAATATGTTGCTTGAAGACTTAAACCATCCTAGATCTACCCAATTACAAGTAAATGGTGTTTTGTCATAGGATTAGCCAATTCTACGTGACATATGTTCTTGATATGATTCACATATGTCCTAACAATCTCCCTCTTTGGCAATCCGTGACAAAACCACAACACACAAATGAAATATGAGAGAAGTCATAAATCACTCAACTCATACTCACTTGTTGAATACAATAAAATCTAATCCTAACACGAACTCTTGAAAAATTTTGCATGAAGAAAGTTCATGCCATGATAGATTTTGACAACCTATATTTCTAAAACACTTTAAACAAAACTCATCAAGAAATCTTAGTGTGAAACAGAAATAAAAGATTGCATACATAAGAAACATATGTATAAAGAGAGAAAAGAAACAACACATGGAATGATAGGTGAACATGATAACAACATCATCAAATATATATATCAACGATAAATACAATGCTTGCTAAAGTGGTCACAAAACTTGTACAAAAAGATAATGTATCTAAAGGAGAAAGAAAAGATAAGATAAGACACATAAATCCTCACTACATCCCTAAAAAAAAATAAACACTCCCCCTAACAAAAAGGTCCTATGCTAACTCTCCCCCTAAGTACATGACTACTGTCATACCCAAAACTACTCCCCCTTTTTGTCATGAATGACAAAGGGCAAATCACCAAGAAGCAGTCATCTCCTCATCACCAGAAAAGCTAGCATCCTCATCCTCATCATGCAAAATGTGTGGTAGTATAAACAAATCACCAACTAAGTTAATATGCAGGGAAAAATAAAGTTGACATGATGATTTATTTACGAATGGGGAAAACCTCCAACGCAAAAACCCCATCGGGTGATTTTAAGGTCACCACTCCCAAGAATCCACTATTATCACAACAAGCGATTACAAGTAAAAGAATCCTAGTATCTTATACCAACCTACAGTTGAACCCTTACCCCAATACACAATTGGACTTGTTCTGTAGTGACAATCTCTCATTTTCAATGCACGGCTCCCAGTACTTGACTAACCAATCTATGCACGGATCCCAGTATGCGGCTTACTCACCAACTTAAGAAGGATGTTGGTTACAAAGTTCTTCAATTCATCAACACGATAAAGATCATGAAGCTCCTTGGTCATAAAACCCTACAGCGTACAAACGCAGCAGTTTCTTCAAGAGAAAGATGACCTGGGGCAAATTCAGTCTCCGGTCAGAATTTGCATGAACAAAACTTTGCCTCACACTTGCATAACCTTTGACGGCCCTCAAAGTAATCCTTATAAATGTTTAGGGTTGTGAGAAAAGAAATCCTAAACATGTATACACAGATTGGTGTGAAATCAGATTTGAAAAAATAATTTTCATAAATCTCGATAGATAGGTTATCTACTGAGCCGCTGTCTAGGATTGAGCTAAATTGCCTTTTAAACCTCGATAGATGCTATTTGTCGAGCTAGCTATCGAGCTTTGAAATCCAGAACTTCTTCACTTTTTTCTTGGATAGATTTGCATGGGTTTAACACTTGGACTTGAACTCTTGTTCCTTGAAGTATTAAACACATCCTAGATCTACCCAATTACAAGTAAATGACGTTTTGTCATAGGATTAGCCAATTCTATGTGACATATGTTCTTAACATGATTCACATATGTCCTAAAAATCTCCCCCTTTGGCAATCTGTGACAAAACCACTACAAACAAATGAACATATGAGAGAAGTCATAAACTACTCAACTCATACTTACTTGTTGAATACAATAAAATCTATCCTAACTCTTGAAAAACTATTCAAGAAGACAGTTCATGGCAAGAAAGAATTTTACAACCTTTATTTCTAAAACACTTAAATAAAACTCATCACATCATCTTTGTGTAAAATAGAAATTAATAGATTGCATATAAGTAATAAGAAGCATGTGCATAAAGAGAGAAAAGAAACAACACATGAAGAGAAAGGTGAAAGAATGTAATAACAACCTTAATATATATATATATATATATATATATATATATATATATATATATATATATATATATATATCAAAATTAAGACAAGGTTTTCTATCACAATGTAAGCACAATGTATCTAAAAAGAAAGAAAAGAAAAGATACAAAAATTCCTTACTACATCCCTCAAAAAACAAAAAACAAAATAAGCACTCCCCTAATAAAAATATCTCCCATACTAACTCTCCCCCTAAATACATGACAACTCTCATACCCAAAACTACTCCCCATTTTTGTCATGAATGACAAAGTGTAAGTCACTGAGAAGTAGTCATCTCCTCGTCACCAAAAGAGCTAGAAGCCTCATCCTCATCAGCATCACCACTATCTGAGTCATCAGCATCATCCTCGTCCTTAAAAGCCTCTAGAGAAGGAGAGAAAGACTTAACAAAGCCACCAAGGCGAGTCTGTTGTCATGCAATACAACCGACACTGGTGTTCACCTAATACAACTCATCACTGAGAGTGTCAAGGCGAGCATCCATGCGTTGAAGCTATGCCATGATCGCCTCGAGGGTCACACCATCCGCTAAAGAAGAAGGAGAGGATGTGGATGGAGTTGAAGAAGCCGAAGGAGTCGCCGTCTCGGTTCATGGCCGCTTCGATCAAAGCTGGGCCTCATTCCATCTAACGGTCGCCGCATCTATGACATACATGACAAAGAAGTGGTCTGACTCGAGATAGGAGACAGAAAGGTGGCGAATAATCCGCGTGATAGTATAAGGAAAGGTAAGCTTATCACGGGTCGCCGTATCCTTATAGACATCTATAAGGGAGAGTATGAAGTGAGGGGGAAAGTCAATGGTAAGCCTCTCAAGGAGGGATAACAAAAATCTAGCACAAGGCTCAGTAATCAAATTATAGTGAGACAAGGGGCGTTTTGACGACCATGCCAAGATGAAGGTGTCTCACAAAACAGAGACACGAGCTCATCTTTAGACACAGTCTTAAGATGATCATTGCCAGGGTAATCAGGATGCGCTACCTTCGGAACATGTAGCACCTCGGATATAAGATCCAGAGTGACTACAATACGCATACCTCTAACAAAAGTAGAGAACTGAGATACTGTGTAATCGAATCCGTGCATATTAAAGTAAAACTCATGTATGATCACGGAGGGACAAGTGACCGGGACATCACAAACTAACTCCCAACCCCTACTGTAAATGACAGTGGGAAGGTTAGTATCGGAAAAGTTCGATAGGATGACTTGGCATTCTGAATGAACACCTCGTCGAGAAAAGTTCTCTGAAAAGTCCTTACATGCTTTATCATCACGGAACCTAATATGTGAGGAGGTAGAATCAGAAGTAGATGCCTTGAAATGAAGAGGGTTCCGGGACGAAGTAGACTTACATTCAGGTGCCATAGAGCAACTAACCAAAAGAAGGAGAGAGAGAGAGAGAGAGAGAGAGAGAGAGAGAGAGAGAGAGAGGGACAAACAAAAAATTACCAACACAGATCGATATCAATAAGATAGAGAAAACAAAGGTACATATGCATGAAAAATGCATGAACATGTGACATGTAACAATAAAAACATCATGGGCTCAGCCCAATCCAAACCTACCAGTACACATCATTCCAACACAGTAAGCACACATCTAAAATGCATGAATCATTGTTAAAATGCAAATGTGATGAAATGCATGAACATTTAAGATCATTTAAAAAAAACCCATACCAAAAATTTTGTAAACACCTCATCAATTTTGAAAACCCCCCAAAAAATTTTCAAAAACCCCAAAAGTTAGGTAAAAAAAGATGAAATGCATGATAAATGAAATAAGGAAGATCATACCAAATGTAGAAATCACTTTTGAGGCCGAAGAATGAGTGGGGAAGATGAAGAGGTTGAGTGAGAAGTGTTTGGGAGAGAGAAAATAGGGGTGTCAAGAGGTGTCGAGCTTTATTTTTTGACAAATGGACCTATCGAGAGGTGTCTATAGCAAAGAGACCTCGATGGACTGAGAAGCCATAAGGTAGCTATCGAGGAGACAGAAACTATCTTGATGGATAGAGAAGCCGTTAAGAAGCTATCGAGAAGAATTCTCAAACAATTCAATGGATTGAAATTACGATAATAGCTATAGAGAAAGGAAGATCAAGAGCTCGATAGATAGCCTAGCTGTCGAGAGGTATCGAGAAGCTGTCGAGATTGCTTAAAAAAAGTTTTTTCAAAGAATAGGAAAACACAGACATGAATGCAATCAAACATGCTACTCAACCAAAGATCCAAACAACATTTTAAGCTCTTAGAAACATCTCTTGACAAGAAAAATGTCAAGCATATAGATCCAAAACACATACACACACACTAAACAAGTCCGACCAATTTTATATTTCAAAAACAAGTCAAGACAGTTTAGTGAGCATACATTAACACATATATTCCCTGTGATGGCCAAATCACATTGTACCTGCACATGTATCAAGAGTAGCAAAGAATATTACGTGTTGTGTGTGAGAAATATCGCAAGATTGCACAAGTGTCTGCATGTTACGACGATTTGAGATATAAGAAAATCACTTTAACTCACACACAATCATAATTGCTTGATAGGGACTATCACTTTCAAGGTACATCCTATAACTCCCACATCTCCTAGAAGACACACCTGCAACCATATATAAAGCATTTTGATACTTTTTGCTTCTATTTTTCTTTGCATATTTTTCATTTTAAGCATATTATGCATAGGATTAAAAGAGAGAGAAAAGAAATACCCAATGATGTTAAACTTTTGACATTGCACTTTTACTATGCCGAAGCATACAGATGTCTTATCATAATTGGCTGGCAATAATGGTGAGGTGGTTATTTATGCCTTTCTCTTAAGATTTTCTAGTCCTCCCCGTCAAAAACAATGATACGAGTATTAAGTACAAGAGATTACTTTATCTTACTCATCACAAACACGAACCACAAAGCTCACTTGCTTAGTTGTGCATAGAGATGCTCATCTAAACTACAAAAGATACAAAGTTTAGAAAACTTTGTTTCAATGGCCATCCAAGGTACACAAGTACCAAGGTACACAAACACACACATTGTTTTTGTATTTTTCTAATTTTTCAATTTTTTTATTATTTTTTATGGAAAACAAAACAAAGCAAAAATGAAAACAAACAAACAAAAACATGTTAAACAAAGCAAAGCATAAAACTACAATGATTCAAAACAAGAAAGCAAAACACACAAGTAATGCAATCAAAAAAATAGAGGGAGAGAGAGAAAAGTAACAAAATCACTTCAAGCCTTTTTACTTCCATACCTTGGAAGAACCTTTCTGTTTAACGAACCCTTGATCCGGCGATGAGAGGGAAGAATTGAAACTGTTCAAGTTCGAAAGGAACATAAGGGCTTTGAGTAAATCTCCAAGAGGAGCAAGAGAGGATAGAAACTGATTCTGGTTTCCTGATGAGATCATACTGTTGCTAAGTTGAGTGGCTAACCATTTATAGCAATTAGGTCAAGTATGTTCGGTCGCTCCACAGTGATGACAGAGATGTTGCTTCTTCTCTTTAGACTTTTGGGTATTGCCCTTCTTAACCCTTGGGTTTCTAGTCTTTTTCTTATCAAGCTTGGGGAGTGCTCCTAAGATAGATTTAACCTTGTCTATATTCTCACTAGCTAAAACAGTTTTCACATCATTATTCTCAGGTTCAATATTATTTGCAAGAGAAACAAACATAGTAGTACTAGAAGAAGCAATATTAGGAGAAGAGAAATCATACCCTAAATCGGTTCGTTTAGAGGCAAACTTCTGAAGGCTGAGCATCTCATCAAGTTTTACACTTGAAGTCCTCTCCAACTGAACTCTGACTTGAAATAGCTCTACCTCAAGCTTCTTGGTCTTTTTAACCTTGAAATTGTTCTCAAATCTCAGTGCTCTAATAGTCTAATTAGCTTCATCAAACTTTGTGGAAATTCTTCTCGTTCAAGCTCCACATCAGTGAGTTTCTTGGTGGCCAACCTATACAACTTCTCATGCTTTTTCGAGACTTTGTATAATTTTACATAGGCTATGTGGATGTCATCTTGCTCATCCATCTTTTCAAACTTAGACTCCACCAAGTCCTCTTCTTCATCCACATCTTCAACAATCCTTAGTATGATTTACAGTGGCAGTAAAGGCATTCAAAATTCCATTATCCTCATTTTTCGAATCATCCTCAGGTTCGGTGTCGCTCAATGTAGCAGCAAGTGCCTTGCTTTTCCCAATGGTCTTGAGATACGTAGGGCATGCTTGTTTCATGTGTCCAAAGCCTTGACACCCAAAATACTTAGGTCCTAAGGGAACAGTGTACTGACCGCCATCCCTAGCATGAACTGGACTGCTTGCGGTCTTTGTCAAATCCTTTAGCATTAGCATTCTTCATAAACCTTTTAAACTTCTTTGTGATATAGGATTTCATCTAAGAATCTTCATCGTCAAAAGACTCATCTGTGTCACTGCTCTAGGCCTTCAGTGCCATGCTCTTTCCCTTACTCAATTTCCCGATTCTTGTCAAACCCAACTCATAGGTCTGCAAATTGCCAACCAGCTTTATCAAATGAATTTTACCAATATCCTTTGATTCCTCAATTGTGGTAATCTTGGCATGAAATCTCTTGGGTAAGGATCTAAGCTCCTTTCTAACAATCTTGGGTTTGGGAATGGTTCCCCTAAGATTAAAGGCTGAGTTCACTATGTCCTTAAGCTTGGCATAGAACTCATCAAATGACTTATCCTCCTCTATCTTGATCTCTTCGAAGCTTGTAGTGAGACTTTGAAGCTTTGAGTCCTTGACAGCCTTAGTTCCCTCATAGGTCATCTAGAGAATGGTCCATGCTTCCTTGGTAGCTTCGGTAGAGGATATCTTCTTAAACTCCTCATTTGTGACCGTACTGAATAACGCATTCAATGCCCTGTTGTTGAAGTTAGCCACCTTAATCTTGGCATCATCCTAGTCAGCCAGCGTTTCCTTTGGCTTGGTCCAGCCTATCTCAACAGCTTGCCACACTTTTCATCTAATGACTGCAAGAAATCGCTCATGCGTACTTTCCAGTATGCATAGTTGTGCCATCAAATAAAAGAGGTATAATAAGAAACTGTCCTCTATCCATGACAAACAGGGGTCAATGGATCACACAAGAAAGATTAACCCTAATTAGAGTGTGCCCATTTTGATACCACTTGATAGGCCAAGAATGTATTGACCCCTTGTGATGAATTAACCAATTAATTAGCCAAGTTAAATAGTTAATCCAATTAACATGCAAAACGTGTGGTAACAAAAAAAAATCACCAACTAAGATAATATGCAACGGAAAATAAAGTTGACACGGTGATTTGTTTACGAATGAAGAAAACCTCCAAGAAAAACCCTACCAGGTGATTTTAAGGTCACCACTCTCGAGAATCCACTATTATCACAACAAGCAGTTATAAGTAAAGGAATCCTAGTACCTTATACCAACCTACAGTTAAACCCTTACCCCAATACACAATTCGACTTGTTCTATAGTGACAATCTCTCATTTTCAATGCACAACTCCAAGTACATGACTAACCAATCGATGCGCGGATCCCAGTACGCGGCTTACTAACCAACTTAAGAAGGATGTTGGCTGCAAAGTTCTTCAATTCATCAACACGATGAACATCATGAAGCTCTTTGGTCACAAAACCCAATGGCTTACAAACACAGCAGCTTCTTTAAGAGAAAGATGAACTAGGGCAAATTCAGTCTCCGGTCAGAATTTGCATGAACAAAACTTTGTCTCACACTTGTGCAACCTTTGATGGCCCTTAAAATAATCCTTATATATGTTTAGGGTTGTGAGAAAAGAAAGCCTAAACATGTATACACGGATTCATGTGAAATTAGGTCTGAAAAACTGATTTTCATAAATTTTGATAGATAGGTTATCTATTGAGCATGATGAGCAGCTGTTAAGCATCGGGTTAAATTGCCTTTTAAACCTTGATAGATGCTATCTGTCGAGCCAGCTATCGAGCTTTAAAATTCAGCACTTCTTCACTTGTTTCTTGGATAGATTTGCATAGCTTTAACACTTGGACTTGAACTCTTGTTCCTTGAAGTATTAAACACATCCTAGATCTACCCAATTACAAGTAAAGTGCATTTTGTCATAGGTTTAACCAATTCTATATGACATATGCTCTTAACATAATTCATATATGTCCTAACAATCTTCTTCATCTACCTCTTCAACAATCCCATTAGTAGGATTCACTGTGGCAGTGAAGACATTCAAGATTCCCTTGTCATCATTATCTAAATCATCCTTGGGCTCGGTGTCACACAAGGTAGTAGCAAGAGCTTTGCTTTTCCCAATGGTCTTGAGACAAGTTGTACATTCTTGTTTCATGTGTCCAAAAACTTAACATTTGAAGCACTTTGGAATAGAAGTAACAGTGTACTGACCGCCATCCCTAGCATCCTTCTTCCCTTTATCTTGGCTCTTGAACTGTGAAGAACTCAATTGTTTTCGAATCTTGTTAAATCCTTTTGCATTGGCATTCTTCATAAACTTTTTGAACTGCCTCGTGATATAGCAGCAATGTCCTTTGATTCCTCAATGGCGGTGAAGTAACGACCCAAGGAAAAGCGCTAGCCACATCTGCGCTATACCTCGAAAGGACTAGTCCTTTTGAGGTATAGCGCAGATGTGGCTAGCGCTTTTCCTTGGGTCGTTACTTATGGTATCAGAGCCGACCCGGTAACCCCGTGTGGGCTCAGAGACACTACCCCACAAAGTGGGCCCTAATGAGGACGTTAGGGATTTAAGTGGGGGAGATTATGATGCCCCAATTTGATTGATTGTGTGATGTGTGTGGATGTGTGATGAGTCCCACATCGGGTATTTACTGGGTAGATCTGGGCTTTATTAACAATTGCAAGGAGCCTCAATAGTGACTAGTCCTTTTGAGGTATAGCGCAGATGTGGCTAGCGCTTTTCCTTGGGTCGTTACTGGTGATCTTGGCATGGAATCTCTCTAGAAGAGATCTTAGCACCTTTCTAATAATCTTGGGTTTTGGAATGGTTTCTCCAAGATTAAATGCAAAGTTCACTATTTCCTTTAGCTTGGCATAGAACTCAACAAAAGACTCATCCTCCTCCATCTTCATCTCTTCAAAGCATGTGGTAAGCCTTTGAAGCTTTGAATCCTTGACAGCCTTAGGTCCTTTATAGGTTGTTGGGAGGATGGTCCATGCTTCCCTAGAAGTTTTAGTGGAGGATATCTTCTTGAACTCCTTATTTGTTACCGCACTGAATAAAGCATTCAATGCTCTGCTGTTGAAGTTTGCCGCTTTGATCTTATCATCATCCCAATTAGATGGTGCTTCCTTTAGCTTGGTTTAACCTATCTCCACAGCTTGCCACACCTTCTCATCTAAAGACTACAAGAAAACTCTCATGCGTACTTTCTAGTGCCATCAAATAAAGGAGGGATAATTAATAATTATCCTCTATCCATGAAAAATAGGGGTCAATGGATCACACAAAAATGATTAAGCCTAATCAAAGTGTGCCTACTTTAATACCACTTAATAGGCCAAGAATGTATTGACCCTTTAGGTAAATTAACCAATTAATTAGTCAAGTGAATTAATTAAGTCAATTTAACATGCAATATGTGTGGTAATACAAACAAATCACCAAATAACTAAATGCAGCAAAAATTAAATTTGACACAGGTGATTTGTTTACAAATGGAGAAAACCACCGAGGCAAAACCCCACTGGGTGAATTTAAGGTCACAACTCCCAAGAATCCACTATTATCAAAACAAGCGGTTACAAGTAAATGAATCCAAGTACCTTATACCAACCTACAGATGAACCCTTATCCCAATACACAATTGGACTTGTAATGTAGTGACAATCTCTCCTTTCAATGCACAACTCCTAGTACGCAACTAACCAATTAATGCACGGGTCCAAGTACGTGACTAACACACCAACTTGAGAAAGATGTTAGCTGCAAAGTTCTTTCGTTCATCCACATGATGAAGATCAAGAAGCTCCTTGGTTACAAAACCCTACGGCGTACAAATGCAGCAACTTCTTCAAGAGAAAGATGAACTAAGGAAAATTGTCTCCGGTCACAATTTGAGTGAATAATCATTTTGCATCAACTTACATCACATTTGATGGCCGTTAAAATAATCCAAATATATGTCTAGAGTTGTGAGAAAATAAACCCTACATAAATAGCTTGGATATGCCTAAAAATTAGATCTAGAAATCTGAATTTTGTAATTATCGATAGATAGGTTATCTGTCAAGCTGCTGTTGAGCATCGGGTTAAAATTCCCTTTTAAACCTCAATAGATACAATCTGTCGAGCTAACTGTCAAGCTTTAAAATAAAAAGTACTTCTTCACTTGTTTCCTGAACAAATTTGCATGGTTTTAACTCTTGACTTGAACAATATGTTGCTTGAAGACTTAAACCATCCTAGATCTTCCCAATTACAAGTAAAGTGTGTTTTGTCAAAGGATTAGCCAATTCTACATGACATATGTTCATAACAAGTTCCACATATGTCTTAACAACACTTTGAAAGAACCAAATATCTGCTAAACATACATCTTTCACCAAATGTTTAGCAAAAAAAAAAAAATCATCTTTCACCGAACACATATTCTTCTCCCAATAAAAGATAATTAATCACCTTTAATACATGCTACCCTAAATCCCTTAAATTTAGCAAGCCTAGAAGGGAGCATTTCTAATTAAGAAATCTTGGGTAATCTCCAAGTACGAAGAATGATGCTCTTTTCTCTCGCATTCATGGTGTGATCCATTAATTAAATTCATAGTGGGATCCACCATGAATATGAGAAGTCCAAATCATCTATCCCATTTTTCATGTCTCACTCTATACTCCACCAATAAAAATATGCCACATGTCCACCTATTTAAATTAAGGACAAAACTTAGGTACAGTACCTTAGGTGTTGTTCCTTAGGTTCCCCTCTTAGGATTCAGCCATGTGGCTACATAACTAAAAAATACACTTTCATCCCACAAGAAAAAATCCACATGGCAGAATTTTAAGAGGGGAACCTAAGGAACAGCACCTAAGTACTGTACCTAAGTCTTGCTCTTAAATTAAATCTAATTTTCCAACTTTTCCCACCTTAGTTTAAAAAAAAAAAAACTCAAAAACCCCCCAACCACGCCAGCAACCCATCCCCATTGCCCACCACCACCACCATCACCAACATTCGTCGGTGTCAATATCCAACCACCACCTTCGGCTAGCCATCCACCACTTTCGGCCAGTGACCCAAAGAAAACCCAAACACCTATAATTAAATAAAATAAAAACATAAACACCTCACTACTACCACCACCAAAACTTGGCCGACGCTGGCAGATGACGCCCTCATCATTATCGGTCACAAAAACCACCAATATCTCGATTCCCCACTGTTGACCAACAGATCTAGAGCCAACCACCATCCACCACCTTCGACTATTTACATGAATAAAAAAATTTAAAAATTAAAAAAAAAAACCTTACACATTCCCCACCAGTCACCACGACTCTTATCCAATGCCACCAAGAGATTGTGACGCCATGTAGAGGTGATGGCACTCAATCTCTTCTTGATGGTGCCGAAGAAGGGTGGTTGTGATTAGTGAGGAAGGGGAATGTGTTGGGTTTTTTATTTACTAGGTCACTAGTCGGAGTTACGTGGTGGATGGCTGGCCAAAGGTGGTGGTTGGATGTAGACTACATCGACGACCTCGCCATGGTGGCGCCGACGAAGGAGAGTGGTGGTTACTAGTGAGGATGGGATGGTGGGGTGGTTGGTGATTTTTTAGTTTATTTTAAAAAAACTAAAATGAGTAAAGTTGGAAAATTAGATTTAATTTAAATAGGTGGACATGTGGCAAGTTTCTATTGGTGGAGTATAAAGTGAGATAGGAAAAATGGGATGGATGATTTGGACTCGAATGTGAAAGGAGGGAGCACCATTTATCTATGCTTCGAGAATACCTAAAAATTTTCCCCCCTTTAGGAAAGAAAACTTTTGTTGCCTTTAGTCAACCATGTCCCCCCTTTTGAAGAAAAGTTAGACCAACCCATACTTTTAGGAGATTTCATTACTTAAAGTTAATGAATAACATTTTCAACAAGTTCAACACGTTTTCCTTTCATTCAATAGTTTTTTAGTGACTTGAAGGGTCTGTTTAGTTGGAGGAGTGAAAAACTAGAATGATAGAAAATGGGGAAAAAATAGAGATTTAATTTTCTTTTATATGTGTTTGGTTCGGATGACAGAAATATGAAAAATTCATTTGTTTAGATGAAAATAAAAATGAGAGGATGGAAAATGAAGTTGATATGAATTTAAAATATGTACTTTTTAGGGCGCCTCTCTTTTTGGGCAAGTGGTGTGGAGTCGCTACTTATTTTTTATACAAAAAAAATAAGAAAAAATAAATATAAAATACATGACTGTATAGTATCCTTCTCATTGATTGAATAAAAAAAATACATGTTTGAAAAAAATGAAAATTACATGGCTTTGGGTCCTAGTTACATTCTACCAAATTATTACATGGCTTTTTGTCCTAATTACATTCTACCCAAAATTAAAAAATAAAAACAAGGCTTAGATCTACTTATCCAAATACCTAAATTTGGAGGCTAGGTTATGAAATGGGAAGATGTTAGGCACCCACTCCACCTAGACAAAGTCTGGTTTTCTAGACTCTTATGACCAATGTACCTCTATGCATACTATGAATGACATGTTGTATATATGAACAAAACTAAATCACACAAATTTATTTATGAATGAATCCTCTTCTTTGTTTAAAAAAATTCAGATATGTTTTAGTGATAAAAAAAATTGATTTTGGTTTGTCAAAAATGTCAGATCTGTTTTGTAATTAAAAAAAAAAAAGGGTTTTTTTGGAGAGAAAAACTCAGATCTGTTTTGGTGATTAAAAAAAAATTGATTTTAGTTTGTAAAAAAATCAGATCTATTTTAATATGTAGAAAAAATGGTTTTAAGTTTGTAAAAGATCAGATTTGTTTTATGATGATGAAAAAATTAAAAAAAAAGTTTTTGATAACAAAAAAAAAATAAAAAATCAGATCTATTTTTATATGTTTTTTTAAAAAAATATATGTGAAAAAGTTTTTTTTTATGAAGAAAATTTCACTCATAGCATAAATTTTTCACTCAGATTTCTTTTTATTTGTTTCAAAATCTACATATGTTAAAGAAAAATCAAATTTGTATCCAAGAAAGATACAAATCAGTTTTTTATTTGAGAAAAATTCAGATCTACATCTAATAAAGATGCAGATTCATTTTTTTTAAGAAAAAATTCAGATCTACGTCTAAGAAAGATGCAGATCCTTTTTTAAAAAAAAAGAAAAAGAAAATTTTAGATCTACATCTAAGAAAGATGTGGATCTATTTTTATTTTAAGAAAAGTTCAGATCTACATCTAAGAAAGATGTGGATCTGTTTTTAATTTACATGGAGCACTTCTTGTTCTTGAGAGGATGTTTTAGGGTTCAAAGAAATTTATTCAATTATCATTGAAACCTAAAAACCCTAATTTTAGCAGTAGATATCAGAAAGGATCAACAAATATGAGCAATTTGAGAACCTATAAACATATGCCTCTCAGAGCATCCAAAAAAAAGTCCCTAAATTATGAGATCCAGCCTCTAGTTATAGAGGCTAGAAGACTCTAAACAATAGCTCTGTCGTGTAGAATGCGAATCGGGACTCATCCTTTTACGAAAAGATCGAAAAGGGTGTGCCTTATTGTCACCCGAATGGAGTTGGGCCAAAGCCCAAAAGGAGTCAATTCAGAACTTTTAAAGTGCTATTCAGCACTCCAAAAGTGCTGAATGGTGCTCTTGGATGCCGAACACACTTTTGTGTTCGGGTGCGTTTTGGACTCTTTTTCTAGGGTTTTTTTATCCGGTCTTTATACCTAGACATGTTTTCATCCTTAGTCTATGATTTTTTTATCACTTTTCTGGATAATTCAGACTTTTTGGGAAAAATTATCTTGTATAGAAATTCCTTAAAATAAATCATGATAAAATTCAAATTATCCACAATTTTATTTTTTTCTAATCATCCATTTTATTCCTATGCATGCAATCCTATTTTAGATTTTAGACACCAATTATCAACCAATCACAAAATTATTTAATTAATTTTAAGTGTTTAACCAATCAAAATTAATTTAAATTAATTGTGTGTGGTTGACTCTTCCTAGACACAATGCATGTTGACCGTGCAAACTTGATCATGCAATATCTTTCGATCCGATGGTTTGATTTAGAAACTGAACACACCATTGTGACCATTAGAATCTCAAGATCATTTTTACGATATGCAATGAATAACATCATGTATGTGATGCAAGAACAAATTGATGCATGTAATGCAATCATGATTTTTGGGGTACAAAGTGATGCAAAAATACATGTTTGTATCACATACAAAACTTACGCAGCGAAAAATAACGGATCTACTTCATTCATAAAAGTTAGCATGTACTATGTAAGTTTCAGAATTTGAGAACAAGAGAGTGTACCTTGAAGCGGTGAATTTCAAAACCAAAGATCAGAAGCACTTGGGAACACTTTCAATCTTCACTCCAATTCCACTAACACCCAAGATGTGTGGTCTCTCAATCAGTTTCCAAGGGGAGAATGTCAAAGTGTCTAACACTTATTACACACCACTTCACAATAGTGTTATATCTCACACACAAAAATTTTGTATGTTTCTCCCTTTGTATCTAACTGATTATCTAATTAGGCTGGCCTTTGGGCCTTTCCAATTGAGCTTAAGTGTGTGGCTTGGAGTGGGACCAAAAGGGACCAATAAGACACTAGCTCCAATGGGCATTGGGCTTTTCTGTCAACTCTTGACAAGTCTAAAGTTACCATTAACTATATTTAATACTACTATATAAATATAGTTGCACTCTAGGCCTTATTTATAAATTATATCCTAAGACTTTATTGTACATGTAACCCCTTCATAAAATATTCGTAGTAATACAAAGTCATGAAAGGAGACTGCTACTTTGTAGATTACTACATTTTAATTCCTTGAGTACCCGGTTTAATCCTTTAAGGTTATTCATCATATATTTATGAAATCTAATTCTATAAATATATACTTTAGTAACTCCTTACGAAAGTAGTTAAGCCTAACTCTCTGAATAACCAAACCCTTTAAACTTATCTCAAGGGAATATTTTATATCTCCGTTAAGAGACTATAAATTCCATCTTGAGGATATATGTTCCATCAATACTAAATGTGATTGCCCAACATATTGAAGTTTTGAACATTAATTTAGATCTCACTCCTGATATATCAAAACAGCTTACACTTCATGATCAGGTCCATGATCCTCTCAGGATTAAGAGTTCATGTAAATAGAAGTCGTGAGATTTATTATTCAATTGACAATTGTTAGGAGAATAATAAATCTCACAGCGGTCTAGTTCAATATGTCTTAACTTTTAAGACATATCAACATAGCAACTACAAATCTCCATTTCCATGATCAAGACAAATCATCTTAGTTGATATGTTATAGTCTTCGTAGATGACATGCCCAATTTCATCACCAACTACGAACTAAAATTATGAGTTTACAAAGAACTTGTGATTTACATCTTTTGTGACTAAATCACATAAATTACATACTATGCATCTCATGGACTATATGAGAATGTCCCAATATTCATGTTGCCATTATTTTTAGATAATAATAAAACAAATTTATTAAGCACAACATTAAGTCATGCATAATGTCGTACATAATAAAATACATAGCATCATACAATAGGATTTAAGGGCATTAATCCTAACAATCTCCCACTTGCCCTAAAGACTATTGCACTAATCTAACTCCCATCTTCTCCAAATGTGACTTGAAAGTCCTTTGAGGTAAGGCTTTGGTAAAGGGATCTGCTAGATTATTTGCACTTTCAATATTTGCTACCACTACATCTCCACGAGCAACAATGTCTCGAATGATGTGGTACTTCCTCTCAATGTGCTTTCCTTTCTTGTGATTCATTGGATCTTTGGATTGTGCAACCGCTCCACTATTGTCGCAGAACAATGTAATAGGAACTTGCTCAATTCTAACAATACCGAGATCAAAAAGGAATTTCTTAAACCAAACAGTCTCCTTTGCTGCTTCATAAGCAGCAACATATTCAGCTTCCATGGTAGAGTTGGCAATATAAGATTGCTTAACACTCCTCCAACTTATGGCTCCACCTCCCAAGGTGAATACACAACCCGATGTGGATAATCTGAAATCTAGATCTGACTGAAAATCTGAATCTGTATAGCCAATGAGAATCAAATCCTCACACCGGTAAACAAGCATATAATTTCTTGTTCTCCTAAGATACTTGAGAATATACTTTACAGCTTGCCAATGTTTAGGTCCTGGATTTGGTTGATATCGGCTGACCATGCCAACTGAATAACAAATATCCGACCTAATACAAAGCATGGCATACATGAGACTTCCTAGCACAAAAGCATAAGGAACCTATCTCATCATGTTTTCTTCCTGAGGAGTCTTAGGCCTTTGGTCATCAAATAGAGGAACTCTATGTCTAAAAGGAAATAATCCTTTCTTGGAGTTTTGCATGCTAAACCGTCCTAGAACCTTATCTATATATCCAGCTTGTGACAAGCCTGACTTCTTATTCTTTCGATCTCGCCAAAGCTTGATCCCTATAATATAGTTAGCTTCGCCCAAGTCCTTCATATCAAATTGGCTTGACAACCAAACTTTAACTGATGACATTACTCCTACATCATTTCCAATGAGTAGAATATCATCAACATAAAGCACTAGGAACATTACTACTTTGTCTCTATGTCTTTTGTACACACATGGTTCATCAAGATTTTATTCAAAACCAAATGATTTGATTGCCTGATCAAATCTGATGTTCCATGACCTAGATGCTTGCTTAAGTCCATCAATGGACCTTTTCAACTTGCATACCATATGCTCTTGGTTCTTTGCTACGAAACCTTCTAGTTGCAATATGTAGATTTCTTCTTCAAGATTGCCATCAAGAAATGCAGTCTTAACATCCATTTTCCAAATCTCATAATCATAATGAGCAGCAATGGATAAGAGAATTCTGATAGATTTAAGCATAGCTACTGGCGAAAAAGTTTCATCATAGTCAATGCCTTCTTTTTGTGTATACCCTTTCGCCACTAGTCTTGCTTTAAAGGTTTCAACCTTTCCATCTATCCCTCTCTTTCTCTTGTAAACCCATTTGCAACCAACAGGTTTAATGCCGTTAGGCGCCTTTACAAGATCCCAAACTTGATTGGAATACATCGAATCTAATTCAGATTTCATAACTTGGACCCAATGATGTGCATCTATATCATTCATTGCCTCCTCATAAGTGTAGGGATCCGATTCAGCCTCTTCTAAGATAGATTCATAAGTTTCTCTCAAACCTATAAATCTCACAAGAGGCTGAACAATTCTCCCACTACGACAAGGCACCTATGTACTAGGCATCTCATAAGTTGTACCTTGTGGTTTATCTAATACAACCACATCATCTCTAGTTTCATCCATTGGTTGTTCAACTACAGGTTCATCTATTTCAGTCAAAACAACTTTACTCCTAAGATTAAAGTTATTCACATAATCATCCTCCAAGAATTTGGCATGAGTGCTAACAAACACTTTGTTATCCTTATGATTATAGAATAAATAACCATTGGTTTCCTTTGAATACCATAAAAACATGCATACTTCCATTTTAGCTTCCAACTTATCAGACCTCCCTTTCAACACATGTGCTGGACAACCCCAAATGTGGAGATATTTCATACTAGGCTTGCGCCCACTCCACAATTTCTTAGATGTGTTGGGAACAGATTTTTACGGAACTAAATTCAAAATATGCATAGCAATTTTTAGTGCATATCTCCAAAAGTAAATTGGTAAAGTTGAATAACTCATCATGGACCTAACCATTTCCAAAAGAGTCATATTCCTTCTCTCCGCTACACCATTTTGTTGAGGAGTTCCAGGTGCAGTTAATTGGGATACAATCCCATTCTGAATTAGGTAATACTTGAAATCCCCAAGAAGGTATTTGATACCTCGATCAGATCGAATGGCCTTTATGCATTTGCCTAATTGATTCTCAACTTCAGCCCTAAACTCTTTGAACTTTTCAAAGGCTTCGAACTTCCGTCTCATTAGGTACACATAACCATATCTTGAGTAATCATCTGTGAAAGTGATGAAGTACTCATAACCTCATTTTGCTTAGGTTGACATAGGACCACATACATCCGTATGAACTAATTCTAGCAACTTTTGGGCTCTTCTATCTTTTGCATTAAAAGGTCGTTTGGTCAATTTACCTTCCAATCAAGATTCACAAACTGAAAATTCAACAAATTCCATGGGCTGTAAAAGTCTATCTTTGATTATTCTTTGAATCCTATTTGAATTAATATGACCCAAATGCAAATGCCAAAGATATGCCTCATTAGAAGGAAACTTTCTCTTTAATGATTTTACATGAGAGTTACTATCTAATTCAAAATTGTATAATTCATGCTTATTAGGAGTTAAAATATAAAGACCATCCATAATATTGCCAGAACAGATAAACATTTTATCCTTCTTTATTACAACACTATCTTTCAGGATAATACAATACCCATGTTTACCTAAGTAAGTTACATAAATTAAATTCCTACAAACATTAGGTACATACAGACAGTCTTCCAACATTAAAACTCTAGAACTAAAACATAAATTAAACACTCCAACAGATACAACTAGAATTCTACTCCCATCTGCTAAGATAAGAAACAATTCCCCTTCATTCAGTTTTCTGGTCTCTTGGAACCCCTACAAAGAATTGCAAATATGATTAGTACAACCTGAATCCACACACCATGAATCCGTGGGATTCTGTTCCAAACATATTTCAAGAAGGAATGTGCTTTTCATACCCTTATTCTTGGCAGCTTTGAAAATTGGACAAATCCTCTTCCAATGACCTTTCTCGCCACAATGGAAACAATTTTCTTTGGCCTTCTTTCCCTTATTGGCAACTCCCAAGGCAATTTGTCTACCATCCTACTTAGTGAAGTCCTTCTTCTTCTTACCCTTGCCTTTCGACTTAGGTTGAGAAGTAGAAGATTCACCAATATTAGCTTCAACACTAGAAGTACCAAGGATGCCTTCTGCCACTACCAATTCATTCATCAATTTAGACAAAGAATAAACCTTTTTGTTCATATTATAATTCAGTCTAAATTCCTTGAATGATTTCGGTAGTGACTGGAGTATCATATCTACTTGGGATTTTTCATCAATATTGGCACCTAAAACCTCCAATGTATTCAGATTAGAGATCATTGTAAGACAATTCTCCCTCACTAAAGTACCTTCAGCCATTTTGGTATTATAAATTTGCCTCATGGTTTCTTGCTTGGCAAAACGGCCTTGCTCACCAAACATCTCCTTCAAACTTAACATAATGTTCGAAGCTAGTTTTACATCTTGCATTTGATGCTGTAGAACATTTGAAATAGATGCTAGGATGTAGCACTTGACCATCTCATTAGATATCTGCCAACGATCATATCGTTGTTTTTTCTCAAAAGGAGCATCTAATGAAGGAAAGCTAGGACATGGTTAAATAAGCACATATTTGTGCTCTTCAGCAGCTAAAACAATGTCCAAATTTCTTTTCCAGTCAACATAGTTGGATCCAGTTAGTTTGTTTTGATTAAGAATAGAAACAAGTGGGCTAAATGATGCCATGTTCAAATCTGAAAATAATAAACATGAATATGATAAGTAAACTGGACATTATCAATTTAGCATATAAACATATAATATGGAATCTTAATAAAATCATAATATAATATAAGCAACAACAACCCAACCCCATGTTTATAATTCCTTGGTAGCAAGTTTATTATAAACACTATGATTGATTGAGAACTATTCTCATTATTAGTGCTATCATGATAACTCTTATCAATTACTAATAATATGCCATATTACCTTTTGGACTCTAAGTAAGAATGACATAGCTCATTTGGGAGGTTAACATTACACTTAGTCTAGTGTACACTATTATCTAAAATCATGTGTAACCACATTTCATCTCCCTTTATAGTGTTTAAACTTGTAGTACCATGAAACAAAACACCCTCCTTTGGGATCGCGAGGCATATACGCCAAGACGAGGTGCTTGTCCACACTACTTTAAACGGGTAAGTTCAATCTCGTAGTACTATGAAATAAACACCCTCCTTTGGGATCGCGAGGCATATACGCCAAGACGAGGTGCTTATCCCACACTATTATGAACTAATAATGGAGGCTGTGAGATCCAACCCTTGTATCTCTCTCCCACTAGATGTTTAAAAATAAAGGTTTTTAATTTAAAACATGCATAAACAGAATACACATTGCCTTGCTCTTTATATAGGTAAAAAATTCTTTAAGAAAATTTTGGATCCTCAGTCCTCGATCGATCAAGAATATACCTCGATCGATCGAGAAAAGTTCTGGCTGCTTGATCGATCCTTGACAGATTCTCGATCGATCGAAAAAAAATTCCACGAAGCTCGATTGATGCTTCAACAGATCTTCGATCGGTCGAGAAAACTTCTACCAGCTCGATCGATGGTCAACAGATTCTTGATCGATCGAGCATCGCGAATTTCGAATTTTCCAGAATTTTTCTAAAACAGTTTTTTAACGTTTTCATGAACAAAACAACCATCATATGAACATAATGGATAGAAATTGATATAAAAACTGAATTTCATTGATGCTATAGCCTTAAAGTTCAGTTTAACATACTTAAACTCAAAATTAAACAACATCATAACATCAATATCAGTTTTTATCAAACAATAATTTCAACAACCATGCTGAAAACTAATTTCTAACAACATAAAACTATTGTCAATAATTCCAAAACTCAAAAAAAATGTTAAAAGAGATACGAAATGAAGACCGCTGTGATACCATTTAATGGAAAAATACATGTTTGTATTGCATACAAAACTTACGCAGTGGAAAAATAACGGATCTACTTCATTCATAAAAGTTAACATGTACTATGTAAGTTTTAGAATTTGAGAACAAGAGAGTGTACCTTGGAGCGGTGAATTTCAAAACCAAATATCAAAAGCACTTGGGAACACTTTCAATCTTCACTCTAATTCCACTAACGCCCAAGATGTGTGGTCTCTCAATCAATTTTCAAAGGGAGAATGTCAAAGTGTCTAACACTTATTACACACCACTTCACAATAGTGTTATATCTCTCACACAAAAATTCTGTATGTTTCTCCCTTTGTATCTAATTGATTATCTAATTAGGCTAGCCTTTTGGGCCTTTCCAATTGAGCTTAAGTGTGTGGCTTGGAGTGGGACTAAAAGGGACCAATAAGACACTAGCTCCAATGGGCATTGGGCTTTTCTGTCAACTCTTGACAAGTCCAAAATTACCATTAACTATATTTAATACCACTATATAAATATAGTTGCACTCTAAGCCTTATTTATGAATTATATCCTAAGACTTTATTGTATATATAACCCCTTTATAAAATATTCGTAGTAATACCAAGTCATGAAAGTAGACTGCTACTTTGTAGATTACTACATCTTAATTCCTTGAGTACCCGGTTTAATCCTTTAAGGTTATTCATCATATATTTATGAAATCCAATTTCATAAATATATACTTTAGTAACTCCTTACTAAAGTAGTTAGGCCTAACTTTCTGAATAACAAAACCCATTAAACTTATCTCAAGGGAATATTTTATATCTTCATTAGGAGACTATGAATTCCATCTTGAGAATATATGTTCCATCAACACTAAATGTGATTGCCCAACATACTGAGGTTTTGACCGTTAATTTAGATCTCACTCCTGATATATCAAAGCAACATACACTTCATGATCAGGTCCATTATCATCTCAGGATTAAGAGTTCATGTAAATAGAAGTCGTGAGATTTATTATTCAATTGACAGTCGATAGGAGAATAATAAATCTCACAGCGGTCCAGTTCAATATGTCTTAACTCTTAAGACATATCAACATAGCAACTAGAAATCTCCATTTCCATGATTAAGACAAATCATCTTAGTTGATATGTTATAGTGTTTGCAAATGAAATGCCCAATTTCATCGCCGACTATGAACTAAAATTCTGAGTTTATAAAGAACTTGTGATTTATATCTTTTGTGACTAAATCACATAAATCACATACTATGCATCTCATGGACTATATGAGAACGTCTTAATATTCATGTTGCCATTATTTTTAGATAATAATAAAACAAATTTATTAAACACAACATTAAGTTATACATAATATTATACATAATAACATACATAGCATCATACAATAGGATTTAAGGGCACTAATCCTAACACATGGATGGTCATTCTAGTCATCTTCTTTGATTAAATCATGGATGCAAAATCGAGTGTCTATAGAATGTCCCACATTAACAGAGCTTGGAATGTTAATGTCAATGTAACACAAAGACACTGATTTTAGCAACCATGATTTAATTGAGGTTGAATTTTCAAAGATTACCTAGCCCTCGAACCTAAAACTTTGGAACGAAGAACTAGTACCTTATCTTTTGACAAAAAAATGAAAATACTTGACTTAGCCGATAGTTGATGACTGTGGGAATGATTCTTGACAAGTGAGATGACCAAGAGGCTTTTCAATCCTGATCTTGAATGATTGATGCAACCAAGAGGCTTTTCAATCCTGATCTTGAAAATGGAGCTGTCTGTGACCAAAGGGCTTCTCAACCTTGAAACTAGAGTTGTCTGCGACCATAGAGCTTCTCAACCTCAATCTTGACGAAAGGTAACCAAAGGGCTTCTCAACCTTGGAACTTGAAGAAAGGTGATCAAAGAACTTCTCAACCTTGAAACCGAAGCTGTCTATGACCAAAGGGCTTCTCAACCTCAATCTTGACGAAAGGTAACCAAAGGGCTTCTCAACCTTGAAACTAGAGAAAGGTGATCAATGGACTTCTTAACTTTGAAACCGAAGCTGTCTGCAACTAAAGGGCTTCTCAACCTTGAAACTAGAATTGTTGGAATGTCGATCAAAGGGGCTTCTCTATTCTAATTTGAACTGCTAAAATGTTTGATCAAAGGTCTTCTCTAATTCAATCTGAAATTGCTGAAATGTCGATCAAAGGTGTTAGGTTCTAAGACCTTTAGGTTCAAATGTATTAGAACTCTAATTTGTAATGTTGGCAAACCATGATCAAAACGTTTTAGTCTTGTTTAGACTGCTCAAAGTATGTGTCTTTAATGTAAAGTTGGAATCGAGTTGCTGCAGAATTTACTGTGCAATTCTGTTTGGCTCGATCGATCAAGAATTAGAATTGACCGATTGAAAGTTGTGCAAATTGTTTTTCTGCAAAAATTTCCAACTCAGTCCAAGCTCGTTTTGTATGTAGGGTTTTATGTTTTGCGCTAGGTATAAAAGGGAAAATTCTAGCCACGTTTTAGAGAAGTTGTTGATGCTGCGTGTGTGAATCTTCTATGAGATCTAGAGGTGCTTACCTTCACACATACTTAGGGTTATCAAGGATCAAGACTATGTCAAGAACTTGATGATCATTGAGTTGTTGCATTAAAAGCTTAAAGATATACAAGCGGGAGTGCTTGTGCTTGCTGGGAATCCAAGAAGGAAGTAGTCTGTGGACTCGGAGCTGTCACGTGGTCGTGGTAGTAAGTTTTCTACTCGAGGTAGCAATAGGATGTTAGTGGTCTAAGTCGCTATTGTGTAAACTTCAATTTCTTCATAGTAGATTTAGTTTTACCTTAAGGATAGCTAGATTAAATCCTCCCCAGGTTTTTTACCGATTTGGTTTTCCTAGGTCATCATATCATTGTGTTATTTATATTTCCGCTGCTTTGCATGATATGATTGATTTGTGTTAACCTAGATCTGCTTAATTTACCTAAGTTAATAACTTGGCTAAATAACTTGGTTAATCTAGTTGTTTTAAGGGGTCTAAAAATTTACAAAAGGTCTTCACTACTTCAATCTAAAATTGTTGGAATGTCGATCAAAGGCCTTCTCTACTTCAATATGAACTACTGAAATGTTTGATCAAAGGTTTTCTCTACATCAATTTGAAATTGCTGAAATGTCAATCAAAGGTCTTCTCTACTTTAATCTAAAATTGCTGGAATGCTGATCAAAGGCTTCTCTACTTCAATCTGAAATTGCTGGAATGTCGATTAAAGGTCTTTTCTACTTCAATCTAAAAATGTTGATCAAAGGTCTTCTCTACTTTGATCTAAAATTACTGGTGTGCCGATCAAGGGCTTTTCTACTTCAATCTGAAATTGTTGGAATGCCAATCAAAGGTCTTCTCTACTTCGATCTGGCTTGTGGCTGCAAAAGTCAAAATTTGGATTTAGACTTTAACTGATGAGTGCTTTATGGTCCCACTGTTTCTGAGATGAGTGATTTTCATTTACCCTTTCTTGATTTGAACTTTATCAAGAAAAGTTTGATTGACTAAAGATTCTATTTTTGAGAAACATTTGATTTTTTAAACTTGGAAGTTTTGAAATTGACATTTAAAATTTTGAAACTTTGAAACTTTGAGATTTTGACTTGAAATTTGGAATTTTGAAAATTAAGGCTTGAAATTTTGATTATGAAATCTGGGGTTTGAATATTTTCTTGAAATTTTGAAAACTGGAGATTTGAATCTAAAAAATTTGGCATTAAGAATGTGGATTTTTTTTTTTTTACTTGGAGTTTGACTGAGTTAACTTAGTTTGACTACGTTGACTCAGCTCTTGGCTGAGTTTAAGTGTGGGTGCCGAAATTTTGGCCCCCTACTTCTTTGTTTCTTCCTTTTTTCCTTTTTGCTTCATCTTCATCAACTTCTCTTCCTCCATTAACACTATTCGCCTTCTCTTCCTCCATTAACACTATTCGCCTTCTCTTCCCCTTGATTTTTCTTCTTTATCTCACCACTTCTTCTCACAAAAAACACTTTTCTAAGCTTCTTCACCTTCCCTCATCCATCTCTATCAATATTTCTTTAGATCCTTGCGTTTTGAGCATTTTCACCGCACATCCATTTTTGGTGAAACCTATTTTCTAAACCCACTTTTCTTTGCATCAAGATGGCTTCTTCCTCAAGGGGATCTTCTTTTCTTGCTTTTCATGGTAAGAAATATGATCCAACATTTGATTGGCATGATGAGGATAGACTTCTTCAAGACCCTAGAACCCAGGCTCCATATTGTCATGTAGACACGAAGGTGAGTTTTTCTTTGGTTTCCTTGCTTGGGAAAATGTTGTTTCATATTTCGTTGAGAATTTCATGGTGAGATATTGTCATTTGGTTATTTGAAATTTGGGGTATTGTGTGATTGGTTATGTTGGAAAATGGATTTGGACATTCTTGAAGTGTTGTTTCTTGATCATGGTGCAATTTGGACAATGTTGGTGGCTTATGGAATTTTGACAATGTAGGTAGATTGTGATGGAGTTGGATGAATTTTGGTTTGAATTTTGGGAGTATTGGCATTGTGAAAAATTTATGGTAGGCTTATGTGAATGTGTTTATGATGTATATGGGAAAAGTTTATTGGCATGTGTAAACTTTGCTTTATGGACATGGCAAAATTTTGTCGGAAAATTTATGGGTATGGAAAATTTTTGGACATGGGAAAATTTTTATGGGCATGAAATTTTGATTATGAAAAATTTTGTTCGGCATGTGACGTTGGTTCTTGGAAAATTTTTGTGATTATAATTTTTGCCATGTGAGAATTTAGTCGTGCATGGGGCATGACTTGTGGAAATTGTTTTTTGCTATTTCGGAAATGTAGGAACTTTTTTTCGCATGGCTATGGAAAAAATTTGGTAGTTGTGTATGGATATGTGAAGAATTTTGATTGTGGTGAAATTTTGGTGGGGTTTTGGTTTTTTTTTTTTTTTTTTTTTTTTTGTGATGTGGGTTCGGTCATGGAAATTTTTTTTTTTTTGGACATGTAGTTTGGTCATGGAAATTGATGAGCTGAACTTTTGTGTTGCAGAGCCTCAAGAGTCAAGGCAGTCTCCAAATGTTAAAAAGTGCATGGGCAGCATTATCTCCTAGTATCAAAAACATCATCAATGAAGTAGGCTTTGGCACTTTCTTCGAAGCTTTGTTAAATCATGAGACACATTAATACAAAGATCTCCAGTTACTTCTCGCCTTGGCAGAGTGCTTCTGGGACACTACACGACCTTCCACTTTCCAGGTATTGGGGAGGTAAGGTTGACACCTTATGACTTCTCTGTTATCACCAGTCTGAGGTTGGGTGGTGAAAGAATTCTTGTCAATGATTCCCTTACTTCAATTGAACTCAAGCAACTTCTAGGTGTAGTGCCTTCTAGAATGAGGAGTAACAATATCCCTTTGTCTTAGCTATGTGAAAATATTCCTCATTGTGAGACTGCGGCCAAAGGTGCTCGTACTTTCATGCTTCTTTTTATTGGGACTTTCTTGTGTCCAAATTTAGGCAATATTGTGAATCTTCGCTTCCTAGAAAGCTTGAGAAAAATTGGACAAATCTAGAATTATGACTGGGGCGGCATGGCTTATACTACTCTGATGCATTTCATGACCCAATTCTCTAGGCGGAGTCTTTCAAGCTTGGGTAGGGCTCCATTTGTATGGCAGGTGAGGTTTGGGATTTTTTGCCTAGGTTTTGGAAAATTATTTTGGCTATGTGTAATTGTGTTGTGAATTTTTTTAGGTCTGAATGTATGAGTATTTTGGGGTTGGTCCTGAAATCCGAGAGGAAGTTGTTAGCATTTTTCCTAGAATTCTCCGTTGGTTGCCCAAGCATCGTTTATCATTGACCTCCAGACATTCTTTGGAAATTTGGCTCTTGGTGATTGATAATTTGACTGCTGATGATGTGAGTCCCCCCCCCCCCTCTTTTTGTGCAGGACCCTTGGTGTTTAATTATGGCTTGGTCTTTTCACATTCTGGGATCCTTTGTAATTTTTCAAATGTCTTTAAATCCTTGGGCTAGATGTGAGGTGTATACAGAGTGTGAATGGGCTTTGGAGCTGAATGGTTGTCAGGCATTGTTTGATTGTGGGTATGGAAGGTATTGGTATCTTGGTGATTAAGTGTGGCCCCAAGTTCATCATGTGTATCCTCCTACAACAATTCCAGTTCCTCCTTGTCCCTCCATCCAGTTAGTTGACCTTCTGACAAATGAAGAGATTGCTCAGGCCTATGCGGGCTACATTATTCCAGGAACAACAGGAACTTATTCAGAATTTATTCAAACTCATCTACAAGGTTGCTTGGCTGGCATATCGGTACTTCTTTCCTCCTTTTCTAAAAGTCAAATTTTCACCTTGTATATTCCTTTCCATATTTTTGCTTGGTGACAATATTTGCATGTTGGATCTCAAAGCTCCATCTTTTAAAAGGGAGGAAGAAGGAGATGAAGAGGAAGAGACTCCCTCTCCTCATCATGCTAGTAGCTCTTGTAGTTCTTTCATGGAGACTTATCCCCATTTTCAGACGTGGCAGTATGATGTGATGAATCCTGATGGAATGTATAGTTCCATGCCCTTGAATAGGCCAGAGCATACTCCAAATGTCCCTTGGCCCGATTTAGTATGTTCTTGCATTTTTATTTGTCCTTATTTCTTCTTGGCTTATTGAATGGTTCATGATCTGGTGGATTTGTGCTTTAGGTAGATGTTGATCTTGTCGAGGAAAGTATGTGAATGATTGGAGGCTTACAATCATTGGCTCGTACCTAGTATTCCCAATATGTGCTCAATGATGCGAGCTAGGTATGCAATGATACTTTTTGAGTGTCTTTTGCTTGGACTTTTCTTGATGATGGAATTGTCACTCAATTCTGCTGACTTTTCAAGCACGTCGACTGGAAGCTACTAATTCTGCCAGAAGAGCTTTGGAGGAAAGGATCAAGAGCCTTGAACTTGAAAATCGTCAATATGATCCTTGCTTTTTCTCAAGTCAAGAAGGAAATACTGGAGGTGGCTCCTCTAGAGGTGGATCAAGGAGATCCTCACGCAGGTGGACTCGGAGTCCCAATGATGTATGACTTGTATTTTTAATTTTTTGACAAAACCAAAGGAAGTGTTCCTTAGACAATCTTGTATTAATTTCCATGTTTAGTGCTTTGTCCTCGGAGTTGCCTTGGATCATGTAGAAACTTTAACTAAGATAAGTTTAAAATTCACCTGATGAGGTCTTGTAGTATCAATTTAAACTTATCTTGATTAACTTTGTTGGAATCTGCACTCACTTGAATTAGACAAAGCCAACTGCCCCTAGTTTAAAATGAATGCATGATTTTTGGAAATCTTGGTGATGAAATTTTTTTTATTTAGAAAAATAATGATGGTGTTTTTTTTATTTAAAAAAATTATGATGGTGCTTTTTTTGATAATAAATGAGCCATGGGCGAATGCCCCTAGTTTATAAAAAGGAATGCCTGATTTTTGGAGATCTTGACAATGATGATGATTTTTTGATTCTTTGAAAATGAATGAAACATGGTCAAATGCCCCAGTTTGGAACATAAATTCATGATTCTTTAAAAAACTTGATTTGATCAATTTTTGAAAACAACGATACAAGTGATGATTTTTAAAAACAAGTGAGTTAGACATGTTAGAGTGCCCCAGTTTGACTAAAAAATCTTTTTAAGTGTCAAACGATCTAATAAAAAAGTCCGACAACACAAAATTGCATGGGTGTATGACGGAGGGGTTGAATGCCACTTGGCACGTGAGGAATGCCATTCGGCATTTTTGGAGTGCCGTTTGGCACTTTTAGAGTGCCAAATGGCACTGGGCCACACCACGATGCTCATGCCATGGTGGGCCAACTCCTTACGATTTTTCAATGCATGTTTTGCATTTTTTGAAAAACATCTACTTCGTTCGCAATCATGAAACACTCTCCTAGTCAACCACAAACTCTCTGAAACCTATTTCAAACCTAATTAGGAATTGATGTAGCTTATATTAATGAATTCTCCTCCGACAATTCTCTACATAAAGGTTAGCAACACACAATAATCACAAGCAAAAGTCATCCATGGCTAACAATCAAAGTTTTTCTCATTCAACAATTCATGATATCAACAAATGGGTTTGTAGCTTTGATTTCAGCACCAAGACCAATTTCACAACCTTCAAACTAGAGGGAATTAAGGCTTTGAGGACTGTCGAACTCAAGTGGGACTTCCTCGTGCTGCCGTGAAATTCTGGGATCTCGAAGATCATGTGTTTCAGTTTAACATTACTGAACTCTATTTGAAAATTGAAGAGTTTTTCGCTATCCTAGGCTATGATCCAAGAAAAATATTTGTAGCGGTTTCTTGTGATCCCAGGCATAAGGAATCTTTGTCTAATGTTCTCGGTCTTCCTACTTCCACTACTGATAGTACGATTAAAGGCCATATGGTGAATCTTCGTGAAATTATCTCTCGGCTGATTGATAAATGCACCTATGGAGTGACCAACAATATGCGAAAAAAATTTGGTTTAACCTAATGCATCACGGGAAAACCTTTGCTTGCTCTAGGAGACGCGGTTTCGTGGATGCTCAAGCCATAAGTGTTCTAAATCAAATTAAGGATGGTGATAATCCTATTTCTTTAATCATGGCAAAAACTCTTCTAGGACTGGATGCTGTATTTCATGGTGGAAAAACTCAGAACTTCTTAGGGAGCTCCTTGACTTTGCAGATATGGCTGATGGAGCAACTAGACATGATTGCCAAGCCTACCACTGCTAATTATGGGCCTAGCAGTTTTCTTAACAGGGTTGTAATCAAAACTGAGTGCCAAACTGAAAGTGATTGGGTGAAGGTCTTGGACAAGAAATCCAGTACCTTGATTCAATGGGACTATTATTGGTGGATGATAGGCCAAGAATGTATTGACCCTTTGGGTAAATTAACCAATTAATTAGCCAAGTGACTTAATTAAGTCAATTTAACATGCAATACGCGTGGTAGCACAAAAAATCACCACATAACTGAATGTAGCAAAAATTAAATTTGACACGAGCGTTTTGTTTACGAATAGGCCAAACCACCGAGGCAAAACCCTACCGGGTGAATTTAAGGTCACCACTCTCAAGAATCCACTATTATCAAAACAAGCGGTTACAAGTAAAGGAATCACAGTATCTTATACCAACTTACAGTTGAATCCTTATCCCAATACACAATTGGACTTGTAATGTAGTGACAATCTTTCCTTTCAATGCACGGCTCCTAGTACATAACTAACCAATCAATGCGCGGATCCCATTATGTTGCTTACTCTTTTGCCTGAATCCCAGTACGTGACTAACACACCATTTTGAAAAAGATGTTGACTACAAGGTTCTTCAGTTCATCCACACGTTGAAGATCAAGAAGCTCTTTGGTTGTAAAACCCTACAGCGTACAAATGCAACAGCTTCTTCAAGAGAAGGATGAACTAGGAAAAATTGTCTCCGATCACAATTTTAGTGAATAATCACTTTGCATCAAGTTGCATCATCTTTGACGGCCCTTAAAATAATCTTTAAATATGTCTAGGGTTATGAGAAAAGAAACCCTACACAAATAGTTTGGATATGTGTGAAAATAGATTTGGAAATCTGATTTTTGTAAATCTCAATAGATAGGTTATCTGTTGAGCTGCTGTCAAGCATCGGGCTAAAATTCCCCTTTAAACCTCGATAGATACAACCTGTCGAGCTATTTATCAAGCTTTAAAATACAACACTTCTTCACTTGTTTCTTGAACAAATTTGAATGGCTTTAACTCTTTACTTGAACCCTATGTTGCTTGAAGACTTAAACCATCCTAGATCTACCCAATTACAAGTAAAGTGCGTTTTGTCAAATAATTAGCAAATTCTAAATGACATATATTCATAACAAGTTCCACACATGTCCTAACAATTTCCCCTTTGGCAATCCATGAAAAAATCACAACAAACAAATGAAATATGAGAGAAGTCATAAATCACTCAATTCATACTCACTTGTTGAATACAATAAAATCTAATTATAACACAAACTTTTGAAAAACTTTGCAAGAAGAGTTCATGGCATGATAGATTTTGAAAACTTGTATTTCTGAAACACTTCAGACAAAACTCATCAAAGCATCTTAGTGTGAAACAGAAATAAAAGATTGCATACATAGGAAACATGTGTATAAAGAAAGAAAAGAAATAACACATGGAGAGATAAGTAAAAGTGATAACAACATCATATATATATATATATATATATATATATATATATATATATATCAAGATAAGTACAAAGTTTGCTATCACTAAATGGTCATAAGACCAATGTACAAAAGATAATGTATCTAAAGAGAAAAGAAAAGAAAAGATACATAAATTCTCACTACATTCCTCAAGACAATAAAACACTCGCCCTAAAAAAAAGGTCCTACAAAAGGTTCTATGCTAATGAAGGAAAAAAAAGTTTTGTATCTCATACAAAACATATGGCGGGAGCAACAAACAATGATCTATTTCATTCATGATTGATAATGTGCACTATGTTAATTTCAAAATTTAAGAACAATATAGCGTATCTTGGTGTGAAGAAATTCAAAACAAAGATTAGAAGCACTTAGGAACACTTTTAATCTTCATTCCAATTCCACTTTACGCCCAAGATGTGTGGTCTCTCAATCAATTTTCAAAAGGAGAATGAAAGTGTGTCTCACACTCACATGCACACCGTTTTTTATATCTCTAATAAAAATTCTATATGTGTCTCCCTTTATAACTAACTAATTATCTAATTGGGTTGGCCTATTGGGCCTTTCCAATTGGGCTTTAGTGTGTGACTTGGAGTGGGACCAAAAGGGACCAATAAGACACTAGCTCCAATGGGCCTTGGGCTTTTTCCATCAACTCTTGACAAGTCCAAAGTTACCATTAATTATATTTAATACCACTATATAAATATAATTGCACTCTAGGCCTTATTAATAAATTATATCCCAAGACTTTATTATACACGCAACCCCTTCATAAAATACTCGTAGTAATACAAAGTCATGATATAGGCTGCCACTTTGAAAATTACTACATCTTATCCTTGAGTACCCAGTTTAATCCTTTAAAATTATTCATCATATATTTATGAAATCCAATTTTATAAATATATACTTTAGTAATTTCTTACCAAAGTGGTTAGGCCTAACACTCTGAATAACCAAACTCATTAAACTTATCTCAAGGGCATATTTTATATCTCCGTCAAGAGACTATGAATTCCATCTTAAGAATATATGTTCCATCAACACTAAATGTGGCTACCCAATATACTGAGGTTTTGACCGTTACTTTAGATCTCACTCTTGATATATCAAAGCAACCTACACGTCATGATCAGGTCCATTATTCTCTCTGGATTAAGAGTTCATGCAAATGAAAGTCGTGAGGCTTATTATTCATTTGACAATCGTTAAGAGAATAATAAATCTCACAGCAGTCCAATTCGATATGTCTTAACTCTTAAAACATATCAACATATCAACTAGAAGTCTCCACTCCCATGATCAAGACAAATCATCTTAGTTGATACGTCATAGTCTTCGCAGATGAAATGCCCAATTTCATCACCGACTACGAACTATAAATTCTGAGTTTACAAAGAACTTGTAATTTATATCTTCTGTGACTTTTCACATAAATCACATACTATGCATCTCATGGACTATATCATAATGCCCTTAATTCATGTTACCATTATTTTAGATAATAATAAAAAAAAAAAAACATTATTAAACACAACATTAAGTCATACATAATGTCATACATAACATCATACAATAGGATTTAAGGGCACAAATCCTAACAATCTCCCACTTGCCCTAAAGACTATTGTGCACTAATCTAACTCCCATTCCCTCCAAATATGACTCAAAAGTCCTTTGAGGCAAGGCATTGGTAAAAGGATCTACTAGGTTATTTGCACTTTCAATCTTTGCTACCATAACATCTCCACGAGCAACAATGTCTCGAATGATGTGGTACTTCTCTCAATGTGCTTTCCTTTCTTGTGATTCCTTGGATCTTTGGATTGAGCAATCGCTCTACTATTGTCACAAAATAATGTGATGGAATCTTGCTCCATTCTTACAACACCAAGATCAGAAAGGAATTTCTTGAGCCAAACAGCTTCCTTTGCTGCTTCACAAGTAGCAACGTACTCAGCTTCCATGGTGGAGTCCGCAATACAAGATTGCTTAACGCTCCTCCAATTTATGGCTCCACCTTCCAAAGTGAAAACACATCCTGAAGTGGATTTTCTAAAATCTAGATCCGATTGAAAATCTGAATCTATACAGTCAATGGGAATCAAATCCTCACTATGGTAAACAAGTATATAATTTCTCGCTCTCCGTAGATATTTGAGAATATGCTTTATAGGTTGCCAATGTTTTGGTCTTGGATTTGATTGATATCGGCTGACCATGCCAACTGAATAACAAATATCTGGTCTAGTAGAAAGCATGACATACATGAGACTTCCCACTGCAAAAGCATAAGGAACTTGTCTCATCATATTTTCTTCCTCTTGAGTCTTAGGCCTTTGGTCATCAGACAGAGGAACACCATGTCTAAAAGGAAGCAATCCTTTCTTGGAGTTTTGCATGCTAAACCGTTCTAGAACTTTATCTATATATCCAGTTTGTGATAAGCCTAACATCTTATTCTTGTGATCTCGCCAAAGCTTGATCCCTAGAATAAAGTTAGCCTCACCCAAGTCCTTCATATCAAATTGGCTTGACAACCAAACTTTAACCGATGACATTACCCCTACATCATTTCCAATGAGTAGAATATCATCAACATAAAGCATTAAGAACATTATTACTTTGACTCGATGTCTTTTGTACACACATGGTTCATCAAGATTTTGTTCAAAACCAAATGATTTGATTGCTTGATCAAATCTGATATTCCATGACCTAGATGCTTGCTTAAGTCCATAGATGGACCTTTTTAACTTGCATACCATATGCTCTTGGTTCTTTGCTATGAAACCTTCCGGTTGCAACATGTATATTTCTTCTTCAAGATTTCCATTAAGAAATGCAGTCTTGACATCCATTTGCCAAATCTCATAATCATAATGAGCAGCCATGGATAAGAGAATTCTAATAGACTTAAGCATGCCTACTGGCGAAAAAGTTTCATCATAATCAATTCCTTCTTTTTGTGTATACCCTTTCGCCACTAGTCTTGCTTTAAAGGTTTCAACCTTTCCATCTATCCCTCTCTTCCTCTTGTAAGCCCATTTGCAACCAATAGGTTTAATGCCGTTAGGCACCTCTACAAGATCCCATACATGATTGGAATACATAAAATCCAATTCAGATTTCATAACTTGGACCCAATGATCTGCATCTATATCATTCATTGCCTCCCCATAAGTGTGGGGATCCAATTCAGCCTCTTCTGAGATAGCTTCATAAGTTTCTCCCAAACCTACAAATCTTATAGGAGGCCGAACAATTCTCCCACTACGACAAGGCACCTGTGTACTAGACATCTCATAAGTAGTATCTTGTGGTGTATCTAAGACAGCCACATCATCCCTAGTTTCATCAATTGGTTGTTCAACTATAGGTTCATTCATTTCAGCCAAGACAACTCTACTTCTAGGAGTAAAATTATTCATATAGTCATTTTCCAAGAATTTGGCATTTGTGCTAACAGACACTTTGCTATCCTTATGACCATAGAAAAAACCTCCAACTATTCCTTTTGGATACCCTACAAAAAATACCACTTTTGTTTTAGACTGTAACTTGTCAGACTTTCCTTTTAACACATGTGCTGGACAGCCCAAAATGTGGAAATATCTCATACTAGACTTATGCCCATTCCACAACTCTACAGGTGTTTTAGGAATAGACTTCGAAGGTACTAAATTGAGAAGATACATTGCAGTAGTTAAGGCATATCCCCAAAAAGAAATTGGCAGAGTCGAATAACTCAACATGGACCTAACCATATCTAAAAGAGTCATATTCCTTCTTTCTGCTACACCATTTTGTTGTGGAGTTTCAAGTGCAGTCAACTGGGATATAATCCCATTTTCAGTCAAGTAATCCTTGAAGTCACCAAGAAGGTATTCGCCACCTCAATCAAATCAAATGGCCTTTATGTGTTTACCCAATTGATTCTCAACTTCAGCCCTAAACTCTTTGAACTTTTCAAAGGCTTCGGACTTTCGTTTCATTAGGTACACATAACCAAATCTAGAGTAATCATCAGTGAAAGTAATGAAATACTCATAGCCACCTCTTGCTTAGATTGACATAGGACCATATACATCTGAATGTACTAGTTCTAGCAAATCTTGGGCTCTTCTACCCTTTGCATTAAAAAGCCGTTTGGTCATTTTACCTTCTAAACAAGATTCGCAAACTGGAAAACCATCAAAGTCCATGGACTATAAAAGTCCATCTTTGATTAGTCTTTGAATCCTACTTGAATTAATATGACCTAAACGCAAGTGCCATAGATATGCATCATTAGTAGAAGGAAACTTTCTCTTTAATGATTTTACATAAGAGTTACTATCTAATTCAGAATTGTATAATTCATGCTTGTCAGGAGTTAAAATATAAAGACCATCCACAATATTGCCAGAACAGATAAACATTTTATCATTCTTTATTATAACATTGTCTTTCAAGATAACACAATATCCATGTTTACCTAAGTAAGTTGCAGAAATTAAATTCCTACGAACATTAGGTACATACAAACAGTCTTCCAATATTAAAACTCTAGACTTAAAGCATAAATTAAACACTCCAACAGCTACAATCGGAATCCTGCTCCCATCAGCCAAAGTAAGAAATAGTTCTCCCTCATTCAACTTTCTAGTCTCCTGGAACTCTTGCAAAGAATTACAGATATGATTAGTACAACCTGAATCCACACACCAGGAATCCGTTGGATTTTGTACCAAACATATTTTAAGAAGAAATGAACTTTTCATACCCTTATTCTTGGCAGCCTTGAATGTTGGACAATTCCTCTTCCAATGTCCTTTCTCACCACAATGGAAACACTTTCCTTTGGTTTTCTTTCCTTTGGTTTTCTTTCCTTTGTCGACAACCCCTAAGGCAATTTGTTTACCATCTTTCCTAGTGAAGTCCTTCTTCTTCTTCTTCTTCTTACCCTTGCCTTTCGACTTAGGTTGAGAAGTAGAAGCTTCACCAACATTGACTTCAACACTAGAAGTACCAAGGATGCCTTTTGCCGCCACTAACTCATTCATTAATTCAGACAAAGAATAAATCTTTTTGTTCATATTATAATTGAGTTTGAATTCCTTGAATGATTCCAGAAGTGACTGGAGTATCATATCCACTTGGGATTCTTCATCAATGTCAGCACCTAAAACTTCTAATGTGTTCAGATTAGCAATCATCCTAAGACAATGCTCCCCCACTGAACTTCCTACAGCCATTTTGGTATTATAAATTTGCCTCATGATTTCTTACCTTGCAAAACGGCCTTGCTCACTAAACATCTCCTTCAGACTATGCATTATGTCTGAAGCAAATTCTACATCCTGCATTTGATACTGTAGAACATTTGAGATATATGCTAGAATGTAGCACTTGGCCATCTCATTAGATTTCTGTCAACGATCATATCATTGTTTTTCCTCAAGAGGAGCATCTAATGAAGGAAAGCTAGGACATGGTTGAGTAAGCACATATTTGTGCTCTTCAGCAGTAAGAACAATGTCCAAATTTCTTTTCCAGTCAACATAGTTGGATCCAGTCAGTTTGTTTTGATTAAGAATAGCAACAAGTGGGCTAAATGATGCCATGATAAAATCTAAAAACAATAAACATGAATACAATAAGTAAATTGGACATTATCAATTTAGCATATAAACAAATAGTATGGAACCTTAATAAAACCATAATATAAAATATGCAACGACAACTCAATCTCATATTCATTATCCCTCAGCATAGAGTGAACATAAAATACTATGATTGATTGAGAACTATTCTCATTATTAGTGCTATCATGATAACTCTTATCAAAAACTAATAATATGCCGTTTTACATTTAGCCTCTAAGTAATAATAGTAAGGACTCAGCATAGAGGATACTATAATACTTAGTCTAGTGTATACCATTGTCTAGGATTATGTGTAGCCACATTTCATCCCTTAACAGGCTTATTTTGTAGTACCATGAGAAAAACACCCTCCGCATGGAATGCAAAGCTCGAAGCTAAGACAAAGTGTTTATCAAACCACTATAAACCAGAAAATTCAATCTTGTAGGACCATGAAATATATACTCTCCACATGGAATGCTAAGCTCGAGGCATAGATAAAGTATATATTTCATACTACTATGAACCAACAATAGAGGCCGTGAGATCCAACTCTTGTATCTCTCTCCCACTAGATATTTTAAATTAAAGGTTTTTAAGATCAAGAACCATAATAATGCTAAACACTTTGAAAACATAGTCCTAATCTCATTAGGAATAAATTTCATAATCCTAGCATTAATATATATAAATGAACAAAATATGTTATTGTGATGTGTGAGCATCTTAACAATTTCTTTGTGTTCAAAACAGTTGTAACTTTTTTTTCTCTTTATTTCAGGTTTACTTATTCACAATTTTGTTGGATCGCATAAAAGTCGAATTGGTTGACTACATGACTTCAAGGAAGATTTGAAGTAATTATCATTTATGTATTAAAAATTAACTATGTAAAACAAAGACCCTACTTATGTCTGTATCTATCTATCAATGTCTAATATTCATATTCTACTTAAGAAACAATTTCTACATAATATGTTCCTTATTAATTGTTTTGTTAAATTAATATTTCAAGTGATTTTTTTTTTTTAGAAAAATATCAATGTTATATGTGAGGAGGTTCTTTCATAGCTAAGTCGAGAGATGTGATAGGATTTTGCAATGCTTTGATTATTGAATTTTTATGGAATACTAGCCTCTAAGCACGCACTCACGCGCGTGCTCAGAGGCTCTTCTATTTTTTGGGTAAGGGTTAATTTAGAGCATTTATTTATTATAATTTGGGAGTACTACATTTTCCAATCACAAAAAAAAAAAAAAAAAAAAAAAAAAAAAAAAAAAAAACCTAGGGTTGTGATGAATAATTTCGCTAACGCATAATATTTATCACACCCCTAGGCTTTTTTTGTGATTGGAAAATGTAGTACTCTCAAATTATAATAAATAAATGCTCTAAATTAACCCTTACCCAAAAAATAGAAGAGTCTTTGAGCACGCTCGTGAGCGCGTGTCAGAGGCTAGTATTATATATATATAATACAATATGATGAGGAATGAAGAAATATAAAAGTACTCCAGACCGTCCATGGTCATCCACACCAGCAGTCGTCCAAAAGAAAGCACCAGGACAAGGCTAAGTCCATGGTCGTCCATAGATGAAAACAAACTCGCAGCACTCGTCCTAGGAAAGCTATCAACCCTGTCCTGAAGGGGTTCGTCCACAAGAGGACCCCTGGATGAGCCATTTACACTTCGAAATTCCTGAGTACATGTCACCACTCCATAACATACGCATAACTTCCGGTGACCGTTATATGAGAAAATATAACTCCTAAACGGTTGTGGAAGTTATCCTTGAACCCTCGCACCTCCTCAAATTCAGGGGAGGTTACAAGCCCAATAATTGTTCCTAAGACACTATATAAACACCCATTCAGACCAGAAAAAGGTACGCTTTATATTTCCCAAAAAGTTGGAACTTCGAAAAGATAGAGAGAAGACTAACTTTGCCATCAGAGGGTTCTTGGCCGGCAACCCCGGTCACCTTTGATTGCTTTTCTTTCTTTTCCAGGCCATCGAAGGAGTAAGCAGTCCTGTCAAGTCCCAAGCATCTAGCCTACTGATTTTCTTCGCATCATCAGTTGGCGCCGTCTGTGGGGAAGATCACTATTCTTTTCGTTCGATTATCTATTTTGTCAACGATTAGCCTTTCCCAGACAAAAGGCTGAATGGTTCGAACAAGATCAAGGGCTACCAGCCCAGGCCACCAGGAGAGTAGGGATGCTTCTAGTAATCCCCTTCGCGATCGTAGGTCAGCGCCTGTCATGCAACCGCCTTCTGTTCAACATATACAATCCATGCTGCCGCTATGGCGGAACTGACCCATCAGAATTAGGAGTTGAACAGGGAGATCAACCTTAGGAGGCAGCACTAAGATGGGCACATGGAAGGACGAGCCCAGAGTCAAGAAGGTGGAGGAGAAAATGTTGAGTCCAAAAATCAGACAAGGGGTACTGCTTCAAGAAGAATGCCACACTTGGAAAGAGAGATGGACCAGATGAGAAAAGCCATGGATGAGATGAGAGAGAACATGAGGCAAGCGAACCCAGTGGATGATTTAGTTCACCGAACGGACTCCCCTTTCACGGCTTCCATCAACAGTCATCCCCTACCTCCGAAATTCAAAATGCCTTCTTTGGATTCGTATAATGGAAATCGTGACCCGTGTGATCACATTGCTACTTTCAAGACGACCATGCACCTTCAAGGGGTCCCGGACGAGATTATGTGTAGAGCTTTCCCTACCACACTTAAGGGACCAGCGCAGGTGTGGTTCAGCAAAATAGCCTCAAACTCAGTGGGATCATTTGAAGAGTTGAGTAAGTTGTTTGTCAATAATTTCATTGGAGGACAACGCCACAAGCGTTCCTCTTCTAGTTTGCTAACTATAGAGCAAGGGGAAAATGAGAGTTTGCGGTCCTTCATTACTCGATTTAATAGGGAAGCCTTGACGATGGACGAAATGAATGACAAGTTATTGTTGGCCGCTTTCCACAATGGGGTCAATTCTGACTTGTTCATCCATAAGCTCTACAAGCAGGAACCATAGACTATGGCCAAACTCATCCATTCGGCCCAGAATTTCATGAATGCTAAGGACGCTATCATAGCCAAGAAGAGAAAGAGAGCGGAGCGCTCAGAAGCGGGCCACCAGCGTTACTCAGATCAGGGACCTCGTCCAAAGAAGGCTCGGGTAGACGAGAGAAAAGACAAGGATGGTAAGAAGGCGAGTTCCTCAGCGAGAAATCAGCAATACACACCCTTGAGTATGCCATTAGAGCAGGTTCTTATGCAGATCAAGGATGATCCGTCCTTGAAGTGGTCGAATAAGATGAAAGGAGATCCTAACAAGTGCAATAGGAGCAAGTATTGCTGCTTTCATAAAGACCACGGGCATAACACGGACGAGTGCTTTGATTTGAAGCAGCAAATAGAGAATCTCATTAGACAAGGAAAGCTAAGGAACTTCCTTGGACGAGACCAGAGAGATGAGAAACTGAAAGCTAAGGTGAAAGAGTCATCACGACCCCCACTAGGAGAAATAAGAGTAATTATCATAGGAAACTCAACAGTGCAGTCATCCAAGTCGAGGAAGACATACCTGAAGGTGGTGCAGAACATCCAGCTGTTTAGACAACCTCCTAAGACGAGGGAAGTAGAAGAGCAGCCCATTACGTTCACAGACGAGGACGCAGGACGACTTCACCACCCACACGATGACGCGATAGTCATCACCCTACTCATTGCTGACTACATGACCAAGAGGGTGTTGATAGACAATGGCAGTTCTGCGGACATTTTGTATTACCCCGCCTTCCAGCAAATGAGGCTAGGACGAGATTAGCTTTGACCAGCAAATTCGCATTGGTGGGATTTGGAGGAATGAAGGTGCAACTAGTGGGCACCATCACATTACCAGTGGTCGTTGGAGCATATCCATAGCAGATAACCAAAAAGGTAAATTTTCTTGTTGTTGATTGTGCATCGTCATATAATGCAATTATTGGAAGACCAACTCTAAATAGTTGGAAGGCGGCAACCTCTACCTACCACTTGTCCATCAAATTCCCGATCGAGCACAAAGTGGGCCAAGTACAAAGAGATCAATTGGCCACCAAAGAGTGCTACTTAGCCATGCTGGCAATGGACGAGCATATACAGGCAATGAGTATAAACGAGAGAAGGATCGCAGCGGAATCCACTAAGGTGTTAGAAGACGTCCCTTTGGACCAGAACCAGCCTGACAAGTTCACTAGAATTGGGGCGAGCATGGAAGAAAAGGCAAAGCATGCTTTGGTCCAGTTTTTGAAGAAAAGCCTCGATGTCTTTGCATGGAGTCATGAAGACATGCTTGGTATTGATCCAAGTGTTATTACTTACAGCCTGAACGTATGTCCCTATTCCAAACCAATGCGTCAGAAGAAGAGGGTTTTTGCTCCTGAGCGAGACAATGCCATCAAGGAAGAAGTCCAGAAGTTGGTTACCGTGGAGTTCATCTGAGAAGTTTATTATCCAGATTGGTTGGCGAACGTAGTCATGGTGAAGAAAGCTAACAGCAAGTGGTGAATGTGCGTGGACTTTACTGACTTAAACAAAGCTTGCCCCAAGGATAGTTACCCATTACCATGCATTGACCAGCTAGCAGACTCGACGACAAGTCACAGGGTGCTGAGCTTCATGGACACCTTCTCAGGCTACAACCAGATAAAGATGGACGAAGTGGATCAAGAAAAGACCTTATTCATTACAAGCTAAGGGTTGTATTGCTACAAAGTAATGCCCTTCGGTTTAAAGAACACAAGGGCGACTTACCAAAGATTGGTTAACCACATGTTCCGTCCTCAAATCGGGCGAAATGTGGAGGCTTATGTAGATGATATGCTGGTAAAGAGCCTGGACGGGGGAAATCATCTGGACGACCTTCAAGAGACTTTTAATACACTTCGACAGTATAACATGAAATTAAATCCAAGCAAGTGTGCTTTCAGAGTTTCGTCAGGGAAGTTTTTGGAGTTCATGGTTTCGCACAAAGGAATTGAAGCAAATTTGGACAAAATCCAAGCGATACTA